>NW_022103968.1:52635120-52658464 GCF_000313985.2 Echinops telfairi | reverse complement strand
GTGTGGCGGGATCAGATCGGGTGCAATTCCCACACTGTGTCTCCAGTGTTGTCCCCCTGTAGGGCTATGGGTCATTGAGGGACATCGTGTCTCATAGTGGGGCCAGCCATGTGGTCCTCTCTGTGGACTGGCTGCTCTGAGCAGGAACATCGTCCTCAAGGCCTCCACTCTTTCCTCCTCCCCCTTCATCTGCTCCCATGTGCTCTGATCAGACATGTCACTCTCCGGGAGCTGCAGATTCAGTGCTGTCCTCTGAAATATATTCTTCTGGTGGGAGGGTCAGGTGACCATGTTGTTGGGATTGGGACCGGCCCCTCAGACCTCTCCACTGGTTCCCTACTCCATGCCGGCATGTTGCATTCACACCTTGGAGCACTGGGTTGAAGTCTGGTCCCTCTTTTCCTGTGGAGATATAAACAGTACCCTCCCCTTGGGTTAGTGTCCTGTGAGGGGCTTTATTTTTAAGGTGATGAGTTGTTCTGGTGCTAGATCGTTTTGATGGTTGTGCCACATTGGAAATGGACTAGACACTAAGAGCAATCTTTCTGTAAGGTGTATTTTGCCATCATAAAAATTAGTTAAAATATATAGATAAGGCCAGGCTTATTATTCTCATTTTAAGTTATGTCACCTACAGTATGAGAAACTAGGCTCAGTAGTGGTACCCCCAAACCAAACTCATTGCCATTGAGTAGATGCTGACTCATAGCGACCATATTGGGCCGGGTAGAACTGCCCCTGTTCTACAGTTTCTGAGACTATAATTCCTTACAGGAGTAGAAAGTCCTTTATTTCTCCCTCAGAGTGGCTAGTGGTTTTGAACTGCTGACTTTGAAACCACAGCCTAACCAATAACCAAACCACTTCACTATCAGGGCTCCTTGTGGGTATGAAGATGAATTAAATTCAACCTTTGTCCTTAAAGATCTTATGCTCTACAAAGTGGGGAAGACAGAAGATATGACAATGGCACAAAAGACATACTGAAGTCCTGTGACTTAACGGGGCCACGGAAGATCCATCTCTACCCAAACAGAAAGCCAACCGTCACAAGGCGTGGTCAGGCAAGCCTCCACCTTCCAACTGTCTTTTGTCCTACTCGGATACCAACCTCTCTTCCCACAACACTCCACTTCTTGGCTGGGTTTGAGAATTCATTGTAATGGCCATAGAACTCGTAGACAACACTCACAATTATGTGGTTTATTAAGGAAGTTAACAGGGTGCCTTAAGCCAGGATCAGAACATCTTAGAGATCCTGGTTCATAGCAAAACCTCTCTGCAGCCCAAACCAAGTCTCTTCTTTGACCCTCAGCCTCTCAACCACATGGTGGCCTCTGTGAGCCAGGAAGCTCGCGCCTTGCTTTGCCTCCCAATGTCATAGTCCCTGTGAACTTCCTTCATCATGAAAGAGGTGAGGTCTGTGGCCATGGAGATGAGTGATCAAACACAGCAGAAAAGTGGAGCATTGTCGGAAGAACAGCTGGAGCCAACAGAGGGTAAAAGAAAGTTGGGAGGTGCAAGCAGCCTGGCCTCTGCCTTGGGACAATTGGCCTTCCGTTGGTGTGGAGTTGGATTTTCCGCTCTGCCTTGTGGTCTCCTTGCCTTGGCCTCCGGTCTTGCTATGGCGTGCCCTCTGCTGCCTCTGACACTTCGGACCGGGGTTTCAAACATCCTCCCTCGGTGGCTCTTCTTCTTTGATGATCTCGGAAAGTTCCTCTGTCCCTACATCCAAGATGGCTCTTAAACACAGAGGAATGACTTTGATGGAGGTGGCATTTTTCCTTCTTTTTCTTTCAGCAGCCCAAATCCCCAAGGATGTGAAGGATGGTGATTTGGTGCAAACCCTCTAGATTCAGAATATGCCCTACCTTAAACGTGTCCATTAATATAGCAGAAAACTTCCCTCCAAAGTGGGATTATAACCAGAAGCATAGAGACTAGAAGTTATAATGTGTCACATAAGGGATCATGGTCAGAAGACCATGTAAATGGACTAACTCTCAGAAGATAAACCAAAAATTATATTAAGACATTACTAAATTCGCACTGTAACTGCAGAATAGGCAAAAGCTGAGGGGGCATTTTTGGAGAAAGAAACGATTCATTTTCAACAGAGGTTATTTGGAAAATCCTTTTAGGGAAGTCAGTAGTTCATTTGTCTTAAAGGTTAAGAAGAAAATTAGTAGAAAGAGGAGGAAAATAATAATCAGAGAGGATGAATAATTGGCTGAATGTCACACAACAGTGATGGAGAGGAAATGAAGTCCTGGGCACTTCATCTTATTGAATATACCTCTCATTATTGACTACATCCAAATTTGGGTTCTGCAATACCTTCTCCATTCATTTCCACTCCTCTCACTGCCAACGCACACACCAGCACGTGCGTGTGTGCATGTGTGAGCATGTGCAACCTCAAAAGCAGGGAAATGGAGAGAAATCCCAGGACCATTGTAAGTGGAGCATGTTTGAGCTCTCTGTCTGATGTGGTGGGGCTGAGATCAGAGCCATTAGAAGCTGTGGAGTGGAGACCATGGGACAGAGTGTGGACTGAGACTGTGACGTAGAGCCGTGAGTGGGCTTCCTGGCCCGTGAAGGCAGAAGCCGTGGGGTCACACGGCTGAGGACCAGAGAGAGACTTGGCTACTGGCTGAGGAGAGGTGCTGATATGGACCAACAATTGTATTTTATTCTTTACTGATCCTGACTTGTGTTAATCTGTAATAAATCATGGGTATTTTCTGTGAGTTCTGTGTGTAAGTTGAAACAAATTATCGAACCCAGGAGAGAAGTAGACTGCAGTGGGAGGAACAGTTGGTAGTAGAACAGGTAAAGAAAGATGGAGGGTAGAGGCATGTCTGACCTCTGTCTTGTGACAAAGGGGAGCCAGATATGGCCACCCACCTTGCACAGCTGTTTTAGTAAAACCCATGCACACAGAGACTATAGTCCCCAATAGGATTATATCAATCTGCCTTAAATCTAATCAATACAGCTATTATTCAAACTTATGCACCAACCACAAAAACTAACAATGAAGAAATTGAAGCATTCTACCAATGCCTATAGTCTGAAATTTATCAAACATGCAACCAAGATGCAATTGGGATGAAAAAGTTGGAAACATAGAGGAATGAACAGTACTTAGAAAGTATGGCCTTGGTGATAGAAATGAACCTCGAGATTACATGATAGAATTTTGCAAAATCAAAAATTTCTTCATCGCAAATACTTTTTTTTTCCTTCAACACAAATGGTGACTATACATGTGGACTTCTCCAGATGGAAAACAGAAATCAAATTGACTGAAGGGATGATGGAGAAGCTCAATATTAGCAGCTTAAACCAGGCCAAGGGCTGACTATGAACTAGACCATCAATTGCTCATATGTAAGTTCAGGTGGAAGCTGAAAAAACATTAAAAACATCCCTGAGAGCCAAAATACAACCTTCAGTCTATCCCACTTGAATTTCAAGAGCATGTCAAGAATAGATTTGTCCATTGAGCACTAATGACAGAAGCCCTGACGAGCGGTGGGATGACATGAAGAACATCTTCCATGAAGAAAGCAAAGTCATTAAAAAGGCAAGCAAGGAAGAAAAGATCCGGATGGATGTCAGAAGAGACTCTGAAACTTACTCCTAATCACAGAATAGCTAAGGCATATGAAAGAAATGAAGTCAAAGAGCTAATCATAACACTTCAAAGGGCAGCTTGAAAAGATAAAGGAAAATATAAATGAAATGTGCACAACTCTAGAGTTAGAAATCCCAAAAGGAAGAATATGCTAAGTATATCTTAAATGGAAAGAACTAAAATAAATAAATTAATTAATTAATCAAGCCTTATGTTGCAACATTAAAAGATTCTATGGGAAAAATATTGAATGATGCAGAAAGCATAAAAAAAAATGATGGAAAGAATACTCAGAGCAACTGTACCACAAAGAACGAGTCCACATTCCACCATTTCAGGAGGTAGCAATGAGCAAGAACCAAGGGCGCTGAAGGAAGAAGTCCATGCTGCCCTGAAAGCATTAGTCAAAAACAAGGTTCCAGGAATTGGCATAATGTCAACTGACCTGATGAAGCCCTAGGAGCACTCACTTGTCCATGCTAGGAAATGTGGATGACAGCTACTTGGCCAACTGATTGGAAGAGATTCATATTTGTACCCATCCCAAAGACAAGTGACCCAACCAGGTACTCAAATGATAAACAACATCATTGATATAACACACAAGATACATTTTGCTCAAGATCCTGCAACTGTTGTAGTAGTACATTCACAGGGAGCTGCCAGAGGTTCAGGTATCTGTCAAGAAGGCCCAAATCCTCATAACTGAACCGAGAGGTAATAACTTCATGATAAATGGAGAAAAGAAAAAGGGGAGTCAGAGCAGAGACCCAAAGCCCATCTGTAGACAAAAGGACTTCCCCTCACAGAGGGGTCTCAGGGAAGGGATGAGTCAATCAGGGTGCAGTAAAGCACCGATGAAACACACAATACTCCTCTGGTTCCTTGAGGCTTCGTCACCCCCCATGATCATGACCCTTGTACTGCCTTTCACTGTGGGCTAGACTGGAGCATGTGCAGAGATAAGGATAAGACATAAGAGCTCACGACACACGGAATCCAGGAACAGGAATGGGAATAGTGATACCAGAAGGGCAGGGGAAGGTGGGGACAGGAGTGGAGAAAGGGGGAACCAATCATGACGCATCGACACATAAACACTCCTCCCCCCGCCCCAACCCCAGGGAGAGGAATAACAACAGAAACTGTGGGGGGAGACAGTGGTCGGTGTAAGATACGAAAATAATAACAATTTACAATCTATCAAGGCGCCAGAGGGGGAAGTGGGAAGCGGGTTGGGAAGAGGAGCTGACATCAAGGGCTCAATAGAAAATACATGTCTAGAAAAGAATGATGGCCATGGAACAACATATCAACCTGTGTGATCACGGGGTGTCGAACGGATCACTGAAGACAAATGGGTGCATAAGCAAATGTGGTGAAGAAAGCTGATGGTGCCCGGCTATCAAAAAGTATAGTGTCTGGGGTCTTAAAGGCTTGAAGGTAATCAAGCGGCCATCAAGCTCAGAAGCAACAAAGCCCACATGGAAGAAGCACACCAGCCTATGCAACCACGAGGTGTCGAAGGGATCAGGTGTAAGGCATCATCAGAACAAAAAATCTTACCATAGTGAATGATGGGGGGAGTGCGGAGTGGAGATCCAAAGCCCATTAGTAGGCCACTGGAGATCCCCTTGCAGAGGGGTCTCGGGGAGGAGATGAGCCAGTCAGGGTGCGATGTAACAATTATGAGAAATACAACCTTCCTCTAGTTCCTAAAGGTTTCCTCCCCGCTCCCACTACCATGACTCGAATTCTATCTTGCAAGACTGGCTAGACCAGAGGAGGTACACTGGTACAGATAGGAACAGAAAATACAGGGAATCCAGGATGGATGAGCCCTATAGGACCAGTGGTGTGAGTGGCAAAACAGGGAGGGTGGAGGGAGAGTGGGTAGGAAAGAGGGAACCAATTGCATGGAACTGTGTGTGGCCTCCTCCCTGGGGGACGGACAACCGAAAAGTGGATGAAGGGAGACGTCGGACAGGGCAAGATATGACAAAATACCCATTTGTAAACTATCAAGGGCTCATGCGGGAGGGGGGAGCGGGGAGGGAGGGGAAAAATGAGGACCTAATGTCGGGGGTTTGAGTGGAGAGAAAATGTTTTGAGAAACGATGTACAAATGCGCTTTACACAATTGATGTGTGTATGGATTGGGATAACAGTTGTATGAGCCCCTAATAAAATGTTTTAAAAAAAAGAAGAAAAAAAAAGAATGATGGCAACATATGAACAAGTGTGCTTGATACAATTGATGGGTGGATTGTTACAAGAGCTGTAAGAACCCTCAATACAATGTTTTTTTATTTTTAAAGATGTGCTTCATTGGGTAAATCTGCTACATAAGACCTCTTTAGAGTGTGCCTGACCCACACCCTGGTATTTGCCATCCCCTCGTATGCATGAGAAAGCTGGCCTTTCAACAGGAAGACTGAAGAAGGATGGGTGCATTTCAGTTGCGGTGCTGGTGAAGATTACTGACAGTATGGTGGACTGCTAACAGGACAAGCAGGTCCGTCTTGGAAGAAGTTTGGCCAGTGTGCTTCTTAGAGGCAAGAATGGTGGGATTTCATGTCACGTACATTGGACATGTTGTCAGGGCAGACAAGTCCCTGGAGAAGGGCATCATGTTTCGTAAACTAGAGGGGCATCCCAAAAAAGGAAGGTCCTCAATGAGATAGTGACTCAGTGGCTGCAGCAATGGCCTCAAGCACAGGAATAATTGTGGGGATGGGGCCGGACCTGGCCGTGTTTTGTTTAGTTGTACTTAGTGTAGCACAACATGCACACTTATGCAGAGCATACATGCACACAGACACATACATTTGAATATATATATATGCCCAAGTATGCATGCATATACACAAACACAGTTGGTTACATAATTTTCGGGGTCCAGAGCAAAATGAAAATGGAGCGCCCCTTGTTCAAAACATTATGCTTTAAGATGGCTATCGAAGAACACTACATCATAACAGGGCCCTGCACACAGGTTGCATGTCTCTGTAGTCAAGCCAGCTATTTTCTCTACCTCATCAGTCATGTCCTGTGTCATGGCTGTGTTTATTTTTCTCTGGGACAAAGAAAATCTGATACTTGTTTGTCCTAGGTCATTTGAGATAGGAAGTTTACCAAGCTAGTCAGACTTACCAAATATCTCCCGGGAAGAGAGGAATAGGTTCACAGACACATCATCTGTGACCCTGTGGCAGAAGGGCTGGGTTGACCTTTGGCCTCCTGGAGTCAAGTGACTTGGAAGGGGTTTCATTTTCTCATTGACAACCAGCCAGATTCACGTGGGCTCGCAGCATTCTGCTTTTCATGAGTCCGCTGGGTTACATTCTCTGAAATAAGTCTTCTTAATGATTTGATAGGTCCCAATTTCGCCTCCTTGAAGTTCCTGGACAAGGCAGTCTTGGCAGGCCCTCTCAGGCAGCATCCATTCGGGGACTGTGGCCTCTCTGATAGCGGTGGAGACTTCCAGGACAGAAGCAGGGGCAGGTGTGTCACTAGATTTCTGTAGAAGATTTGCTTGGCTCTGAGCCTGCCCTTTTTACAGAAGTTGTGCCTTAAGTCTTAAGTGAGGAAAGGAAGGGAGAGGAAAGTATAGACTCTGAAAAGCAGATCATTGAAGGCCGGTCCCTGCAGTAGCATTTTGCTTACTGTGGCTACCTTCATCCCTGCTCTCCCTTTGACAAAGTGGGATCAGATGACATTGGGGAAAGCCTTACAGACTTGTGAGGAAGCAGCCTTGATTCTTTTTGGAAAGGAAGTGACGGGGATAGTTGCTGGGATTACCGACATTCCCTTGGAGCTTGCAACTATCTTCATTTCTTCTAGAAAGTCTTCTGAGCCTTGGTCGGGCAAGAGGGTGTTGCAAAAATGAAGAACAGAGGTGATGCTTAGCAAGGTGATGCTAATGGAGATGGACTAGACCAAGGTACATGGTGTCGAATGGAAATAGGTAGGGCTTGATGCTATACACGTACTGTGGACCCAGACTGTGGACTTAGTTGAAGGCAAGGAATAGGAAATTCAAACTCAGTGTGGAAGACAAAGGAAGACAAGTAGGAGCTTCTACAAACTCTTGAACAGGATTGTATTAGTGTGAAAATAGCAGCTTAGAATAATGACTCGGGCAGTCATTCAGTCATAGACGCCTGGCATGCACAGAGGCAAATCCTCTACTTGGTGCCCAGGCTAGAGTTGGGGTAGACAAGAAGGAACAAAGAGGGTTTGAAATTTTAACTGGTTTCAAAATATGAAAATAAGGGAACATTGAGGATTGGGATTTGGATTTATAGTGAAATTGAAAAGAAAAAAAGGTGTGTGGTGTGTGTGTGTATGGGAACATATATGTTCATGTATACATGGGAATGCACACTCAGAGACAAATTTTAGTTTGGGGTGCACTGAGTTTGAAATGATATTTGATAACCTAAAGAACATGACTCTATTAGTAAGTTGACAGACTTTTTTTCTGTAAATGACCAGATGGTAAATATTTTAAGTTTTATGTGCCATATTTCCATTGCTAGGAGCCCTTGTGTTGAAGAGTTTGGCTGCTAACCTAATGACGGGAAGTCCAAACTCACCCAGCCACTCCAATCGTTGAAACAGCAGACAGCCTCATCGTTGTCCCAAGAAATAACTGATGGGTTTGAACTGCAGATCTTGCAGTTGGCAGTCCAATGCTTACCTGATAGAGCCATGCATGAGATAATGTCAAATTTAACATCTGCCTATAAAACCAAAAACTCCTTGCCATCAAGTTGATTTTGATTCATAGCAACCCTGTAGGAATGTGTAGAATTGCCCTGTTGGGTTTCTGAGTCTATAAATCTCCACAGGAGCAGCATGCTTCATCTTTCTCCTGGACAGTGACAGGTAGTTTTGAACTGAGGACCTTGGGTTAGCAGGCCAGCATGTAATTCACTACGTCATAAGAGCTTCCTTTTTATTTTGTAAAAATATTCACTCTGCACATAACAGATTTCTAGAATAATTGTATTCTATGCTCTTGCTAGAAGGTAAGAAATTATTTAATATCTACCACTTTTTGAAGTACTTTGAAGAGGGAAAAAATAAAGAGAAGCTTATTTAAGGTTCATGTAATTTTCTTAGATCACCCATTTCCCCCCCTCCCCTTGGTCAAGTTGTCTTCTTGGTTCCTTATGAAATAATCCTTATGGAATTCTATCTTGATATAACATTTTCATTTCTTGTTAAAATTGCTATAAATTTATGTATCTTGCTAATTGTTGTTATTGAAAATGCTGTTTATTATATCCACATCTATATTGTAGCTTGTGAAAAAATTATTTAAGAGTTTTAAATAAGAAAGTCTTATTCTGAGAAATTTTTTTCTGAGAAAATGCTTCTTATCTAAGAAAGACATGCAATCAGTAATTGTGTTTCCCTATCACTATTTAATGATGACCTGATTCTATACATAGAAAATCCCAAAAGCTCTACAATAGGAATACTGGCAGCGATAGCAAAATATGGAAGAGTGGCAGGATACAAGATCAACAAACAGAAGTCTCTTGGTTTATAATATACCCAGAAGAGGAGATAAAGAAGGCAGTATAGTTCACAATAGCCAAGACCAATGATATATCTAGGGATATATCTAACCAAAAACCCCCAAAAGACTTATTATACAAGGAAAACTACAGAACTCTACTATAAGAATCCAAAAGCAACCTCCACAATGGAAGGACATCCAATGCTCATGGATCAGAAGACTCAATATAGTAAGTTGTTGATCTTGCCCACAGCTCTATATAAGTTTAATGCTATCCTGATTCAAATACCAACAACCTTCTTCAAAGAATTGGAAAAACTGACCATCAATTTCATATGGCGAGGGAAGAAGCCTAAAATTAGCAGAGAACTTCTCAAAAAGAAGGACAAAGTCAAGGGCTCACTTTACCTTATTTTACCTGATCACCTACTATACAAACACAGTGATCAAAATAACATGGTGTTAGAATAATGACAGCTCCTCAGACCAATGGAAAAGAACAGAAAACCCAGAAATACAACCATCAGCATGCAGACATTGGATCTTCAACAAGGGGAGGTGGCTGCCCTCTTTAACAAGTGGTGCTGGAAACAACGGATATCTACCTGTAGGAAAATGAAACAAGACCCTTACCTCAACCATGCACAAGAACAAACTCAAGGTGGATCACAGACCTAGAATTAAAACCCCAAACTATCAGGACCATCAACGAAGGAATCAGGACAAACCTAAGAACCTTGGAACAGGGAATATACATAGGCTAACTGTAATAGGGAAGGATACACACACAGATGAAGCTGAAATCGTCAAGTGGGATATACTAAGGATAAAAACACCTGTTTGCATTGAAAGTTCACCAAGAGAGTAACAAGAGAACCCACAGACTGGGAGAGGATTTTTAGCAATGACACAATAGACACAGGACTTATTTCTAAAATCTACAATATTCTCCTAGCCTGCAAAAAGTAGAAAACAGTTAACCCACTGAGGAAGTGGGCAAAAGAACTGAACAGAAGTTTTACTAGGGAGGAGACTTGAATGGCCAATAAACATATGAGAAAATGCTCTCAACCATTAGCTATCAGACAAATTCAAATTAAAACAACCATGAGAGACCACCTAGTACCCTTGAGGATGGCCCAAATCAGAAAATCAGAGAGCAACAAATGTTGGAGGCATGTGGCAAGATAGGAACTCTCCTCCACTGCTGGTTGTCATATAGGTACATACAGACAGCCTCTGTGGAAATCAATCAAGCGATATTTAAGGCAAATAAAAATTGATTTACCTTATGACTCAACAGTTCTCCAATGCTTATTGTGGCACAATTCACAATCACAAAGGATTCTAAACAACCTAAATTTCCACCCATAGACAAGTGGATTAGAAAACTCTGGCACATACACACAATGGAGTACTATGCATCACTAAAAAACACTGGTGATCACATGAAGCACATCATCTCATGGGAAGAATCGGAGGAAATTATGCTAAGCGAAGTCAACCAACCACAAAAGGACAAGTACAACATGAGCCCATTGAGGTAAGTATAATCAGCACAGTAGGTATAGAAGAAAAGTCACTTATCTCACACAATATGGGTTGAGGTAAAGGCTATCAGGCAGGGGACAGGCCAAACCCAAGGATGTACATGTCATTCCAACACAAAGAAGGGGAAGGGGGTGTGGTATAGAGAAAAGGTGGGGAGGGGGGAAGGAGATGATGGCACCTGAGGAGCAGGGCACTAATCCACCCAGAGGGTGGTGGTGGTGTTTTGTCTTCACAGAAATGGGAGTGTGAGTGCCAACTCCATCACAGTTTGGGAAGCAAGCCAAACCTTAAGGGCAACGTAACAACCTGGAACAGCTCATGAACAGAGAGGTCTATGGGACCAGCCCCAATCAGAGCCAAACTGACCCTTTCCCTAGAAGTACGTGCTACAGAGGATGACACTAAACCTACAGGTTGGGTGGGAAGAGGGGATGACTTGACATGCCCACATGGAAGCAAACCAAGAAGGAAAAAGAGAGAGCAAGGGACTACACCCCATACTGGCACACCAAGCCCTGAGGACAACATCCCTGCATGTTGTTGCTAAGGAACAGAAAGGACTGTAGGGCCAACAACAGCTCAAGACATGATGTCCCCTTCCTGGAGCATACCGCTACAGAGGGCAATACCGGGGATGCATGGTGGGGAGTGAGCCTGGTCTGACCCCCCACAGTGGGGTGAACCAAGAAGGGGACATAACAGATCAGCAACTGGAGCAAAGCCAAGCCACAAAGCCCCCGAGGAGCCCCCAAATAGGCTTCAGGCCAGGAGGGACAGTTCCTGGAACCCCCCGTGACTGAGGAGGAGAGAGTCATATAGGTCAGTGGACAGACCTGGAATTATGTATTCTTTCTTGGGTTATTTTGTTAGGTTCTTTCCTCTTTTTATTCAGTCTTTTGTTCTATTTTTGTTTTGTTGCAGTTTTTGTTGTTTTGCCTACCTATATAAGATAGGCAAGGGAAGCAAGCCTGAGGAGAAAGCAATGGGACTGATGGTTCTGGGGGACTTGTGGGGAGGAGGAGGTGGGGGAAAGGAGCAGTGAGCAAACAACACCATAGACAGGGGAACAACTAGGGAATTAAAAGCAACAACGAGGAGAACATAGAGTTCATGGGGGTGTTGGAGCAACAGCAATCTAGCTGAGAGGAATTACTAAGAGGCAGAAGAAGGGGAGAGTGATGGCGGGACAGGAGGAAGGTAAAGGAAACAGGAATGATCTAGGAAGCAAAGCTATGAATAGAGGTATGGACCTAGGTGTGTACATATGTAAATATATTAATTCATAAAAAATAGAGGTATTGGCCTATGTTCATTTATATGGCAATACTTTGAGAAAGTGGATGGTCTTTGGGCCTCTGCTCAAGCCCACCCTCAATGCAAGGTTGTTCTAACAACCTGGAATTCTGTGATGCTCACCCTTCTGAAAGGATCATTGAAGACAAAATGGGTGCAAAAGAAAATGTGGTGAAGAAAGCTGATGGTGCTCAGCTATCAAGAGATCTAGCATCTGGGGTCTTAAAGGCTTGAAGTTAAACAAGCAACCATCTAGCAGAGAAGCAATAAGCCCACATGAGAGAAGCACACTAGCCTGTGTGATCATGAGGTGTTGACAGGATCAGGTAACAGGCATCAGAAGACCCCAAACAAACAAAAAAAAACACCCCATATTGTTTTGAATGAGGGGGATCGGAGCAGAGACCTAAAACCCATCTTTAGACAATAGGATATCCCCTCACAGTAGGGTCACAAGGATGGGATGAGTCAACCAGGGTGCAGCATAGCACCGATGAAAGACGCAATAGTCCTCTGGTTCTTTGAGGCTTCCTCACCCCAACTTATCATGACCCCAGTTCTGCCTTTCAGTTCTGGCTCAACTGGAGCATGTACACTGGTACAGATAAGAGCTCATGCCACATGAATTCCAGGTCAGATAAACACCCTAGGAAGAGAAATTGAAGTAGCAATTCCAGGAGGGTAGAGGGAAGGGGAAGGGAGGAGGAGAGGAAGGGGGAATAGTTCGCAATGATTGATGCATAACTCGCCCTCCCCACCAGGGGGACAAACAATGGAAATATGGGGGAAGGGAGGCAGTAGTCGCTGTAAGACATGAAAACAATAATAATTTATAATTTATCAAGGGGACAGTAGGGGAGAAAGGGTCGAGGGAAAAAGGAGGAGCTGATAGCAAGGGCTCAAATAGAAAGTAAGTGTTTAGAAAATGATGATGGCGAGTGTGCGGAACGCAGTGGGGCGGGTGGTGGGCGGGAAGAAATAAAAAAGGAAATGATGATGGCAACATATGTACAAATATGCTCGATACAATTGATGTATGATAGATTGTTATAAAAGCTATAAGAGCCCCCACTAAAATGATCTTAAAAATAATAATAATAATTGTGTTTCCCATTTTGACAGTGGGCTTCCAGGAAATTCAAAGTTATGCTAATGGTGCCAAGAAAGCAAATGTTATCACTTACTATGAATTTACTTTTATGTTTCTTCAAGACTTGTCCCATTCCTTCTTTTCATTCTTATTTTATTCATTTTACTCCTTGCCCATCCCCCTTCCCAAACCCCAAACTAACAAACTACTTCAGATACTTCTTGGATACAAATGAGTATTTAATGAATAAATGTAAATGAAATTGATGCTCCATCACAATTTTAGTTAATCAAAGTAGTAAGCTAAGTTCCATTAGACAGGAACATTTATCAAAAATGACATAGTTATAAGAAGATTGGTTATTTACTTGGCTAACTCTTAGAAGCCACATAGTGTTTGCTGTGATGACAAATTACTTCACGACCGCTGGGTGAACAGGTGACAACATACATGTGCCCTAACACTAGGTGTTGGGTGAGGCACTGAGCGGAGGGGAAATCCTATGGCTTGAAGTTAGTAGATGTGAAAATTTGCTTAGCTCAGCCATTATTGATCCATGCGGCCTCAACTGGATGAATTTGATGTCACTTCCAGTATAACCTTCTAGAAATATTGAATACTTGCTGCTCCCTGGTAGCCCCTTGATTATAAAAATGTTCTAAAAATAAGTTTTATTTTAGTAAGAAGTTTACCATCGTCTAGGGATCTGGAGCTATATTTAGGCTAGGCCATATATTTATGGCAGGTGTATCTATTAAGTTATATATAAATCACTTTTATGGATTAAATTGCATCTCTCTAAAATATATGCTGGAATCCTACCCCTTATACCTGTGGATATAATCTGGTTTAGAAGTTAGTTTTCCTTGGTATGTTAATTAGAATATACTCAATAGGATGGGTTCTAAATCTCATAATTTCTGAGTTATAAAATGATCAGACACAGTGATAAACCTACACAGGAGCAGGTGTGTGTGTGTGTGGGGGGGTGGGCAAGGTGGGAGACGGAGGCTGAGTGAGACTCATCTACAGGCCAAGGAGGAAATGTTTGTGACTGCTGAGGAGAGAGTTGACCAGCTGAGACCCTGACTTAGATGGTGAGAAGTTGTTGCTTTCAAAAGGCAATTGCTTGTGTTATTTCTGTGATAGCAGTATTAGGAAACTAAGACCCTCTTACCTTATTTCCAAAATATTAAAGGTGGCTTCGAAAGCAGGCCGTAAAATGAGCTACATTCAAACAAATGAAAAAGGATGATGCAGAGGAAGACCAAGACTGAAATTAGAATGACGAGAAGAAGGTAGGTGGATAAGGTAGGCAGGCATGTTTGTAAGTAGGTAGGTCTGTCGTTTGACACCTGTGGAATAAAATGACCAGCATCCATCTGCTTTCAGAGAACACATTTGGTTCCTATACAAACACAAATTGCCTTGGAAACTGAAGAAAAATGGACTAAGTGTGAAGAAACATCTTTGTCTCAAATTAAATTTAACCATCACAAGAAAGAGTATATATTGACTGAGTGTTAAAAGTCAGTTACTGCGTCATTGATCTATAAAGGAAGTGGTAAATGAAAATTCCTTCGGCTAAAAAAGGGCACCGTAGAAGTTCAGCAGAGACTGGCTTCAGCGGGACAGGAAGAGAAAGTTCAATACAGAAGGAATGTGGTTCACAGTTTGGGCTCCTGATGATTTTGGTGCCCCCTGTGTGAAGGACTGTTAGGGGCAAAGTGGACGGCAGAAGCTAAAGGGAAAAACAAGAAGGAAGTGGTTTAGGGGAATTCAGCAAACACTGCTTCATATGAAATTAGTAAGTAATAAGGTAATATAAGGATCCTTTCTGTTTTATGGGAGTATTCTCAGGTGAGCTCTTCAAATGGAAAATTCTCAAATACTGTAATGCACTGATATGAAAGATTTATGTAGCAAGATACTTTAAAAGACAGCAGAAGAGATTTGAAGCTGTGAAGGGTTGACAGTCTTGCCATTAATACTTCATTCATTTAACAAATATTTATAGAGCCTTTACTATGTACTGGGTGCTATGCCAATCATTTGAGAAAATAGGGGCAAGGGAGCCAATAATGAGTAATGCACCATGTCTGCCTTTCACAAACTGACATTCTAATAGGGGACCTGGTATGGAATAAATAAAGTTGATTGATTAAAAATATTTATTGGGCACTTATTAAGTCCTAAAGCTAGTGTATGGGACTAAGCGTATTGTGGGAATGCAAATGAACAGGATCTCTTTTGAAATGTTAAATTCAGGCTTTGTAAATCAAGTGTTAGAAGGGTTTTTTTTTTACGTTGTTTTGTTTTCTCTCTCAATAGGGCATTGACGCATAACAGCAAGGGCTCTGAATGGTGACACTGAATAGAGGAGACTGAACAGAATTAGAGAGGGTCCAAGCAGATCTATAGCAAAGGAATAGGTAGAGAAATAGGCCAGAACTTTGAGATTGCTTTTGTCTCCTTGGCTATTTCTTGATATACTTATTCTGAATGCCTATCTATTTTTAAACATTTAAATAGTAAGATTAAAAAAAACTTTTGAAGAGTGAAGCAATTTGTTACCTATAGAGTGACCTTGCACAATGTCTTATCATAGAGCTTGGAAAAATGGCTTGAATTCTCTTCTGAGATATAGCAGATATATGCTCCAACCACCAGCTATTGGCTCATGTCCAGGGCAGACATTACTAATAGATCACAGTACTTTTTCCAGCAAAGCCTGGATGTAGCCTCAGTATCCTTCTCATAGTGTACCACATGGCCAGAACTGATCTTGGCACATAAGATCCTTTTGCCCTTTGTAAGCTCCTCAGCTCTTTCAATATATGTTCCAACCTTTTCACACTATGATAAATGGCTGAATATTTCAAGTTTCTTTTGGGGCTTTTTCCTTGTGACTCTATATCTCTGACACATTTTTTCTTAACAGTTTTGTTGTCATTGCTGCCTGAGAGTTTGTGAAAGTTGATGTCAATATGTTATAATCATTGAGATAGTTTATTTGGTTTTCTCTCTCTAGAGAACTCTGTCTAACACAATCACCAACCAGGCTCAGTACTTTCACAGCTTTAAAAAGAATTTTATTATAATTATCCTTAAGTACTAACATTACACTATTAATGAACACAATACACATATAAGCATACACTAATTTATTATTTATCAAGCATGTATAACTTCCCATGCACTGTATTATGTGTTTGCATGGATACATATTATTTGGAAAGGGTTCATTGTTTTTAAAACTTTTTTGTGTGAATTGGGTGGTTTACAGAGCAAATCATCAGTTTTACATAATTCCTACACATTTTGTTTCAATTTATTCTGTTCAATTCCCTCAATGTACCATCATTTATCCCACAACTTCCTGATATCTCCTGTTTCCATTCCTCCCTTTCTAGCCCCTGAACTTTTGTCCTTGGGAAAATGCTGTCCTTTTTTTAAAAAAAATCATTTTATTTGGGGCTCATACAACTCTTATCACAATCCATACATACATCATTTGTGTAAAGCATATTTGTACATTCATTGCCCTCATCATTCTTAAAACATTTGCTCTCCACTTAAGCCCCTGGCATCAGCTCCTCTTTTTTTCCCTCCCTCCCTGCTTCCCCCTCCCTCATGAACCCTTGATACTTTTTTTAAATCAATTTATTGGGGCTCATACAATTCATCACAATACATAGATCAATTGTGTAAAGCACAGCTATACATTTGTTGCCCTCATCATTCCCAAAATTCGCTTGCCTCTTGGGTTCCTGGAATCAGCTCATTTTCCTCCCACCCCCCTTCCTCTGCCCCCCTCCCCCATGAACCCTTAATCATTTATAAATTATTATTATATCTTATATTACACTGCCCAGTGTCTCCCTTCACCTACCCCTCTGCTGCCCATCCCCCAGAGAGGAGGTTATATGTAGCTCCCTGTGATCAATTCCCCCTTTCTACACCCACCTTCCCTACTGGTATCGCCACTGTCACCCTTGGTCCTGAGGGGTTCATCTGTCCTAGATTCCCTGCGTTTCTAATTCCCATCTGTACCGCTGTGCATCATCTGGTCTAGCCAGGTCTGCAAGGCAGAATTGGGGTCCTGGTAGTTGGGGGGAGGAAGCATTTAAGAACTAGAGGAAGGTTGTGGGTTTCATTATTGCTATACTGAACCTTTTGACATTAAATAATCAACTCTTCTAGTGCAGGGGTGAGTGGCATTCCAGACCTGAAGGGGTACTAAGGGCTATAAACTTGTGGGTTTCACCAATCTCTAACTTATCACTAAGCATGATTTCTTTTATGCTTTGAGTTCTGTTCCACATTCTCCTTCCATTCTGCTGGAACCTTCTAATTTGATCCCTTTCAGAGTAGTTGGTGGTGGTACTCAGGCACCATCCAGTTCTTATGGTCCTAGGGTTGTGGAGACTGATGTTTATATGGCTCATTCATCCCTTGGACTACTTGTTTCCATATGTCTTTCGATTTTCCTCCAGACAGGAAAAGACCAGTGGTTGCACCTCAGATGGTCACGTACCAGGGGTGGTAGTTACATAACTTCTTGTCAACTTGAAGAGATCTAAAAGTGTAGGGGTGGAGTCTAGCATGTCAATCAGTCACAGCCTGATAGTGCCTCCTTGTGTGCATGGCCTTCTTATAAGGAGGTCCCTGGGAACCTCCCCCTTTCTCCACCATCACCTTCCTCCTGGCTGCCCTGATGGCAGCCAGAGTCCTGGAGAGATGTCCACCGCCATTGGATCCACAAGACATTGCATCCACCCAGCCTGTGATATTCCTGCAGTCTGCATCATTGCTTGTGACTGCATGAGTCTGAAGAGGGACTTATGGACTGGTATTGGACTTATGAACTGGAGTTGGACTGGACTTGGATGTTTTCCTGGTATATAAAACTTCTTGATATAAAGCTTTTTCTTACACATATATGAGTGGCACTGAATTTGTTTCTCTAGTCAACCTAACACACCAGTTTTTAAGATCTTAGTGACTACTCACCAATACAGGATCCAGAACGTTGTCTTTGAGTAAATTATGTCAATTGATCTTGGTGGCCCTTAAAGTGAGACTGTGATCCTGAGCCCTCCAACCCTGTGTTACATTCCCTCAAGGCATTTGGTTATGTTGAAGACATTCTTACAGCAATGCTCACTGAATGTTCCACCACAGGTATGGATCTATTTGCAGCAAGGGTAAATATACACATACAAATATTCTGTGTCAAACTTTCATATCCAGGGATATAATCTCATTCTCCCTCCCACACCTGTTCAGTCTGACCCCGGAGCTAAAGTTCTTCCCTGCCCACAAAGTCCTTCAATCTTCAGGGAGTAAGGCTGTTCTTCTCAGTTAAAATTGTAACCCCTTATTTCTAAACCTGAAGAAGTCACCTAAATTTCCAGGAAAGAACAAAACAAACAAAAAACAGACAGGTTTAACTGTGCAAGGCCTTTAAATGTTCACTCCATTCTCTTAATCTGACACAGACAGCAAGGTGCAGAAGCCCAAGAAGTCTGACCGCCAGGATATGGGGGGTCCAGTACCAGGACCTCTGCTGCCTTTCCCTCTCCTCCAGTCTTTCCTGCCTGCGTCCATTGCTGGGAGCTCATTGCTAATACAGATCAGCTGGCCTGGAGGAAGAACGTTAACGCTTAAATCACAACTACTTTTTCTTTCTTGAAGGCTAATAATAGACTGATTTGAATTCCACTTTCGGTTCCTGCCCCATATTCATTTTTGGGAAATACAGGTAATAGGTCAATGTAAGCATGAGAAAAGAGAAAAGAGAAACAGGATTTAGAGACTCAGAATCCCCAAATAATCAAGACGTGATACTAAAAAGGAAAAGCTACATATTCTCAGTTGACAATATTGTTTAGTTAGCGTTACTGTGTGCCAGACTCTTCTGTAAACACATTACATGGATTGTAAAAAATTTTGTATAAGTATAGGGGATAAGGATGGATTTTTAAAAAATTCTGTTTTATAGTTGGGGAAACTGAGGATCCTAGAAGTTAAGCTATTTCACCAAGATCCTCGACCACTGAGGATCTTAACCAATTTTCAAAACTTCACCCAAGTGAGCATGGTCTATAATCTATCAAGCACCAAAGAGTGAGCTTATCACGAAGCTAAGTCCAAAAAAACTCACTGTGATGGAGTCAACTCTGACTCATAGAGACTGTGATAGGTAGGTTTATTGTGCCATCCTGGCCAATAGGAGCATGTGGGATTAATTAGGTCCCAGTTTGATTGGAGGGCAAAGAGATAAATGGCTCGAGAAGGCCCGCCTCTCTCTCTCTCTCTCTCTCTCTCTCTCTCTCTCGATCAGACCAGCGTGCAGCTGCTTTAGCTAGTTTCCTGCCTCAACTCGTGAGCTACACTACCTGTGGGACAAGTCACATGGAGACACACTGTTGGAGTTAGAGCCCTGGTGCTGGGGGAGTCACGTGGAGATCCACGCCAATGCTGATATGTTTCTACCGCCACTGGATCCATAAGACTTTCCACCCACTGGCCTGTGATCTTCCTGCATTCTGGATCATTGCATGTGTTGTGTGAGTCTGAAGAGAAATTTATAGACTGGTGTCAGGCATATGGGCTAATATTGGATTTATGGACTTGATAGGGCCTGGGCTGGGATGTTTTCTTAATATACATAAAACTTTTACATAAAGCCCTCTTTTATACACATGAGTCTCCCTGGATTTGTTTCTCTAGTTCACCTGTACTAACGCAGAGACCCTAAAAGACAATGAAGCTTAAGTTTCAGAGACCTCCACTTTCCAGGGTTCTTTCTAAGACCCCCAAGAGGGTCCCTAGTAATTTTTTATTCATAACTTTATATTCTTTTTCTTGAAGAACCAAAAAATTTCACTACCATAGAGTTGATGCCAACTCATAGCACCCTTTTATGACTTTAATCTTTATGAACCAGACTGCAACATTGTCTCTTATGGAGTAGCTGGTAAGCTCAAACAGCCTACTGTTCGGTTAGCAGGCAATCATTTAACCACGCACCACCATGTCTCTTCTCAGGTACTAGTAGTCACCCCAAACCCCAGAGTTTTCTTTCTCTGAAAGACTTTTGTTGTCATAGTGGTTACACATTGGGCTGTGATCCACAAAGTAAGCAGTTTGAAACCACCAGTCACTCTGTGGGAGCAAGACGGGACATTTTACTTGTGTAAAGTTACAGTCTCAGAAACCCTCAGGGGCAATTCTGTCCTGTCCTATAGGGATAGGGTCACTATGCATCAGCATTGACTCAAAGACAGTGAGCTTAGTTTTTTGAGTTTCTTTCGCTGAAATCTGCTTCCCCCCACCTCTCTTTTTTCTTGTTTTCTTCTGTTAGTCTGAGTAGACTAGAGAAACAAATCCATAGAAACTCATATGTGTATAAGAGAGAGTTTTATGTAAAGGGTAATTGTACATTAAGAAAGCACCCCAACCCAGTCCAGTCCATGCCCATAAGTCTGATATTAGCCCATATGTCTGATACCGATCTATAAAGTCCTCTTCAGACTCATGAAACACATGCAATGGCACCGAATGTAGGACAATCACAGGCCAGTGGATAGAAAGTTTGGATCCAGTGGTGGTGTAATCATCTCAGTGCTGGCAGGGTTTGCTATGTGGCTTCTCTGGCTTCAAAGGTCTGGTTGCATCAGGGTAGGTCCATGTGGCTTCTCCAGCTCAGAGGACTAGTATAGTTCCATGTGTCTTGTCAGCTGCAATGTCTTCCAAGGAGTGAGGTAACAGGAGTGTCTCCCACCTCCAAGGAAGAAACACCGGATTTCCCAGAATTCCCAGGAGAAGGCCATGCCCACACAGGGCTTTATTGGCTATGATCTGATTGACAGGCTAGACTCCACCCCTACACTCTTAATCCTCAACTTGACAAATGATTATATAACCACCACATCGTCTTCTACAAAATATTAACCAGCAAATTGTGTTGGGTGCTCACAGCTCCTAGCCACTCAACAAAACCCTGAAACCTAGGATGTATTACTCTTATCCCGAATATTTTGCTTAATGAAACCTGGTGGTGTAGTGGGTTACATATCGAACTGTTAACCATAAGGTCAGTTGTTCTAAGCTTCCTGCCACCCTATGGAAGAATGACTACTAGCCTGTGTGCTCATAGAAAGATGTAGGGTCTCTGGCACTCAGCGGGGCAGTTCTTCTCTGTCCTATAGGGTCACAGAGTCAACTTGATGGCCATGGGTTGGATGGTGGCATCACAAAACTGATATCACCAGTGTAGTGTTTGTAACCCTTTGTGTAAATGGTCAGTTTTCTAATTATAGTAAATACTCCAAGGAAACGGTCGAGATTTTAAACAACTATGAACTCTGTATTTGCCCGTCATGCCCCAAGCTCATTTTTCTGAGTCACTGATTATTCATTTACATCAAGCCACAAAGAGCATTGTGTATTGTTCCTTTGGGGCCTTTGGGAAGGGTAGGAAAAAATGTAGTCAACTATCCAAAGAGAGTCTGTACTTTTCAAAGTAAAACATCTTGGTAAACATTAATAGTTTTTGAATGACTGCACATTTAGGACAAGAATGTATTCATGTTAAGTGAATTAAGTTTCCAGAAGTATGAAAATATAGACTGTGCAATTACTGTTTGATTTAAGGAGCATTTTAAAACACCAAATTGGTACCAAACTTGATTTAGAGAATAATTTGGACCATATGATTATTGACACAAGACTTACAAAAATACTCATTTCTTAATATCCACAGTATGCTTGTGTGTGTAAGAGAATCATAGTTTAAATAAGAACAGTAAGCTGTGTGGCCTCAGGTGGTGATGAAAATAAATGATGATGAAGAGGGAGGTTAATATTTACTGAGTGCTAACTATGTTTGATAGTCAGAAACTATCCAGAGCACTTTATATCCAGGGTCCCATTTAACCCTCACAACTCTATCATCGTCCCTGTTTTCTAGAGGACGATACTAAAGCCCAGAGAGGTGGGTTGACCTGACAGAGTCACTCTGTAAACTGTGGACATGGGATTGAACTGGGCCTGTCTGATAGCAGGGCTCAAGCGCTCAGTCACCCAGCATACTCTTTTGCCTCTCTGGGGGCTCTGTTTCCTCATCTATAAGAGTACTAGCGGCTTGGCCTTTGCTTGATCTCTTCTGTTTCTGCTCAAAAGCTCTAGGATGCTATGGTTTCGCATTGTAACCCCCTGACGGCAAAAGAGCTCTTGTTGTTGTTTTTTTTTACTAATTTGTTTGTTTTTCAAATTGATCTCTGCTAGCGCAAGGTAATTAAAGCCCCACAGCTCTTACATT
Organism: Echinops telfairi; assembly: GCF_000313985.2. Taxonomy (NCBI): domain Eukaryota; kingdom Metazoa; phylum Chordata; class Mammalia; order Afrosoricida; family Tenrecidae; genus Echinops; species Echinops telfairi. Next base: position 52,636,032 of record NW_022103968.1, on the reverse strand, counting down.
TCCTAAATAAACAGAGACATGCACACTCACCGCCCCTCACAGCAAGGTCCACATGGCTTTGCTGCGCACAGCACCCAAGATAAAAACCAAATCTATGGTGCAAAGTAGCAAGGTCTGTGTGAACCACGGCAGAAATGTTTGAAGGTTCTGCTTATTTACTGACGGTGCTACGTGTTGACCTGATCCAGGGCTCCCATAAACAATCTCTGATGTTCACTGGGTAAATAGTATTTTATATTCACAGGAAATATACAGGGGAAGAAAGTGTGAGCTTAGAGAAGGCAGAATATCATTCAGCAGCTTGCGACACAGGCAACCATTTATTATAGCCCGGTTAACAGAATTAACAATATGAAAAAATGCTCCACCTTTCTGGATTAATGTACTCTGGTGGTTGAATACTTCACGCGCAGCCTTAGTTACCATGGGAATCAGGATGTAGAATGCTCTAAGTTCTTGGCATCTCTGAATGGTGAGTTTTTATTTACCATTTGTGTACGGATATCTTGTCTGAATGAAGGCAGAAACAAAGCTAGATTTCCTGAGGAACCTGGTTGAGGCATCTCACCAGGTAGCAAGGGCTCTTTAAGCATAACTGATCAGGACAAGGAAAATAGGTCCCTTATTTATAAAGGTCTAGATAAAGACATGTACATATGCAAATATATTTATATATGAGGATGGGGGAATAGATCTATGTGCATATATTTATAGGGTTAGTATTAAGGTAGCAGAAGTAAGGTAGCATTGAGCCTCCACTCAAGTATACTCCCTCAATGCAAGAATACTTTCTTCTAATAAATTGGCATCCTATGATGCTCACCTTCCTGACACAACCACTGAAGACAAAGCGGGTGAATAAGCAAATGTGGTAAAGAAAGCTGATGGTGCCTGGCTATCCAAAGATATAGC
>NW_022103968.1:52626109-52634236 GCF_000313985.2 Echinops telfairi | reverse complement strand
GACCTGATGCTAGGGGCTTAAGTGGAGAGCAAATGTTTTGAGAATGATGAGGGCAATGAATGTAAAAATGTGCTTTACACAATTGATGTATGTATGGATTGTGATAAGAGTTGTATGAGTCCCTAATAAAACGATTAAAAAAAAGAAAGAAAATAGGTCCCTTTGTTCATTTCGTAGTTACCCTAGTACACCTATTCCTCCCTTATCGACCATCTCATTATCTGACATTTGCAATAGTGAATAATATAGCATCTATTAATGTTATCTTGCAGTGATAAGACAGTGGGCATGGGAACAGTGGCCTTGGAGCATCCTCTCTCTCTAGAATGGCCTCCCGGAAGCTGGGAGCCGATGCCCCAGGCCCTCTGCTCTTTTTTGCCCTGGGACCTTGTTCAGCTGTTTCATGGGTGTGCCTCCTCCAGGTGGCTCTGCAGGCAGCACCAAGCCTGTCAGTGCCTGTTCTGGGTTTCCAGCTCCTGCGCATGCTGAGGCTCTGCAGCTCAAAATTGTTCTTGGATGGGAAGGGAGGAAAGGAGGAGGATCAGAAAAGGTGTTGGGAAGAAGTCCATGCAAGTTTAGTGCTATCCCAGAGTGAACCCAAAGTCTTTGCCTCCCTGGGGTCAGGTGCATAGGTTGACTCCCAGCACCCTTCCAGGAAATGCTTTGCTTTGGTGACTGTCAGTCACTATAGGTAAAGCAGGTTTGGAGATCATAAGCACAGGGCTTTCAAGGGTGGAAGTGGAGCCCTGGAAGTGGCTCACTGAGGAAATCTCTGACCCAGTACAGTAGGAAGGTGAAGTGCCTAAGCCTCACCGTTTCCTTGCCCAACCAACTGGTGGGTTTGAATCACTGACTCTGTGGTTAGCAACTCAACTTATTTCTATAGCCATATTTTCTAAATAAGAAAATTAGACAAATGGATGGTCTGACAATAAAAACAATAGGGCAATAGGAAAACAACAACAAAACAACCCTTTATTTCCAGATCATGTGGATTTTCACACAACAACCTAGTCTTTGGGACTTGACCATGTCCGTAAGCGAGGAATGGGTATATCCCTTGCCCCAGCTTTGTGCTGGGTGCCATTGCCATGATGAAGATGAAGCAGATAAGGTCTTGCCCAAATAGGAGTAGACTTGGGCTCTTTAAAAATTTTATAGACAAATGGAGTGAAAAGAGAATGGAATTTCCTCCATGAACTTATTGAAGCTTCCTCATATAACAAGAGAAAACAAATGTGCACAAAAGCATTCTGCACGTGGTTACTAGGATAGTTGGGTTTTCTGTCAACTTGCCTGGGCCAGGATTCTCAGTGGTTTGGCATTTGAGGCCCAGTAACATTCCATGATGTGACCTAACATAATGTAATCCCTCCATGATGGGATCTGCTCTGAGCAGCTTAGCAATTCTAATATTAGGGTGGAGGGCAACCCCCCACATAGTCCTGATATAATTGAAAGGAGGTTTCCTCAGGGCTGTGGACTACTTCTTATATGTGAGTACTATGGAAAAGTTACTTGCTTTCTACTGGTTCTAAACTCTGCATCTGGTTTGATGATTGCCTGTTGTTTGGACTTGAGTCATTGGCCTGCCAACCTTGGAATTTTTGGCCTCTCCAGTCGCAAGCCTGACCTGTTGGTCTAGGCTTCGATGTCATTGCAGCCTGTGGTGTTCTTCCCATACTGGGTCATCAGCCCCTGAAGCTGTACAAGTTAGGAGAAGCTTCTAGATTAAAATCTAACCTACAAACTTTTGACTGACTAGATGTAACTACTTTTACCTCCCAACAGTTGTTCTCAGGTTAAAGTCATCCATGCAGCCTCTGTGGAAATCCATCTTATCAAGCAAGGTTCTTCCTCGTTTTCCCCGTGCTGTTACTTCACCAAACATGACATCCTTCTCCTTGGACATCTCTCGTGACAGCATGTCCAAAGTACATGAGACTAAGCCTTTCCACTCTTGTCTCTGAGGAGCATTCTGAGAGCATTTCTTCCGAGACAGAGTTGTTTGTTTGGGGGGCAGTCCATGGTACTTTCAATATTCTTCACCAGATCCATAATTCAAATGCATTGATTCTTCTTCAGTCTTCCTTCTTCAACAGCCAACTTTCACGTGTATTTGTGGTGATTGAAAATAGCATGGTTTGACTTGGGCACACCTTAATCCTCAAAGTAGCATCTTTGTTTTTCAACTTTTAAAGAAGTCGTTGGCAGCAGATTTACCCAATGTGATATATCTTTTGATCTGTTAACTGCTGCTTCTATGGGCATTGAATATGAATCTAAGCAGGACAAAATCCTTGATAACGTCTATCTTTTCTCCATTATAATGATGTTATCTCTTTGTCCAGTTGTGAGTATTTTGGTCTTCTTTACATTGAGTTGCTATCAATACCGAAGACTGCAATTCTTGGTCTTCATCAGCAAGTGCTTTAAGTCTTCCTCATTTCCAGCAAGCATGGTTGTGTCATCTGCATATTTCAGATTGTTAATAAGCCTTCCTCTAATCCTGATGCCACATTCTTCTTCGTATAAGCCAGCTTCTCTGATTATTTACAGTAGTAGTTACATAATCAGGTGTCCATTTGAGAGGATTAAGAGTGAAGGAATGGATAAATAGCTCACTGGAGGCGGGACACTGGCTGACTCCTTGGGAGATATTGCAGCTGACAAGCCACATGAAACTACATTAGTGCCCTGAGCTGGAGGAGCCAGCACTGAGATGCTTACAATGACACTGCATCCAGAAGACTTCCCACCCACTGGCCTGTGATCTTCCTACATCCAGCGTCATTGCATGTGTTGTCTGAGTCTGAAGAGAACTTTATGGATTGGCATTGGACATGTGGGCTAATATTGGACTTATAGATGTGATCTGGACTGGGCTAGGATGTTTTCTCAATATTCAATTGCTCTTGTATATATAAGCTCTTTTTCATTCAAATATGAGGGCCTATGAATTTGTTTCTCTAGTCTACCCAGACTAACGTACCACATATTTTCTGTTGTTGAAAAAAGGTATTTAAGATTAAGAAGTTATTGGTTTTTAAAATTCTATCACACAATATACAACTTCATTTCTGTCATCAAGACCATATTTTCCAACTACTGTTCCTTCCTCTTTGCTTCCAACTTTTGCATTCCAATCACCAATAATTACCAAAGCATCTTGATTTCACTATTGATCAATTTTAGAACGAAGACATTGGTTCAATTCATCAACTTCTTCATCACTAGCTTTTGTGGTTGGTGCATAAATTTGGATAATCATTGTATTGATTGGATTTCCTTGAATGGAACAGCTATAATTCTGTCACAGACACCCTTGTACTGCAAGATAGACTTTGAAATGTCCTTTTTGACAATGAATTCAATGCCATTCCTGTGGCTCGTTTAATTTTAATTCCAAGCATAGTAAGGCACATGCTTTTCTGATTCAAACTGGCCAATGCCAGTACATTTCAGCTGACTGATCCCCAGAACGTATGTTTTTACGCAGTCCATCTCATGATTTAAAACTTCCAATTTTCCTTGCTTCATACTTCTTGCATTCCAAGTCACAATTTCTAATTGATGTTTTCATCTGTTTCTTCTCAGTTTGAGTTGTGACCCATCAGCAATGGAAGGTCCTGAAGGCTTTACTCCCACTGGGTTTACGTCATCTACTTCATTATGGTCAACTTTATTTGAGAAGGCAGTTCTTCCTCGGTCAGGTCATATTTTGAGGGCCTTCCAACCTGAGGGGCTCACCTTGTGGCACTATCTCCAACTATGCTCTGCTTTGTTTCTTGAGCTTCTCAGTATCTGACAATATTTTGATTCTAACCAAAGTGTTTTCCAGGGCTAATTCCCCAAGTGGACAGTTTATTCCTTCTTTGTAGCCTGTTCTCAGTCTGGAAGTTCTGCTGAAAGCTGCTCACTTTGGGTGATTCTGCTGGCCTTTGAAATACCAGTTACATAGCTTCCAGCATCATAGCAACATACTAGCCTCCACAGTAGGACAAACTGACATACAAGTGGTGGGGTTTGTGTGCAGGTTATGGCTAAAGGAAGACTGCAAGAAAAGACAAAGTAATAACCTTCATTGCAAGGACTCAAGTGAATCAAATTGAGGGGAAGCAGTGAGTTGCAAAGTTGATCTCCCCAAGATCAGTGTGTGCAGTACTGGCAGTACATAGTATGATTTTAGGGGTTTCTGAACACATTTAAAATACATTAATATTTATATAATTATATCCTTTAATGTACACCAGGAATAAATATAATAATCACCTCAAATCCATGAGTTCATAATTCTTGTTTGGGAAAAGGCTAAGTTCTACTTTTCAAAGAGTAATTTAATATTTAAAACATTGTGTAAATCAAATAGGAAGTGGTATCTGGATCTGTCATAGCTTATGTAAGTAGTGCAGGAACCGCAGTAGTTTGCAAAAGCTCATCCATTGAATAAGAGCATTGACTAAGGACGACTGAAGAAGAATTGATGCATTTGCACTCTGGTAATGGAGAACAATATCACTCAGTACCACGGAGCACTAAAAGGACAAACTCGTCTGTCTCGGAAGAAGTATGGCCCAAGTGCTCCCTAGAGGTAAGGATGGTAAGACTTTGTCTTACATCTTTTGGACATGTTGTCAGGAGAGACCTGTCCTTGGAGAAGTGGAGGGAAAGTGGAAAAGGTGAAGGCCCTCAACTAAATGGATGGACACAGTGACTACAACAATGCATGGAGGCATCGGAACAACAGTGAGGATGGTGCAGGATGGAGCAGTGTTTATTTCTGCTGTGCATAGGGTCATGATGGGCTGGAACCAGATTGTTGGCACCTAACGACAACAACATTCGTTGAAGTAGAAGACTTAGAAATGTACTGCCATAGGGTAGATACCAACTCATAGCCTTCCTTTGAGTTGTTGGCTATTGTCTGTACATTCTGAATGGATTGAGATGCTTGATGAATGGAGAAACAAATTCCCTGAGAGTAGACATTGTTCTATTTTTTGTAAATTCAACGTGAGAAAATAGTATGAATTTTATTAACTTTTCCCTACAGGATAGGATAGAACTGCTCCTGTGAGTTTCGCAGACTATAAGTTTTGCCTGCACATAGAAAATCCTGTCTTTCTCTTGTGTAGTGGCTGCTGGTTTCAAACTGTTGACCCTGTGGATTGTAGGCCAACAAAATTCCAATTAGCCACTAGAGCTCTTAGTTTATCACTACTGTGTCTTTATCTCCGACTAAAACCAAGGCCCTTTATTGCTACCACGTTGATTCTGACACAGAGTGTTCCTACAGGACAGAGTAGAACAGCCCTATAGGGATTCCTAGACCGTGATCTTTATGGAAGAAGACTGACACATCTTTCTCCCATCGAGTGGTTGGTGGGGTCAATCTATGGACTTTTTGATTAGTAGCAAAGTATCTAAACATTGCATAACCAGGTTCCCTTCCCACACACCCCTGGGCCTCAATTTCATGCATAAGTGGTGTGTTAGTCTAAGTTCACTAGAGAAACAAATTCATAGACATTCATATGTGTATAAGAAAGAGCTTTATATACAAGAGCAATTGAATATTGAGAAAACATCCCAGCCCAGTCCAGATCAAGTCCATAAGTCTGATATTCACCCATATGTAGAATACCAATTTATAAACTCATCTTCAGACTCACAAAACACATACAATGACACCAAATGCAGGAATATCACAGGCCAGTGGGTGGGAAGTCTTGTGGATGCAGTGGTGGTGGAAGCATCTCAGTGCTGGCAGGGGTCTCCACATGGTTCCTCCAGCTCCCAGTACTCTCGCTGCATCAGGGTAGCTTCGTGTGGCTTCTCGTCAGAAATGTCTTACAGGGAGTATCTCTCCTCTAGCGAGTTATTTATCTCCTTAGCACCTCCAAATGAGGTCATCAAACTGCCACCCGATTGATTGACTAAACTCCACCCCTCATTCTTAATCCTCTCAAATTGACTACAGATCATGTAACTATCACTCGCAGTGAATAAGACAATTTCAGGCTCCTGTAGACAGGGTTAGGGTTAGACTTTTTGCTGTGTCAAGGCAATACCTCATGTGTTTACCATATGTCCCAAGACCTCTTGCCAATTTTGGGACTTGTGCTAGTCATGTCCTCATTCACCTATGCTTAGGAAATGCCAAGACTTTTAAGTTATCAGTAATTCAGTGTAGGTCTGCATCCGAGTGCCCTTTGAGGAAGGGGTTGGCATGAGTATGTTTCTGCATTAGATAAATGAAGCTCAAGTTTTGATTTGTCTAGATTTAGGTCTTCTCTCTAGGTTCAGTTTGGCCTTTTCCAGCTTCCCCATACATAAATCCTTCCTTCGATTTTCTGGCTACTGTCTGTACATTCTGAACTGATTGAGATGCTTGATGAACGTAGAAACAAATTCACTGAGAGTAGACATTGTTCTCTTTTTGTAAATTCAACTTGAGGAAGTAGTATGAATTGTATTAACTTTTCTTGATACTCTCAAGAATCAATCGGCTACTTACTTCTTGGGGACATTGATGGTTCAGTGAAATCTGTTTTTTCCAGAAAGCAAGGGGAGAACAACATGGAAATGGAAAGATCCGTATAGGTTAGATGCTGCAGAAATACTCACATTGTTTAAAATGTTGGACCAGCTTGGGAATGGGGAGAACATCTTTGAAAATGAAATCCTAGCAGCAAGGAAAATCTGAACTGACTGCTCTGAGTGCTTGTGAAATGTTAGCTAAAGGATATATCATATTTGAATCTGTGCCCACAAGAGAAACATGACTCAGTGCTGAAAATATACTTGTATTAGGACTATTTTTGTCTTGGTTATCTAGTGCTGCTATAGTGAAATAGCACGAGTATGACTTTAAACAGATATGAATTCTCTTACAGTTTAGGAGGCTCCACATCTGAATCTAGTTTCCAGCTCTAGAGGAAGGCTCTCTCTCCAGTGACTCAGGGGCAAGGTCCTTGTCTCAACATCTGTCGGCTCAGTAGTGCTTGAAAATCCCCATGTGTCTTGGCATACATTTTCCACTGGGTCTAGGAGATTCTCAGCACAGGGACCCTGCTTCCAAACAGGTTCCTTCTTCCCAGCTCACTTCTTTCCTTTTAACTATTGTAAAATAAAAGGTGATGTAGGCCAAATCCCAGGAAACTCTCTTACATAAATTCAGGGCTTTGATCTGATGAAGGGTGTTGCGTAGTATCCTACTTCCTTAGAATTGATTTAGTGATCACATCAGATCACATTGTGGGGGATAATTGCATCATTGTGTAATTGCCCACTTACATCATTACATAACTGCCAAACCACTGAGAATCATAACCCAGCCAAGTTGACACATATTTTTGGAGGCCACAATTCAATCCATGACAATTTTAAACCACAGTTTGGATTGCATTGGCAGGGGCCTTTGATCTTGGTAGTTAAGCTGTGTTCATTCCAAGTCTAAAGAAAATGAGACTAAAGATTGTTTCCTTGGTAAGCAAACCCCAGACATCATTCCTTTTCCCTCAGGGTTCTATGAATAAGCCATGGATAAATTCTTAGATAAGTTAGCTTTCTAATTTTTAAGCATGGTTTTGGTATGACTGCTCGTCCAGCAACTATTCGGGTTTCTTGGTGGTGTCTTTTCTGCAGAAGCATTATACATTCCTACCTCACTCAATTTATGAGTGGTCATCTGCTTTTCTTTAGTCAATGACATGCAGGCAGAAGAGATGCATAACTCCTGGACAAAAGCATTAGAAGTCAGTATCTCTACTCCCTTTGCCCCCAATGCTTCACCTTATGCCCCTGAGGAAAGACAACTTGAGAAAGCCACAGATGACTCACAATAGATATGCAGTGAATTCAAAAATAATTCTTTGTTGTTACAACCGAAAATAAAATCTAGGCCTGTGTCATGGATTAAGTCTCTGGTGAATCTCCGGTGACCATACTTGAGGGATATGCATAGCTTTATTATCAGACAGAGAACATTGAAAAGTCAATCATGGCAGATGTAGTTAGGGTACAATGTACCATCTTATCATTTGGTCTCCCTTTTCACCCATTTTAAAGTTGTTTCAGTTAAAAAAAGAAAGTGAAGGAACAATACACTTGGATTTGGCTTTGAGT
>NW_022103968.1:52608802-52625016 GCF_000313985.2 Echinops telfairi | reverse complement strand
CCATGTGGGCTTTGTTGTTTCTCGGTTAGATGGCCCCTTGTTTATCTTCCAGCATGTGGGACCCCAGATTCTATGTAATTTGACAGCTTGGCACCATCAGCTTTCTTCACCGCATTTGCTTATGTACCCGCTTTGTCTTCAGCATTCGTGTCGGGGCAGGCTGGTGTGCGTCTTCCGTGTGGGTTTTGTCTCTCAGATAGATCGCTGCTTGTTTATCTTCAGGTCTTCAAGGCTTCAGGCGCTATATCTTTTGGTAGCCAAGCACCATCCGCTTTCTTCACCACATTTTCTTGTGCATCCCTTGTCTTCAGTGATCGTGACAGGCAGGTGAGCATCTCAGACTGCCGAATGTTAGAACAAAGTGTTCTTGTGTTGATGGAGTACTTGTGCAGGGACCCTCTGTCCATCTGTTTTTTTAATATTCAACCTATAAATATATGTACATAGATCTATTTCCCCCTCATCATATATAAATATATTTACATCTTTATATGCCTGTATTTACATCTCTATGACTACCCTTTGCTTCCTAGTTCTTTCCTCTATTACTTTGTACAATTCTTCTTAAAAGGTTGAACAATTGAATTACATGATTTGTGAAAAATATGCCAATAAGGATTTTGACATTAAAGAATTTGCCATTGAGATAGCAAAAAAAATTTTTTTTAAGGGTGTGTGTTGTTTGTTAGGGCAGCATAAGCTCATTCATCTGCCGGGTCCAATAGGAATACTAACAACTCAAGCAATAAGAATACTGACATTGATCAAACAGAGTATGTGAAGTGCTTTTTCTGTGTTCAGCAGTTTACATTTTCTATCACTTAATCTGGTAAGAACTTTGTGAGATAGATGCATTTTCTTTCAATTTAGATCAGAGTTGAAATTCAAAGAAGTTGAAAAGTTTCTCATGGTCACTTTGCTCACCAATTCACTTTATTGGACACCCCATTCCCAACAACCTTTATTAAATTGTCATCCCACACACTTCATGCCCAAATTGTAGATTCTCTGATTCCTGAGATATGGATCCTTGCATGGTGCAAACTTCAAAATCCTGGCTTCCCATAATCTGGGGAACAGAATAAGAAAATGCAGATACATTATTGCTCACAGTCTATAAAAAACCTCTTATTTATCATCTAAGAGAACACTAGGGCCGTATACCCATGATTTCTTTTATTCAATTCCATACACCACTAAAAATTACCCAATAATTGTATTACACTAAGTTGATATTATATTGGAACCAATATAAAAAGCACAGGAATTTGGGGTGCAATATAATAGTACTTATATAAACATATATGCATATGTATTTATATATGCACACTTAGATAATATATAAAATATATGTGTATGTATATGTGCATATGTAATGTATTCATATATTTAAACATGTGCATTTTGAAATATTAGTTTGGATGATATATAGTTGAACCACAGCATATATATGCCTTCAAGTCTAGTTATTGGAAAATTATAGGACCAAAATACTCCTGATGCTGATATGCTCCAATACACACAGTAGGATTCATCAAGCAACCCACAACAAACTGAATTAATAAGGATGTAGCGAAACCACAGTAATTTGTAATTAGAACACAAGAATAGGAGCAATTTAAAAACCACAACCAACCAACCCAAGAAAACGTTGATAACAGGCTGACAACAAAGGATCCTTCCTGAATCTTGTAGGATTTCCGGCTCTGTGTGTGTGAGCTTGCATTAGGTATACTATTTTGCAGAGCATTGTGTGGGAGCCAGAATTGCCAGCAGAGCAATGAATGGGCATTCTCAATAAAAAAGTAATGTACTAACTTGAATTTATGAAGCCTAAAAATGTGACCCCCTCATTGCTCACTTAGTAGTCCTATTTCTACAAATTAAACCAGGGTAAGTTTTCATCCATTCAAATGGGAGCCCAGGATGACTTTCCAATAGATACGGAAAAATGAATTCCAGGTCTCACACTCCTCTCCCCCAGTGCCAGTAATATATTTGTTTGTTTTTCCCAGTAATATACATGACACAGCACATGTTAACTGTTACTCAGAGCCCAAACCTGAGATTAACCTCTAACTCATATTTCATATTCAAATAATCAAATAGGAAGCATCCTTCAAAAAGAAAAAATCAATCAATTCTCCCACCTTCATCACTTATTCTTTGGTCAAAGTCACCAACTTGGCTTTTTCAATGGTCTCCAATTGTCTTTGATCTTTCTGCCCTAGCGACTTCTCAGTCTTACCAAGCATCCCAGCAGATAATGGATCCTTTTTTAAATAACAGCTTGATTGAGATGTATAATTAACATACTGTACATCTCATCCATTAAACATGCATTGTTTTCAGTGTATTTACAGAATTACGCAATTTTAGAATTCATTCCATGGGAGAAAGACTGGGTGATCTCCTTTTGTGAAAACTACAGCTGATAGATACCGATGGAGCAGATTTCCTCTGTAATCACAGGGGGATCAGGAGTCAAAATTGGCTTGTCAGCAGTGAGTTCATCACTGCCCCAAAGAAAAGACACCCCATTAGAAGTACTTCTCATTTCCTATAGTCTTTCCCATCAGATCCTTAAAACAGAAAAAAACAAAAACACACTTCAAAAAACACTGTCCGCAAGTCAGCACTGTCTCATGATGATGCTTTGGGGCTGAGTAGAACTGCTCTGTGGGGTTTCTAAGCTTTAAGAGAGCAGAAAAGCCTCATCGTTGTCCTAGGGAGCAACTGACAGGTTTGAACTGCTGACTTTGTGACTAGCCACCCAAATGCTTCATCCACCATGACACCCCTATGCATTCGTAGTCCCGTGCAGCTACCAGTCTATTTCCATCACTATAGATTTACCTATTCTCGACATTTCCTGTAAATGGAATATAATTTTCTTTCATTTAATATGTTTTCAACATTCATCCAAGTTATATCATGTATCAGTATTTCATTCCTTTTAATTGCTGAATAATAATCCATTTTAAGTATATACTATATTTTGCTTATTCATTTATCCGTTGGTGCAGATTTGGATTTTTCCATTGGCCATTATGAATAATGCTTCTATGAACCTTTATGGAGAAAATTTTGTATGAGCATGTATTTATTTTTCTTGGGTATCCAGCTCTAGGGATGCAATTGCTAGGTCATATGGTGACTCGGTGCTAACATTTTGAAGAACTGCCAGATTATTTTCCAAAGCAGTGACATCATTTGACATTTCCACCCATAAGGTTTGAAGGTTCCCATTTTCCACATTGTCACTAACATTTGCCTTTTTAGTAGCAGCTATCCTAAACCCCAAATCAAATCCTTTGTTGTCAAGTTGATCTGGACTCATAAAGACCCTCTCAGACAGAGCAGGACTGCTCTATAGGATTTATAAGGCTATAAACCTTTGTAGACACAGACTGCCCTGTCTCTTTCCTACAAAGTAGCTGGGTGGTTCGAACCTCAGAACTTTCTGATAGCAGTTGAGCTCTGTAACCACTGTACCACTGAAGCACCTTCGTGGCCATTCAAGTGAGTGTGAATGCTATCTCATTGTGTAGACTGATCCTTTTAACAGGAAATCAAATTACTACTCTTTCTCTAAATCTGCCATTGTAACATGATCTACTTTTGACCCCTGTCACCTTCCGCCCAACTTCAGACCCAGCTCTGATGCATCATTTCCTGCCACTTTCCCAGTTTTTCTGTGCTCTGTTTGGCCTCATCACCTTCACAGTTACTGTGGTTTCTGCTTAGAACATGCTACGTCCAGATAACCACTCAGTTTTCTCCCTTACCTCTGTCAGATCTCCGTTCAATTGGCGTCTCGTTAGAGAGCTCCTCCTTATTACGCCTTAGATCCTAACTCTTTCTGGCACCTTCCCCTAATTTGCTGGTCACCACAACTCTTCACACACCGGATTCCCTCTGAATTACTTGTTGATTGACAGTCTCTTCCCCCTAGATTAAAGTTCTAGGAAAGCAGAGTTTGGGACTTCTTTTTCTCCATGCCTATTACGGTGAACTGTAACTAGTCAATAAAAAATTCAATGCATAAGTAAATATATCGCAGAAGAGAACTCTGTGTAAACTTTTTGTTTGAAGCCCAAAGAATTCTCCTTGTGGTGGTGCTGTGGACACCACAGTTAGCGGGCGGAAGTATTTTGGGCCAGGGCGAACTTCCTATTGGCACCCCAGCCTCCATGAATTAGTAGCTTACACCTCCTTCTCATAATGTCTGCACTGCCTATGGCCTTGGCTGAAGTTGATATGTAAATCTTAAATAATAAGGGTGTTTTGTGGTGGGGTTCCTTTAGCATGAACACAACTGTTCTGCAGAGGCAATGGCTCTTGGGGATACCATCAATATAGCTGCCAGAGTTAGAGTGATACCTTCACATGTTCCTGTTGTTCGGTGTCATCAAGTCGGTTCTGACCTTAGAGCCAACATCACAAAACACTGCTAGATTCTTTGTGATCCGCACAATTGTTCCCATGCTTGAGCCCATTCTTGCAGCCATGGCGTCAGTCTATCTCCTTCAGGCCCTTCCTTTTTTCAGCTGCCTCTCTATTCTACCAAATATGATGTCGTTCTCCTGGGCCCTTCTGACTATCCAGAAAGACAGAGGATGATGGTCATGTGTGTGTGTTGGGGTGTGTGGGGCGGGTGTTTGCTGAGGGGAGCGAGGGAGTGGGGCGGGAACTAGGGGAGAGATGGTGGGAGGATGTATCTATTAGGCAAGAATTCCAGATACGGCCATCTTTCTTAGTTGCTGTGTGACTCTGAGTAAATTACTTAACCTTCCTGAGCCTGTCTTCCCTATTTGTAAAAGTAGGTGATCTTTGAGGACCCCTCGAGCCCTGACATTTCATATTCCATCACACTTTTCACCTAATGAGATATTAACTCTGACTTGATTGAAGGCCTTTGGGTCCTGGGAACTGGCAGCTATCAGCAAAAAAATCTCCAAATGCAATTTGAACACAGTGGAGCTTAATGTAGTTTTGTATCTGGGCTTTGAGATATCAAACTTTGAGTTGGCAAGAGGGGGAATTCAGTTACTATTTCTGACAAGCGGTTAGACTTATTGAATGATACATTGCATCTGGCAGCCTTACTGATGAATCAGGGAACAAGGACAGAGTTAACAATTTCAAAACAGTTGAAGTGCCTTAAAAGATTGACCCTAATGAGGACACTGTATTCTTTCAAGAACCACAGGGTTGGGCTTGCAAAAATCCTTATTAAGCAGAATGAACTACTTAAAACCAGAGGAGTGAGGTGATAGAAGGATTGAAGAGAGGCTGGAGGAATAAGGGAGCTTGGGGAGGGTCAGGGGCTACAGTGGACTAGGCAAAAAGACTCTAACTCTTACGTAATAGATCAGTGGACATCTTGCTAGCTTTATATTTGTTGGGAGGGGAGGAAAGTGGTGTTCATGTGAGGGTTGGGAAGGTTGGGGGGTACGGTGGAGGATCTTCACGATACTTGTGGAAATAACTGAGTGTTTAATCCCAATTTTTTAAAAAAAGACTAATGAACGTAGATCTCGAACACTTGGTCTAAAAATTTGATCTAAGAATTTGCCTTAGGACTATGTCAACTTAGGGTTTTCTTACTGGGCCAGTGAGATAGTTAATGTTCACTATGACATGGCCAATGAACACATGTGGGATTAATAGAAGGGCAGAGAGATAAATGGCTCGGCGAGCCTCCCTCTCTTGTCTCTTGCTCTTTGATCAACAGACCAGTGTGCGGCTGCCTTGCTTGTTCTGTGCCTCAATTTGCAAGCTACACTACCTGTGGGACACCTAACCTGTGGACTCTGTTGCTGTAATTTGGGGTTCCTTCAAGACCTGCTTCACCACACCATTGGAATTTACATCTCTTGAGCTGGGGACTGTCAGACCCTGTCATCTGGCTGACTGTTGGTGACCTGCCTTGCTGTTTGCTGCCTGTGCCTGGATAGTCTGAATTGCTCTACAGAGGACTCCCCAGCGGCCCTCAAGACTTGAAGGACTGCCAGTGTCTCACAACTGTCTCAGGGGAGTGAGTTGCACTGAGCCATTTGTACTGCTTTATAGATTAATTGTTTATTTCTTATGTTATCTATCTATATATATAAATATATATAAAATTATTAGCACTCTGGTTTTGTTTCTCTAGAGAACCCCAGCTAACATGAAAGGAATGGAAGATGAGGGTTAAGATGGAACCACAGCCACAAAGTAGAGAGGATGAAGGACATTAGAGAAAGTAGATGGGAGGGGCATACAATCTGGAACCTCATTCTTAGCAGCTGGGCGCCCTATGGATGTGCTGATGATGCCATGTGCTTCTTGGGCATCTGTCTATAGGAATCACTGAGGCTGCCTTGGCTTGTGATCCTCCATATAGTTGTGAGCAATCATGAATTCTGGATATACAAAGGGACTTTTATTCCAGAGTGGGTTGTAGGCTTCATGTTCAGTATCAATGCTGATTAATTACTAATAATCTCCCAGTGCACTGTGTTGAGAAAGATTCTAACTTTCTTACCTAGGTTCAGCTGGAAACGTATCTTCATAAATTAATGATGTCTCCAATGAGTGGGAAATGTGAGCAGGTATGTCCATGTCATGTACAGGTAACACCTGGCTTAGCCCAGTCTGCCTCACTTCATGAGAGAAAGTTGAGGCTAAAGGAGGAGAAGTGGCTCACTCAAGGTCACACAGCTAGGTAGAAGGTTTGGAATGAATCTAGATTTTCTTCTTATGTGGAAGTATTTTCTATGTATCATGCTAGAAGCTCTTTGCACACAGTTTTCTCCATGAGGATATTCACAAAGCTCCTAGGAACACATGAAGCCCAGAATGATCGGGCATGACACATGAACACCTCTGTTTGAGCCACTGCATGAACTCTTCTTTTGTTCTTGGTTCAACAAGGCCCAAAATAGCACATGTCTCTTTGCATTTTCTGTGAAAGCTGCAATACTATGGAGGCCACAGAAACATGGTTCTTTGAGCAATTAACCTTTTTAAAGCAGAGTTCATTATTTTATAGAGAGACATCAAGTATTTAAATTCCTTTCAAATATTTTACCTTCATAATTTATGATTCTAGACCTCTGGAATTCTCAGTATCTGCTTTTCTCCTCAAGGTGAAATTGTTAGCTTAGCCTTTTGAAGCTTTTAATTTTATTTTAAAGATTTATATCTGAATGGGCTCTGTAGTAGATGATGATTTCCATTGCAGGACCAATGCACTCATGTCCCCAGTTACTGGGAGCATGAGATCTCCTGGAATTGGTACAGGAAGCTGCATTGTCTATGGCACGCCCCCTCCCTGTAGGCAGCCAGGATCCAGGGCCCAGTTCATGTGGAGCCAAGGACTACAATGAAGGGCCATTCTAACTCTAGTCATCCCTATTGGATCAGGATCCCCAGAGGCCCCGTTGAAAGTACAGGAAACTTTTTCCTATGCTCCATTTTGCTTCTCTCTCCTTTTCATAGGTGTTGCTCCCGAGAAAATGGCCCAGTCACATCCTGTGTGCAAATCTGTGTCTCAGAGTCTAGTTTCGTCTATTTTACAGGGAATGTCTCCCATGATCGATCCCAAGACAGACTGGAATCAGAGGGTGCCAAATCAAGAGAGATGAAATGTAAACTTATCTAAAGAAGAGTTTATTGATACGAGACTACCCTCTGTAGACACAGGACTTTTTTAAAAGTTAAGAATATATATATACATACATACATACATATGTGTGTGTGTGTATATATATATATATATTCTTTTTTTTACACTTATAAAAAAATAATATCCAGACAAATGATGCTGGAAGAAGAGCTCACAGATTTCTGCTTATAAATGTATAGGATTGAACGCATCACCGAGGACTCCAGAAAATATATTGTGATGCTTCTTGTAACCTTGGACAAAGCAATGGCCTTCACCAAATGAAGCAGAGGTACAACTATTTGGAAGATGGTGGAGGAAGTAATCAAAAGGTTTGGAAAAGTCAACCTGTCAGACTGGATGTACATAGAGGAAGCTCAACAAACCCATTATCTGATAGGTTTCAATGAAAGAATCAGTAGAACACAGTTTTATCAAAGCAATAAAGAACATGCTAATAAGGAAAGCACAGATACCACTGAGAAGCTTAGTACTATCTGTCTTCTATAGTCAGGGAGACAGTAAGAGCTGCTATTAAAGAAATTAGCTCCCTTATAGTAATAGGGAGACTCTCTGGGGGTGTATTGGTGAGCATTAGGCTGCTAACTGCTGGGTCAGGAGTTTGAGATCACCAGGTGCTCTTTGTGCTCCCATGGAGAGTTAGTCTTTCTCAGGAACTCACAGGGGCAGTTCTACCCTGTCCTATAGGGTCCCTATGAGTCGGCACAGACTGGACAGCAGTGAATTTAGTTGTTTGAGTTATAGTAATGGGGATGGTAGCGTCTCCAAATAATAACACATGGCCACTTAATCACCAGAAGCAAGGCAGGTATCATTGTAATGCATGGCAAGACCAAGCAGCAGCCAGAGACTTGACTTGTAGAGCACTTCAGAGATGTTGACTAGAATATTGAATTCGTAGTGACAAGATAAATAGGCAGTTAGCAAGGGTATTGCTTAATGTATACACATAATAAATAAAGATGTCATGATTTTTTACCCACTTTCTGGACTTTTTTTTGCTTCTTTAAATCATCTTATTGGGGACCCTTACAACTCTTATAACATTCCCTATATCAATTGTATGAAGCACATTTGTACATATGTTGCCATCATCATTTTCTAAGTATTTACTTTCTGTTTGAGCCCTTGGTATCAGCTCCTACCCCCCCACACACACCGTGACCCCTTGATAATTATAAATTATTATTATTTTTATTTTTATATTGTATACCAACCGCTGTCTCCCTTCACTCATGTTTCTGTCGTTCATCTCCGGGTGCATGGGGAGGGGGTTGGCAGTGGATCATTGTACTAGGTTCCCCCTTCCTTTCCTTCTCTCCCCACCTTCCTTCTACCTTCCTGGCATGGCTACTCCCATTTCTGTTCCTGAGGGGTTTATCCGACCTGGATTCCATGTGTTGTGAGCTCTTCTCTGTATGCTTTTCTGGACTTTAGCTGTTGCTGAGCCTGAAGCCGGTTGACTTACTCAAGGAGAGACTGTGTCCCCATGAGCAAGAGCCCTATGAGAGGCCTGATTTACCTTTAGCCTTTCCCTTTAACAGACTTAATGGCCACTTGCTTTGGGTATTCTGGGGTTAGGAATGCCTAGACTTTCAAGAAATGTTGGGTCCAGGATTTGAATTGACATTAAATAATTTCCCCAGACATCATCACGGTTTTCTTATTAGAGTGGGGATGGTTAGGAGCCAGGTAATAAATGGAATCTTTTTTTTGGATAGTTCATAGGAAGTTCACTAAATCCACCTAGTGGTTTGTTCTCGGGTCTCCAAATATGTAATTGAAATGTACTTGGTGGTTGACAGAACTGTAACATTGGTTTCTTGTTCTGGATGTCACGAGGTGTCTTCAATCAGAAGTTTAAGTGGGGCCTCTGGAATTTCCTTCCTCATCTGCTCTAAGGTTATAACACCCTTCCCCCCCCCAAAAAAAAACCCAACCCAATAACAACAACAACAAAAACCAATCATTGCACATTGGGGAAATGGCAAAGTTTAGCTGAGGCAGGAAGCGTCCTTTAGGCCTGAGCATACTCATAGCCCCTCCACCGCTGCCGTCACCTCAGACCACTTACATATTTCCTCAAACACATGCACATAAATGATTATCGAAGAGCTTGGGGGCCTTCATGTGATGTTGACTTCAGGTTCATTTTGACTCTTGTCACTGAATGGTGACATGCTCCCCTGGGAGCCCACCTGAGACAGAACTAAGGGCAGTTTCCCTGCAACCTTTGACTTCCTCACTTTGGCACTTGATTTCTGATTGCAGAGCAACTTGTGTACTGACTGGTTCAGGCAGAACTTAAGGACCCAGGTCTGTGTGATTGAAGGCAGTATGTGGCAGTATATAATGGAAGCATACTATGGGGTGAATTGTATTTAACTTTGTCAAGCAGTTTGTGCCCAAACTGCTGAACACTTTAGTGCAGACTGAGTTCCTATTTCCGGCAGGATTTAACTATAAATTATGCTGTTTGGGTTAAACATTTTCTGCCCTCCAGGCCCACTTTGCCTTGATCTGCATTTCTTTCATCAGGGAATGTTAGTTACACAGGCTGCTAAGAGAGTAGTTGCTTTGCTAATATTAGGAATACAGCCCCTTGTCTTGGGGATGTGTGTAAAAATATTCTTAGCCAACAATTAATTTTGTTCCCAAACCCCCGCCACCCTATCATCCTCAATCATATTGCCTGCTTTTCCTTTGCTCTTGGGCTGTGATCTGCATGGTTGGCAGTTCAAAACCACCAGCAGCTCCGAGATAGAAGTGTTGAGCTTTCTACTCCCATAACAGTTAGTCTTGTAAACCCACAGGCAGTCACTATGAGTCAGCACTGACTCCATGGTAGGGAGTTTGGTATTTGTTTTGCCTTCGGAAAGATTGGATGCTATTTTAATAGTATGTGTATATAATGCCCGTCCGTACTGATATGATGTTTTTATAATGAGGCATAATCTCTAATAGCTGGCAAATCAACACATCCATTCTTCTTGAATATTTTCCGAGGCTTTGTTCTCGGGTGGCATCTGGTCTCTAGTCACCTCACTCTGCTGAGAACAATTTCCATTATAAATCTTAATCATCAATTTATTTTATTTTCCCTTCTGCTTAATAAATGAATTAAATCAGTAGAAATCGGAATAACAACCCTTTTTAGATTGATAAGAACCTCTTCTCCTGGCTGCTAAAGCCCACTGTTACATTTTTATTCTTCTTCTTCTTTTTTAATGTTACCAATTAGCATCTCAAAGTGATTTTTGTGTCTGGCACGCATGGAGTGTGAACTATAAAAATTCTAGTTTCAAAGATTCTCTTGCTTGGTTCTGTGAAACATTTCCCTTTATCAAGAAATTTCTCAGGCACAAGGGATATGAGTTTAAGATGTATCACAAGCAGTATCAGCCCAGACGGTCAAAAGAATTTTAGAAAATGTGTGGGTCTGATAAAAGCTCATCTGATGGATCCACAGAAAGAAGAAATTAGCATTGAGCAAGCACCTACTATGTGTCAGGTATCGTATCTACCTTATATAATTTTATTTTCTCAATCAAACAGGAAAACTCCAATAATTTCTTGGTCCATTCACTAATTTAGACATTCATTCTTTCACTAAAATATTAGTAATCAGTAGGCACTGTGATGGGTACTGGGTGTGGTAGACTTGGCACTCTTGGAGTTTGCAATGTAAGTGAGAGAGTGGGCCAAAGGTCACCAAAGCATAGATCAACTAAAAAGAAATGATGGTAAGTGCTTCAGAAACTAGTGTGTTGAGACAGAATAATTGGGATTCAGGGTACGATGGCCTTCTTTGACCGACCTTGAGGCCACTTTGCAAATATGAACTTGAGTCCTGATTCAAACCAAAGTTAGTCTGGCCTTCAACTCCTTCAATCCATTACACGTGTGCCAATGAGCCAGCTTTGATTTGAGTTATGATAATGACTATTCCATTGTCTTAATTAATGTTCTCTATTTTACTTCTCCACTATCAATCCATTGTCATGGCTACACAGAACTCACAGACAAAATTCATGATCAACGGGTTTATTAGGAAGAGTAATAAGTTGAAATGCCCGTGAGAAATGCTCAGGGTTGAGTTGTTTCTCAGGACATGTTACTGAGTTCTGTTGAGTCTGCTAATAAATGCCCAAAGGGCATACCATTCTGCTATAAACCTTACCCTAAAGGCATTCAGCTTAACCTGTGGGGCCAGCAAACCCAGCTCCCTGAATTTAGTACATAAAGGAACCCCACTTCTGTAAGCCTCAACCTCAGCCCGAAGACACAGAACTCCACTTCCGTGTGTCAGCAACCCTACTTCTGGAATTAAGTGCCCAGATGCACCACCTCCAGGAAGCCTCAGCTCAAAGGCATTCAGCGCCACTTCCATAGGTCAACAAGTCCATCTTCCCCAATTAAATGCCCAGAGGCACCCTACTCCACAAGCCAGCCTCCTGGACAAAAGCCCTCCTCCTAACTTGTTTCATGGGTTGGGAAGCCCATCACTTTGTTTCATTCTTTGTCAAGGGAAGGTCATTTGGTGGGAGTTAGAGACTTTGGCTAAAAGAGTCACATTAAATAATTCACTGCCCCTGCAACTATGATGGCT
The DNA here is from genome assembly GCF_000313985.2 of Echinops telfairi. Lineage (NCBI taxonomy): Eukaryota > Metazoa > Chordata > Mammalia > Afrosoricida > Tenrecidae > Echinops > Echinops telfairi. The sequence continues at coordinate 52,612,735 of NW_022103968.1, read as the reverse complement.
ATTTCCTGAGTCTCTACTACGGTACACACTGCCCTTGAGTCAATTACAGCTCATGGTGATCCTACAGGGTTTCTGAGACTGTAAGCAGACTTACTCAAACTCACTACAATTGAGTTGATTCTAACTCATAACAACCTGATCCGTCAGGGTGGAACTCGCGTGAGTTTCCAGACTGTAACTCTTCACGGGACTAGAAAGGCTCATCTTTCTTCTGGAAGCAGGCAGCCTCGTCTTTTCCCTTCTGCATAGTTGGTGAGTTTGAACAACTGACCTACCTAGTAAGCCAAAGCTTAACTTACAGCACCATCATATTTCTTTTATATGCTATGCCTGTGCTTCTTCAAGCGACCCTGGTGTCCTCTGGGTCAGAGATTGGACTGCTAACTACAAGGTTCTGACCTTAGTTCTTCAGGAGAAAGATGAAGCTGTTTGCTTCTGTAAAAATGTACTGACACAGAAGCCTGTTTTTAAAGCCACCCTGCTGTTAATTGTGGTCAACTGAATTCCAACTCACGATCACCTCAAGTGTGCAGCGTCCAGAGTTTTCAAGGTTGTGGTATTTCAGAAACAGACGGACAGGTCTTTCTTCTGAGGGGCCTCTGTGTGGGCCTCAACTTTGAGTTAATAGTCTAGTGCTCAACTATTTGCATCACCAAGGGAGTCCTTCAAGTTCCTCATGAGAAAAGAGTTATTGTTTTCTGTTTCACAGATGAGGATATTGATATTTGAGATTTTTTTCAACCTCTCCCAGGTGGGACGGGACCATTTTCACTTTGACACCAATGATTATGCTTCTAACAGCTAGATTGTATAGCTACCATCTCATCCCAGAGACCAAGGGGCTGTGCTCCTGGGAACAGAGATGTAGGGAGTATGATCAGGTTCAGGTCTGGGCCTGTGAAGTTAAGAAATGTTAATAACATTTTCACGGAGTTTTACTTATTTAGAAACACACGCATTTTGATTAAAAAGGTAAGACGATGATATTGTAGTAGTAGACATATAATACTATATATTTGTCAAAACCGATGGGACTATACAACACAAAAAATAAGCCCTAATGTAAACTAAAGACTTTCCTTAATAGAAAACTGACCTGTTTTGCAAACCTTCATCCAACTCACAGTAAAACTTTAACAAAAAGTCAATATTGGTTGACTTACTGGAACAAATATGCCGTAGAAATGTAAGATGTTAATAATAAAAGAAACTACAGAGGGAAGACAGTCATATGAGAATTATTTGTATTTTCTGCACCTTTTTTCCTTTGTAACTCTAAAACTGCTCTAAAGAATAAAATCTATTTTTTAAGTTGGGAGGCACAATTATAGACATGTACATTTTTAAAACTACCAAAAGTACTAGTAAATTTCCCAACATTTCAGAAGGCAGCATATGAGCAAGAACCAATGGTCCTGAGGGAAGAAGTTCAAGCTGCACTGAAAGCATTAACCCAAAACAAGCTTCCGGAATTGATGCTACCAATTGAAATGTTTCAACAAGCTGATAAAGAACTGGAAGCACTCACTCATCTATGTCAGGAAATTTGGAAGCCAGTTACTTGGCCAACTGACTGGAAGAGATCCATATTTTTACCCACTCCAAAGAAAGGTGACCCAACAGAATGCTCAAATTATAGAACAATACCATTGATATAACATCCAACAATGTTTGCAGCAGTATGTCGACAGGGAGCTGACAGAGGTTCAGGCTGGATTTGGAAGAGGACTTGGAATACAGGATATCATTGCTGATGTCAGCTGGATATTGGTTGAAAACAGAGAATACTAGAAAGATATTTACTTGTGATTATTAACTATGTCAAGGCATTTGACTGTGTGGATTATAGCAAACTATGGATAGAGTTGAGAAGAATGGGAATTCCAGAATACTTCAACATGCTCCTGTGGAACTTGAACTTGCATCAAGAGACAGTTGTTCAAACAGAACAAGGGAACACTGCATAATTTAAAAGGTATGAGCCAAGGGATCCTCTCATCATACTTGTTAAATCCATATACTGAAGTTGGATTATATGAAGAAGATTGTAGTATCAGCGTGGGAAACTGAGAATTGGGAAGAGGATGCATGGGGACAAATTCTGCCAATTTTAAGATGTTTCTTGCCAGCACATGGCTGCTCTTAACTCTAGGACCCGCCATCCTGTTACATATGTGTCTTCTTGTCATGCGAATGCCCCTAGTACCTACCCTTCCTTTTATGTGTACGCCTCAAGTATATGCCCTTCCAGTTGTGTATGTGTATGATGTGGCTTGCATGTCCCATGATATAAGCCTGTTGGAGAATCTATTGACTCTCTTTCTTGTTCCGGTTTTCACGGAAAAGGTGAGCCCTTGCATGCCTTGTCTGTTGTCTCATCATTTTCCCTTTCAATTACACAGCTGCTACTTAGGACCCTTATCCATCGTGAAGTTTGGTTGCCTCTATATCAGCATTTGGGGAAGGCTTATTAGCAACCTGCAATATGCAGATGACACAACCTTGTTTGCTGACAGTAGGACTTGAAGCACTTGCTGATGAAGATTAAGGATTTCAGCCTTCAATATTGATTACAACTCAATGTAAAGAAGACTGAAAGCCTCACAGCTGTACCACTAAGTAACATCATAATAAATGGAGAAAAGTTTGGAGTTGTCAAAGATTTTGTCTTGTTTGAATCCACAATCAATGCTCATGGAAGCAACAGTCAAGCAATCAAAAGACATGTTGCATTATGTACAAGACCTCTTTAGAGTACTGAAAAGCAAGGATGTTCCTATGAAGACTAAGGTGTGCCTGACACAAATTTCAATTGCCTCATATGCATGGTATTTCCATTCTCTCATATGCATGAGAGAACTGGATATTGAATCAGGGAGACTGAAGAAGAACAGAGGTGTTTGAATTGTGGGGCTGGAGAAGAAAATACCATGGATTGTTAAAAGGACAAACAGATCATCTCGGAAGAAGTATGGTCAGAGAGCTCTTTAGAAACCAGGATGACAAGACTGCATCCGACAAACTTTGGACATGTTATCAGGGGAGACTCGTCTGGGGAGAAGCACATCATGCTTGGTCAAGGGAGTGCAGCGAAAAAGGGAAGTCCCACAGCAAGATGGACTGACACAGTGGCTACAACAAGGGGTTCAGGTATAGGAATACCTGTGAGGGTGGTGCGGGACGGGGCAGTATTTAGTTCCATTGTTCATAGGTTGCTATGGATCAGGAACGATTTGATGTACCCGACCACTACCACTACCACCGCAACAACAACAGTGTCAACATTAAAAAGCTGATATGCTCATTGAGGAAAATTTTGGGGGGGAAAATGAAATGTGGATAAGAACAAACAGCACTTAGATTCTTATCATCCTAAACTGGCAATATTTCAGTTAATTTTTGTGTCTTTTTCTGTTGCCTAGAAAGACTGGGCTTTCTACTTCCATAAACAGTTACAGGCTCAGAAACTGACAGTGGACGGTGATGAGTCAGTATTGACTCCATGGCAGTGACTGGTTTTTTTGGTTTGAGTAACAAAGATGGTTGGCATTGATAATGCGCCACATACTCGTTTTCAGGCTCTTTAAATCTATGGACTCATTTAATCTTCACAATAATCCTGTACCGAAGGTATTATTGTTGCCCCAGTTATATAGATGAGGAAGCCGAGGTAAAGAGCAGCGAGGTATCATTCCCAAAGTCAGAGGATCAAACCTACCCAGGACCCTGGAATCCAGGCTATCTCATTTCTACGTTAAAAAAATAATAATAATTCTTGTATAAATCTAGGATCACATATTACATATCATTTTAGATTCTCCTTTTTAACTTAACATAATTTCATGGATATTTTCCCCACATCTTTAAATAGTCCTCAAAATATTTTTAGTGGCCGTATTTTACAGAACACCTCCTACTGTTGTACCTTGAAGT
>NW_022103968.1:52588089-52607727 GCF_000313985.2 Echinops telfairi | reverse complement strand
GCTGGGGACTCAGCAAGGGGGAGGTGGGCTGAAGGGGGCCTTCTAGCGCCAGCACGGGCTGTGTGCTTCCGGATAGGTCCCTCCAGCGCCTTCTTCCAGGTAATTATTTTCAGGATGACTGGAGATTTCGATCAACCAATCCAGCTTTTCTAGAAGCCACTTTTCCTTGATTATGTCCTAGATCTTTAACTCAGGGAGAGATCTTCCTCAGTCTGGCTTGACAGCCTCAAGTTTTCAATTAATTTCTCTCTCCCCACCTCCTGCACGTTGCATTGGCTTCTGGTTGAGGCGCGGCGGGGCTCAGAGGCTCGCACAAGCTTCTGACACAGTTTGTGTGCGGGTGTTTCAAAGCCATCTGAAGCCTCTCTTTGACCTTCCCTCGATGGAGAATGCCCCGTGAAAAAACAGAGGGCCTTATAAGCATCGGAGCTGAGTGAACAAGGGGGTTGCAGTAGACCATTGTGCAGGGGGGAGAGGATTCTCGTCCCTGGATTCAGAATTAGCTCTAAGAGCTTGGAGATCAGTGGGGCAGTGTGGGTTAATTCTTCCATAGTGTTTCCTGTGTTCACAATACTGAGCCGTATTTTGAATCTTTATGGGTACATATCTAATTTCAGTGTAATTTTAGTCTATGGAAACTACTTTTTAAAAATAAAATAGTCTATGGAAACCATTTCAAAAATAATGCTTTCCTCACAGGGAATACAGGACAGATAAACTCCTCGGGACCAATATTGAGAATAGCCATACCAGGAGGGTAAGCGGAAGGTGGGGCGAGGAAGCGGGAACCGATCACAATGACCTATCTATAACCCCCTCCCAGGGGGATGGACAACAGACAAGGGGGTAACGGGAGACATTGGACAGTGCAAGATATGAAAAAAAAAATAATAATTTATAATTTATCAGGGATTCATGTGGGAGGGAGGGAGAGGGAGGAGAAAAATGAGGAGCTGATACCAAGGGCTCAAGTAGAAAGAAAATGCTTTGAAAATGATGATGACAACCTATGTATGTGCAAATGTGCTTAACACAATGGTTGGATGTATGGATTATGATAAGTGTAAGAGTTATATAAGCCCCCACTAAAATGTTTTATAGTAATAAAAATAATAACAATGCTTTCCTTTTAAAATAAAATTATTTGCATAAAATCAATGATATAAATAAGAATGCCAAGTAAACATTAGTTCATTTATTATGTGGAATCTGGCAACTGCTTAAGGAGGCACATGACTGCCTACAGATTAGGAAACCCTGGTACAATGGGAAGGATTTTTGAATCAGAGACATGGGTAAAATCTCTTTTGTCCCCTACTAAATGTGTGCTGGTAAGGACATTACCTAGCATCTCTGAGGCTTAATCTTCTCATCTGTAAAATGGGAATGAAAGCACCCACTGTGGTAGTTACATAATCTGGCGTCAATTTGAGAGTATTACATGAGAAGGGGTAGAGACTGACCTATAAATCAAGATATACCGTGTGGGCATGGCCTTCTCCTGAGAATTCTGGGAACTTCTGTTTTTCCTCCTTGGAGGCGGGAGACACTTCTCTCTCTGCTCACTTTCTGTGAGACATCCCTGAGGATGAGCCACATGGACCTACCCTCATGTGGCCCTGGGAACTGGAGAAGCCACTTAGAGACCCCTGCCAGCACTGAGATGCTTCTACTGCCACTGACTTTGCAACCAGTGGCCTGTGAGCTTTCTGTATTCAGTGTCATTGCCTATGTTTTGTGAGTCTAAAAAGGACTTTATAGATTGGTCTCGGACAGATGGGCTAATATCAGACTTATGGACTTGATCTGGACTGGGCTGGGATGCTTTCTCAATATTCAACTGCTCTTGAATATAAACATTTTTCTTATACATATATGTGTGTCCATGAATTTGTTTCTCTAGTCTACCAGACTAATACACCCATGTATAAGCCTTGTTGTGCAGTCTAGAGATCCATTTAGAACTAAGATCTTGGGTTTTATCTTAAGTGTTGGGAAAAGGGACAGTGATGCCTGGTATCTATGAATAATCACATACTTAACTAATAGTTGGATAACTAACTCTTTATCGAGTGCCTAACACACAAAGCAGTATAGAGACTACAGGATACAAGGTAAACGGGAAAGAGGAGTTTACATTAAACATTTAGTTTATTTATTTTTAACAGTTTCATTGGCATGCAATTCACATATCATATCATTCAATAGCTCAATCATATTCATAAGAGTGTGCAACCATCACCACTATCAATTCCAGGATATTTCTTCTTGCTGTGCTGTTCGCTCTCCATTTCCTGGCAACCTCCATACCATGTCCTTTGGGAAGTGTGAATATACTTGTCGTCTCTATACCTTTAACTATGCTGGGTTCGCATACAAAAAAGTAAGCAAAACATGAACAACCCCACTGCGTTTTCTTGAGGTGTCTAGAGAAACAAAATCATTGACATGCATCTATGTATAAGAGCTTTATATCAAGAAGTAACTTAATATTAAGAAAGCGTCCCAGCCCAGTCCAACTTAAGTCCATGGATCTGACGCTATCCAGAGGCCTCTTCTGACTCTCATAGCTGCAGGGAATGATGCAGAAACCTGAAGAGGGATGCAGGATGATCACAGGCTGGTGGGTGCAGAGTCGTTTGGATCCTCGGTTGATGGAAATAGGGCAGGGCACTGACAGTGCTCAGGCTTGGGTGGCCTGCATGAGCCTGCCTCTGGAGGTGGACACAGAGTCCCAGTGAATTCTCAATGAGGCTGAAGGTGAAGCAGTAGAGAGTGGTGGTGGTCGGGGGTCCCTTGTGTCTCTATTATAATAAAGCCACACCTTCCAGGAGGCATCATCAGGCTGTGACCTGATTGACAGGTTGGACTCCATTGACATAATCCCTAACCATCACCCCACCCAACAACAATGGCAGAACGAAAAACCTCAATCGAAAACAAAACAAAATATTAAAAGTTTGAAAACTTGTAGATTGGATCAAGAGGAAGATCAAATGACACGGTGTTACATTTTGACCTAACTGCAAAAAGAGTAATCCGCCCTGCAATATACTGTCTGATAACAAGGCCTTTCTCATCCCTGGTCTATAGGCAGTGGGAATTCACCAGAGGCTTAATCCACTTTGGGGTGGGGGCTTGTGAATGAGATTTGGGCGTTCACCGTAATCCATAGCCTTCTTCTTCAGAATTTAGGCTCTGCTACTGTTCCTCACCTTGAGTTTAGTTTTTATTATTCATAATTCTTGGACCACAGTGGCTGATGTGTAGAGTTAGTGGAACTTACATTCTTGATGAAGAAATAGTAGTCCAGTCAATTCATATGTAACATTTATTAAGTGCTTACTATATGGCAGGCATAGTTCCAAGGTTTAAAATGTAGCAGCTTAGAAAACAAAATGATCTGATCAACGATTCACCGCATTTTCTAGATGAGGACACTGAGGCACAAAGCGGCTGATTACCTCTCAAATTTAAAAGAAAGCACAGTGAACTAAATGTGCCATTCATGAGGTTCAAAGTGCAGTAAGAATGTAGTGCAAACACTGCCCCAAGAAAGGATGACATTTAATCACAAAGGAAGTGAGGGGTGCAGCCACTCCCGTACTATCCCTACTAACTCTATAATGCTGGGCACATCTGGTCTCTCTGTCCTCCAGTTTCTTCACCCATGATATGGTACCCATAGAGTTGTACTCCTAGATGGCTGTTGTGAGGGTTTGATGAGATAATGATGTACTTCTGTGAAGAGCCTGGCATACGAGGTGGTACCCAGAAAAATCTGGGATTTTTTTTTCAAAGCTATGTATTTAATTTTTTTTTTTTACAAAACAACCTTAACACCTTCAAAGTACTCTCCATGACACTTAATACATTTGTAACATCTGTGATTCCCTTCTTGGAAACATTTTTCAAACTTATCTGGATGGCTGACAGCACCTCCCTCATTTTTTTCTTCACCTCTTCTAAGTTGTCAAATTGCTGTCCTTTCATGCCCCTCTTCATTTGCAGAAACAAAAGAAGTCACATGGAGCAAGGTCAGGTGAGTCAGGTGTGTGGGACAAGGCAGGCATGCTGATTTTTGCCCCAAACTGGTGCACTAGGATGGCCACGTGAGCAGGTGCATTGTCGTGGTGGTAATGCCAGTCCCCCATCTGTCATAAAAAATCAGGCCTTTTTTTGTCACACACTGTTATGCTATCTTTTCAAAACCTCTAAACAGAAAGCTTGATTAACAGTCTGACCTGGTGGAATAAACTCCAAATGTACTACAAGGCAACATTTTTGTCCATTCGAGAAGTTGACAGATGTCCAGAAAAAGGTTTGTTATCAATCAACATTTCACCGCTTTTGAAATGAGAAAACAACTTGTACACTTGAGTTTTTCCCATAGCTCCGTCCTAGTCAGCTGTGTTCAACATCACAACAGTTTCTGCGGCATTTTCCCCAATCAGGAAACAAATTTCCCAGCTGCACACTAGTCTCTCAAATCAGCCATCACACACAAAAAATGCAGTTCAAGAGAAACTGCTTTTCCAAAAAAAATTCACTGTGACTATTTCCCAGGTGATGCCACTGGGTGCACTAACTCAGAGCAAGTTGCTTGATGCTCACCTAGTGAGAAAATGGGTGTTATGAAAACTCTGCCCAGCGGAGCTATTTTCTATTTTTTGGGGGGTACCCTCTCATATAACAAAATTATCTCAAGTTTTAGCAATACCTATGCAAAGGACTGGAAAAGTCTTCATTGAATTGATCACCCTGGACCTGGGTTTTGGGGCACGAGGGAGACTTTGATAAGCCAAGGTAGAGAACTTAATTTTAGGCTGATGAAGAATATCTTAGTAAATAAACCGGGCCTTGAAAGTGTGTGGTATGGTTGGAGCGTTGAACTAATGGCAGCGAGGGTGTCGTGGAAAATTCCACAGTTTGTGACATTGGGGAGATCTTGACTGCCGTAGGTAGGAGAATGAATTTTTTTTATAGCCCACAGGGAGGCTTTGATTGTTTCAGCACAAGGGGGTCTGTGATCTGCCTATGCTTCCATAGATGAGTCGAGTCCAGTCCCAGTGTGAAGACACTACTGTGCCAGTCCAGATGATGAGTGTTGAGCGTTGGGCCGGCGCAGTAGGTGGCGGGAGAAAGGAGAGATATGAGACAGACCGTGGGCCTGATTTCTCAAACACTTGGAGCCCTGTGAAAAGCAAGCAAGAGAAATCCAGATTTTCTCCAGCCCAGCTTTTGTGTCCCCCTGGGAGGAGTCTACTTATAGCTCCTTAGTTTTCCCATCTGCTAAGTGGGAAAAAGAAAACCAATATCTCGTGGCTCCCAACGGGATCTAGTCATATGTTACTTTAGCACTGAGAATCCTTTGGAAAGGCAAACTGGTTTCATCTTTTTTGCTAATAAAAAAACTGTCATTCTACCAAAATATAGTACCAATGATCTTGCATTCTCGTAGTTATCAGAAAGCAATGGTTTGGGTTTGAGCTATTCACTCACTTATGATCTGAGATTATTCTAAAAAGACTTTGCAGCTTAGTCTAATTGGGTAATTGGGATGTTTCCAGATGAAATTCGACTTGTATTAAAAAAAAAAAAAAACAACAGCAAAATTCTTTGAAGAACTGGTTGCCATGGTGCTGTTCTGCTGACAGGATCCTTCACTGGTTCCCACTAAGCAATAATAATGGGCTTCTGTTTATTCTAAGTTTCAGGTTACCCCACTGGAACATCCTTCGGTGAGGAAGTCAGGGGTGGACCTGGAGGAATCAGTGAAGTCCTTTGCTAGCTTTTCTGGAGGGGGGTGTGTCCTAGAAAGTTAGGGGAATTGTCATTGCAGGGGCCAGAGGGCCATTGCCTAAGCACAGGACCTCCCAGATCACTTTGCTTCTGGGCCACTGGAAGTTGAGAAGAAACCAGTGTAGATTTGCCACACTGCAAACTAGACGGCTCTTTCAGGGGATGAGTCCCAATCCTCTCCTATTTGTGGACAATCGTTTTCTGGCTGAGAGAATTGCTATTATTTTGAAGAAATAGCACGGTTTAAAATTTTAATGCTAATGGCTTTAAACATATATATATAACATTGCTGTTTTAAATGTGAGAAAGCTTTTGTCAGAAGTCAATTTTCCTATTTCAGGGACTTTTGTTTTTCTCCCATCAGCCTTAAACTCCGTGAACATGAGTGTTTGTTATAAAATGAGGAACATTTTCCTTCGATGCAGTATTTTTGGCTTCATTAAAAGTCTTTCTAGTTCCTCTTCAGTCCTGTCAATATTTACCTTGGACAATTCTTTGTATCCTTTTGTTTATAATTCCAGAATTCTCCAAGACAAACCGATTATTCATGACGCTGGCCAGGCTTACAACTTAAACATACGTTATGTTGACATCTGGAGAGTAAGACCCCCCCAAACGATTTCCTCTTCTTCTCATAGATTCATAATTCATAAGCAGCCATACTCACTTCATGCCCTGTAGTTTGTCTGCTTGCAGGTATTTCCCAGGCAAGTTTTTGTTGTGTGGTTGATGATATTCTTAGAATATTAAAACTCAAACCTCTCCTTCCTTTGCTTTTTCAATGGTGGAGTCCCTCGGCTAAGAATGCTTCTAAAACACTATGTTGAACCTGTGTTCTTTGTACACTCCTACCATTTTCCTAGAGAGCACATGCCTGCATGCTGTCCACTCCTGTTTAGTAATCTCTGGCTGCAGACACAGAGGACATGGCCTCTGTCCTTCCCCATCTAGAAACAATAGTTTAAACTTGCAAATAAGAAAGGGAAGACCTTTGTTGAATGTAGCAGTCTGAGTTCTCCAGAGAAGCAGAATGTGTATGTATAGATGGAGGATCTGCGTACAAATGGTTAAGCAGAGAAGATGATGGTTCAAATCCACTCTTGGGAAAACCATGTACTGCAGTTAAGCCAATTCCAACTAAGAGTGGTCCTACACAGAATTTCCGAGGCTAGAAATCTTTGTGGGAACAGAGAGCCTCATCTTTCTCCCACTGCGTGGCTGGTGGGTTCCCCGATAACATGATCAGGGTTCTTTTTCTTGGAAGAAAGCCCCGGTGATCTACTTCAAAGTCACAGCCATGGAACATTCCGTGGAGCAATCTCCTCAGATACACGTGGACTCACCAACAGTTGAGCTCAGCTCAACAGCAACGGGTTCTGTATGAATAGATATATATGCATATACACATGTATAATTATCTTTTTTTTAATCAATTTATTGGGGCTCATACAATTCATCACAATACATAGATCAATTGTGTAGAGCACATCTATACATTTGTTGCCCTCATCATTCCCAATATTCGCTTGCCTCAAGAAATTGGCTCACATTCAATTATGGGGGCTGACAGGTATGGAATATAGATGGCAGGCTGGATTTCAGTGCTACAATCTTGAGACAGAATCCTTTTGCTTTGGGAGGACCTTGAATTTGACTCTTTAACACTTCAATGGATTAGATAAAGCCCACGTGCATTATGAAGATTACTCTCCTTTTCTTAATGTCAACTTATTTTAAATGTTAGCCTGCAAAACATCTTCAAAGAGACATCTTGGTGAAACAATTGGGCTACCATAGCCTACTTCTATTGGCACATAAAATTAATCAGTACAATGGCCATACAGACATGACAAAGCTGAAGCACCGTTTTCTTGAGGTCATGTATTCAGAACTGGTCAGCTTTCAAAAATCACTGGGGGTTTTATTGATCTACATACCTCTTTCTCTATACATACCTTCCAGTGGTAAGTGCCTTTAACCTTACAAAGTATTTCACATACATTACTGGACTTGATCCTTAGAACAACTTTGTGAGGGAGACTCGGAGAATTAAAGTGATCTGTTGAGGATCACAAAGCAAGCTAAATATGAAACAGTTCTTGCCCTCAAGGATATTTATAATAATAAATGAGATGGGTTTATATGTCTCTGTTCTTCTGAAACACTGTACTTTTCTTTTATTTGGAGACATTGCATGTGCTGTTTTCCTGCGCTTGCAGAACCCAACTTCTCTCTTGGATTAGTTAAACCCCTACTCGTTCATCAAACTTGAGCTTCAATTTCACTTTAAGGAAACATTCTCTGATCACCAAGTCTGTCAGTCTTTCCTTTGTGCTCCCACACGCCCTTTAAAAGATGTGTAAGCAACTTTATCACAGTTATCTGTCTACTAGTGAACACTCAACTAGCAAGAGTGGTTCTTATCCCTCACTTTTATCTCTCACCACATCATATTTAAATTGCTTCCCATTGTGCTCTACCACCTCACTCTGGGGGTGGTTCTCAATGAATAGTTGCTGAATAAATAAATGACGCACATTGTACCTTCCAGTGAATGTAGTCTTGGATCTTTTAAGGCCAGAGAGGCCACCAAGCAGGCCAGACTACTCTGGATTTTTCCAGGTCCAATTTACAGGATACCATCTGAATGATGGTATTTGTTATTTGCCCGTCTAAAAACCTTTTCTTTTTACTTTGCTCTCCCTTTTCTGAGTTTCCTTTGGGGAACTGCTCCCTTGCCCAATTTTAATCAGTGTTTTTCAAAGGGGCACCTACCTACACTACAGGTCCAGGTTATGTTTACACAGCATATTCTCTCCCTGAATCTCAGTGACAGGCTTAGAATGTGCACTGAACCCAAGCCTGACTCATGAGGGTAACTCTAGGACTGCGATAGTTCTCTGGGTGGCACAAACAGTTGGCAACAGACTTTTAACCTAAAGGTTGGTGGTTCAAACTCACCTAGCAGCACCACTGACACAAACCCTGATGCTCTGTTGCTTTGAAGATTTTAGCTACATAATCCTTCAGGAACTCTGAATACATGGGGTCACCATGAATTGGAATCAACATGATTATAATATTAAAACTTCGATGAGGGCAGTCTCTTTTCCTTTGACGATTGTGAGCAATAGGAGCATGCCTAGAATTCCTGGTTCCTCGACACCTGGTGGCATCAGTGATGAAGCCAACACAACTCACAACACTGCACAAATACCTTCTGTATGTCAATGCTTATTAACGGATAGATTGCCTCTCTGGTGGCAGAGCTACATTTCCATCCTTCACCCACAACTAATAGGCGTCTGACTAATTGAATGGGAAACAAAGTACTGTGGTACTTTTATGGTTGATATTAGTGTTATTTATTCCTCTGTGGCTTTGATTTATGCTTGCACTTTTTCATACGTGTTTTGCATTCGTATAATATAATTTGTGTTGGGCGGTTCATAGAGTATTTGAGTTATTTTTCCCAAACCCAGTATGTGCCACAGCTTGTTGTAGGTGCCACAGAACATGTCTAAGCCCAGCACATGTTGAGATATTTCCCCCCGGGAATGGTGATGACTTTACCTGAATTCCCTCTACTCCCGTATCCTGGGCCATGGCCACGTGGACTCGATAGACTGGGGGAGGGAAGAACTCGGGGACCTGAGAGGAAAGCTCTGTGCTGGCAGAGAGAGCCACTCTCTGGTGCCTCAGAAATCACAGGCTCGGAAGGCAACCAGTTGAGCTGCCCCGCTCTCAGCAGACAGGGCCTTCAAACCATCCTTGGAGACAACTTCTTGTCCTCTTAGGAGCTTGGGACATCAAAAGGAATCGCAGGCTCTTCGGATTTTATCATTGAAAGACACTGGCACTAAAATAAGGAGCTCTGGTGGCGTGGTGGGCTACAAGTTGGGATTCTAAATGCCAGGTCAGAAATTCCAACCCAACAGCCCCTCTGTTGGAGAAAGATGGGACTTTCCACCCCAGTAAAGATTTACAGCCTTAGGAACGCACAGGAGCAGTTCTACTCTGTTCTATGGGGTCGCTATGAGTCGGAATCCACGTGATAGCAGTTAGAGTCTTCTGAGTTTGGCTACTAAGTGGTATCGTGATTCCATGGTGTGTCCTGGAGGATCACATTGAGGGAAATATCTCTTTCTCAGTAGCAGACCCCCTCCCAAAGTGCCAGTGAAAACTTATGGTACTTTAATATTTTTAACCAGAATCAATGCATCTATCTATTGCACTCTACGCCTGTTTCATGGAAGTGAGACAGGAGTTTTATTAGGAGAAATTCGGCTCTCCCTTCTTGCCAAAATGCATTTCTACAATTCTTAAGATGCCTGATCAATGGCTATTACTTCTCCACTCAATAAGTGTATCTTTTATCTGGGAGACAGGTCCTGCGCTGTCTTTGTCAAGTTTCTCTAGAGCAGCGGTTCTCAACCTGTGGGTTGCGACCCCCTTGGGGGTTGAATGACCCTTTCACAGGGGTCGCCCAATTCATAGCTGTAGCAAAATTACAGTTATGAAGTAGCAACAAAAATAATTTTATGGTTGGGGGGGTCACTACAACGTGAAGAACTGTATTGAAGGGTCGCGGCATGGGGAAGGTTGCGAACCGCTGCTCTAGAGGAATGTTCTTAGCTGCCATCCAGTCTGTTCCGGTCCACAGTGGCCCCAGGTACCAAAGAACAAAACCGTGCCCTCCTCCCAGCTGTGACCCCGTTTGACCCCTTGGTCGCAGCAGCTGCCTTGTTCATTTCTGCCATTGTGAGCGGTTTTCTTTCTGACTGGCCTTCCACTTGGCCAGCAGAACATCCTTCTCCATGTCCTTCCTTACAACATTCCAAAGTACGTGAGATGACGTCTTGTCACCCTCACTCGGAAGAAGCATTCTGCCGCACCTTCTCCAAGAGGTGCGTTCACGCTTCTGGTGGTTCATGATGTCTTCAAGATCTTTGACCACGCCATAATCCGAATGCTGCCTCAGTTCTTCTCTGGTCATTCTTTGGCCTGCTTTCACATCTAGATGAGGTGATTGAAACCGCATGACTTTGTCAGGAGCACGTGGATCCTCAAAATGATATGTGTGCTCTTTCACACTTTAAAAGTGGTCTTCTGCAGCAGATTTGCCCAATGTACGTGATATGTTGTTTAATTTCTTGACTGCTGCTTCCATGAACATTGATTGTGGATCCAAATAGAATGAGATTCTTGATATCGATATGTCTCCGTTTATCAGGATGCTGCTCCCTGGTCCAGTTGTGAGGGTTTTGTTTTCTCTTTGTTGGCATGTCAGCTGTGATGAAGGCAGCGGTCTGCGGTAAGTGCTTGAAACCCTGCTTTCAGCAAGTGCGTGTGTCATTTTCACATGGCAGGTTGTGACCGTCGGCTGCGTTCTTCGTGAAGTCCCGTGTCTCAATTATTTGCTCAGGGTACAGCTTGAATAGGTGTGGTGAAAGAATACAACCCGTACACATACCTTTCTTTAAGTCAATAAGGAACTCCTCGTTCTGTTCCAACGATTACCTTTTGTTCTATGTACAGGTTGTGCATGAGCACAGTTAAGTATCTTGGGAATTCCCATTCTTTGAAATCTGTAATTGTGGTGATCCACAAAGTGTAATGTCTTTGCATAAACAAAACAAAACAAACAAACAAACAAAACCACAAGGAAACATACTTTTCATATTCTCTGCTTTCAGTCAAGAAATATTTGGCATCAGCAACACTCCTTATCCCCTGTTAAATTAGTGACCTGGCTTGAATTTTTGGCAGTTCCATGAAATGTATTACTGCAATCATTTTTGAATTATCTATATTATAATTTTATTTGTATGTGGTATTCTTTGATAATTTTCTCATTCTCAACTGAATTCTCATCTGAAATGTGAACCAATTGGTTCACATTTGGAATAGGAAAAATATGGATTGATGAACATTGGTTCACATTGGGAATGGGAACAAATATGAATCCCTTCCAACTTCTTGGTACAGTCTAAGGATTACATCTATTTGTTAAAATTTGTATTTCATCAATTCTCAGAGCCTTGTTTGCACCAGTGCTTTCCATGAAGTTTGGAATTATTCCTCAGACTATCGATTTTTATTAATATGCTAGCTTTTGAAATCGTGAACAAAATGGTCAACATTGACTTTTTATTTGTTTGTTTTAGTATGGTGACTGTGTATTCCTTTCATCTTCTTTTGATGCTTACTATGTCCTTCAGCATTTTTCTTACTGAATCCTTCAATATTTCAACTTGGGGCTTGCTTTTTTCCCCTTCTGTTCTCTCAATTTGAGAAATACCAAATCTATTCTCCCCTTTTTGTTTTTAAACTCAAGGTCTTTGCACATTTCATTTTAATATTTTACTCTGTCTCTTCAAGCTCCCAATTAAAATGAGCTATTCAGTTCTTTAGCTTCATTATTTATTCCCTACATTTTAGAGTTTTTTTGTGTCAATGGCTTTATCTTTCCTTTCTTTCCTGTGTTCTTAATGGCCTTTTGCTTTCTTCCTGTATGCTGTCCTTGATGCATCCCACACTGATCTTTGGTTATCAATATTAAATGTGTCACATTTTAAAAAATGAAATGGTCTCTAAATTCAGGTGGACTATACTCAGAGTTGCACTTTGGCTCTTGTGGAATTGACTCAATTTATTCCCCCACCTTGAACATGTATCTAAGCAATTGATGATCTTTTCTGCACTTGGCTTGGCCTTGTCCAGACTTATGATATTGGGCTTCTCCGCTGCCTATATCCACAGATTTGATTCTTGTGTGTTTCACCCGTGAGGTCCATGTGTGTTGTTGTTCATCATGCAAAATTCTTTCATGAGACCCCTAACATAATTTTTATCACCATATTCTTCAACTACTGAATTCTTTTGTTTCCAATTTTCACACTTCAATCACTATTAATTCATCTTGATTAAATGCTTGATCAATTTCAGATGCAGACGTTGAAGAAGGTCTTTAGGGTCTTCATCTTTTGCAAGTGTGCATAAATTTGAATCACACGTGCATGGAAGGTCTCACTAGTAGGTGTGTGGCTATGATTCTGTCACGGAAACGCTACACTTCAGAGTTGATGCTGAAATGTCCTTTTTGCTAATGAATGTGCCTCCATTCCTCTTCAATTTATCGTTCCTGGCACACAATTTCGTGAGACGATGGTCATATGATTGTCTCATCAACGTGGCCAATGCGAGACCCTTTCAGCTCACTAATGGCAGAATATCAGTCTTCAAGGGTTCTCTTTTGCTTTTGAGAAGTTCCAATTTTACCAGATACAGACCTTGTGCATGTCATGTTCTGATCACTAACAGATGTTTGCCGTCCTTACCTTCTTATTTTGAGTCATGCCGTATCAGCAAATGAAGGTCCCCAAAGCTTTACTCTGTCCACGTCACTCAGGGGCAACTCTGCTTTGCTGAGGCAGCTCTTCCTCAGTCATATAGTGAGTCCCTTAAAACCCGTGGGGCACTGTATCAGACAATTTTCTACTGCTATTCATAACGTTTTCACTGGCCAGATTTTTCTTTAGATGTATATTACCAGGACTAACTTCTTTGTTTGTCTGAGTCTAAAAGCTCTGCTGAAATCTATCTACTATGGGTAGCCCTGCTGGTTTTAAAAATATTGGTGGCAAAACTTCCACCATCACAGCACCCTGCAAGGCCCCACAGTACAGAAAACTCATATCACAAATGAGGAGGTTTCAAAAACTTGCTGGAAAAAGGAAATGAACAGATAATGGAATTTTCCCATTTTGAATCTCCTCACCACACAAATATATACATATATTTGAAGCTTATTGATTTCATGGAACTATTTCATAATAGCATATAGACTAGCATTAGACTAAGGAATTAACTACCATACCCCAGCCAAATGGAAGATTAGCCTTCACACTCTTATTTACATTTCCCTACAGTGAGCATGAATGTGGTAGTCTAGTTCCATGACCTACTATGCTTAAACATATTTGATTATGATGGTGATGATGCTAATGGGGTGGTATTATGTTACTTGTAATTGTTAGAGCATGGGGAATCGATAGGTAAGTTGTCATGTGTCTATATTGCTATTATTGTTGGGTGCTGTTGAGTTGATGACAACTCATAGGAACCCTATGCGCAAGAAGATGAACTACTACCCTATGCCTGCAGCACCCTCACAATCTGTACTTAGCAAAATTGAAATCAACAAAAGGCATAAAGTTGGCCATTCAATGAAATCCACTTTTACTGTGAGCTACATTTATGATGAAGAAGTAAAGTGTCTTGAGGCGGAAGCAGGCAACGTTTAGGACTCACCGGCATGTGGAACATTGGAAGGTCATTTGTTCTCTGTCTTCTTACAGCTCATCTTTTCCTCTGTTTTGTTGCTCCTCCATGTCTTAGCGGTAAGGTATGTGTTTAGACTGATGGGCAGAGGGAGGACCCAGCGGGCCTGAACTGACCATAGGCTTCAGCTCTTGCTTTCAGAGAGCTCTGTCTAGGGGCTTAGGTTCCTGGATCTCCAGGACAAAATCATCTTCATTCCATCAATCACTTATACTGATTCTCAACAGAATTAAGAGAGAAGACATTTTTTCTCGTTAGCCCTCAGTTAACCTGAAAATTCAATTAAACGGTATCCTCCAAACACCACAGTTCATTGAAGTTTAACTCTGCACATTCCTGGAAAGGCCAAACTCAATGAAACTGACATTTTGAGAGCGGTGTTTTGCATCAAGATGGAAATTTAAATAGGAATATATTTTTGCCTGCTTGTTTTGGTAGCATTTTACTGATAGGAAGTTTAAGGAGGAGGGCTCAAGGGAGCAAATATCTAGTGCTTGGTTTATTATCAGTGAGCATTTTCCCCAAACTGTACTCTGTTGCTTTATTTACAAATGGTGCTTCACAAAATTGTACTTTGGCTATGGAATTCGATTGCTGCTCCCTTGCTTTTCTAGGGGATCTTCGGCAACTGAGATTAGTGTTGATTTCTGCACGGGAGGATTTTTCTTTAACTTTATCCCAGAATTAGTGAGCACACCAAGCAGCTGTGATCATGGACCCATTCGGCTTGGTGAAACAATCTTGCCACTGTAATTGGTAGATGGTCAGTCTTCCAGTGGATTGCAATGGAATGGGGAAAATGCTTGGAGGAGAATGGATCCAACCTATTGGAAGCCATTTCCTGCCTAGTATTTATTGTCCAGAAGAACTCTCGTGGCACCGTGCTTAAACTCTCAATTGCTACCTGAAAGACCAGAGGTTTGAACCTACCAGCTATGTTAGGGGGGAAAGACACACCCACCAAAGTCTTTAGCTTTGGAAACCCTATGGGGCAGGTATACTTTGCCCCATGGAATGACTATGAGTCGGAATCACCTTGACAGCAATGGGTTATGGGTTTTTGTTTTTTGTTGTTAACCGTTTTATTAGGGGCTCATATGACTCTTATCTGGGTTTTGGTTTTTATTTAGCATTCTGGCTCATTTGTCTCCCACCCAAATTCGCTGAACAGGCCCTCTCTGCAATTTACACCTTGGTCATATTACTTATTCAATTCCAAGGTTTTTATTCCTGAGAGTGAAACTCTAAGTCTTGGAAGAGTGTCTGGGGGTATTATTCCTTAAGTCTTCAGCTTGATTCAATCTTATAAAATTATAGCTGGAAAAGAGCAAAGTGAATCAAAGGAGACAAGAGGCGCTAACTGAGTGACAAAGACAATCTCGTCCCAGCAGTGTGATTCAAAGTGATGCGAGACTGGACACAGCGCATGGCCTATTCTAAGACGGGTGCAGTGGGGTCGTTTCTTTGATTTCTATTTCTTGCCTTTACTTCACGCAAGTACCTGTTGTATATCTTACGTTCCACCTGGAATATGTCCTAGGAATCCTAAAAATAGTAGGTTGCAAGTGTCTGGAAGACCATGTATTCTTTCTTGGTTATTTTAATGAATGAATTTTTGTTTAAGAACATTCTTGAAGGAAAAGAAAGGACACTTCCATTTATTTCTTAAAATGTTTTTTTAAAAAGTCCCTACCATCAAATAATTATTGGACGGCTAATGAGCTTAGAGACAGGTGTGAGCAAGTCTGAGGATCCCAGCTCAGGTTTTCATATTGGAGTTGCTGGGTCTTCTCTATCGAGAGTTCTTTATGGTTACTAATGATCCCAAAGGCAGACATGGACTCAGTGGCTGCAGCAAGGGGCTCAGGAATAGCAATCATTGTGAGGGTGACACAGGACTGGGCAGTGTAAGATATAAAACAAAGGCTCTGCATCAAAAGACTCAAAGATATTGAAGTTACCTTTTTCACTGGCTTTTAAAGACTGTTCTTCGAGTTCTGGCATAGTCAGGAAAGTTCATACTTGTAAACCTGGACAGCCAGCCTGATTGTGGGAAAATCTGAATGGGGGATCGTGTATGCAGACAAACTCTCCACACTCATATTTGAAGTATGTGGGAGGCAGACTGTGGTGGAGGAAGGCCTTCACATCCATGAGTTGGAAATGAATCCCAGTCACATTCTCTTAACTAAAAGTTATTCCCCACAATGTCCCCACAATAATGTCAATGCTAAGATGCTTCTTACAAGCTCCCGGTTGCTTGCCATACACTTGAAAGTTATTTACCTGAAGGTTGTGTGCCCTTGAGGGCAATCAGACCCTACTGTCTGCCCCACCCTATGTATGGCCCACTCTCTTCTGATCAGAATCATATAAGGGGGTACCCCCACAAAACTGGAATTATGTTGTGCAGGGAAGATATTTCATAGCATGCATCCCCCCTGCCCTCCCCAACTCTCCCCTCCCAGGGTGTCACCTGGGAAGGTTCTCTCGGGTCATAGTGAATTTTTTTGGAAAAGCAATTTCACTTGAACCTTGTTTTTGTCATGGCCCATTTACAAGAACAGGGTGGGGCTGTGAAATTTTGTCTCCTGCTCAGGAAAAATGCCACAGAAATGGTTGTGATGTTGAACACAGCTTACAAGGACAGCACTAGGGGAAAAACTCAATTGTATAAGTCCTTTCTTGTTTGAAAGAAGGTGAAATGTCAATTGATGACAAACCTTGTTCTGGACATCCACCAACTTCCCAAACAAATGAAAATATCATAGTGCATCTGGAGTTTGTTCCACCAGGTCAGACTGTTAATCAAGCTTCTATTTAAGATTCTGAAAAGATTGCATAACAGTGTGTGACCAAAAAAAGGCCTAATTTGTGGCAGTTGGGGGGTTGGTTGTGCCACCCAGAGAATGTACTTGCTCACGCAGGCATCTCAGTGAGCCAGTTTGGGGCAAAAACAGCATGCCTCTCTTGCCCCACGAACTTTACTCACCTGACCTCTCTCCATGTGACTTCTTTTTGTTTTCATGAATGAAGAGGGACATGAAAGAACAGCCATTTGGCGACATAGAAGAGAGGAAGAAAAAAGCAAGGGAGGTCTGTCAGCCATCCAAACAGATGACTTTGAAAAATGTTCCCAAGAATGGAATAGCAGATTTTACAAATGTATTACATGTAAAGGAGAGTATTTTCAAGGTGATGAGTTTGTTTTGTAAAAAATTTTAAATCCATAGTTTAAAACAAATTTTTGAGGCGGGTACCCCCCTGTAGACTGTTCCCCTGGAGAAGAGCTCAGGGAAACCTAAGGTCAAACTGGCTCAGGGATGGCAAAATTTAGGCCCCCATATTAATTCTAGAACCCATCTACCTTGTTAAATATGTGCCTTCCCGTCACATGTATGACCCCCTCTTGGAGTTGAACGCCCCTTTCCCAGGGGTTGCTTAGTTAAGACCATCAGAAAACACTTCTTTCCAGTGGTCTTAGGAGTCGAGACACCGCTGCTCTATCATCTCCAGGCAGGTCCGCCCAAATACAGACACGCCCACATACGAGTACCTGGCATGAAGACTGTTACCCATGCTCCACCATGCTTCAAGCCACAATTTCCTTTATTTGTCACTAGAAATAAACATTTCACAATATACAATTACATATTGTTTCTGTGATTAATCACTATGCTTTAATTATGTTCAATTTGTAACAATGAAAATACATCCCCATTACAATTCATAACAGTAGCAAAATTACAGTTATGAAATAGCAATGAAAATAATTTTATGGTTGGGGGGTCACCATAAGATGAGGAACTGTATTAAAGGGTTGTGGCATTAGGAAGGTTGAGAACCACTGCTCTAGTACATCTCCTTCCCGTTATGTGTATACCTCTAGTACATGCCCTTCCTGTTATGTTTGTGTATGACATGGCTTACATGCCCAAGATTATATAAGGTTGTTGAAGAATAGATTCACTCTCTCTCTTGGTCCTGTCCGAATGGAAGAGGTGAGCCCTTGCATGCCTTATCTGTTGTCTCTTTAATGTTTCCTTTTAATGACACAACATCTCTTTAGGACTCCATTGGTTGTGAGGCTGGTCTGCCACACCTCAGCAAGAGATTATCAGGGCTTCTGTGTCACAATGGACATGCTGATAACCTGACATGGAGAGTTTCTTTTAGTTCTAATACTGTGCAGGACGATGAGGATAATTTTTTCTACAGCTTCTAGATTTTCCTCGAATGCCTTCTCTGTCAGAGAACTCAATGCTTTAGCTTGGCCTATTATTTGGGATTTCTCTAATGGTGATAATTTATCTCATCTAAATCCGCACCCAGCTCCTGGTAGTTACGGTTTCTCACTAAATCTCTATTATGTCCTGTGGAGCAAATAAAAAGTTGACAAGTGCCTCTTCATGTGGTAGCTTCTCATTATTGCCAAGTCTTCTCTAAATCATTTTTTCCTGGGCTAAACCTCTAGGGTGTTTACTGCCACTAAGTTGATGTCAATTCTTAGTGACCTACCAGACAGGGGAGAATTACCCTTATGAGTTTCTGAGCCTGCAACTGTGGGATTAGAAAACCCAGTCTTTTACCTGAGGATCGACCGTTGGTTTCAAACTGCTGACCTTGGAGACCGCAGTCCAACACGTAACCGCTGTACCACCAGAGCTCCTACTATAGAGACTCCAATTCATCAGACTCTAGCTTAGAAAACAGCACGAAGAACGGATAGTGTTCAGGTGTATAGAAATGTAAAATCTAGAGGGGGCTTGCCAAATTTTGACTCTTGAGTCACACATAAGCTCTTTCAGTATGTACATGTGGTTTTGAATGAAAACTGAAAAGGATATGATTCAGGTATTAAAATGAAAGGATATTATTCAGATAATGGGAACTTCATTTGTTTGTAAAAATATATTTATGGTTCTCAAATAATTTTTAAATTCTTGTGGAGACAAGATGGGTCTTAAATATCAAAAGCTTGTGGACTCCTGGTCTGGACCAAGGGTATAATTGTATGCCAGATGTGGTCCAACCCATGCAGAGTAAACAGGCGGTAAGGAGGCCCTTTGTGAAACCTTATCATGTTTATAAGAGCTTCTGTGTATTGAAGTGGCCCAAGCTCATAGACCGTGCCCCTATTTCTCCTTGTATACTATAAAAATTACTTACATCAAATGTATCAATACAAACCTTGTTTTCGAAACAGACCACAAATTTGGTTCCTCCTCTTAACTTATAATTTCTGAGGGTAGGATCCAAAGTCTTCAAGTCATCTCTAATTTCTCCTTTTCTTCTACCACCTTCTTCGAAGTGCTGTCATTCCTTCTCCATGGGGTACCTGACCTTCATCCTATCCCCAGTCCCTTTACTGATTCCACTCCACCCTTCAGCTGATACTGCAGTGCCCAAATCTAGGTGTTTATGTAATCTTCATAAAGTCACACTTTTATTCTTACAAGGTGAGAGTTTCTATAAAAACAACTCCCCCCCCCC
>NW_022103968.1:52568262-52587216 GCF_000313985.2 Echinops telfairi | reverse complement strand
CACACACACACACACACACACACACACACACACACACACCCTGATCAATCCAGAGCTCAGGATCATCTGCATCACTTGAAAATAACACATTGAAGGGAACAGGCCCAACCCCATTCTCCTGCTCACATTTTACATCTGGAACAGCGGCCAGGGCCTCTCAGAGTTGATTTTGTTCTGTTCTGCAGGGACGATTTGAAACCCAGGCAGAAAATGAGAGTGAGCAAATTTACCTCTGGCATTCAAAGAAACGCTTTTGGTCAAAGTGAGTATTTCTGACCATGACTCATTTTCAAAAGAAGCATTGAATTCGCTTTGTCATCTTTGCCTGGATCAGGCTCAATCGGCCCTTTTATGATTTTTAAAATATCCTCTGTAGCCGGGATGGCATTTATTAGGCTTACATTATTCAATATTGCATTTCAAAGTATAAAAGTCACTGTTCCTATGAATATTGAGTTTTCTAAGGAAGTAAACCTACAGAAAATAAATTTGCAAGTACAGCATCTAAAATGAATGAGTTTAAGGAAGATCAAACTGCCCCTTTGACTATTCCGAGATCAGAAGATCTCTCTTTGATAGAAATCAGGAGCAGTTTGAATAGGCTCTTCCCTCCACCGCAAAGCCTGGTTTTTCCACAGTCATTGAGAGCTTGGGACTGCACCATAATGGCATGAAAGGCCCTGGGGAGGAGGAAGACGGTTTCATTCCCCAAAAGCACCCAGGACTTTTGCTTCTGAAATAGCAGGCTTTTAATTTGATGTAGCCCAGAAGAGGGAACAAATGAGAACCCATCCACTGTTCCTTCAGGAGCAGCAGCGGTGGCCTGGGAGGGCAGGAGAGGGCTCCCCAGAGACCTGTTTTTTCAACCTGCTGAAAGAATACCTTTGTTTCCACCTCTCAGGGATGCTATCTTTGGAGTCAGGCACATTTGGGTCTGAATCCTTGCTACCCTATTTTCTGGATAACCTAGGGAAGTTATTGAACGTCTAAGTCTCAATTTTTCCAGGTGCAAAATGGGGGTAATAATGTGAACCACAATGAAGGAAGAGTCTTTTAACCTCAGGGCCTTTGCACATGATCTTCCTCGCTGACTTGCCCTTCAACTCTCAGACACAAATGGAAAGATTTTTCTTCTGGAAAACCTTTCCTGGAGCTCCTCACTTAAGCGATACGTGCCCCCCTCTAGGCAGTGTGCTGCTGTTTTTCTTCAGAGCCCTTGTCTCCTTTATGACTGAGCACGTTTTATGAATATCTGTGTCATGCCTGCGTCCTTTTATAAGGGAATAGTAATTCCAGTTTATTTCTCAGAGTCTAAAACAACAACAAATGTTGTTGAGTGGATAAATAACCCAATGCCCAAACCTCCTGCTACGGAGTCAATGCCAACTCCAAGCAATCCTGTAGGACAGCACAGAACTGCTTGTTAGGGTTTCTGAGGCTGTAAATCTTTATGAGAGCAGAAAGTCTCTCCCCCTCCCCTCTGTGGAATGGCTGGTGGGTTTTAATTGCTGACCTTGCAGCTAGCAACCCAGTGCCTAGCCCATAGTACTGCCAGGGCTTCTGAACCAAGCTCTTATGAAATGTCTGGAAAAGAGCAAGTGACTAAGAAATGACAATTCATGACAGTGGGGTGAAGGAAGCACCAAAGAACTAGAGGAAAGTTCTGTTTCATCGCTGCTCTACTGCACCCCACTATCATGACCTCAACTCTACCCTACCAATCGGATTAGACCAGAACATGCACACTGCTACAGATAAGAGCCCGAAGCACTGGAAATCCAGGATCGATCGGTAAACCCCTCAGGGCCAACAAAGAGAGTAGAGATACCAGGAGGATTAGGGGAGGGTGGGGGGATAAAAGGGGAATCCATCACAAGGATCAACATATAACCCCCTCCCAGAGGGACAAACAACGGAAAAGTGGTGAGGGGCAACAGAGGATGATGTAAAATATGAAAACAATAATCTATATCTTATCAAGGGTTCATGAGGGAGGACAGGCGAGGGAGGGAGGGGGACGAAATGGGGAGCTGATATCAGGGGCTCAAGTGGGAAGAGAATGCTTGGAAAATGATGATGGCGGCATATGTGCAAATGTGCTTGACACATTGGATGAATCTATGGATTGTAATAAGAGAAGTAAGAGCCCCAATAAAAGTATTAAAAAAGAAAAAAGAAAAGACAATTCCTGTGAACACCTGGTGTGCAGAAGACTATGGACAATGGTGGAAGCCCAGAATCTAGTTTCAGGGTCCACACATAGATTAAGCCTCAAGTGAATCCCCTCTACCACAGTCCAGGGATGTGAATAGCTTTGTCATTAGATAAGAGAACATCGTGACGTTGATTATGGTAGAGATAGAAAAAAATGTACTATCTTACCATTTGATCTCCCTTCTGACCCATTTAAAAGTTGCTTAGTTTAAAAAAATAAATAAATAAAAGGGAAATACAATGGGTTGAGCTGCTGGTGACTCCCCTCTAGCCCTAGACCAGGGTGCAGCATGCATTGGAAAGTGGATTATTGTGCAAGGAGTCATGTTACAATTCAATACCTTAACATGTGATCTCCCTTTGGATTCACTTTCAATCTGTTCTAGTTTTTAATCTTTTCTATTTTCATTTTGCATGAAGGTTTTCTGTGTTTTGCTTTGTTATTGATGCTAGTTTTTGTTGTCTGTGTGCGTCACTGAACATGAAATCCAGGGTAGAGAACTCTATAAAGAAAGTATCTGGATTAATGATTTCTTGGGATATGAAAGGGTGGTTGGGGGGAAATGGGGAGCTAATCACAATGAGTACAGAGCAAAACCCAAATCCTTGCCGTCAAGTGCATGCCAACTCACAGCGGCCCCATAGGACAGTGTAGAACCAGCCTTGTGGGGTTCTGAGGACAACTTTTTATGGGAGTACAGCCTCAGAAACGCGCAGCGGTGGTTCTACCTTGTTCTATGAGACCATGATGAGGTTCTTTCTCCTGTATCACGAGTATAAGGAAGAAGACAATATTCTCAAAGTGATTATGGTGGTGATTGTACAACTCTTCTTGATATGATGGAACTACTAAGTTGTATGACTTGGGGATTATGTGCCACTAAAACTGTTTAAAGAAAAGAAAGAAAAGAAAATTCAAGGGTCAAAGAAAAATATGGCAATTCCTATTTTTCAACTGTAATATGAACTTCCGGAAGCCAGGAGGAGTCTCACTTTGCCATAAGTGCAAACGTACACAGAGTGTACCCTAGCAGGGTAGCTGATCCAGAAGCATGTAAACGCATTCTTCCCCTGCTGCTTATTTAGCTTCTCGATGAAAGTGAGTTATCAACTTCCTGGAAGATGCTGGGCCCCTTGCTCATCCCCTGTGCTAATCTTATTTATCAATTTGGTGAGGCTATATTCCTAGTGGTTTGGCCAAACACTACCCAAGCTGCTGTTGCACCATGACGTCTAATAAATTACTCCTCACAATCAGTGATTTTAGGAGCCGTAGTGGAGATGTAGTGGTTATGTGTTGGGCTGTGATCATATGGTCAGCAGTTGGAAACCACCAGCATCTCCTTGGGAGAAAAGCTGGGCTTTCTATGACTAGTCACACCCTCTGAAACCCACAGGGAGGTCACTGTGAGTCAGTATTGACTCGATGGCAGTGAGTTATCTGTGATTTTGTTATACCACATTTTCTTTTCTTACAAATAGTAATAACCTACTATCTGACAACTTTGCACATTAACAATAGCCGTCTCTAAGTAAACTTTCTTGAGTAAATAGCCTCCCTGTTAATATCCCTTACCTTTAGAGTGGGTATTTTCTAGTTCCCCTTCTATGAACGGGCTGTTCCTATGCCCCACACATGCTCATCTACAAATGGATAGCTGCCTTCAGACTAGTGTCCATGTAATTCAGAAAATGCTTGATAGTGGCTGAAAGAGGAATTTATGACGACCCTGGAATGTATGACACATATTTTTTATCACACATGCGTTCTCTAAATAATTTCAGCTTTCAAGAGCATCAGATAATAAGGTGTGTTAGGCTGAGTTGACTAGAGAAACAAATCCAATGCCACTTATGTGTGTAAGAAAGAGCTTTATATCAAGAAGTAATTCTATATCAAGAAAACATCCTAGCCCAGTCCAACTCAAGTCTATAAGTCCGGTACTAGTCCACGAGTCCCTCTTCAGACTTACACAGCCGCAGGCAGGGAGATCACAAGTTGGTGCATGCGAAGTCATGTCGATCTGAAGTCGGTGGAAAACCTGGCAGGGCTCCAGAAGCTATTAGGGTGGCCAGCAAACAGGAAGATCAAGATGGAGAGAAGGGGCGGCTCCTTGGGCTCTCCTTATGCGAAGGCCACACTCCCAAGGAGGCACCATCAGGCTGTGACTGGGCTGACAGGGCGAATATCACCCCTGCGCGTTTATATTATCTTCAAATTGACATGGACTTATGTAACTACTGGATGAGCTATCTTTCAAACATTGTATTTACTAAGCAGGAACATGATGCTGGCCTAGATGAGAAGAGCCAGACGCAAGGCTCAAAGTCGCTTCTTGTGGATGGCTGGTGGAACCCCCTCGGGGATTGAAGTCAAGCCGTCGTCGGCTCTATCCTGTCATCTTCTTTTTAACATTCGCTCCAGCAAACACCTTAAGCTTTAATAAACATCTTTTCCTTTAATAGTGTTGACTTCGAGCTAATAAAGCAACTAGCAAATCAAGTGAAGGTAAATTTCTCATTAACAATTTATTTAACTTTGTTGACGAGAGCAATTCTAACTTCTGCTAATTGAGTTTGTAACAAAAAAGATGGATCCATTTTACTACCACCCTCAGGACCTTAATCAAACTTCGGGAATGGTAAAGGAACTCTCATTAGCGGCGGAGGAGGTAAAATCCAGGATAGGAAGGAGGGAGCCGGGCACTGTTAAATTCCAGAAACGTCAACAGGATTACAAAGCAGAGGCACAGACGGGCATTTCAGAGTGTCTTGATTTTATCTGCTGGCGAAGAGCTCTTTAGACTCGAAGCTGAGCCCATGTGTTAAGACTTTGAAGAAGCTGCCTTTTGTTTGTGGGTGACGTGTTCAAGCAACCTCCTTGTTCCCCCTTTTAGTAAGATTCCGCTGTGCGGTCTAGACCAACTCACTGGGTGGAATATTATGAGGACTTGCTCTTTTCAGCCCAGGAGGGGACTATCAGTGAAGATTTTCAAGATGAGAGACCGAGGGGCGCTTCCTCAGGTGACAGCCCTATGGACAATGGGATATATGGTGCATCTGTGATCGACCAGCGGTTGCATTTGAAGGGATTTAATAATTCTTGAAATTCTCAGCGTTTTCTTCAAGTTTCCACTGGAAGCCTGATTAAATGCGTATTATTTCTTCTTAAGTGATTTTACAGGTCGTTTATTTTGGATTTATGAGCATCAACACATTCTGAAAGGTATTAGTGAGTTCTACTGCTGGATACTTATTCTCTAAATCATTTTCTCAGCTCTCTCTATAGCATCAGATAATAAGACAGCTTTCGAACATCTTAACTTCTTTTTCCTTCTTTGTCTTCATGCCAACAACCAGCATCTTTTAAAAAGTATTGTGTGCCATGCCCTGTGCTAGATTGTAGAGATATTCCCAGAAGGCCGGGTCCCTGCTCTCAAGGCATGGCAGAGATAAAATAAAAAATGTTATTGTAAAATAAAACTGTCTGGTAAAAAAATCTATATTCCTGTGACATTATGGGGTGGCTATGAGCCACCTATCAGCAACAACATGGTGAACTTGAATGAATCTTCCTTCTCCAGTCAACACTTGATCCACTGCACCGAGGCAATTACAGAGTGGTAGGGAGTAAGATGTAGGCGCCTCTGGGCTTCTGCCATATGCTTGCTGGTGGGAACAGTTCGAGTAGAAAGAGAAGGTGGTTGGGGGAGTGGCAGCCCTGGTCCCTTCATCACTTTCTCCAGAATTTGACGTTGTTGAATTATTCTAAACGTGTAGCTCCTAAAGGGAAAATGGCCCCAGTGCTGGCAGAAATCAGTTCACTGCCCATTTGGGGAGGCACATTTCAACCTCCTCCATCCACATCTTAAACGTTCTTTCTGTATGCATCCAATTTTCTGGACTGGATTATAAGATGCTATGGACAAGCTGATTGAATAAACCCCCAAAGCAAAAGACGCCCCCCCCCAACCCCAATCCCAAACTCATTGCCATCCAGGAAACTATGATTTATAATGACCGGGTACAACTTTCTCAGGATTTCCAAGGCTATACATCTTTATAAAAGCTGTCTGCTACATCTTTCACCTATGAAACCACTGAAGGTCCAAATCACTGACCTTTCAGTTTGTGCTTAACCTTTCAGTGTGCAACCCTAATTCTTGATTGTATAAACCACAACTGTCGTTGGTTTGATCCCAACCACAGCACCCATCAGGACAAAGATGAACTGCTCCTTAGGGTTTCAGAGGCTATAAATCACGTACAGGGCAGATCGCCTGATAGTCTCATCTTGTCCCCATGGAGGGATTAGTGGGTTTGAACCACACACTTTGCAGTTGGAGGCCCAATGCCTAGTCCACTTTGCCAACAGGCTCCTTTGATTTTGTAGCATGGAGATTAGCGCACAGTGAGGAAGGTGGGTCAAGGTGAAGGGTTGAGAAAGGGAAGCTATGAGAAATGTTGGGGAGATTGTTCTCTGTGTGGATTCCGAACTATGTTTTGTTTTTTGTTTTTTTCCCCCGAACTATGTTTTTTAAGTGGCATGGGGAGAGGCTGATTCCCCGGTTCTTGTTGGGGCTGTATACCTGGAGCTCACTGGATTTCATCTCTTAGGAAGCCTTGCTCATTTTCTGCAGGCTTTGGATGCAGAAGAATGTGGGGGGGGGAGCCCCGGATGTCACGTCTTCTTAGCAACAACAAACAAACACTGGTTAGCCAAAAATGGGGGAGACCAGTAGCCTTTACAAAATACTTTCCCCCCTTTCTCAATGGCCTCTCCCAGTGACTATGTCCCTCCCAGTGGATCGTGGTTCTCTTTACATACAGATGTTGAAGCAGAGGCCAGTAAGATTAAGTGAGTTTAAAGGCCCATAACTATGTAAAGTCAAACTTAAAGCTTCAGCCAACCTCACCTAAGTTCAGCTGCAATTCTCTTTGCTTCACTACTAACTCCTCCCACCAAAAAGCAGAAACCAGCAAACAACCCCGGCCATTGAGTTACTTCTGACTCACCGTGACCCTGTGTCAGCATCCTGAGCCTGACTGGACCAGGCAGCCTTATCTTTCTTCTCCGGAGCTGCTGATGGGCTGAACTGCTGGACTGCTCATTAGCCGGCTGTTGGTGAAGCTGACAGGGCCACCAGGGCTCCTTTGCAGTATAGCTTACTTGGTATTAACATTATAGGTAAAAAGAAATAAGTGGTGAACCACATTCACGCTGTCAAGTCCATTTTGATTCATCGTGACCGTATAGGACAACCTAGAACTGCCCTTGTGGGTTTTGGAGACTGTAACACGTTGTTCCTGTAAGGCTCAGAACTCTTCTACAGGGTCACTATCCTGCAAAAAATCACAGTCTCCAAAATCCCCAGGGGGAAGTTCTAGTTTGTTCTCTACGGTCTCTATGAATCAGAATGAACTTGATAGCAGTGAGTTTGGTTTGCCATTTATTTCTTTTTACCGATAATGTTAATACCAAGGAAGCTCTACTGCAAAGGAGCCCAGTTGGCACTGTCAGGTTAACCAGCCTGTTAGCTTTCTTCCCTGGAGTGGCTTCCAAACTGCTGACCTTGTGGCTCGCAGGCCAACGAGTAACCACTGGACCACGAGGGCTCCGTCACAAACACATGACCCATTAAAATGTAAGTTTAAGGCTGTAGATTTAGTTCATGTGTCCTTGTAGGCTTTGATAATTTCACTTGGCCATTTCCTTTTGGCCCTACTTAGAAAAAAAGGCCTGATTATTGACTTCCAAAAAATCCTCCCTTGAACACTTTAAGGAGCAAGTTCTACTCTGACACCCATGGAATCACCATGGGTCATGGTCAACTCGAAGGCAACTGGTTTGGTTTGGTTCTTCGTTTGGTCCTTGAGGGCAGAAATGTGCCTTTGATTATCTACCACACTTGTTCTTCCAATACACGCATCACCACTCTTCCTAAGGCCACAGTCCTCTGGCTAATTGAAATTGTGGAATACCAGGGCACATTTTCTTCAGTGAGTCTACTTATTTGCTGAATTATCTTCCAGGATGAAATCAGAAGGTTTTACCATCTAATTTGCTGACTGTAGTTGGTATATCTGAGGAAAATGAGTTTCATTAATGTTTCGAATTAAAACTTTCTACATTTCAAAAAATTTTTTTTTCAAATATAGAGCACCCTTTATGATTAAGTCTTCCCCTCACCCCCATCATTTATTGAGGGCTATTACAGCTCTTATAACAATCCATACATCCATTGTATCAATCACATGTACTTCAAATTTCTTAAAGGAAAAAAAAAAGAAAAAAAACAGGAAACATTCTATGAAATGTAGCTTTGGGAAGACATGATCAGTGTATAATTGCTTTAGCTCAAGGAGGGTTAAAAAATACAAAAACAAAATGTCTGCTTAGTTTTTTTTTGCCTTAAAAAGTAAAACAACAACCAAAATTCCACCTCAAAATATCTCCAAATGTAGCTTCATCCATTTCCAGACTCTATACAGGATGTATCAAGGTTTAGTACAGAAAGGATCTATGAAGAACATTTTCCTGAAGGCACTTCGGTGGATTAAATGTACACTTCTGCACATTAGACTAAAAAAGTATATACAATAGTTGGAAAGCTCAACTCCTTCCTTTATGAGCACACTTCCTACATCAAGTACGTCAGTTCTGAAGAGTGGTTGTCATCCAGGAGCTACCCTGTTAATAAAAAGATAACAATTAGATAACAATTGGTCTTCTTCCCATTTCATTTAGCAATGATGACGGAGGCTCGAGGGAAAGAAAGCCGGGTTGAGAAGGTTCATCTCAGTTCCTTCGGCAGCTCCTGAGGTTCTTTCAGGCAAAGCCACCCTTTCCAAGGTAGGAGGGCTGGTGGGAAATGACATTCCCAACAAAATCATCTCAGAAGGAGGGCTCTGTGATAAATGCAAACTCACTTGGATTCTGTTTGGAGCTGAGCTGCCACTGTGATAAAACATCTGGAGGAAAAGTTCAGAACCGGTCCATTATCCGTATGTTTCCACCTAGTGGATGCTGAGCCTTGTCGAGACCACATCTAGGGACCGAGGGCATTTTTATCTCCTGCTGTTTATGTAATGGGAGGTTAGGGTTTTGAAAGGAGTTCCTGGTTCAGTGCTCAACTACTAGCCAAGAGGTTAGCACTGTGAACCTACCCTACCCCAAGGTGCCTTCGAAGGCCGAGAGGCCTGACATTTACTACTGGAAGATAGCAGCTTTGAAAAGCCAAAGGAGCAATTCTTCTACCCTGCACACATGGAGTCTCCATGCGTTCGAATCAACTTGAAGACAGCTAATGACAACAAAGGTCTTGCCAGCATGATATGTCTATTTTCTCTTACCCCTGAGACAATGTCCAACGTGGGACAATGAGGCAAGGCTCGGGAAGACCCAGAGAACAACCCATATCTGAGCTGTTAATGATGGGAGATCATACATTTATAGGAGGAGCCTGACTGTGGTAGCTACATAATCTGTTGTCACTGAAGAATGAAGGGGTGGAGTTTAGCCTGCATTCGTGCCACAGTTTGATGACCTCGTTTGGAGGCGCTAAGGAGATGAGGAGCTCATTGGAGGCAGGACACAAGCTCACTCCCTGTGAGACATTCCTGTTGAGAAGACACATGGTGCTTCACTAGAACCCTGGAGCTGGAGGAGCCACGTGGAGACCCCTGCCAGCACTGAGGTGCTTTCACTGCCACTGGATCCACAAGGCTTTCTACCCACTGGCCTGTGATCCTCCTACATTCGGCATTATTTCATGGCTGTGTGAGTCTAAAGAGGAATTTGTGGACTAGTATTGGACATATGAGCTAATATCAGACTTATGGACTTGAACTGGCCTGGGCTGGGATATTTTCTTAATGTACAATTAATTACTCTTTATATAAAGCTTTTTCCTATACACATATGAGTGTCTATGAATTTGTTTCTCTAGTCAACCCAGGCTAACACACTGATCCTGAGACATTATAGCTGTTATAAAGCATGGACTGCCCAGACCATCTAAAAGGTATCAGCAACCTTCTATAATATATATTTTTAAGTGTTGAAAATTTCCCAGCAGTGCGGTGGGTTGCCTGGGTTACAGCATTGTGTTGACAGCCCTGGTCCTTTTCCTGGCAGTTGAAGATCTAGACTGGGGCCAATGAAAGGGCAGTGTTCTGCTTTCAACTTTCCATTAGGCTGGTGATTCATTTAGACCCACTTTTTATGAATGCTGTGAATTCAGAGCAATGTGGCTGTCGAGGTGTCTACATTCAAATTGGATTCCATTAACTTTATGATGTGATTAAATTTATGAACTAGGATTGAATTTATGTGGCTTTTGAAAGTACTTTTGGACTGGCAGCTTCAATGGGAGTAACTTGATGCATGGATTTAAGGGATCCAATCTAAAGAGATATCCGCTCAAGTACATCAAAGATTTGAGAATCTACTTTTTGAGCCGAGGGAGTGAGTGGTCACCTTCTAAGTACAGAGGGGAGCTGCCATGCAGCATGCATAGTTTGTTTTTGCTGTTTGGTCAAAATCTTCAATATTTGGTATTAGAATGGACTTGGTTAATTTATATTGCAGTAGTTTTCAAAATTTAAACCACCTAAGAAACCCTAGTGGTGTAGGGGGTTATGCATTTAGCTGCTAACTGCAAGGTCAGTGGTTCTAACCTTCTAGCGTCTCCATTGGAGAAAGATGAGGCTGTCTGCTCCTGTAAAGAGTGAAACATTGAGGAAGCCACAGGGGCAGTTCTGCTCTGCTCTATAGTGTGGCGATGAGCTGTCATAGGCTAGCTGGCGGTGAGTGGGGCTTGGTTTGGAAGTATAAAGTAAAGAAGCCCTATTGCTGTGGTGGGTTAGGCTTTGGGGCTAAATGAAGGGTCATTGGTTCAAACACATCACCCATTTGGCTGAGAAAACATGAGGCTGTCTGTTCCCATAAAGAAGTTCTGTTGCTAGACATCAGAATGGATGTAGTGACAGTGGGTTTGGTTAAGTATCAACTGGGGGTCTTGTTAAAAATGACAATTTCCAGGCCTGGTTCAAATTACACGCAGAAAATCTAGACTATTGGGAGAAATGTTGATTTAGTCAGTATGCACTTGGATACGTGATGTGTCTCATCTACAGCCTGGTTCACAGCGACTGGTAAGAGAAGCAAGACTCAAACGAATGTCTCTTGATATTTTCCATTCGAATTGTTACTTATGGCATGGAAATTGTCAGGGCACATTTGTGCCTACAGAAGTGCAGGCAGCTGCCATGTGATGTACCTGGTTGGAGGAAGACATTTTTTGAGAAAACGTTTGAAATGTTGTGAAAGGCAGGTACTCCATGCCAGCAAAGTGAAATAGGGTGTAGGGTGGTGGAGACAGTGAGTGAGCTGCATACTGCAATTTACAAAAATGAGGTCTGACATTTCGTGTGAAAGCAGAAAGCGCTCCGTAACATGTAAGGGTTAAGTGGGAGACACACAGCTCTTCCGTAGTGGAGTTAATTTTTGGCAGTTTCTGACACTGTGTAAAATATTTTCCTTAATGTAATTCCCCATCCAGATTTTTCTGGCTTTAAATACATTGTACATATGAGGATAGTACTTGAAAATTCCAGAACTGATAAAGTGGAAAATTTTTGAAGTAATCTAGACTTACTTTTTAAATTAATAAACTATTTAAAAATTATGTCAAATATCTCTTTTGAGTTGTTTGCATTTTTGCACTGTGTTTAAGACACTGTTTACTTATTAAAGTTATTAACTCTATATCCACTATACCAATATGTCGCTGGCAATACTTTTAAGTTTTGGTTTTCTTTTCCTTTCACTTTATTGTTTTTGTTGTTGTTGTTTTTTAATACGGAGCAGTAAAAACAATTTTTTCTTGTGGTTAAAATTTGTTTTGCCTGTTCTTTTTGAAGTGACCATTTCATTATTTTCTAAAGTCCTTC
The DNA here is from genome assembly GCF_000313985.2 of Echinops telfairi. Classification (NCBI taxonomy): domain Eukaryota; kingdom Metazoa; phylum Chordata; class Mammalia; order Afrosoricida; family Tenrecidae; genus Echinops; species Echinops telfairi. The sequence goes on along the minus strand of NW_022103968.1, from coordinate 52,575,048 downwards.
CTACCATGTGATCAGGAAAATAATCATTCAGAATCTCAAATAACTCTCAGGTAGTTTAATATTTGCACTTAATGTTTTCCATATTTTTCCATGAAACATAAATACCCACTAATAAATATGCATAATTTTAACATAAATAGTTCATTGCTCTAAAAAGAGTTTCTGGTTGAGTTATTTAACTTCCCACTGATTTGTAAAGGATGTGATACTGAACCTTTATTGTATACTCAGGTACATCTAATACAATATTATATGCTAGGCACTGTAATAATCAGCTTTAATGTATTCATATTTTTTAAAATGTAAAGGATATCTGTTTCATTGGATTCCTAAAATAACACTTTCATGTCATATTTTTATTTCTTAAATATTCATTTTACAGTGATTGAATAAAGGCTTAGTGAGTTTAAGTTACTTGTATACTAAGTAGAAGAACTGAGAGCCCTCACAACAGAAGGACTCTTAAGCCCTTAGTAAATTTAACCAGAAAACAGGGTCTGAACAATTAAGGCAATTTCTAGTTTCTTTATTCTGGGTTATTAGCTTGTTCTGGTCCATTAACTTGGTTGCTATTGTTGCACTAACATCACATTTTCATTGTTTTGGGTTATAATATTTTTAGTTATGAAAATCCTGGCCGCTCATTACTTTTTCATCATCTTGATCACTACACTCACTGGTTCAATATTCGTGTGAACTTCAACTCACTTTTGCAAATACAAAAATACTTACTGAGATTTTTTAATCTTTACTATATTTAAGTTTTTTGCCTGCTGAAATACCCGGTAGGAGGGTTTGGTAATTGTCTTCAGTCAGGCCCTTCTCATTGTTGCAGTCTTCCGTTAGTGCTTTACGTTTGTGTCACGGTAGGAGCCTTTTCTTTTATATTTTCTACTATTAACGTAGAAAATAGATTTTTTATTATTTATTTTAGCTGGCATTTTAACTGTATTTTTGCCACAGCTTTTCTCATGAGTTTTAATTTCAATAACCTTATAATTTACAAATGGTAATCATTACACAGTACATTAATTACAACACTTTAAGGGGAATGAATCTGTTGTTTCACTCTTAAGCTGACTTGAGTTATTCTGGAACATGTTAAGTATCCTTCTAAGGGTAGCTTTCTCATCTTTTTAGAGACAGGGATGTTTCTTGAATTTTAGGGAACAGTTTCTCAAGACTGCCTCCTTTCCTCTCTTAGTAACCCTGCCATTTTATTAACGATAGCCCAGAGCATCAGGAGAGCGAGGGGACAGGCCCAACACGCTAGAGTTCATCGTGCCAGAATCATTGCTGGAGTCCAGTGCTGGAGGTCAGTCATCTATCTCAGCACTGCCCGGCAGCGTGTCCATAAGTCTGATACCGTGGCCCCACCTATGTAGCCGATGTCCATGGGTGGCTTCCTCGGAGGAGGCAGTGTTCCTGGGTAGCTTTGTGCTTAATTGCATCCCAATCATGATTCTTGATGTAAAGACTCCCTAAGTGCCAGAGAGAGAAGACAAGGATGATACCTAAATGGGTTGGTCCTGAAGCTGGCAAAAGGCTAGCGGCACTCAAGATCAAGGTATAGTGTAGAGGCAGTGTTTCTCCCTTCTTATAAGTACAAAAAAAGGAAAAAGGAGGTTAATATAGAAAGTATGGGAACTATAAAATACATACATAAAGAAAGGAAAATATCTGTATGGTCATTAAGAGTTGTTGTAGTGTGTCTTCGCTGTCGCCTATTTCCTCCTACCAAACTCATTTTATGAAATGCTAGCTTCCCTTGTTTTTCATTTTATTTCACCTCATGCACAGTTTCCCAGGTCTGTGGCTGCTCCTCTTTAGTTTGCATTGTTCTTCCCTTTGGCCCAGGCCCATGGTGTTTACTCTACAGTGCCTGGCTGTTCATCTGGCCATTGTTCCCAAGTCTGTAATTGCCTCATCTTTTTGTTTTGTTTCCTCAGTTTGTCCCTGGTCCATGATTTTTTTTAACTTTGTGGTGCTCTGGCTATTCATTTTGAGATAGTTTTACAAAATCAAGGAAGCTGTGAGGGCAGCTTGAATAAAGACACTAAAAGAAATCGGAAATGGCCACCCTTGGGTGATGACCAAGGCAGCCACCATTCAGGAGAGAGGAAAAGGTAATCATAATTCAGTACGAGGTGCGTCCCTTAGAAGTGAAATCGATTTGGTTTAAGAAATCTCTAGCTCCTTTTCACATGCGTTGAGAATGCAGTAGCTTATGCTGTGTCCAATATTGTAAAGCCATTCCCATGCTTAGATACAATAATTGGTCCTGGTAGGATAATCTTTGAAAAAGAAAAAAATATGTGTATGTTTGTGTGTGTGTGTAAGGTCAAATTCAGAAATGACACATGCTGATAATATTAGGATATGCTCAGTTGCAAATGCTGTGTGAGAAAAGTCATTTAACGGAGCAAAAATGGCAGTTGTCTACCATTTGTCTACCAGTTGTCGCTTTTCTTCCGCCTCTCACAGAATCTGAATTTCATTTGGCTTTTGTCCAGTCATGTATTTCAGGGCCTTTCTTCAGTCCCAGGTGGTGAATCCTGACTCATTTAATTTAATCATGCTAATTCTGTCTCCCTTACAGATGCCTGGTTTAGAGTTGGCCATGAGGTACAATGTTGGCCAAAGGAACCTGCGAAACCTTTCTGGCGGGCTTTAGAGAAGGTTATTTTGTTCTTAGAAAGAACAAGCACCTCCTACTTTGAGCCTTTGGACTTTGGCGTGTGAAACTAGTTGTCATTTTAGAACTATGAGGGGAACACTCTGGAGGCAAAGTCAAGGTGCTGACGATGGCACCACAGACAAATCGTAAGAATCTGAGTTCTAGGTGATGTCATTGAGGTTCCCCAAGTTTGGGGTTCTCTTTTTGTTATATAATACAGTATATTGTTTTATGATTGTTTGAGCCATTTTGGTCTTAGGATCTTGTTGTCTTGTAGCCCAAAGTCATCTGACTGATTCAATTGATCACTCATAACAAGTGAGCTGCTCGCTTCTATTCCCAACTGTATCTGGGGACCTAAGTGTGCCTTTTCCTGTAACCTAAGCAACTCTCTACTACCCAGTTGAGAAAAATGCCTCAGAAATACATGTGAGCTTTCATAATGTGATGCCATCAACATCAGTAGCAGGCAACATATTAATATTTAGAAAAGACCTTAGCCTGGAGGGAGGGCCTGGAGTCAGGTTCAAACAGTCGGTATTCAGTAAATAAATGTTAGTGCGTCAGAGAGCATTTCAGGTTAATAAATAACTTTGACCGATGGGAAAAACTATGAGTACATTAATAATTTGTATTTTTCTTGTTATAGAACTCTCAAGCCAATGATAAACATTAAATAAAAGTGACTAGCTTCGTTTAAGAAGAAAGTATTTAAGGTGTGGCCACTTGTCAGAAATTCCTAAGCATGCAATTCATCATACTTGTGAGGTTCAGTTAATAATTTCAAAGAATGGCCATTTAGAAATGACTATGGGCTTATAGAAACCAAGAATTAATTACCTTATCTAATGAAACTACAAGCACGTCTCTAGTCAATGAGTTTACCATTTGTTTTCCCACTTTATGGACACTGACCCATGGGAGACATGTTGCATATGCATAAGCACAAACTGACTTTGTTGGGCTAGGCTAAGCTGCTGCAACAGACCCAAGAACAAAGGTACTCTAAGACATGAGAGTTTAATTCTCACCAAGAAGACAATTTAGAAGTGTGCTTCAAGTGGGTGAGTGTATCTGGCCCCAGGATCTCATCTGGAAGACAATGATGTCACCTTTAGTCACGTTTCTCTTGTGTGTGAAGGTTTCTCAGACTTTGTTTTTTGATGATCTGGACAGTTTTGAATAGTAGCATTCAGATAAGATGACCCTCTCTTAGAATTTGCGTTCTGCTTTACCCATACTTTAACTGAGTTCCAGGTTTGGGAGTGGAGGATGATAACAGAGGTAAGGTCTCATTTTCTTTTCTTTTTTTAAAAAAAATCATCTCATTAGGGGCTTATCACAATCCATACATACATCAATTATGTAAAGCATGTTTGGACATTCATTGCCCTCATTATGCTCAAAACATTTGCTCTCCACTTAAGCCCCTGGCATCAGCTCCTCATTTTCCCCCTCCCCCCCCCCTCCCCCCACTCTCATGAACCCCTGATAATTTATAAATTATTATTTTGTCATATCTTACACTGTCCGACGTCTCCATTCACCCATTTTTCTGTTGTCCATCCCCCAGGGAGGAGGTTATATGTAGATCCTTGTAATTGGTTCCCCCTTTCTACCCCACCCTCCCTCCACCCTCCCAGTATCGCCACTCACACCACTGGCCCTGAAGGGATCATTCGTCCTGGATCCCCTGTGTTTTCAGTTTCTATCTGTACCAGTGTACATCCTCTGGTCTAGCCAGATTTATAAGGTAGAATTGGGATCATGATAGTAGGGGTAGGGGGGAGGCATTTAGGAACTAGAGGAAAGTTGTAAGTTTCATCGTTGCTACATCGCACCCTGACTGGCTCGTCTCCTCCCCGTGAGGTCTCATTTTCATCACGTCGTATGGACACATACTATCAACCTGATTAATGGCTGTTTATGCTGACCTCGATCACCTGGCTGATAATAAGGCCAGTTGGGTTTCTCCATTGTAAAGCCTGGCCTTTCCACATTGTCCTCGTAGGAAAGAAGTCCCTATGGACAGCCCGCACTCAGGGCCGGGCACTTATGCTCCTCCTGCAGAGTGAGTATGCACGTAATTGATTTGGAATCCTTCTAAAAGGGAGCTGCAGGCCAAACATGTCTTTTCAATAGGCAGGCTTGTTTGGGTTTTGAAATCTGACCGGTAAACATTATGTACTTTTAATCTGGCATGCTTCTTTCTGGACCATAGGATAATGTAGCCCGGTAGACAATACAGCCAGATAGGCAGTGCGGTGAAGAGGAAAGGGCCCTGCCTGAAGACTGACAAGGTCTCAGCTTGATCACTCCCCCCAGAAGTAGTCTTGGCACGTCTGTCCCCTATAGATGTTGCTTTGAATGGTCAGAAGGCCTACTTGCCATGCAAACACAGTCCACAGAGTCCACTGGGCTTGTTATCTTACTGCCTGAGACCAATGTCCATCTGTGCAGCCTGGGGCTGTCCCTTCTATACTTCTCTTGGGTCAACAGTCACTCTTTCGTGCAGCGTTTGCTCATCATTCCCGCCAAAAGGTCGCTCCCGCATTCCCGAGCCCTCGAGTTCATGGTCTTGTCTGATTTCATCTATTATTACCTAGATGGGCCTATTTATTCACTTGTTTATCACTGCCTTAATTATAGGCTGTATTTAAAACAAACAGACCAGCAACACTAAAATCCCATTCTCTGAATTAAATGAAATGACGTACAACTCTTTAGCAACGCAGACAAGTAAAAGTGGGATCAGTCAGTAGTCTCCCTGCTTGTCCTTGGCTGACAAACTGAAAGAGGTCCTAAATGCAAAGGAAGCTGTGAACGTCTCTGTTTTGGAATTCGAATTCCAATAAAATGCGATTATCTTGATCTCGACTCTATTTTCCTTAAGGAACTTACATTAATGGATACTTTGACTGCTATCAATGGATCCTGACTTCTTTTATTTAAAGAAAAATAAATGCCCAGAAAAAAAGAATGACTTTGATGTCCAGAAGAGGGATGTTGCCCTGAAACTCACTGAAATTTGATATGTTCGAAGTATTTCCCTTCGACAATTGTTTGGAAAGGGAGCACATTTATTCCCTAGGGGAACTGAAGCACAGTGAAATGCAATCTAAGGACATGCAAACTTACTAGCTACCAGAATGGTTGAATGGTTTCAATCAAATGTGGATCGAAATGGGGACTTTATATTCATATTTTGGAAAAATGACTCCTCAGTTATATTTACGTACAACAGTGTCTGAAAATAGTTGGGATAGTGGCAGTCTTGTGACTTGTTTACAACTGAATGAATGTTTTTTTGTTTGTTTTTTAATTTGTCATAGGGGCTAGGAACGAAGCCTTCCACATTATCCCTGCCAATGGAAGAACCATATCTTACTGTGGATGATAAAAGAAAGGCTGCTATGTGTTGAAGGTTGGTATTGCTTTTTAATGGGCTCTTGAAAGGACTGTCTTTGTGCCCAAAGCTACAGTAGGTAGACCTGTAACCTAAAAAGAAGAAAAATCAGGATTTCTCTTTCTCTGCCCCACTTTTAGCAATTTCTAAGAAGTGTAGCTCTATCATCATTATCATTAGCTGTCACGGAGTTGATTTCAGCTCCTGGAAACTGCGGGATGGAGGGTGGAACTACTTCACAGGGTTTCCAATTGGCTTTCGGAAGCAGACGGCCAGGCCTGTCTTCTGAGTGAGTTAGACACATTAAACTTTGGGCTGGTAGTCCAACACTTTTAAATTTTTTAGCAGTAGGTCACCTAGAGCACCATTAGCAGTAGGAAACATTCCTTTTCAATGGAAACATTCCTTTTTCCCTGAAATAGTTACTGTTTATTGTGCCAACCTGGCCGATAAACACATGTGGGGTTAACTGAAGGGTGGAGAGATAAATGGCTCAGTGAACCTCACCTTTTTAGTTCTTGGGGCTCTTGCTTTCTGATGGTCGGACCAGGTGCAGCTGCCTTAGCCAGTTCTCTGCTTCAGCTGGCAAGGCTCACTTCCTACGAGACATCCCTGAGGAGAAGCCACATGGACCTACCCCGATGCAGCCCTGGGTGCTGGAGCAGCCGTGTGGAGACCCCTGCCAGTGCTGAGATGCTTACAC
>NW_022103968.1:52565444-52566671 GCF_000313985.2 Echinops telfairi | reverse complement strand
AAAAAAGACTCTAGGTTTACTGGTTCAATATATAAGGGTCTGGAAATGAACTCACTCCAAGGGGTGAATTTTTAGCCAAACCATGGACCAGTCTATACAGGGAACAACAAAACTTGGGAGGTATTAATGCCTTAGCATAAGCAAATGATGACAAAATGCAGAAGGGCTAGGAAAGAAAGGGAAGAAGGAGGTGTGGAAACAAACAGGGAGGAAGTGGGACTGGGGATATTTCATTGCGAGGATTGAAATCAATGAGAGGAAATGAAATGTGTTACACTTGTTGGTAGAAAATGGAACTGCTCTAAGCCTTCACCTAGTTCCTTATAAGAAGTTATAACAACAACAAGAAAACCTGCTTTCACTTGTTGCTTAATACTTGTCAGCAATTTCCTATGGCTTTTAGGTTAAAGATAAAAATCTGTAACACGGTGAGAGATCTGGGTCTAGCCACCTTTATACTTCAGGGGCTTTGTATTTGAGTCTTTCTTTTTGCCTGAATTGCACGTCCCCTCATCTTCCCTGTCTAGTTAGATTAGAATTCCCCTTCAGGTCCCAGCCCAAATATTCATCATTTCGAGTAGCTTCCCTCTTCTCCAAGATTACACTAAGTTCTTTTGCTCTAGGTATTTATAACTTCATGAAGTTGGCTTTTATCACAGATAGTGTTAACTGTCTCCCCCCATGAGATTCTAGGACAAAGACTATTTCTGGGTGGTGTACCACTGTGTGCCCTGGTCCATAGGAGGTGCTCATTGAATGTAGATTGTAGGAGTGAAGGACTGAATAAACGAATGGAGTCGGTTACTACATCCTATCCTTTGCCAAAGTCCTAGCAAGCTAACAACATTAGGAAGTTTATTTCCTTCCTTATCAGAACTGCTCTCGTTTGCAAGGACTTCCATAATAAAATATAACAATAGGTGGCTTTAAAAATATAAATTTGTTTTCTCACAGTTCTGGAGGTAAAAAAGCCTGAATTAAAGTTATCAGCAGAGTGGTGTTAACAAACCCAGGGACAAGGGAACAACAAGTGATCCAAATTGGTGGTCAGGTGGGTGTGGGGGGCCTGGTAGGGCATCAAGGGTAATATAACAAAGAGGAATTGCTGAAACCCTGGTGGGGACTGAGCATGAGAGTGGGACAGGAGGAAAGTCAAGGGAAATAGAGGAAAGAGCTGGGAGGCAAAGGACATTTATAGAAGTCTAGATAAAGACATGTACATATGCA
>NW_022103968.1:52562300-52564189 GCF_000313985.2 Echinops telfairi | reverse complement strand
AAAAAAAGTTATCAGCAGAAGTAGGCTTCCTCTATTGGTTGTAGGGGAGCTAAATCTGTCCTTGTGTTTCTGGATTCTGCATGTGTGACCTTTCTGTACCTGTCCTTTTCCTCTTATAAAACACTAGATACATAATTCATGTAGAGTGTATGATGGAATGACATTACGCACTCAGTGTGGTGGGATCAAGAACCTCACACATGGAGAAAGAAAACGGTTATTAAAAAGACAGGAAACAAATAAAAGATCAAAATGGATGCCAGAAGAGACCCTGAAACGTGCTCCTCAATGACCTCAGCTTAAATGGGTGGAATAACGAGCATGGAGAAGGGCTGAACAGGGTCAGAGAGTGGCTGGAGAATCCAGTAGGATATTATAACGAAATATGAAAAAACCCAGAGGTGACAAAACCCAAAGGAAGAACATGCCAGAATGCCAGGAAGGCAGGACATCATTTTATGAACTTTGGATATGTTATCTGGAGAACTGGTCCCTGGAGAAGGCCCTCATGTTTTAAGTAGAGGTTCACTGAAAGAGGAGGGTGCTCCACGAAATTTATTTTTCAATATTTGCTCTTTGCATTTTTAAAAATGAAGTCCTTATATTAATTCAATGAAGTTCTTTATTAATTCAATTAATATTAATGAAGTCCTTTATTAATTCAAAATTAATTTAAAAGGATCGGTGACAGTACATTAAATATTATAGATACTATCGCTGTGATTCACTTGCTACTATTGTTATTAGATCTTAAATTGAGGCCGCTACAGAGATTCCTGGGTTGCCCCAACATGAAAGCAAGTGGCAAAAAGGTTTTGTGAGATCACATCATCGGAGAAGGAAGACGTGCAGGCTCAGAGATGGCGGTGTAGAGACAGAGAAGGGTGGAGATTCTGGGGAAGCGATGGCGTGAACAACGGGGCAATGGCCATTAGGAATGTGCCAGGGTTCTTGGAGTCCTTGAGTGACACAATCCATGTATTGACTGTGAACTGAAAGGCTGGCCATTAGAACCCACCCAGGGATGTATCCATCTGCTCCGGAGAAGCCTATAGAGTACTTCGGCTCCTAGGGAATTGCCATTGGTCAGAATCAATTCAAAAGCAACTGGTCTGTTGGTTGGTTGGTTGGTTTTTGGTCCCAAAGAGGTGAACTATACAACACATATCCTTTAACAAAAATGTATTGACTTCCCAACCTCAAAAATATATTATTATCCCCACTTTATGAATAAGTAAACAGGCTGAGTAATTTGTCCAATGTCCTACTCTTCTGGTAATGTTTGGTTTACATTTACCTTTTAAAACCAAATCAAACACAAGGCCATCAAATTTGTTCCAACTCATGAGACGTTACATAGGGTTTCTGAGACTGTTTACCTCTTAGGATACCTAAAAAGCCATTCCCTATGCCTAATGCCTGTTGGCCCGTTGTTTGGACCAGCCAATCAAAAGAAAGAATCACAACCCTAGGGGGTCTTATGCCAGGGCCCCAGTCATTAGCCACGTTTACATGATCATTGTCTCCATGAAGCATTTAGGAATTTTAATTATATCTTTGAAGTTCAGTTTTAGACTTCCTATATCCCTGCACACAAGGAGCATTCCTTATTAGAGTGCTTACTCTTTACCCTGTCCCAACTATTGGATTTAGAGCTGTGGTTGGTGAACATTCCTTAGAAGTGAGGCGGGCAAGACTTCATCTCTTATAGATTGGACATGTTAACAGGAGGAACCAATCCTGGAAGAGGACATCACGTATGTAAAGTAGAGGGTCAGCCAAAAAGAGAAAGCCCCTCAATTAGATGGATTCACCCAGTGGCTGCAATAACGGGCACAAACCTCCCAATGACGATGAGAATGGCCAAGGACTGGCAGTGCGTTCCTCTG
>NW_022103968.1:52560060-52561413 GCF_000313985.2 Echinops telfairi | reverse complement strand
TAATTTTAGGAGCTCTGTGAGCTTGATTTATATTTAAGATTTGTACTATCTATATATAGGTTAGTCTTTAATAACCATTTAGACATTGCTTCTTTTTATATAGGTCATGCATTCTCCTGGGAGAGTAAGCAGATTAGAAATAACAAATACAGTACAGAATAAATTAAAGTGCTTCAGACTGCATTATATAATTTCAGAAAATTGGTTTCACACTGGAATGTATAAATAAGAAAGCCCAAATGCATTTGAATTGCTATTGTTTAGTGAGTTTTATCCTTCTGTAATGCGGTACCTTTCCACAGTGCTCCGGCAATGTGGCAGTTCATTTGGGTCATTGTAGATAAAATCATTATTATTTCTCTTTACTTCTGGATGTTTTAAAAGAAAAGTTGGCTTCATTTTCCTTGAAGATGAAAAGCATTTATTAGTCAAAATGTCAGAGGTGTACCGTAAAAGTAATTGTGTTTTTATATATACTTCTCCAAACTCTTGTATACAAAATATTCTTATTACACTTGGTGCAATGAATTCAGAGGCTGTTAAAAGACAACAGATAGCAAAATTGGGGCCAATACTTTCTAATTACTTAGGATCATAAAAGCGGGCTTGGTTTTCCTCTCACAACAACATGAAGGCGATCTGCGGCTCTGGAGAGTCTATTATGTGGGCTGGTTTTGTTTGTTTCTGTGAAGTTTAGCGACACTCTCCTTGCGCCCCATCCTCAGACCTTTTTCAATTTTTCTATCCGTGCATTAAAGGCCTCTTCCTGTATTTGCAGCTTTTCGTTGATCTCGGTCTGTGAAGACAATCATAAAAAAGTGGTTATGCCGGCGCTATCTTTTGCTGCACATTGTCTTTGTGGTTTTGACACACTATAGTGCCTAAAGACAGACATTATCCCGCACACACCTTCCTGTTTTGCAGACAGAGCCGTGTTTCAGCCTGTAGTGATGTGATAACACTTTATCATATTTTTCTACACATTCCCAATGTATAGCATGTCTGCTATGAACAGGAAGTGGTATTTCGACAGCCATTTTTCACATAGCCTTGTCTTGGAAGATAGGATAATTTATCTGTATTTTCAGACAGACTTTACCAATAAGCACCGAATCAGAAAAACTGCTCTGGGCTCAGTTATTGCATTGTTGTTGGTCCCCCACCCCTTTGCAATGCATGTTTTTGTCTCCCTCATAAGCCACTAAACAGGAACCCACAAAGCTTCTTTGTGAAGTAACGACTCAAACCATCCCAGAATTAGAGCAAGTCGCATAAGGAAGAATTCATCATATATCCTAATCCACAGAATTATGCTCTTTGCAGCATATTTTTGGTAGGGATAAAAAATAGTCC
>NW_022103968.1:52556906-52558201 GCF_000313985.2 Echinops telfairi | reverse complement strand
GCCGGGTGTTTTTGCCCCATTTTGTTTTTTACTTCAAAATAAGACATGTGCAGTGTGCATAGGACTTTGTTCATAGCTTTTTTTTTAAAACTATAGACCGGACCTCCAACGGGTCTGAGGGAGAGGGAACTGGCCCCCTGTTTAAAAAGTTGGAGGACCCCTGCACCCAGTGCTGTGCCACGCTCCCCTTTATTGCAGTGTTTGTCTCAGGCTTGCAGGCACTGTGTCAATCCACTTTGTTGAGAGTTCCTCTTTTGCGCTGGCCCTCTCCTTTGCCAAGCATAAGACCCTTCTCCAAACGTGGATGACAACAAGTGTACAAATGTGCTTGAGACGATGGATGGATAGGTGGATGGATTGTGATAAGAGTTGTATGAGCCCCCAATAAAACGATTTAAAACAAACAAACAAAAAATCCTTCTCTGGGGACTAGTTCCTCCTGATACCATGCCCAAAGTATGTGAGACAAAGTCCCATCATCCTCGCTTCTAAGGGACATTCTGGCTGTAGCTCTTCCAAGACAGATGTGTTCCTTCTTCTGTCAGTCCACAGCATAGTCAATATTCTTCTACAACCCCAGAATTCAAATTCAAAGGCATCACTTCTTTGGTGTTCCTCCTTCATGGCCTGGCTTTCCCATGGCTTGGGCCAGAAGCACCTTAATCTTCAAGGCGGTATCTTCATTTTCGAACAGTGTAAAGAGGTCTTCTGTGTTGTGTTAGCCTAGTGCAATACACCATTTGATTTCTTGACTGCTGCTGCCGCGGGCGATGATTATGAACACAAGCACAAGAAACCCCTTGATACTTTCCAATTCTTCGTCATTTATCATGAGATTGCATATTGGGCTATTTGTGAGGATTTTTGTTTTCGTTATGTTGAGGTGTAATCCATACTGAAGGCTTTAGTCTTTGATCTTCTTCAGTAAGTGTCTATCACAGGCGTTAATGAGTCTTCCTCTAGTCTTGATGCTTCTTTCTTCTTGATATGGTCCAATTTCTTGGATTATTTGTTCGGCATACAGATGGAAGTATAGTGAAAGGATAAAACTCTGGCACACACCTTTCTTGATTTTAAACCACATTGAATTCCTTTCTGGTTTTGGTTTATGTACAAGTTCCACATGAGCACAATTAAATGTTCTGGAATTCCTGTTCTTTGCAATGCTACCCATACTTTCTTATGATTCAGACCATTGCTTGCTTTTGCCAAGTCAATAAAACACAGACAAACTTCCTGGTATCCTCTGTTTTCAACCACAATTCATCTGACATCAGCCATTGTACCCCTCATTT
>NW_022103968.1:52531443-52556115 GCF_000313985.2 Echinops telfairi | reverse complement strand
TCACACAGACTGGTGTGCATCTTCCTTGTGGGCTCTGTTGCTTCCCTGCTACATGTCTGCTTGTTTAACTTCAGGCCTTTAAGACCCCAGATGCTGTACCTTCTAATAGCTGGTCACCATCAGCTTTCTTCACCACATTTGCTTATGCACCCATTTTGTCAAATCCCATTTTCCATTCAGCTTGAATATCTGACAGTTCCCTGTCCATGTATGACTGCAATAGTTTTTGTATTGTCTCCAGCAAAATTTTATTTACATGTGATATTCATATACGGTTTGATAATTTATGCATTCTGTTGATCATATTTGCTTGGAATGGGCAAAAATATGGACATCTTCCTTTTGATTGGCTGGGTAGCTGTCTTCAAAATTTCTTGGCCTAGACAAAGGAGAGCTTCCAGTGTTGCATGCTTGTTGAAAAATCTCAATTGCTAAGCCACAACTCTTGCAGCTGTGGTTTTTGTCAGTGCCATCAATGCAGCTCTAGGGCTTCTCACTTCAACACAATCGACTCTTCATCATATCCTTCCTCTTGGATTGGTTGAATGATGGCCAATTGTTTTTGGTAGAGTGACACTGTATTTCTTCTACCTTTCCTTGATTTTTCCTGCATTGGTCTATAGTTTGCCTCTAGCATCTGTCTATATGTCAACTTGAGGCGTGAATTTTTCCTTCGGTTATTTCAGCTTGAACACTGCTGAGTGTCTTCTTCCCTCTTAGTTTTTCTAGCTTGCTAGCACGTTGTCAATGTCTATACCCGTGAAGGTCAGCTGCTTAAAGGTTTTCTCCCTGAGGGTTATCAGCCATCTAGAGCAATCTGACCCTATTGTCTGTCCCACCCTAGGTGGGGCCCACTCCCTGCTGACCGGGATAGTGGATTATTCCCCTGAAGGACAGCTCAAAGACAAGCTCAAGCCAACTCTAGGAGGGTCAAGGTTGGGATGCCATCTTGACTTTAGAGTCCGCCCATCTTGTCACATATGTACCCTTAGCCCTGCCCCTTCCTATGGCTTATACACCCCTACCTCATCCCCCTCCTATTGCATGTATGCCTATAGTGCAACTCCTTCCTTTCTGTTATGAATTAACTAGGGGGACTTGCACATCCCCCAAAATGTTTATAAGCCATGATTGGAAATATATTCACTCTCTCTGCATGGACCTGACTGCTGAGATCATGGCCTTCGCATGCCTTATCTTGTCGGATTTCTCTTTAATTTTACCCTCAATTATACAACCACCCCTTGGACCTGTTCGATTGTGGGGGCTGGTACCCCACAAACCTGGAATTATTTCAGGAGTTTCACTGAAGTAGAATTCATCTAATCATGTGTGGGTCTTGAGGGAAATTTCATGAAGGCAAGGTGCATGCCTCATAGAGTGTTTGGCGTACCAAGAAAGGAAATTAATCTTTCAGATCTCTAGATTGTGATAATCAGTACTTTCATTCAGGAACAACCAGCAGAGTCCAGATCAAAGTACTCCGTGTCGGTCAAGAACTGGCTGGCCTTTGTCTGCCATGCTTCCTCGTATTCCCAAGAACCCTTGCTGAAAAGAAGAGCTACCCACAAGCATGATGTCTGGGGCTGCATCTGTTTACTTTAGGAATGAATGGAAAACCCATAGCCTGGTTTCAAGAACCTCTCCTTGAGCACTACCTTGAATTCTCAATTTTTCTAACCTGAAATTTCCCTGCTATCCTAAAATTACTGAGGGTCTGCAAATGGAAAACTTCCCTGTAGGCTTTTTACATTGCTTGACTGGGTTGTTGGGACAGAGCTATCGTTTAATGCAATAATTCAGTGTTAACATTCATATTTCTCCAAAATGTAATTCTTTAACTATATTCAAATTTGCTCTATTAGGTACAATTTTTATTATACAAATCAGGGCCAAAAGAACTTCATTTTGAATGTATCTTTAAAATTAAAATGCTTAAATTATGTATATTTAAAATGTTTGCTCTACTCAGTATAATTTTAATTACCATCTCAGGGCCAAGATAACTTCATTCTTAATAAATCTCTAAAGCTATATAGCAAGCAATGGGAAACTAAATTGATTTACTAGTGCATTAAAACTTTTAAGAATTCATATTACATTCTCAGAAACTTCTGAAATATAGAAAATGAAATATGCCTATAACCACAGAAATAAGCTCTGAAAAATTAAACTTAAAATGTGGATTCTTGACTACCTTTCCCTTTAAAAATTTTCAGAACGATGACTTTTAGGAAGAAAAGAAAAACCTTGAAAACATTTACAGTGTCTTTTAAATAATAATTCGGTAAATGCTGCTACACTAAGAAATGCAGTTTGCTCTATTCAGAAAGTTGATAACAAAGGGTTTAAAAATTTGGTGGGCAAATTTCATTATCTTTTAATTTCATTTGCCATGAACTTTTTGGGAAGCCCCTTGGGAAGCACTGATCACTGACCTTTGGGAAAGGATGTGGCCATGTTCAGGGCCAACAGCACCAGATAGCAGGTTTTAGAAGTGGATAGTAACATACCCATCTGACACAGGGGGAGGAATCTGGTTAAGCAGAGAGTAGTGACCCAAATTGGAATTTGACCAAGGCCCCAAGGTCAACACTGAGAAAGTGCCACACCACGGGCTGGATGAAACCCCGAGAGGAGTCTGGTGACATTGAGGCTGTGTGGTTTTGTGGCTAACATGGGAATTAGGACGAGAGCCCAGTTCACAGTGTTAATTCAGGGTCTCTCATCTGTTTCTGACCCTCGACACTCTGGACACATGACGTAGTTTTTCTATACCTCAATTTGTTATTGAGGCTTCTACACCTCAAACGGTGTTCAATTTGTTCACGAGAGGTAGTAGTGGCTGCTTCTGATCCAGTTCTTCCTGTGCCTAATTATATTTAGATGAGCCAGCTAATGATATTTTAGACCTGAGAAGGATGGCTTCTAGCCACTAGGCCTATAAAACACACACACACACACACACACACACACACACCAATCCTGCTCTTTCTGCTACAGGGTAGTGATGTAAATGTTGCAGGATCTAATATCTGGGGGAAGAAAAGAAAAGAAAGAAAGAAATTCAACAAATAGTTAAAAACATCCTGCTCACTACGTGGAACATGGCTTTGCTAAAGATGTTTTCAATTTTGAGGGGCCTGCAAACAATTCGATTACTGTCTAGTAGTTCCTTGGTACTAACTTCAGAATCACAGGATCGCAAGATGCCCAGGGCCACGATTATACATAAACTATATTTAGATGAAATGTTATCAAATCTAAAAAGGAGATATGTTCTGAACGCCGCTGAATTCAACTGCACTCTGCCCTTCCACACAGTAACCAGTTATTATACTCATTGGGTTGTTAACAATAAAGCTTTGTGTAAAACGTGTTCTTCCACTATTTCTGGTCAACACTAAACACCCCTTATTAAGCTGAGGACTTTGGCTGATTCTGTTGGCACCAAATCATTAAATGTTCATGTAAACAGTGCAGTAACATTTGATGATTAACAAGTAACAAGGTATGCTTAAGCCAAGCGAATATCTTGCTCTTTCTACATTAGTTATTAGCACAGTGAGCTCTTTATATAAGGTCTCATGTTCAGATAACAACTCCTTCCCACTCTGAGATGCATTAATATCTTAAATGTGCAGTATGTTGTCCAACTGATTCATGGTAAATTTCCAAAATAAATGCTAAATTCACCCAGAAGAAGCAAGCCTCTTATTTAATCATGTTGCTTCGGAAATGAGGTGAATTCCTGCAAAAGCTCATCTTGAGGTATAGTTGATTATTTCCTTCTTTTCCTTTTTTGGGGGGAAATGAAAAAAAAATTAAGCTTAAAGCTCAGTTGGCTGATAAATGGCTGGCAGCTGCTACGGTCCCACCATTTTCTTGTTGCCACTGGTGTGAATTGTTGTGCAATTAGTGGTATGCACACAAGAGCAGACCTTCTGGAAGGGGCTCAAAAGTGAATGTCTCTTTATAAAGTTGGTGAGAAAACTGAGCTCAGAATGGTTTGGGGCTCAATGTTTACATTTTACAGATGTACTCAAATTCCTCCTGCACAAGCAGCACTGGGGACTGTGTGACAAGACATGGCATTTAACTGTGCTGTGTATTTATATCTCTCAGTTTCTATGCCGAACGATTCGGTAAATGGATGACACTAGATGCCGCTGGCAGATCAATGTTGTGATCTCATTCATCTCAGATGAGTCCATCGAGAGTGAGGCGGAGATGTTAAATTAAACTTCTCCATTGTGAGCTTTGCTCTTGGGGGTTGAGTGTATGCAGTGTTACAGATACGAAGGGTTGCGGTTGGCAAATGAGTCATACAATAAGAGCGCACACGACCAGTACTGAGTACCTGAATGCTGATGAGAACGTCCTCCGTGACTTGGCCCAGCACTGATTTTATGTCTTCAATGGTGAGACCAGATAAAGGGTCCATATCAGAGGCATCCGTTTCTGACTGGCTCTTCTCAGGGCCTTGTTCTTGATCCAACCCCTAGAATATGGAAAACAAATAATTCAAGTGATTTCTGGAGAATTCCCTGATTTTAAAATTTAACCCCACATTAACATTGGGCTTATTTTCTCAAATAGAAATGATTGCAGTCTGGAGGAAGATTTGATTTGATGCCAACCTGCAAGCAACGGACTGCGATCTGCATGGCCGGCAGTTTGAATCCATCAGCCGCTCCTCAAGAGAAAGACTGGGCTTTCTACTCCCGTCAAGCTACAGTCTCAGAAACCCTGAGGAGGTAGCTATGGGTCATTATTGACTCCATAGCAGTAAGGCTTTCGAGGTGTTTTTTTTTTTTTCTTTCCATTTTTGTTACTTACGAAGGGCATGGGGGGTCAAATCATGTTGCCATGGTGCTGGGTCCTTTGGGGAAAGGATGGTGGAGGCTGGGGAGGATGGAGTGGAAGTGATCAAAACTTTCCAATCACTCCCAGATGATCCATCCTTAACCCAATATTTATATTTGTATAGGAAAAATCAGAAAGATAAAAAAATTGGAAGCATATTTAATTCTTTCTCTGTGCCCTGATCAGAGAATATAAGGTGGAGGTAAGGTGAATGAAAAGAAGATAACCGAGACGAGACAGAAGCCTACCTTCGTATCGGTAACTGATGTTGGGGGAGGCATGATGAATGTTGAGTAAGTATCAAACGAGATTCCTTCTTCTAAAGGACCGGGGAAAGGGCTCTCTGCGGGCTTTACAACCTCTACCACTTGCTGGAGGGAAGAAAAGACATGTATTGGGACATAGCCTTTGATAAGTGATCATATGTCCACTCAATTCCCTTATAAATATATTGTAGTTTTCTCTATTAGCTTTTAATTGCCATGCCCTTTCTGAATTCTTGAGGCCACCTGTCTTCTTATTCTCTGGTGATTTCTGCCCTCCATAACTTACAATTAGTATTTTGCCTCTTCCGGTGTTTTAGTCTCCTTTTATAGTCTGTGGTTTAAGACCTACTTTTGAAGACTAAACTCTGGTCATACATTATAATAATTTAATAATTTATCCATGATTACCATCCCTGGTGGACTACCAAGAACCTGAAATCATTGTACACTCATTTCTCACTTCACCACAATATAGCAAGTAAATATACGTGTTAAATTAACTCGTTTAAAATTATTCTTACCTTTTATTAAGATGTGCTTGAGCACATACTGGAGCTAAGATATTACCGTATTAAAACCATATTAATTACCGTATTAATACCGTATTACCGTATTAAAATGGTGTATATTTTCCTTTTAATTCATATTGCTAAATTTAACTAATTGTTTGAAGATTGTTATTTGGTATGAATACTTAGAAGCACAGAGTGTTTGATTTTATAGGCTGGAAAAATCTGGAAACCAAGGAATTAAAAATGGTTGGCTTAAGGTCAAATGATCACGTTCTGACAGAGTTGGGAGGTGAAACCTGGTATGCTGATTTCAGCAAACTGTTTCCATACTTTGAAATTAGTGATATTGTTCAGTATTTAATTTTAATTTTATTAGATGGCATCATCTCTTGCGAGAAGACTCAGTGCTAATCAAAATCAAATATTAGGAAAGCTTATCAGAACTGTTCTTTCCTCTGATCACATTCCTGAGCCATTATTTCTTTTCCTGAGTGGAGTATACACACATTTCCATCTTCCCACAAAGTGATTTGTACTCTGTTCCACCTTGTTTGCTCATTCTCCCACACTCTCTATTGCTCTTTCTTTTACAAGACTAGGGTCAGAAAAGGAGCTAAACTTAATATATTGCTCTCTGAAACATTATAGCAAAATAAATCATCTATATATGGGAATCCAGAGAAAAGGCCAGACAATGAGGCATTTAGTTATTAGTCTAGATTCAAAACCAGGGTGAGAAAAAGAAAGTTACAGAGTGTGCATGAGGATTCAAATGACGAGAGCGAGAAGGGACCTGATGAGAGTTTATGGAGCACGGCGGCCTTAGAACCAAGGTCACCGGTGGTGAAGGGTTTTCTTCAGTGAAGCAGAATTTTGTCATTTCTCCTGTTGCCAGAACTGTGTTTTTCAGGCAAAAAATAGGTCTTTCTGCTGGTCTTTCCTTATTCCCACGGGAAGTTCCCAATAGATTGCCTCTGCGTCCCGCGAGCAGTAGCCTCTACCATCTTCTCCTCTGTGTTCTCGCTTCCCTCGGAGAAGAGAAACCAGTAGCCGTCAAGTTCAGTCTCAGTTAATTTCGTGCCGTTACAACAGAAATGCCACCAGGGGGTGGTTCTGGCAAATGGGGTTCTCTCTCTCTCGCAGTGTAGGTGGCTACAGGTCCCGATTCAGGGCACTTGTTCTCTTAGAGGTTTCTGGGGCAAGGGCCCTGTCTCTTTTCCACATCTGCGGGCCCAGTGGTCCTGGGAGACCTCCCTGTCTTCCTGCAGATCACTCGTCTCCAAAACTGGGAGGGAGTCAGGGCAGACACTCGGTCCAGGGCACACGCTCTGCTTTCAGCGCGTCTCTTTTGCTTGGAGGTCCTTCGATCTCTGCTCACTTGCCTGCTCACTTGCGTAATGTCTTAAATAACTCAAACGAGATTGACTCAAGAAAATACCTAGCCCCATAGGTTTCGTCTCCTGCCTCATTAAATCACTGCCTCCTGTCCAGCCTCATTACCATCATGGAGTTTAGGATTTATGACACATTAGATACTCGAGTCAGATCACAAAATGGAGAATAATTACTCACTATCGAGACTCATGGACGATTCAAATGGATACATATGAAGAGACCGCAAAAAGTCCACGTAAAAGTAGAATGAAAAGACAATGGATTATTTTCTCATGAACTTTGGAAGCCCCCTTGTATTTTGAGGGGCTTCCGTGAAACCATCACATTCACTCATCGTGATCCGAGGCACATTAAAGTGTAACTGTGGTCCGTAGAGCTTTCAATGGCTGAATTTGCAGAAGAGCAGCAGGCCTTTCTTCTAATAAGGTCTTGGATAGACTCAAACCTTCCACCTTTGGGTTAGTAACCCAGGCCATGCACCAATTGAACCCATTGGCTCCTCCTTTATCTCATGATACATACACTTAAAGGCAAGCCAATATTTGTGTTCAAATTTCTCACTCTTCCCTCTTACCTATCTCTCCCCTTCAAGTGCGGCCCCCTGGTCTGGATTTGTTCATAAGGCTCATCGGAGTTCATTGTCCTCTGTTCCATTTTCACGACTGTTACACTGTGGAGTGTGTGTGTGTACACTGAGCAGGTGGTTGACAACTTGGGACTCCCCACCTTCATATCACCATGTCTTAGGTGACGTGAAGTACACATTTCTTTCCAAATCCTGCAGCTCCGACGGAGAGCTTCAGGGACAGCAAGGCTCGCCTTTTCTTGAATTTTGTAAGTGTAGGTCATCTAGCCATTTATTTAAATTAATCTGTACACACACACACACAATGCAGGGGTAGAAATTGCTTTTCCTTCAGGGTGTTTCGCATAGTATTATTGAACCAATCCATAGCTAGATTTCTTATTTCCATGGAGAATTACATTTACTAATGTTACTAAAACAATGTAAGAGAAAGAAGTACCCCAATTTTAGATAAGAGAACACAGACTTTCATTAATGATAAGAAGAGACACTATCAAATCTATAATTTGAAATAAACATAGTACCCAGAAGTGTCAAAGTAATTCCTCCCAGCCTCAAGTAGCCTTTGAAAACACACACACACACACACACACACACACAAACAAGTTCAAGAAAAATTGGAATCAATAATTGTGGCAAGAGCACAGAGCCAGCAAATATGTTTAAATGAGACCGTCTGATGCAATACTTTCTTTTAAAAATACAATTAGGCCTTTGTATTTTTTTTTTAACAAAACCTCATGTTTTACAACATCATTGGTTCTGTAATAAAATCTATTTAAAACAGAGAGACATGGTCAGCTTTATTAAGTTAGATTTTCTGAAAGAACATTATAATTTCCTCGAGTCTATGAATAGTTGAAGCAAATTAAATAAAGCTAGCTTTATAACTATTTTTATACATTCCTGTAGAATTCTAATAGTCTCATATTTTTTCCTCAAAAGTCTAATATGTTACCTCTTAAATCTGGAAAAATAAAAACAGAAAAGGGATCAAGTATGTTTATTAAAAAAAAAACCAAAGCCACTCCTATTTGGCCCTCCAGCAACCCCCTTGTTCTGTCGGAGAGGAGCACCCGGAATCTTCAGATCAGGAAACAAAGGGAAAGGCTTGAAGTGACTTGCCTGAGGCATAATGCGGAGATTAAAAATCAGGAGTTTCTGATTATACACATACATCCATTTGGCCAAATGATTGGTTTTGCTTGACTTTCAAATACCCCCTAAATATTATTTTAAATGTACAGCAATAAATGTGTTTCTCTTGCCATTTTTGAATGCTTGCACATACAAATGGACATAATAAAAACAATCATGTTGTTCCATGTGAATGCCATTTATATTTTTTCTGATAATGAGCAGACCGTTTGAACCAAGGTGAGTACATTAAAAGCTATAATAAAGAAGAGAATAGATTTCTAAACAGAATAATTGACTGTTAAGTGAACATACAATAAATAACATCTACAGATGTGGTCGCCAGAAAATTAGTTTTGCATAATTTGCCAATATACATTTCCTCCAGATGTTATCTGTTACATGAAAATTAAGTTACTTATATTATTCATTATGCACACATTGCATTAGTGTTATTTAAGATGGTTTACAATCAGAGCTTTAGTTGAATTGGGCTGCGGTATTTAAAGAATATCAAGTAAATGGCTTTTTGGCATAATTTAATACTCATAAGTACAAAATTTCATTGCTGAACATTATGTAGATTTAAAGAATTTGAGCTCTTACTTATAAGCCAAATGAACTCACTAGAAATCTTTTAAGAAATTACATACTCAATGTGAAATGGCCATCTACCATGGAAATATATGATGGGGATTTTGAGCTCTTCTTGATTAAGGACAAGGCCAGTTTGGGTCTAAAAACATGTTTAAAGGAATTAGAATCTCTTCCCTTACTGGCCACACTTGAGATTTTATCTGGAAATCATATCATTTCCTATTGTGACTTTTTACTCAGTAGATTAACATGATCAATTTGATTAACTCAGAGCTATAGTGTCAGTGTTTTTTCTTTAGAAATGCATCGTTGGAGAAAGAATTTACCCACATTTGTGGGTAGTTTTTGTACCATTGAATTCCATCAATAGATGACAAATATTATACTATCAAATTCACTTATTTAATTATTGAAAATATTAAAAATGTCATTGAGACTCTAACACTCCTCTCTCGTGAAGGGCAGAAAGAAAGAGAAATCTGTTCAACCTTTTTTGAGCTCCAGGCCCACAGACAAAAAGCTGGTTTGCTTTAAAAAGACATTTGTTTGGATTTGTCAGCTTGATGACTTCATATGTAAACCAGAACGTTCTAAAAAATGTAAAAGTTTCAAAAAGACAAGCTTAATTGCAAACTTTCTCCAGTTTTTACTGAGGAGAAAAGGCATGGAAATTCCTGTAATGTTTTAACTTCTTTTCCCCCTTGGGAAAAAAAGAAATGGCATTATCCATTTGCAAGTCTAATTTAGAAGTACTTGCGGGTTCTGGAAAATTTTTAACAAAAAATGCAACCCTGTGCCCACAATACACTGCACATGAAGTCGCAACATATGAATCCCACCTGCAAGATGCAGTAGACCCTGCTCATGTCATCGTGCGGTCATAAATTTTGAAATGAAAAGAGGAAATTTAAAACCTAAGCTTATCAGAGAACCTTCAACTAATCTACTTTTAACGTATTTTTTTTTCTTTCATGGAACCATTGCAAACTTCTTAATACATGTTGTGAATGCAGAATATCAATTTTGTTACAAGAAACCTCCTCCTCCTTCACATTTTTTGACTTGGAAATAAATTTGCAAATGCAGCACATTAATTTTCTTTTCTATGCTTAATCTGCAGTATTTACATTTTGAAAAGGTTCAAAATGTTGCCAGGCTTCTGCAGGGTATGAATAGACATCTAATAGCAACTTCTATTTTTATTCACAGCCTACTGGTAGTTTGAGCATTTATAACTTAATAGAGCTTAGAGACCGTCAAATCCACACATGCTAATCACCTAAACATTGAATGGTCACACAGCACAACACGTTAGGCCCGGAAATGAGGGCTACTCATTCTAGCTGAAGCTGCAAGGAGGAATTGAAGTTGGCATGCTCGAGGACACCAATTTGCAATCTGGCTAGGACACTCCCGTTAGCACCTTGTGTCCATTTTTATTTATATATCTTGATTCTATCTTGTTTAACTTGGGATGGAAAATTTGAAGAAAAAGAGAAAAGGTAGATAATTAAAGAAACTGATTCCAGAGTATTTGAGACACTTTAGTATTTTGAAGTATACTTTTGCCAATAGCACAATTTGAAAAGCAATCTGAGTCCGTCTTTTTAATGACCTCAGACAATGAAATCTTCTCTAATGAATCCTAAAGACAGCGCCTTCTCATAAAGTGGTGCGATTTAACAGAAAAGAAAGGAAAAATGTTTTGATTTGGCCGTGGTGCAAAATATTTCCTGAGAGCTAAAACAGTTCCTTGGATACCCAGATAGTTCCTAAAGATGGCAATCATCAAGAGGATGGAACTGAATTATGGGCTCTAGTCTTGGCTCTGTTCCTAATTGTGTCATGCTAAGAAAATTCCTAGACCTCAGTTTAGGTATTTGTAAAAGGAGGATAATGATAATTACTACCTGGTTACTTCATCATATATTACAAACACAAATTAGATAATATAAATGGGAATGCTGAGAGTTATTCCAAGTGGAGTCATCACTAAACCCTGAGATTGATTATTATTATTATTATCATCATTATTTATGATGATTACTGCTACTATTGAAAATATCCTCTTTATCATGCCAACATTGGAATAGACGGGAGTACATCTCTTGAGGACACTGTTCTGTGTTGTAAATATTGCCCAAGTATTGCAATTAACTCAAAATAATTTGTTAATGAGGACCTGTCATTGTCCTGTATGGTCACAGCCTTTAAAATATGAAACAGATGTCCAATGTCATTGCCATGGATTGAATGGTGTACCTGATTTAGCCATGATTCTCAGTGGTTTGGCAGTTATGTAACGCTATAATTTGGCAGTTACGTAATGATGTTTTCATCTCCCATGATGCGATCAGACAGTTGATTGTAAGGGGAGAATGGTGGGTTGCAACATCCTTACCCAAGTCACAGTGCTGCTCTGATGTAAGGGAAGCTTCCCTGGGTGTGTGTGGCCTGTGTCACCTTTTATCAAAAATTAAAAGGAACGAGAAGTGAGCAGAGATGAAGGAGCCCTCTACACTCAAGAAAGAAAAGCTAAGTGCAGAATGCCTCCTTTGAACCCTCCCAGGATCCCTGTGCTGAGAATCTCCTAGACCCAAGTGAGGATGGGGCACCAAGACACAGGGAGCTCTCCAAGCGACAGTCTACAGATGCTGAAAGGCCTTTCCCCACAGCGTGTAACAGAGAGACGTCTTGTGCTGTAGCTGGTGGCCTGAATTTGTACTTCTGTCTTCCTCAATTGCGAGAAAATAAATTATGTTGGTTCCAGCCAACCGCTTGTGGTATTTCTCTGATGGTAGCACTGGAGAATGGGAACAGCCACCTTACTCGAAGAGTTCTTTGGACCCAGACAAATACTCTTTTGAGACCTAGACAGCATGTCATTGCTAGGTAGTTACGTGGCATGGTCTACTTAGAAAAGCGTTTACACCTACATCTCAGATTAGGAAATCTGCCCCTCCCCCAATTTATCAATCTCTTAATAGTTTTTTTTTCCCTCAGTGTGATGTGAGGCTTATGGTTGCCAAGATTAAATAAACCCCCTTAAACAAATTTTGTCTGGGCTAACTTTAACCATAAACTTCTTATGAAAACTGACGTGCCAAAGCTGTAGAAATGACTACTTCGGATTCTTAAATTGACCTCGCCTGTACCATCCTCAGGGTGAGAGGAGGAAAGCACAGCTCCAGCATAATTCTTTAGAAAATACACGCTCAATGCTTGTCAAAACTGTTACCTCGGAGCGACTCAGAATGCATTTGTGTGGTTTACAGGGTTATGTTCTAAAAGACTTCCGTTGAACTAAATATAACATATTTCAAAGAGCTCTAGTCACGGGTTAATGGTGTTTGGGCTCATCTCAGAAGTTCTACATACATTTCAGGATTTTAATATTTAAAATTGAGGAGATACTCGAAATTCTCTCTTTTTAAAGAATTTTAAATTAAACACAAGTATATGCTAGTTAAAATAATGAAGATGAGGTATGTAATTCTTTTGTGGAATACTGTTTTGAAATGTACCAAATAAAAACTTGATTCTACATATATTACATTTTACGATAGATTATACAAAGATGAAACCATTTCCTGGCCTTCAGATTTGAGGATACTATTTTTGAGTAAGTACCCGTCATTTGCTGAAATCATATGAGATAATAAATCATAATGTTTAGAATAGAAACTATAATGGAAGAACCTGAGGTCCTTGGCGCTAATCTTTCTTTCTGCCCTTTTTTCTTTTTTTACATAGACTTCCTGTTATTTTGACAGTTTAAACTACCTGAATAAGAGGAGGCTGAAGCCATTTGGATAAAGCTATATATATAATTTACTTAACTTCAAAGCATACTGATTGAGTCGCATTTCAGTGCTGAAATCATCTGTTGGAAAGAAAAAAGAACATACACAAAAAAACAAAACTACTTCTTAGAACCATATTAGAATTGATTTCATTTAAAAACCAAGAGCTTTACGGGCCAAGTTTGAGTGTCTGTAATATGCTATGAAATCTTTAAAGACGTCAACGTAATATTGTTATTCCTGACCTCTTAGACCTGAGATGTCTATTTTAAGTAATCTGACATTAAAAATGTGCTGACAAATATAGATTTAAAAAACAACACAGGAAGTTGTAAATCAGTTGGTAACCCTTAACATCAAGGAAGTAAGAGACCACGAAAATGTAGTCATTTACTTTAGTCAACCTCACCCTACATTTTTAACTAAAGAAAATTTGCAAAATGGCAGTGTTTATATTTGGGATATTTTATTCATAGTCTGTGTACTTCCTTTTTCTCCCGTTGGCTCATAAATTATGACTAGGAAACATTGTCACAGTTATAAATATTTCTCTTCTGCTCAGCTCCCTTGAACCTCCCCCACCCCTGCTTTAAAAAATATTCAATAAAGATTTTTAAAAACTGTATCAGGCACTTTTCTTTGGTGAGGAGGGCAGAATTGTTTTTCTTGTTGCTTTGAAAGAAACTGTTAGCAATTAGTCTCTTGTGCCTGCCTGGTAATCAGAAACTGGAGTTTCAGGAAGCGCCCAAGTCGTTCCTCCCCTGCAGGGCAGGCTCTCATTCCATACATGGGTGGTGGGGTGGTGGGGGCGGCCGTTATTTCATTAGCTAAAAGGGAGTTTTCTTTTACCTTCTAAGGAATAACTAGGTGTTCGAGAGTTCCTGGGCTTTTACATGGAATCTGAATTCTTGGAAATGAGCTACAAAATTGCTTGTGTGGACAATTCTCAAAAAGAGACCTTTCACCTACAGTGTATCCATCATGCTTGTTTCGTTCTCAAGACAGACCTTTCACCTACAATCTGTAAATCAGGACAGTTTAGTTAAAAACAAGCCAACCGAAACAACTGTAGCTCTGAAGAAGTTAGGTAGTATCTTTATTCCAGATTCAAATGTTCTAGGAATTGGGACATTTCCCTTTATTGTGCAGTCAGAGCCCTGGATTGGCTCTGCCTCTCAGTAGAATGGATGTCCAAGATATGGTTTCTTCATTTGTAAAATTAGGAGGTTGGACTAGGTCATCTTTAGTCAAGTTGCAGATGTTCTGTGCTATGATCCTAAGTCTCAAGTGGCTTTCTCTCTACTTATACAAGATTCAGAGGCACTGGTCTGTGCAGATCCCCAGATTAAGTATTTTCCTGCCATGATGTAGAAGAATATTTGGATTACATGCTCGGTGCTTACTGGAATCTAAGACAAGCTGCAGCCTGTCTAATTATTCTACTTAATTCCCCCGGGGCCAAACCTACTCCTTCTCTATTGTCTTTCTTTCTCGGTGACACACCAACTTCTCAGTTATCAGGCTCAAAACCTTGAAGTTGTCTTCCATTGTTCACAGTTTCTTACGTTAAATCAGCAGGAACGTTCTTTGGAGACACTTTCATAGTGTCGGCCATAATTGCGCCCTGCTTTTCATGACAGTACCCAACCCATTCAACTCCAAGGTGTTTTCACAGAAATCAAACCCCAGCCGCAGTCCCTCACGCTTTCTCAATGTAGAACAGAGAGGTGCTTACTCAATCTTTATACCAACACCCAAACCAAATTCATTGCCATGAAGTTGATTCTGATTTATAACGAATCTGCAATATAGGGTAGAATTGCCCCTATGGGTTTCTGAGACTGTACCTCTTTATTAAAATGGAAAGTCTCACCTTTCTCCTTCAGAGCAGTTGCTGATTTCAAACTGCTGACCTTGCAGTTAGCAGCCCAATGTACCAATATATAACAGCTGCCATATACATATAGCTGGTGGTACACACACACACACACACACACACACACATCCTGGTGGCGTAGTGGCTGTGTGTTGTGCTGTGATCTAAATGGTCGACAGTTTGAAACCACCAGCCTCTCCGGACGAGAAAGACAGAGCTTTCTACTCCTATAAAAAGTTACAGTTTCTGAAGCCTACAGGAGGATCGCTTTGAGTACGCATCGCCTCGATGGCAGTGCATTTGGGTTTAAAACACACACACACACACACACACACACACACACACACACACACACGCAAGACTTCTGGAGTAGAAAGTTTCTCTCTCTCTGTGACTGACTATATATAGTCATATACATCTATATATCCTTCTGTTGAGAGTACTCTTCTCCCTCATTATCTACCCATCAACAGTCCACGTGGACTCAGCTGGTCCATTGGGCCACATCTTCTCTAAAGTTTTTCTTGATCTCACTTATTTTCTCAGAGTATTTGCTTGCTTCTCTTGTTTGGTCCTTGTCACATTTCTATCTTGAATTACAACCCTTTATTAGTGTTTTTTCTGATATTTTGTTGAAGCCACCTAAGGGGGGGAACCCTGTCTTAATTGTTCTGAGGGTGCCTGGCTCAGGTTTGGTATAGTAGATGTTGAGGATTCCATTACAGGGGAATTACATTCCAGCCTTCTGGCCATGTAAGGCCTGGGAAATGATCGGTCCTAGCAAGCCTCACACGCCTCGCCCAAGAGAAGCCGTTTTAGCCATCACATGAATGGTGGGTTACTTAAATGTCTGACCAGTTGTAACCGGCTAAATTTAACGTTGATAAATAATTTTGAATGTCCCAGGGATGATTTTATGAATACCCAAAGGTTCTTGGCAGAAAAAAAGTTCCCCTCCCTTGCATTAGGGTACCTATTCATTTACAAATGCCCAGGCCCTGGCCAGTTTATTTGAGCAGCAAAAATTAAGTTTAAAAAGTTTGTCTCAAAGCTGATAGCACTTGGAAAACCAAATCTAATAACGCTATTGTTGCATTAGTGTAATACCTGCATTCTCAGTTACCACAAAATTCTAGAGCAGGGGTCCTCAAACTTTTAAAACAGGGGGCCAGTTGGCTGTCCCTCAGACCAGTTGGAGGGCCAGACTATAGCTTTTAAAAAAAACTCTGAACAAATTCCTATGCACACCGCACATCTTATTTTGAGGCAAAAAAACCAAAATGGGGCAAAAACACCCAGCGGGCCGGATAAATGTGGCCCATGGGCTGTAGTTTGAGGATGCCCGTTCTAGTGAGCATTTGTTTGATTCCCACAACGTCAAACAAACAGCTTCTCACTGACTTGGGTTTTTTTTAACTGACAGATTGTTGTTTTATGGACACTTTGCACTTTAAATATCTCCAGAGTTCCCCAGAGATACCACTGCTTCCATCTAGTCCTGATGGAGGCCACCCCAGGAAAGTGCCAAGGGAGCTGCTGCGTTGACCCCCAGGGACCCCGGCTCCTATTGCGTTCCTGGAGGTGAAAATGAAGGGGGTCCACAGTGGTGAGGGTGGAAAAGGCGGAGGGCGGCACTGATCACCCTACAGGAAAACAGCTGCTGCTGAAGGTGATGATGGCGTGATGGGAAAAGAGCAGCCCTCTTTGCATGAGAATTCACTCTATGCTTAGCATGGGCTAATTAGAAACCACATTGCAAGTGTCTTTTAATTCACCCTCTGCTGTCAAGTGATGTTTCTTTGACCCCATTTTAGAGATGAGCAATCTAAAGCTCAGAGAGATTGAGTCAGTGGGTCAACATCCGGTCACTAGACAACAGGGAATTCAGTCGCAACTTGAATTCTGATCTTTTTGACTCTAAAGCTCAGGCACCTCATTCTTAGGGGCAAAAGGAACCCCACGGACTCTTACTAGTTCCTCCTCCAAATGCTTACCTCTGATGTGTAGAGGGGGCCACAGAGGTGCTGAAGAGTGAAATGACTCACACAAGGGACCTGAGAAGTACATTCCTATAGTCTTGAGAGCATATACAATTGAAAACCTAATTTCCTGAAGAGAATGTAGCCACTGGCTCCTCACAGTGCTATGCTCCACACACGTCCACACAAATAAGGCATGGATGAGTGAGGATTTATTTACTTATTAAAAATGGCAAGATATAAAAGGCATTGACTTTATAAGGAAATTTAGCAGCATGCTTACTTCATTTGTTATTAAATAGGAAAGTATAGGAGCGTCGGTTTGGTTTGGTGACTAAAATGGCATGTTCCTGCTCAAATAGCAATTTGTCCTATTTGTTGTAATTGTAATTACTGTTTTCATTGAAATCACAGTTTTCGCTGGGAACAGGCATACAGGAAACAACCAATAACCTAAACGGTTAAGAAACACAATGAGAAATCGGCATGACTGGTGAACAAACCTCTCGTGATTATTCTCCTCCTGTGTGCTGTAATGTGCTTTAAATCCATTTCCATATTTTTAATTAACACCGAGTTCCAAAAAAAACTTTCTGGAGGCCATTTAAATCACAAATAGTCGGGAGAAACAAATTTACTTTATCAGAAAATTGACTACAGACTATTTTGGTGGCTTTTATTATTTTTACAGTTTAATGATTAAAATTAAATATAGCACGATTACTCACGACGGAAGACACTGGAATAATTTTCATGGCTGATATAATTTTAAAAGTCAAACCTGGGTGAATAAGATATTAATTCTGTTGTGCAGCAGTTTTATTGACCATCCTGTGACTATTATTTCTGATTGGTTCCATCCACTCAATAAAAAGAATTGTAGTGCTGTGCCCAGTTACTCCTCTAGGCGAGACCCAGTCACACTAGGATGCCACTAACAAGGGAGACTTTCTCTCCATAACTGTCCTAGAGGTCCTGTCGTGCTGTTTCTAGCCCAGCCCATTCTTTCATGGGTTTGAATCATTCTTTTTTTTCAATAGGAGACAGAGAATGCCCACAATTACTATTTTAAAACTCCTAGCACAATTATTATTTTTAAACTCCTAGTGCAAAATAAAGCTAGGTAAACAGCAATATTGAAACACTGAAATGTTCACAAGTAAAGGGCATTGCTCCACCACTCTAAAGATGTATAATCCCCAGGGTCCAGCAGCTAGAGCCCCTGTTTCCTCATCCAGAAGATGGGGGAGAACATAGGCTTTTATTAGGATTAAATCGGAGCTAAAAAAGGGTAAGGCTTGTTTGTTGTCTATGTTTCAGATTCTATGCCATGTAGTTGTATCTACAACAATACTTCAGTAGATGCTCTCTGAGGGCAGGGACCTCATCTGTGTTGTTCCCCAGTTTATTGATACCAGTGGCAATGAGTTGACCCCATCGCAACAACACCCGCAGGTACTAAAAGAGCAGCAATACACTCAGGGTGTTCAACAGTTGGTTTGGGGTTCCAGGCCTTCTGCAGAGGTGCCTCTGGGGAGACTTGGCCCTTTACCCTTACTGGTAACCTTGTGATTAGCAAACCAAACACATTCACTGTTCTGACCATCACTCATTTGATGAGTGCCTATAAAAAGTAGGAGAGTAATACATTTATTTAATAAATCAATAAATGTGAGCAATCACTGTGGTCCCATGTACCTCTCTTTATTTAATACTTTTTAGTGCCAAAACCCCCGTTTTTCCCATTTCTTCCACTCCATACTCCCAATACAATGTTCATTATCTGGGTATCCAGTCCTTGTACTTGACTTTAAATGCTCCTTCCAGCTAATGGCTAGACGCTTTCAAAGGGTGTCTGTGCTCGACAGAGTCGTACAAAATGAATAGGTTGTGGCTACAAGACTGGAATATTGAGGATGAGTGTGGCTTTGATAGCTGTCCTGGAGGGGAGGACAGCCATGGGGAGCTGCTGTACCAGGTGTGTTGCCTAGTGAGCAATGATTTGGGGCGCTACAACTCTGGAAGGGTGGCTCTGGTTTTCACACGGCTGTGAACTTAACTTTAGTATGAGGGGCTGCTGATGAAGTCAGTGAGTCGGGCACAGTTTGTTAATTTACTCGGTTCAAGGAACTTCCTGGTCTTTGTAAATGAACTCTGTACATTAGGCAACTGATGTTCAGATAAGAAAATCAGAAAACAGCTCATGCTGCAATATAAGTGCTTCCACAGATTGTATTATCAATTGATTCTCACAAGGCTAACATCATTTGAGTAATCAAAAGCAAGGACAATGAGCTACTGTTCGGAAATTCTTCGGCTAGCAATAAGAAACCACCGGGGCTAAAAAACATTCAAGTAATAAGTATGCATTGCAAAACGAAGGCACAGTATTAATTGGGTTAATCTAATTATACCATCTACAATTAGGCCTTAACATATTTTGGATTGCTAGTATCGTTGGAAACATCAGCCACCTGATTAGCATCACTGCCCCAGGAGAAGCGGAAGGCTTTACCTCGGAAGGAGCTGGTGTTTGAGGCATGTCTGGAGAACACACAGACTATCAAAATGTTATGAAAAGACACAGTCTAGGTCATTGATGTCTGTTCATAATTGAAACATTTTATTTTCATTCTGCTTAAAATTGATGTGAAATATGAAGAAATTATCAGGGGGATTATATCATTACAGTAATTCTTTGTTCTAAACATATATTTATTCTTTATTCTAAACATATAATTTCCTTGCAATTGAAAAATGATAATCGGGTTATTTATTTACTAGTAAAAATAATTTTATTTTGGCTTCAGACACATAAATAAATATGACATTATGATGGGTGTATTCTTTTATCAGATTGATCTTTTCCCCCTATTGGTAGACCATCACACAGTTTCTTATTTTAACAAGATTTTTTAAAAGCGCCTTGCTGTTGAATCTATGAATTTCACCATCTCACTAGCATCTGTCAGATTTAATCACCTACTGAACTACCTTAGAAAGATTACCTTATCAGGAAAAGTGTCATCTTGTGAGTTTAGGTGTGAGAATTGCAAAATAAAGCTGAGCTGCACTAACAACTGCTGTGCTAATTTATTGTAAATTATGGTGGGTTTTTTTTGTTTGGGTTTTTTGTTTGCAGAGATAAGATATGAGAAGTGTTTCTATTTAAATTCATTTCCTATTATTTTGACATAAATAATAAAAAACCCAGCTCAACACAAAAAGTGAGAACATAGAATACTTCTTAAGTAGGTTCTAGTGACAATGACATTTATTTTCTAAGCTAGCAACATCAGTCATATCACACTGTTCTAGGTGCAGAATTCGGCAGCACAATTAAGACAAAACACGGATGCTTAGAATGCTAGATGGAAACTGCTGATTGTCATGTAAAGAGTGATGATTTATAGGATATGAACTGGAAATAATTGCATAGCAAGCTGGTCTACAACAAAGCTTTAATTCACTAGGCGGACACAGTGAATTCACAATCTGTGGATCTGGCACCAGTCATGATAGATGAAGGCTGTTCAGAACACATAGCATGTCCTTTTCATGAGCATTCTGGGAACCGTAGTTTAGACGACCTCAGTAATAAGAACTGCCGTGATTTTTAAGCAAGCTGGCCCTCTAAGAAATGTAAAAATCACAATGAGTCATTGTGTTATTAAGATTCAGAACTGAGTGGTAATGAATCACACCAAATCATCACATCACCTCTAAATCATCAAAAAAGCATAAAGTGGGCCCTATAAAGCAGGGTCTCAATGCATTTTTAAGAAGATGATCCTGTTATGTAAACAGTATTTCATTAATGTATTTATTGTTTTTAGTATTAAAACTAAAGAGAAATGCAGTGCTTATAAAAATGAAAGGCAAATGGTCCTCCCTTGAAACAAAAAGAACAGGCCTGGGTTTTGTAGACTATTTATGCAGCTATTCTTATGAGTCGATGCCAAACATGGGAATTTGTATGATCTTTTACAAACGCATCTTTGATGGGACATCGGATTAGCAACCCTCTAACGGATTTCATTTTTTAAAAATGAAACTAGGATTTGAGTGGGAACCTCGGGGAACCCATTGTAACTCAGCTGTCTCATCGCTCCTATAACACTTGGGGTCTTTCAAAGAAAATGGAGTTGAAATATCATTTAAGAAAATAATTGAAAAATGGAACAAAAAACATGAAAAATGTTTTTTTCTATGAGTCTCAGCTAGTAAATTTTAGACGATACCAGCCCACTTGTTGAAGCATTTCACCTCCACAGTCAGGTTTAGGTTTCAGTCTAATTGAATGTGTCAGGCATATTACAGTTAGGATTCTTGGTAATAGTTCGGAGGTGGAGTTAGAAGGCTAGAGATACGAATCCAGGTACACTCAATTATAATATGAAGATGACTGCAATTGAACTAAGAGATCTCTCTGCGGGGACACACCCACTGTAGTTAATTGTCACACATGGGGTCTAAGGCTCTAGATTGTCACCACCGAAACAGACCAGCCTCCAACGTCCTGCTCAGCAGCTGAGTGCTGTAACCATCGTGCCACTCTGACACCACGTCTATGAGGCAACGTACCCCTTGTTTCGCTGTCTTACTGAAGGATGAACCAGCTGAGGCTCAATCAGACAAAGAAAGGAATAAAAAAGGAAAGGCGGGCTACAGTATGTGGGCACGAGACCACTTGTCAGCTAGCCACTCTTTATAATAATTACTCAGAGTCAGAGGAAAAACTCACTTCGAGCATAAAAACAAGTCAAAATAAACTTGGCTCTTGAAGAAGTTGAGTGTAATTGTTAGTTTCTGATAAATATTGCCTTGATTAGAAAGAAGAGGAAAAAAAATTGTTGGCCTATGGTTATTTTTACTTAAAATATTTATAGTTGGAGGGGCACAAATAGATCTCTGGTCATGGATTATGGAAAACATATTTGATAGCTAAATATAAAAAATCCAAATATTAATAACTACTGACATTTATATAGTCCTTTCCTCCCAAAGCCCTTGACAAACATTACTGACTATATACACACAAGAATAGCACTGAAATGCTGCTACTCTTGCAAAGGCTTAGACCTTAATCCAAGAAAAAAAAAGTAGCAAATGGCTGATCCTCCTTAAAATATGGGTCTGCGGAACACAGGCAAGCATTTAGAAATGCAAACTCATGCTACAGCCCTCCCTCCCCAGCTGGTTGTCGCATTTTGCTTTAGTTTTATTGAATTACTTGTCTTATTCGATCCTAGCTTCTTACAAATTCTCCTATGGCTTTGTTTTTCTTCTTTTGAAGAAGGGTTCTGGACTAGTCTATGGTGGCTGTGAGGTGGCGAGTAACAGGCCCACTGCCACCCGCTTCCAATGAGAGCAGGTCCGGCTCTTTAGTGCCTCCTAGAGGAGGACGGCAGATATGCCAGTGCAAACATAGGAGTGGCGTCTACCAACGGAATAGTTCTGTCTCATCATGAGTCAAGACTGTTCTTAGTTATCTGGGAAAATCGTCTGTTCAAACAAATTTCAATGATGAAATATGAGATCAAATAACTTTTTGCTGGTATGCTTGATGACCATGAAGAAAAGGATGCCGCTTTCCTGGTGGCTTGAATGCAATGTAAATTACACGGTGATCGTTTTTTAAAGATTGGCAAGGAAAAAATGCTTAACACACTCATAGCTCCATTACTGTAAAATATCAATCATTTTACTGAATATGTAATGAAGTATGACTGATAGTGACAAACAAACGTATAGACAAATTCACAAAACTTACAGTTCCTGTAATGATTTTATACTTTTAATTCACGGCTTATCCCAAATCACTTGATTTAGGTTCTAACATGTGTTTTTTCTCCTTCTAAGTCCAGTATATATTATAAACTTCAGCAGAAATCTAAGCTCCCTCTTAAAGCGTTTTCTTTTTCCCCCCCGTAATGCAATAGACTCTGTTTTAAAAACTCTCATTTATGCATTCATTTTCCTTGTACCTTTACTGAGTCTGCACTATTCTAGCCAAACATGCATCTACAAGCCAAGCATCATCCTAGGCCCTGGGGATCCAGAGAGAGGCAGCATACAGGCCTTACCTTTCTTTCCAGGAGGCCACAGTCAAGTGTATAGGGGTGGGCATGGTAAAGATGACACATAAGTCATTTGCAGAGTGGAATAATTTTTAGAAGTACATGCAGGGTGTGACTGAAATATAGAGGGAGGGCAACCAACCTATTCTGGTTGGGGAGGAAAAGGCTAGGTTCACACTCGAAGGGGGTTGATGCGTGGGTTGACTCATGGCTCGATAGGAGGTAGCAAGTCAATTAGGTTAGATAGGGAGCCCCAAATCCCAGCCAGCCAGCCAGAAGAAATGATCTGTACACAAGCATAGAGAGATTAACAAACAAACAAACAAACAAACAAACATTCCAGGACAAAAGATGAGCAAGATAACTTGGGGTTGGCAGATAATACTTAACTCCCTGTGCCGTCAGGACTCCTTGGTTACACAGCCTCAAACCAAGACACCAAGTTCACTGTCTTTGAGTCAATTCTGACTCAGTCGATTAGCTACATAATGAAATGTAGTTTGGGGGTTACTTAGGTTTTATCTATTTAAATGTAAATGTTTAAAATTTTAAATGCGATTTATAGTATCTCAGAGCAAGTCATATCTAGAAATAAGTGTTTATCCGTCTTTCCCTAGAACTACATTGAAAAGCTGGAGAATTTTTAA
This sequence comes from Echinops telfairi, assembly GCF_000313985.2. Lineage (NCBI taxonomy): Eukaryota > Metazoa > Chordata > Mammalia > Afrosoricida > Tenrecidae > Echinops > Echinops telfairi. The sequence goes on along the minus strand of NW_022103968.1, from coordinate 52,532,371 downwards.
AACAAAGGAGTTGTGGGATTTATTTTCTTATGTCCAATAATGTTCAACAATTTTTGCAAGTTTAGCTAAAGTTAGAACAATATATTTCCCCCATCATTTGCTGAGAGGAAGCCTGTTTGATTAATGTAATTAAAGGGTTGCTTGTAACTCAAGACTCAATTAAAAAAATAAATTTGGCCTTATTACTTTACTTCCAACTGGTGGTTTTCCTAGTGTGATTTTTGAGCTAAAATCTGCGCCTGCTTTGTTCGTGACACATGAATTGTTTTAGCACATCCTTTCCCCTGCTGTGTATATGATTAAGAAAGCAGAGGTTAAATAGTGCAGTAAAGAATTGGATAAATTCACTCTATTTTTGCTAGCAGAGTCTTCTAGACCCCCCCTACAGCCCCCCCCCCACCTCACTTTGTTTTAAGGACTGTAGGGGTGCAGAAAACCTATTATCTTCTCTTGGAATTACTTGTGATGTGTTCTTATGTCGAAAATGTAACTTCACTCTCTTAAGATTTCTCACTACACTGATTTTGTGATGTTTATGCTATGGGTATTGTCTGTAATGGGCAAGGCAGCAAAATGCAAGTGCATTCTATCATTTATTCAATGCTGGGCACTATGGTAAGCTTTTTGCATACATCGTTCAATAGTTTTCTTTGTGACAAACCTCTGAGGTAAGCATAATCAGTCTCATTTTGAGATGAGGTTTGAACTAGGGTCATGTTACTTTCCCATGGCCACACATTGGGTAGGCAAAAGAACTATGGTAGGTCTGTCTCACTCCCAACCAGAGCTCTTAACCACTTGTATTTTTTCTCTGTCTCTTTCTTTCTTTCTTTCTTTTTTAATCATTTTATTAGGGGCTCATACAACTCATCACAATCCATACATACATCAATTGTGTAAAGCACATTTGTACATTCATTGCCCTCAT
>NW_022103968.1:52498623-52529442 GCF_000313985.2 Echinops telfairi | reverse complement strand
CAACTTACAGCGACACAGTCCACAGGCTAGGCGTCCTACAGGTAGTGTAGCCTTTACATTGAGGCACAGAACAAGCAAGCCAGCCACACACCGGTCTGATGATCAACGAGTGAGAGACAAGAAAGGTGAGGCTCACCAAGCCATTTATCTCTCCGCCCTTCAGTCAATCCCACCTGTGTTTATCAGCCAGAATGGCACAACAAACTATCTCACCCACTTTTCTGTTGTCCATCCCCCAGGGAGGAGGTTATATGTAGATCCCTGTAATTGGTTCCCCCTTTCCACCCCACCCTCCCTCCACTCTCCCGGTATCATCACTCTCACTTTTTCATTTCTTCCCTTAAACCAGCTCCTTCCCAATCTTGATGGTGATGGTGCTCACAGCCACCCAACTGTTCCAAGTAGGAACTTTGGAGGCATCCTTTTCACTACCCTTTGAATCCCGTTCTTCAGCAGGGTTTGCCAGTTCTGCTCTGAAATTCACTTCTTCTTACTGTTTCTCTCTCTCATTGCCATTGAGTTGATTCCAATTCATAGCAATCTGATTCATACTCATCCTACAGGACAGGGTAGGACTCTCCCTGTCAGTTTTCAAGACTATTTACTGGAATAGAAAGCCTCATCTTTCTCCCAGGGAGTGGCTGGTGGTTTATGGGCTACTGACTCGTGCTTCACAGCCCAACATGTAACACACTATGTCACAGGGGTTCCTGCCAACATCCAATTCCAAGTCATCCAGACCCATCGATCACTTTATATCTGGCCTATCTGCCCCACCCCCCTCCCTGTCCCTAACCCCAGTATGAGTTATTGTATGAACAGCACCAGAGCAGGTTTGTGGACCCTGAAGTTACATTTTGCTACAAAATTAGATACAAAAGTGCACTGATAGAATTTGCAAAAGGGAATGTATGAAATGATAAAAAAGTTAGAAATGTTAAAACCTGATAATTTCACATAGATCACAAAATTAAATAATAACAAATTAAAAAATCAACTGCTTTACCAATATCTGAAATAATGCCCCCCCCTATATTTTTTGGCTTCATATGCTAATTTTCTCTTCAGATGACAAAATGTTTGTAAAATTGAATGAAGAGAGAAATTATGTATCTCTAGGTTGGTCATGTTAGCAGAGAACAGCCCATCGAGAAGGACGACACTTTGGGTAAGATAGGAGGGCACCCCCAGATGCGGAAGGGCCTGGGTAAGTTGAATTGACACAGTGGTGGAAGCCAGGTGCTCAACAAAGGAGCCATGCGAGGCTGGGCAAGACCGGCCATGTTTCATTGTTCATACGGGGGCTGCTGTGAGTCAGAACGGACTCGATGGTGCCTACCAGCAACGGCAAGCTTGGCTAATAAAGACTATTAATGATGCTGGTAGTTTCGTCCTCACAAGTCGACGCCATATACTTTCTATTACGGACGTCAAAATTCAGAAAGGCCTCAGCAAGTCTCTTTCATAGCCAAGGGGTTTCAGAAAGTTCATGGAAAAATTCTATTACCCTTCAATTCCACTTTTTCTACAAACTTCTTGAAGCCCTCTCATATGAAGTATAATAATGAAGAACTTCTTGGGTGCCTTTATGCAGTGAACAATCTTAAATACTTTATTCTTCGGATGAAAGGCTCCTTAATCAATTTGTGCCGATATCCTCGTGTAGATGCATCTGATACATTTTTATTTTGTCTTCAATAGTATCAGTACTTCCTGGAAACAATATGTTCACTTTCATTGGTTGGATCAACAAGCAATCCCAGTTCACTGCGTCTATGGAGAATATGCTAATCCCTTTTATTCCTACTTTTGCTATGTTCTGATTTTCTGGGGTTACATTTCACTTCTTGATGTCAGGATAACTCGTGGATTTTATTGCTCATGGCTCCTGCTTGTTCTTTTATAATGCTGTTTTTAAAATGTTTGTGCATTCTCTAGTAGATACATTTGAAGACGTCAAAAGAAGTTGCCCCGCATGAGTTCCAATCCTAAATTGTAATTTCTAACTTATTGAACTCGGACATCCCAAAGGTCTGCCGCAATTAGAAGGACATATTCAAAGAAAATGTTTTGAGAAATGATGTACAAATACGCTTTACACAATTGATGTGTGTATGGATTGGGATAACAGTTGTATGAGCCCCTAATAAAATGTTTAAAAAAATAAAAAATAAAAATAAATGAACACAACATGTTAAAAAAAATTTTATTGAATAAAATGCTTACATTTCATTTGCACATGGGTTTCTGTTCCATGGGTTCAAAAATATACTTTTGAGTTTTTAAAAATGACATTTAATTCACATGGCAACACTTGAATAGCTTTTGATCCTTATGCTGATGATGAGAAATTTTCATAGACTGGAGCCTACACCCCGCCACTACGGAGTCCATTCTGACTGACAGCGACCCTGGAGAAAGACACCAAGACCAAGGCCCTCCTGGAGATGGGCCGGCACAGTGGCTGCAACAATGGGCTCAAACATAACAACAATTGTGAGGGCGTCGTCGCACGTAGGGTCTCTATGAGTGGGCGCGGACTCGACGGTACCTACCAACAACAAAGCAACAACAACAAGAGTCTAAATCCACTGCTTTAGAGTTGATTCTGGCTCATAGTAACCTTCGGGACAGGGTAGAAAGGTCTCATAGGATTTGCAAGGCTGTAAGTCTGTACAGAAACAAACTGGCACATCTTTCTCCTACGGTGTGGCTGGTGGTCCCAACTGCCCGTCTTGTGGTTAGCAGCTGAACACCCTCACTGTGGTGCCATGTGAGTCCTTACTAGTTTCTGTGAGCGGATGTTGCTAGGTGGCATCAAGTTGGATCCAAATCACAGCAGATCTCAGATCCAATTCATCAGAACAGCACACCGCTTGGTCCTGTGCCATCCTCACCATGGTTGCTGCTTGAGCCACTGTGTCAATACATTGAGGATGCTTTCTTTTTTGTGGCCCTTCTGCTGCACCGAGCAGATCGCCGTCTTCCAGGGATCGCTACTTCCACGGGGCAAAGACGAGCTCGTCAGCCTTGCTGAGGAGCATCCTGGCTTTACTTATTCCAGCACCAGAATGCAAATGCAGCCATGATTCTTCGCCTTCTAGCCCCACACAGTTTATGCCTAGCGCCCAGCCCTCAAACTGCCACATTGTGATGTCACTTTGGACCCTGCGGTTTGCTATTATGTCCCACTGGGTGGTAAGACAAGCCGTAGGGACACAGACATGGCCAAATATCTATCGTTATAAAAGGGGTTCTTTCCCTAACATGAGAAATTACCTCTGTAAAATTGGCTTCCTCAGCCCCGCAATTCCAATTGTCTTCAGGAAGTTTGTATTTGTTCTCCCAATGGCACATTACATTTACTGTGCTTAAGGTGAACTGACGACTAACGCTGTCATTCCAATTCTTACTACTAAGTGGCTTTTCTTATTGTGTCAGCGGCACACGTTTCAAACCCTCCTGCTCAAATCTGTACAAGCTTTACTCTACAAAGGCCTCTTCCTCTCCCACAGCCACATGGTCACCAACGTCTATGTCAGATGTACTTTCTTGTAGGGCCCATTCCTTACCATTTCTTCGCCACATCCTAATACTGGGCTTGGTCATTTCTCTCTTTATTAGGGATTTCCCTAACAGCTTTTAATTTCAAAATATTGTCCATAGCATCGCCACATTATTATGCTCAAAATACTGTTTTGATCATGTCAGTTTCATGTTTAAGAACCACAATCAGGAATGTCTGTTTGCAGTATTTAGATGAAGGCTCTTGCCAAAGATGCAATTAAAAAACAAAGCCATTCAAATTTCTGAAGACTGAAATTTAACTTCAGAATCCATCAAATATTATTAATGTGGATGAGCTGAGTGGAAGGCATGTCTGAATGTGCAGGCAGCTTAAATGATAGAATATTTTCTAAACAAAACTTTATTTTCAAGTGTCAGTCTGCAACCTCTCAAACAGGACACCAAGAGAATTAAGCCCTCATGCCCAGAGGGATTGTTTGTACTGAACGAAATTCTCTCCTGTGCATCTAGAGTGTTACTAACTACGTACCATCCTTGAGAAAAATGAAGAAAATAGTCACTCAAATCATTTTCTGTCGGGCTTAATACTCTTGCAGAACCTTTGTTAGGAAAGACTGGTATAGTGACTAAAATAATCTGCCAATACAATGGTACAAATAGAAATTCTGAATCTATCTTCATGACTTAAAAACAAACAAACCGACGCGCAATTTATAATTAGCGATGTCCATTTGCATATGAGCAGTGAGTGTTGCTAAATTCAAACCCTGTCCTACTTAAGAAAGTGGCTGTTCACCATCAGCCTCTATGTAACACTGTGCATATTATAAATTTATTTTCTTTCATTGACAGAGCAAACTGTACTGGTAAGATTACTGCAGACCAGGTTGATCTGTCTGAAATTGTAAGTTATCTGAGTTTGAATTAATGGGGCTTGTAGTATATAAGATTTATAAAAAGAGAAGAAACCATCACAACATATACCACATAAGATAATTGCTAATATAGACTAGTTTAAATGATTATAATTTTATGTTAGAATTACATAACACAGCCATGCCTTGGGGGAATATTATGACATGATAGCTTTTATTCTGGAGCGAGTATTTTAAAATTTTCTAATTTAAATGTTTAAAAATTAAAAGTTGGTAATATTTCTTTGCTAACAAAGTTGATATGCCAGATAGAACATATAGTGACATATAAATTACAGTGGCTTTACAAGATAGTTTTGTATTTTGCCTTGACATTAAAAAACAACAACAACAACAAAATCCAGAAACTAGCAGGACAAAGCTACTGCTGAAGCTCTGCTGGTCACGAACTCTCTGGAGATGTAGGGTTGCTCCATCTCTCAGCTCCTTGGTACTGGCTATCATTCCTAAGATTACCTCCTGCTCCAAACTGGCTCTGCAATGGAAGCCATCACTTCCATATTCCAGTCAGCAGAAGGAGAAAGGCAAAAAGAAATGTATACGCCTTCCTTTCCAGGATAATTCCATCCCATTACCCAAAGCTCAGTGACAGCGCCCCACCTTCCTCCAAAGGAGATGGGGAAGTGAAGTGTTTCTTTGAGACAACCTTTGCCTGGGGAACAACCTTCTATTAATGGAAAAAGGAGAGAATGGATGTTGAGAGTCAACTAGGAAACTCTATCACCAATTGTATTGTTGTAATTTTGACATGTCCCCCAGCTGCATAATAATGAAGCATACTATCTTAATTCTCATCTGTTTAGAGGAGGAGATGGTTGGTGGACTTAAGCCAGGAAATTACACCGAGTTGCTGCAGGGAATCTACTGGCTCTCACAATGTCATGACTGTGCGTGGTACATCAAAATCACCCGGAAATTAAGAAGAAGAAAAAAGCCTAGTACAATCCTAGATCTGTTGAACTGGGATTGTAGTGCAGGAGGTAAGAAGTTTATTTTTTAAAAAGCACTAAAACATGGCCAGGTTCTTGAAAGAAGCGCTGGAATCTCTTGGGAAGTTTTAAAGATTATATCTCAGGACTGGTAAGAATCGAGACTGGTGGCTGCAGGAAAGGTTTATGCAAAATGCACTTCCACCTGGTTAGTGGACTTTGCCATCCACTCTTGCTTCTCCAACCCTCCTAAAGCCTTCTGAGCTGTTTGATCATCGTTCGTATGATAGAGGCAATTGAGAAGGGAAAGGTAATTTATGATAAAAAAAAAATGCTTTCTTCAAGGAGCTAGGTTGATAAACAGTAGTATCACAGTCATGGCTATAAACCCATGGGCCCTTTTGAGAGGAACTCCCGGGCCTGTGGCATGGTAGAAGCTTGAGAAACTTCAGTGTTCAAATAACCAAGCTGTAGGTGGTGTAGTGATTACCTCTTGGGCTGTGATCCTCCTTAAACAGTTCCAGTCTCAGAAGCCTACAGGGGTCACTCTGAGTCAGCCTTGACCCAGTGGCAGAAGTATTAGTATTAGGCATGTGTTCTCGAAGTCGGCCAACTCCGGGGTCTCTCGGTGAGAAACAAGGAATAGGGATTACCATTACCTAGTCTTAGATAGTTTCACCTTAATGACTGTCTGATTCTGTTGTTTGAAAAGGGTTTCCAGGCCTTCCTGCAATCAGGGAAGAGACAAGATCACGTTCCTGCTGATGCGAAATTAAATTTCTGAGGAGGTCATGTCCCGACTCCTACAAATTCCCTTTTGATTATAGGCCATGTGATACCACTTTGTAAACAGATTTTTGGGGGGCGGTGGGGGCAGGGGGGGGTTCATCCTAGATGCCGTTGAGGAACAAAGTACGTTTTGAGCTTGTCCCCATTGATTTTTGATTATTCTACAAATATAGATACTACTTTTACTCTTGAATGAAACTAACTATATTCCTGGTCTTGGAAAATCCTATTCTTTTCTTGATTCTCTTTAGAAGACAGAAAAAAAGTAGTCTGTTTAGTATTAAACACACTTTAATGTAAAAAATAAGGTCTTCGTTGGATTAGATTGAGTTTCGTAACTATGGTTTTTATCTAACTTGATTTCATTAAATAAGGGGTTGGTTGCCATTTTTTAATTAAAAGAAATTAACACATCATCCTTTGCTCTGTTCCACATTATCTCAGTCTATTTTTGTTTTTCTTCTAAGATTTTGTCCAACACTTCTAGTTTGGATGAGCTTACTACTAATCTCTTTGATCAAGGCTATTGCTTCAGAAAGAGATCCATTTACTTCCCTAGTTATGAATGTTGCCAGTTACTTAATAGTCTGTAATTACAGACATTCAAACTTTGAGAAACCAGTGTTTTTCCCTTCCCATTTACAGGAGACATATGTAAAGAGATTTATGTGAAGAGACAAAAATCCATTGTATTTGTTGCTGAAACAAAATGCTGCAGATAACTTTGTTGTTTCATTCCCCTTTCTTTCAGTGCTTCTTAAAAATTATTTTTAACTATATTTGAAAGGAAGTCTCAATTAAGTTGAGTGATCCTTGATACCTGTTCAATTTCTCATCTCAGGAAGAAAGCAGACTTTAGGTTTTAGGTAGTTAGCAGGCATTAGTATTTAGAAATTGGAAGAGGTTGAATTTGAAAGCGGTGGCCTACTGGATAAAAACAAAACAAAAACTAAGTACAAGATATACTAGACTTCCAAGACCACCAATCTGAGAAGTTTGTCTACACTGACACTTAAAAATGTGCATCAAGTTAAAAGGCATCCTGATACATGAGGGCAGGCAGGCATGAGTGTGTGTTTGGGCAGGCATGATTTGTGTTGCTAATTAGGTTTACATTTTCACACCTCTAAGACTAAATGTAAAAGAAAATTTAGGACTGAAGGGGGAAAGCAAAACAAATAAATTATTTGAAATAAATGCTCAAATAGTAATGAAATTTTCAGGAAAAAGTGTTACATTTTGAACGAAGGGAAAATTAACATTTGAAAAAACTCGCCTTTTGGCATATTTTCTTTTACAACTAAAATGTAGGCATATACTAAACTACAATTTCATAGTCTATTTTTGTAATTTAAAAACAGGCATCTTTATGCATCTAACAAATCTATTTTCATTATATAAATCCTAATGCCTTTGCCTATGAATTTATCTTTCTATTTAAGCATTTGATCATACTCTTTCTTCTTTATTATTTAATTATTAAGTACATATCAAGGAAGATCCATTTTGTTAAACCAATTAAGAAATGTAGATAAAACGCTGCTGCGCTTCAATATATTATCTTGATCCGCAAATATTCTGAACTGTGAATGGTTGTATATTTTAACAGTATTTAATGTATGTAGTTACTAATTTTAAAAAGTGGCCCCACTACACATTCAGTAGTTCTGGATGTGAGGACTCTGTCCCTTGGTGTGATAACCCTTCTCTCGGGCAGAAAAATGAAGTTTTTAGCAAACCTCCACAGGAGGGCACTAGAGTGTGGTGCTGGTGTAAATTGTAACTTGAACAGCCCATCCTGTCAGTTGTAAGTCCCTGGCTGCAGCATGTAAAATAGTACATCTCTATTCTGAGTTATAAAATGCTACCTTAAAAAACCCACTATCCATAGGCTTCACACATGGTAAATATTTTCTTCAGCAAAAAATGATTAAAAGTAATTTGATCTCTTCTTGAGAATTCCATGTAAAACCTTACCTCTAAATAGAGCAAAATTGGTTGGAGGCAGGCTCAAAATGAAGTAAAATCTCAATAAATTAAATTATGTAATATATATTTTTTAAATGCCAGGACTGTTTTAGCACTATCAGGTAAACCAATGAAAACAAAATTATAATACATCTGTAATTTAAAATGGCATATACGGTTAAAGACTTATAGATGGCCTGTGAATATAAATAAGATTAGTTGTACATCATTTATATTGACTAAAATAGTAATTCTAGCTAATTGGACAATCTATAGGTAGATCAATGTTAGTGAATGTAGAAATAAAATATAAACATAAAAACAAAGCAGTTCCAAACTGCTTCACCTGATCCAAATAAATAAAGGCTCTAAAATTAACACAAGATGGTGACTTGGCCCAAATTAAGATTTAGTGCCTTCTTCCTCCTGGTCCCTATTTTCAATTTCTTTAGCATATTTTAGAGTTGCTATTCAGGATACATTTTTATATTTTACTTGTGTTAGATCAATATCAAAGTCATTATAGTCTTGGCAGTTGCTGTGTTTCTCGGTGAGCTTTGTCTTTGTATTTTAAGGACTAAACAATCCAACTCCAAGAGAGCTACACTGACTAGACAGTTTCATTAAGTCTGAAAAGTAACAGAAACAGTGGTTGGACAGTTCTAATAACTGCTTGAATTTATTTGACAGTAACTAGTTTGGGTTTTATAAAATAACTGTTTTTACATAAATTAATTTGCACTATGGAAACTATTCATTTCATTTTTGCTCGCACACACACACACACACACACACACACATACCGCCACCCCAAATTTATTTAGGCCAACGCTGGTAATGTTAGCAAAGACTGGTGGAAAGTTAAAGTGATATTACAGTCAAATATTGATAGCTTTAATGTTCTGAGAATTAATCATCGAAACAAAGTGATGTAACCGCAAGACAGTTTTCTGAACTCACATTCTATATTAGAGTTTGATGGCATCATTTTTTATTATATACCAATGCCAAATACTTGCTTAAAACAGAGGAGTTCTCTAAACTTTTGATGGTTCACACCTGGGTTGAATAATTTGTTGGTAATTTAAATGCTAGTTCATCATTCCCTAGGGGAATAAAGACAGACTGTTTTAATTTAAATATCTTTTAGCTCATACTTCCCAATCGTCATGTCAATAAAGAAGTCAAAAAGCAGATTTAAAAATAAATGTAAAAAAAATTTAAAACTTGGATAACTTGCTTGCACATAATAAAAATTACTTTTCAACATAACTGTTACATGAAATTGACAAATTATACATATGTGTAAACTATAAAATTATATATAGGCTAAGTTTTCTTTCACTTTTAAAACTGGAATATAAGGAGAGCACTTAACTAACTAGGTTTTTTTATGGGTTACATACTGATGCGCTAACGGTGAAGTTAGTAGTTCAAACGCACCCGCTGCTCTATGGGAAAAAGAGGAGGCTGTTTGTTCCCATCAAGAGTTATAGTCGCAGACATCTTAAACGGGGTTGCTATTACTCAGAATTCACTCCGTGGCAGTGGGGTGGGGTGGGGGGGGAGGAGGGGGTTGCCCAAAGGGGCTGTTCTACTTTATCTATGAATCAGAATCAATTCAATGGCAGTCAATTTGGTTTGTTTAGAACTTTTATATGAAAGTCAAGTTGCAATCAAATCGCTTGCTACCAGTCATTTTAAATAATGCACTTTCTGCTCTCTATGTTATGGTTGCCTTTTACTTTCCCTTTAAAAACTATTAGTGAAAACGTGTACCAACAGATATTTTCCCCATGAAGTCTCACACGTTAAAAACAAATTTTGCTTAGCAAAAGCATTCCATTTCTTAAACAATAACAAAAAAATCAGAAGCAATTATTCTTTTAATATCCAACTTTGATTTTACTAAAAAAAAAATCAAAATTTTGAAGGACAGTTGCTTCTATCTTAAAGCACACAAACAAAAGAAACAATTGAAGGCTAGGTGCGTACTGGAAGCTTCCACATGTAACAACGGTACGCAGGAAGATGACTGGACATTTACAAGGTTGGATTTTATAAGCTCCACCTGCAGACAAAGGAAATGAAGCACCATGTTTCCCCAGATGGTGTTTGACGATGGAAAAAGGAGCCAGTACGTGTGCAAGCATCTTCTGATAGCCAACGTAAACACGCCAAAGTCCCCAATGGACGCGATGTTGAGATTTGTAACTATTACATAGGATTTGGGTCAGTGAAAACTGGTTTTCCTTTTGAAATAACTTCAAATTCACCTTTTTGGTTTTAGGTGCCAGTGAAATTCTTCGCAACCTGCTGAACACCAGAAGGAGTCCCCGCCGGGTCCCGCACCACCCTCACAATCGACATGTTCGCATCTATCGTTGCAGTGCAACGGGACATGGTCCTCCAGCTCATCGATGGTCTTCCTCTTTACTGCACGATACCCCTTTCCCGGGACTGATCTCATCTGAGACCACGATGTCCAAAGGATGTGAGAGGAAGTCTCACCATATTTGCTTCCAGGGAGCTTTCTGACTGTACTTGTTTCAGGACAGATTTGTTTGTTTTCTGGCAGTCCATGGTATTTTCGATATTCCTCACCAACAACATAACTCAAATACACCATTTTTTTTGCAATCTTTCTTATTCACATTTAAGTTGCTGAAGTAACACACAGAGCTCCAACTATTGGCAATAAATTATACATGGATACAAATTCCTTGTAGTACTTCCGTAAGCATTTCCTAAATACCGAGATACTTCCTTTATAATCATAGAATAGCTATTACATTAGCTTCGATAAAATCTTACCATGATCTCGCAATCTCAATAACATTTTGCAAATTGTCTCAAGAATGTTTGTAAGGCCAGGACCCAATTGGGGAGCGCATGTTTCGTTTAGTTGTCATGTTTCTGTAGTTTCCTTATTTTAGAAGTTTTCCTTAGTTTTTATTCACAGTTTTTTGTTGTTAGGTAGAAAAATGTAAAAGCACAAAACATTCCTCATTTTTTGATTTGACGGATGTTTACTCATGATTTATGCAATTTTGACAAGAATACCACAGAAGTGATGTTACATTTTCAGTGCATCAGATGAAGAGGCAACAATGTTAATTTACATAATTGCTAGTGTATTCATGTTTACTGCTTAGTTAAGATGGTCTCTGCCAAGTTTCTCCACTGTGAAGTTAATTATCCTGTATGGCGTATTTATTAATTAAAAAGCAATTAATAAAAGTGTGTAGGGTGATACTTTGAGACAATATTTCCGTGTATTATCACACTAACACCTACTAGTATTAGCATTCTTTGATCATTCACACCTAACTCAATTATTATTGTGATAGTTACCATGTGGTAATAGTCTACTCTATTATTACTTTCAGATTTATGAGTTGTCATTCTACCTATCAGATATCTTCTCTTTAAATTTTTTCATTCATTTATTTATAGCAATAAGGTTTCCTGGATTTGTATTTTAACCAAAGTGTTACTATCCCTTACTAAACATTATTTTAATATATGAACTGGCCACGTGGAATTCTTCCAAGCCAGATCCTGTGTCACTTGAGTGAGATCACATTATTTGAGTACATATCCCAGACCAGACTTTCCTTCTCTGTCAGACCTAATGTCAGTCATTTGACTCTGAAGCTTACTCTTGAACATAGAAATGCTAAAGTGCGTGGGAAAATGATGATGTAAAAGAGCTTAATTGAAGATTTCAAAGGATGATTTAAGAAGACAATGTAAAGTATCATATGAAAAATGTGTAAAGAGCTGGAGTTTGAAAACCAAAAGGAAAGAACTGAAGAAAAAACTCAAGCCTTGAGCTGCAATGTTGAAGGATTCTCTGAACAAAATATTGAATGAGACATCAATGAAGCATCAAAAGAAGAGGTTATGAAATCTAGGGCAGGTAGATCTATAGAGACAGTAAACGGGTCCAGGGACATGACAGAGGATGATAGAAGGGAATGGGGAGCTAGCAACAAGGAAAATATTCTGACATCTTTGGTTGTGATAATTGCAAAAATCTTCTTATGATTTAATGATTAAATTGTATGATATGTAAAATATATGCCAACAGAACTAGTTTTTAAAAACTCGAAAGAAGAGCATTAGCTCAAAGAGAAAGTGCAGAGGATTAGGAAAGACAGAAGAACAGAAATACAGGGAGAAAGGGAAATAAGCGATGGTAATTGAGGGGCCTGCAATGGACGAGTTTAAATTATTAGAATATTTTTGAATTGTTCAGTGTAAGACTGATGATATACTTTGTAATCCTGTCATCTAATTCACAATAAAAGTAGTTGTGTTAGTCTGGGTAGACTAGAGAAACAAATTCATAGACACACTCATATGTGTATAAGAAAGCTTTATATAAAGAGTAATTATACATTAAGAAAACATCCCTGCCCAGTGCAGATCAAGTCCATATGTTCAATACCAAGCTATAAAGTCCTTTTCAGTTATGAAACACATGCAATGATGCCGAATGCAGGAAGATCACAGGCCAGTGGGTGGTAAGTCTCATGGATCCAGTGGTGTTGTAAGCATCTCAGTGCTGGCAGGGGTCTCCACGTGGCTTCTCCAGTTCCTAGGGCACAGGGTCTATCAGTGTAGTGCCATGTGTCTTGTCAGTAGAATGTCTCTCAGGGAGTGAGCAGAGAGAGTGTGTGTCTCCCGCCTCTAAGGAGGAAATAAAGGAGTTCCCAGAATCCTCAGGAGAAGGCCATGCCCACACAGAGACCTGATTGGCTATGACCTGATTGACAGACGAAACTCTACCCCTTCACTGTTAATCTTCAAAGTGACACCAGATTATGTAACTACCACATTAGAAAAAGAAAACGGTAAGATGAAGTTTCAGATGTGTACAGAGTCACTGTACAACAAAGAACCTGTTGAGGTTCAACCATTTAACAAGGTAGCACAGGATTAAGAATAAATGGCAATGGAGGAGGAAGTCCATGATCCCCTGAAGGCACTGCCAACAACAAGGCTCAAGAATTGACAAAATACTAATAGAAACATTTCAGCAAATAGATGTAATACTGCAGGTGTTCACTCCTCTAGGCCAAGGAATTTGGAAGACATGGTCAACAGCAGGAAATTCACATTTTGCCTGTTTCAAAGAAAAGGGAATTAGTAGACTCTGGAAATTAATGAACAATATCATTAATATCATATACAAGTCAAATTTGCCAAAGGTAATTCAAAACAGTTGCAGCAATATATCGAGATGGAGCTGCCAAAAGTTCAAGCCTGATTCAGAAGTGGACTTGGAGCAACAGATATCATTGCTGACATTTGTCTGAATGCAGAGAATACTATACAGTGAAGATGTTTACCCATGTTGTATGGACCATGCAAAGCAGTCAACAGTGGAGACCATAATAAATTATAGATAACATTGTGAAGAATGAGGATTGGAGAACACCTCATAGTACTCATGTAGAATCGACACAAGACCAAGAAAGAGTTGTTAAAAAGGGATATTGTTGTTGTCGGGTGCCATTGAGTAGCTTACAACTCATAGGGGCTGATTGTACAACAGAACCAAACACTAACAAGTCCTGGGCAAGCTTCACAATCGTTGCTTTGTCTGAGCCCATTATTGCAGCCCATAAACCTATCTCATCAAGGGCCCTCCTCTTTTTTTTTTCTAATCATTTTATTAGAGGCTCAGACAACTCTCATCACAATCCATACACACATCAATTGTGCAAAGCGCATTTGTACATTTATTGCCCTCATCATTCTCAAAACATTTCCTCTCCACTTAAGCCCCCGGTATTAGATGCTCATTTTCCCCCTCCCTCCCTGATCCCCCCTCCTTCATGAGCCCTTGATAATTTATAAATTATTATTTTGTCATATCTTGTCCTGTCCGACGTCTCCCTTCACCCACTTTTCTGTTGTCCATCCCCCAGTTCCTTGTAATCAGTTCCCTCTTTCCTACCCTCTCTCCTTCTACCCTCCCAGTATCACCAAGGGGCCTTCCTCTTTTTGCTGTTCTACTTTACCAAGCATGACGTCAAGGATTTCCATTTTACTTGAATGCACAATCAGGAGGGACTTATCTCATGATAACATGTCCAAAGTACATGAGACTGAGCCTATCACCATCCTTGTCTGTAAGGAGCATTATGGCTGTACTTCCTTCAAGACAGATCTGTGTTCTTTTAGCAGTTCCTGCTACGTTCAATATTCTTTACCAACACCATAGTTCAACCGCATCTGTTTCCTTCAGTTTTTCATACTAAACGTCCAGCTTACACATGCATATGAGGTGGTTGAAAAGCACCATGGCTTGGATCAGGTGCCCAACAGGGATACTGCATGGTTTAAAATCTGGAAAGGTGTTTTTCAGGGTGGTAACCTGACACCATACTGAGGAAATAATTTGAGATGCTAGATTAGGTACAGAAGAAGGTTCAGGATTAGAAGAAGGCTCATTAATAGCCTGCTAAATGCAGATGATGTAACCTTGTTTGCTGAAAGCCGAAAGGCCTCAAAGCACCAATGAAGATCAAAGACTAGCCTGCCGGATGGATTACAACTCGACGTGAAGAAAACCCAAATCCTGAAAAAATGGGCCAGCAGGAAACATGATAAAGGGAAAAAAGTATGTACTTACTGATTCATGCCATTCAGGGGTTGTGGGTTCTATTGGCAACCTATACGATGCTACAGATTATCTTTTTTTCAGGCTTGCTTTCAGTGCGCCTATTAAAACCATAATTTTGATATTTTCCATTAATAATAGTAGTAGTAGTAGTAGTAATAATAATACAAGTCCTGACTGAAAGTTCCACCTTTGATGGGCATACTACCTTGTTTCCCTGAAAATAAGACAGCGTCTTATATTAATTTTTTCTCCCAGAGATGCGCTAGGTCTTATTTTTCAGGAGAGGTCTTATTTTTCCATGAAGAAGAATGTGGTACACATTTATTGTTTACCATTTTATTAAAAGAGCCCTCGCACTTCCTGTCTGCTCCGGCTGCGCTGCAGCCAACAGTGAGCTGTGCAGTGGCGCTGCTGCTTCAGTCCAGAGTCCAGAGTTATGGTAGCTTCGGGGGGCTTTATTTTCGGGGGGATGCCTTATATTTCAGCGAGAGGCAAAATCGTAATTAGGTCTTATTTTGGGGGGAAAGTCTTACTTTCAGGGAAACGGTATATTTCCCAGCTTTCTGCTGAATGAGCTGGTGCAATGTCAGCCTGGCCATACATTGTGAAGCACCAAATTCTTTTTCTTTTTTAAAGCATTTTATTAGGGGCTCATACAACTCTTATCACAATCCATACATCCATCCATTGTGTAAAGCACATTTGTAGAAGCACCAAATTCTGAAGCAACTTTTGTTATCCATTCAACACTAATTGACGCAATCAGGTTAACCATGAAAGCATATAAAAAAATGAGTATTGTTAATTTCCCCCTTTCATCGCTCTCTTCTAATCTTGCATGTTCAATATATCTATCATCTTTTATGCGTAAAGATAATGGAGGTTGTTTTCTCGCTTTTAATTGATAAAGAGGATATCTCACAAGTTTCTCTAATGGGAGCATTCCTTATTGGTACATTGTCACCCAAAGGTCTGCAATCCTTGATGACTTTTAGTGCTGCTGTGCTGAACCTGGCAGGCCGATTGCAATCCTGACAGAGCTGTCTCCTATTTCCATGTTCCAAGAAATATATTTTCATTGCTCCAATTTGAGAATTGACATGCCAAGTGTTAAAAGTCTTGTGCATAAACACAGGTGAGAATTAACTTTGTATATACAAAATGAAAACTACAACAAATGAAATAGAAAATATAATTAATACACACCGTTCCAGAAAGATTAAAAAATCCCAGAGCGATATAATACTGAAATCTTTAGAAGCATGGAAAAACATGTTGAAACAAAGGAAAGATTCAACAGGATTTTAATCTTTTATGACATTATAATCGGAAAACATTGATGTATGCCTGTGACCTACAGATTTTAGGCATTGAAAATACAATTTAAAACCAATTCTGTAACAGATGCTAATGTAAATGATGCTTACAGGCATTGATAAAACATTCTGCCATCCCTCTACTAACATATTCCATAATTATACTGTGACTTAAATAGTTTATATATAGAGAGATGAATGTGGAACAGGAGAAAAGTATTCATACATTAGCATGCAGAGTAAGTATTCCAAACAGCTAATTGTTCCAGCTCAAGGAATATTTTAAAATATTACCAGTTAGGTGTTCAAAATTACTTTAGTTTATTTTTATTGATTCATGCTGATGATGTGCACAATTAGAAAATATTCTTGATCAACATAGATGCAGATTACAGAAACGAGAGGAGAGGTATGACAGTTACCTAAAGAAAACCTTGCTTTTGCCCTCAACACATTCAAAAATCATTTTAAAAATACGACATTTTTGCCATCTGAAGAAAGGTATAGATGAAAACAGACACTTCTGGCTATTATTATTATTATTATTTTTTTTTTACCGGAGAGAAGTGTTATGTTTAAGAATTTTTATTGTATGCTCTTTCCAACCCTAGAGCTCTTTTAGATGCATTTTAACTAAAGTGACACAATTTAAATGTCTTCAATATTCTGATAATAACTGAAAAATCTCACTATTGTACAAATTATTCCTGACACTTGTGCGATGGGTAATTCTAAGATCCATTTGTAACTAGAATTTCTGAAAATTCCAATTTTGTTGTAGGAATGTTGTTGTAGGAATATATATATATATGTCGGTAGTGGCTGTAGTGCCATTGGATCAATTCAGTAAGTATTTACTGAGGTCTTTCTTTATGTTAAGAGCTGTAGGAAAGTCAAATACGAAATAGTCCTACCTTCAAGAAGTTCATAATCTGATAGATGGTGGCAACTCAAAAATCGTCCTCTGTTATAATTCATACGAATTCCATAAATGAAGCAAAAAATATAAAAAGTTCTGGACAATCAAATATGATTCTTTAAATAATCTTCTTTTATAGCTGTTATGAATGAGCAAAATATGCCTTCAGAGTAAATGAGGAAAGGCTTTATTGATCATAAAAATAGTCATGGTAAAATATTCGTAATAATAAGAACATAAAAGAGGAAACTCAGTCACTCTAAAACTGATAAGCTACAGCTAACTTTTAGATAAACATTTACCCAGAAAATTTGCCATATCATTTAAATAGGCACATAAATGTAAATTCATGCATTTTCTATTGCTACATTTAATACTATAGGTGTGGGGTATTTATCACAGAGATCATGTGACAGATATGATCTTTCCATGGCAATCTCATGACTTTTAGTGAGTTGTTTTGTGTGCCCTTGAGTCCATGCCCACTCATAGTGACCCTGTGGGACAGAGTGAAGCTGCCACATAGGGCTCCCTAGGCCAGACTCTTCATGGGAATAGAGTGCCAAGGTCCTCTCTCCTGCAGAGTGACGGTGACTTAGCACTTGTGATCTTTCAATTAGCAAGAAAGAGCTTAACCATGACACCACCAAGTATATAGTCTAAATTTGCATGGAAGCTTCAAATGTGCTTAATCAATTTCTCATACAGAAATACTGTTTTCCAAATTTTCACGATTGTAAACTAACAACACTAAAACAAAAATTTGCATAAACATTTCCTGGCTTACATTAAATTAACTTTTTGTGAAAAGTCTTAAAATTAGAATTGCTAAGTCAAAAGATAAGCCTTTCTAAAAATTTAACAAACTGTAATTCCGTAAAGTCATAACTTTCAATTTCCACGAGCTGTTCAAGAGAATTTATCATGTATAGGCTAACATTGTGGAATGTCAATTTGAAAAGGAAGAGTGATATATTATTGTATTTGTATTTATTTGATTGTAAGTGAATTTGAATATCCTTTTCATATACTTAGTTGTCATTATATTTCTTTGTTTATGAAATGATTGCTCCTATTGTTTGTCTATGTTACTAGTGGGATTTTTTCTTATTGATTTATGACATTCAGGGGTTGTAGCATTCTATTGGCAACCTATACTATGCTACAAAATAATCTTTTCTCAGGCTCTTTTTTTTAAAAATTAAAAGATCATTTTATTGGGGGCTCTTAAAGCTCTTATAGCAATCCATACATCAATGGTATCAAGCCTATTTGTACATATGTTGTCATTATTCTCTAGACATTTACTTTCTATTGAGCCCTTGGTATCAGCTCCCCACCCCCTGTGACCTCTTGATAAATTATAAATGTTTAACATTTTCATATCTTACCCTGACTGCTGTCTCCCATCCCCCATAGTTTCCGCTATTCATCCCCCTGGAGGGTGTGTGTGTGTGGTTGTGTTGATCATTGCAATCCGCTCCCCCTTCCTCCCCTCCTCTCCCCACCTTCCTCCTACCCTGCTTCCATGTTTATTTGCTCAGCTATAGATGGTACGGGGGAAGGATACAATTGTGACACGTCTTTCCTGATTTAAAACCCAGCAGTATCCCCTCCTTTTGTTTGAATGACTGTCTTTTGGTGAATGTACTGATTCTTTCAGGAGCACAAGTAAGTGTGCTGGAACTCCTTTTCTTCAAAATGTATCCACTGTTCATTATACTAGTAATTCACATAGCCAATGCCTTTTATCATGAATGAAAGACAAGTAAACATCTTTCTGGTGTTCTCTGCTTCCAGTCAAGCCCCATCGGATGTCAGCCATGATACCCCTCCTGCCATGTTTTCTTCTGGTTCGGGTGTGAATTTCTGGCAGTGCCCCGTTAATGTTCTGCTGCAACAGTGAGTGAATGATCCTCAGCAAATTTTACTTCCATATCATAGCTGTGCTCTTTTTTAAAATATAATTTCTCCTTTCTTTGGGGTCACCGTTATTACAATGGGGATGAATATGGATCTCTTCCAGTGGGTTGGCCAGCAGCTGTCTTCCTAATTTCCTGGCAAGCATGAGGGAGAGTGAGCACCTCCAATGTTGCATGAATGTTTGGAAACATTTTAATTGGTATTCCATCAGCTCCCAGAATCCTATTTTTCTTCAATACTTTCAGTGTCGTTTGTACTTCTTCCTTTAAGGTTCTTGATCACATACTACCTTCTGAAGCGACTGCATATCCACCGGTTCTTTTTGGTACCTTGGTGACTCTGTGTATTCCTTCCATCTTCTTTTGATGTTTCCTGTATTTTCCAGTATTTTCTTTGTAGATATCAACATTATTGACTATGCTTAGACCTTCAACGTGCTTTTATATTATCTATTTTTTCTGACGAAGACAGAGAAATGTTGAATTCCCGCGTGTTGGAATAGACTGGAAGGCACAGGGCTTGTTTTTTGGTTTATTTGGTCCATTATATCTTGAATTACTTGAAAGATTTTTTTTCATCTTTGCAATTGTCATTGTTTTGTTTTACATGCTTGTCACTTGTCACATAAAAATTCACACTTGTTATAATTTTATGATATAGTCACAAAACCCAAGCCAGGTGCCATCAAGCCATGCTTCTACTCTCGGCAAATCCATGTGGATGAGAGTTGAATTGTGTTTCATAAGGTTTTCAATACCTGACATTTTGGAAGAAGATTATCGGATAAACTCAAAGCTCCAACATTTCTTTTAACAGCCAAGTCAAATAACCATGTATACACCTCAGAGATTCCTCCATTAGGTAACCCACCCACTGTCGTCAAGTTGATCCCACTCATAGTGACCCTAAATATGGTTTCCAAGACTGGGAATCTTTACAGTAGACGGCCTCATCTTTTCCCCATGAAGCAGCTGGTAGGTTTGAACCAGAGGTTTTTTTAAAAAAAATCATTATTATATAGGAGACTTTATTCAGGAGCCCTGGTGGCATAGTGGTTATATGTTGGGTTGCTAATTGCAAGATCATATGTTCAAAACCATCATCTGCTCAGCGGGAGAAAGATGAGGCTTTCTACTCCTGTAAAGAGTCATAGACTGGGAAACTCAGAAGGGGAGAGATAGTACCACCGTGTCCTGTAGGGTTTCTATGAGTTGGAATAACAACGAAAGCATACTTTTATCATTCAGAAATTATACTCCTTAATCTTTTACCGCTTCTGTTTTGAATTCAAAATGGTCTAATGTTAATTCTTTGATCCCTCGTGTTGGCCTATTGAACTATTGTCTAGATTTCTAAAAAACTCCCTTTAAAATATCGTTCAGTTTTGCCTTTGGCCCATTCTGAAAATACTTTCCTTTTCAATAGCTGCGTCTGCCTCATGCTCATTGTTATGAAAGATATTTTTAGTTATTTTTAAAAATGATTTTCTATTGTTTCTACTTTTACTGTCTTCTTGCTACTTTCTTTCTTTTGAAATATGTGCACGTTGAACTGATACCTCATTTTCTAGTAATTTAAAATAGGTTAAGAATACATGAGTATCAAAGATATTTAGCCAAGAAGTGATTCAGAACAGTTGGATGCTAAATATGAGGAAATTTTAGAAACACCTTTAACTATTTATTTTGCTTTTATTTTCCTTTTTATGGTCCACATGGATTTATGATTTTAAAAATCCATCATGAATAAAGTCTAATACAGCTCCTTTAATAACTACACAATAAAAATTCTTAGTGATAAGAAAGCACATGTCTTAGTTTAATTGTGTTTTTCATTTTTCCTTCTCAGGCACATGAAATAATGTTGTGATTTACAATCAATACCATCTTAGGTTGGATGAAATACTCATTTTGTCAGCTTCAGCATGGAAATAATATATTTTGCTTTCATCCTATTAAAGTTAGGGATATTAGTTTATTATACCTCTTTCCACATCTGGCATATAGTCTTTAGCTGGTATTCTGGTTTTTCTGTTTTCTCCCTTAAACCTATGCCCCACCTTTAAAAAAAGTATTATTCTGCTCTATTCTTCCAGGGGTGACAGTAGGAGACACAAGGATTCACTGCCTCAGTCGCTCCATCAAGTGCTGCCGGCTCAGGGTAGGACTGCCTCTGGATTTCTGAGACTGTCACTTCTACAGGAGGAGAAAGCCGCATCTTTCTCCTGAGTAGCAACTGGTGCTTTTGAACTTCCAATCTTGCAATGCATAACTACTATGCCACCAGGGTTCCTTTTCACGGCCTAGAACTCCCTTAAAGCATGGATTTGTTGTCCAGTTGCAGGGAGAGTAGTGTTCTGACAGACATAATTTTTCAGCTCCTTTGGTGTGCCTCAGTTGCAGTAAGGTGACACCTTTTCTGTAGCACACAGGACAGGGCACAGATAGCCATTTGGCACAACATGGAACACTCTGACGGGCAATGCTGACTTCACAGGTTCCCTCTAGGTTGGTGAGGGTTTATTGGACTTTACTTCTTCTTTTGCCTCTGCTTGCTTCTTCCTTCCATCTTCAAAGATGTTAATCTCTAGGAAGAACCCTGCACCCAAACTCTATCCTCAGAGTCTCTTCTTGGAGAATCCAACTTGTGACAATTAGTTCCAGACGTAGTCTGAGAAAGCAGGAGATGAGATGAAGTTTGGGAAATGAATGAGGCCCTAGCCCAGGTGGAAATGTAGCACCAAAAGCTCCAGGTGCTTTCCATCATATTTCCGTTAATTCACCAGTATGTTCCTTGCAGAAATGGGGCGTAACTTGAAGAATGAGCACAGACTACGGCAAGTTCACCAATGCCAATGGAAGCTGCTGGATCAGATGTGTAGACATCACTGCCATAGCTTAATATGGCCTTGGGCAAATGGCAGGCAGCCACTAACTGGGAGCATACAGAAAGATTTCTCACTCACATACATATGGGGTGCTCACACGTGTACATTTCCCAGTTGGCACTAGGGCTGTGCTGTCTTTCTTTCTCTCTCATATTACATTACAGAGAGATTGTGAGCATCTAGAGATACTGCAGAACATATCAATCCATTACATAAATTACTGATTACATTGGGTGAGTATGACGTAGTCAACACCATGAAGGGTTTGGAGAAACACATTTACGCCAGAGCATAGGAGATAATACTGGGATAATGTCAGTACCTTTCAAAATTAGTACAATGTTTAGTGTTGTGGTGGTTGGACTCCAGCGCTTGTCTATATGTGTCATATTGTGGTGGTTTGTATGTTGCTGTCATGCTGGACGCTAGGCCACGGGTATATCAAATGTAAATGAGATTACAGGTTTCAGTGGAACATACAGACTCAGCCTTATTAGGAACAAAGCAGCCATTTCTGAAAAGTTAGGCACTGAAAACCTTAGCTTTGGCTAATGCAATGCCAGAAGATGAGCCCCCAAAGGTTGGAAGGTGCTCACATTTAAACTGTGGAAAGCTACCTCCTCAGAGGGGAGTCAACCTTAATACTGGAGATGGAGCAAGGCTTGTGGGGCCTTCATTTGATGATGGGTTATGATGCAAAATGAAAAGAGCAGCTGCAAAACACTGTTAATAACTGAAACATGGAAGGATCTAGAACATTTGAAGGTCATCAGAAAGGAATGGAGCACATAAAGATTGGGATCCCAGTCAGCAGTGAACAGCAATGGACTTGCACCTGATAATTATATAGTTCACTGCACGGGGCATGACAAACTGAGTGGCATAGCTTTGTACTTATTGTCAGAGAGCATATTCAAATCTGTTCTGCAGTCCAATGCTGTCTGATCAGATAGTATCAATACACACAGAGGGCATACGAATTAATATGACTTCTCTTTAAATTCACATTAAGCTGGTGGTGAAGAAATTAAAGAATTCTAACGACTTATTCAGTATGAAATGATCAAACCTGAGCTCAAGATGTATTGATAATTACTAGTGACTACAATTACTTCTTGTCGTCAGAGAAGCTGGTTTATGAAGAAGAGTGTGGCATCAGGGTTGGAGGAAGGCTTATTAACAAGCTGTCATATGCAGATGACACAACCTTGCTTGCGGAAAGTGAGGAGGACTTGAAGCACCACTTGCTGATGAAGAGTAAGATTTGAAGCCTTCAGTGTGGGTTACAACTCAATGCCACGAAAACCCAAATCCTCACAACTGAACCAAGAGGCAACATCATGATAAAATGGAGAGAAAGTTGAAGTTGTTAAGTATTTAGTGTTGCTTGAGCCCCACAATTACTGCTCATGGAAGGAGCAGTCGAGAGATCGAAAGACATTTGCGTTGGGTAAATCTGCTGCACAAGACCTCTTAGAGTAAAGAAAAGCAAGAAAGTTACTTTCGGGATTAAGGTGCACCTTGTTTCATGCTGTGGTATAAAAAAAAATTAAATCATTTTATTGGGGGCTTGTACAACTCATCACAAACCACACATACACCCATTGTGTCAAGCACTTTTGTATGTTTGTTTCCCTCATCATTCTCAAAAATTTGGTTTCTACTTGAGCCCTTGGTATCAGATCCTCATTTTTCCCTCTCCCGCCCCGCTCCCCACTCCCTCATGAATCCTTGATAATAGATTATTATTTTGTCATATCTTACACTGTCCGACGTCTCCCTTATTTTGTCATATCTTACACTGTCCGTCGCCCAGGGAGGAGGTTATATGTAAATCCTTGTAATCTGTTCCCCCTTTCTCCCTCACCTTCCCTCCACCCTCCGCATGCTGTGGTATTTTTGGCCACCTCATATGCATGTGAGAGTTTGACACTGAATAAGGAATTCTGAACAAGAATCGATGCATTTGAACTGTGGTGCTGGTGAGGAACACTGAAAGTATCATGGGTTGCCAAAAGAATAAACATCTGTTATGGAAGAAGTGCAGCCAAAGTGCTCCTTCGAGGCACGGATGGCAAGATTTTGTCTTACATACTCTGAACATGTTGTCAGTTCCTGGAGAAGGATGTCGTGTTTGCCAGGGGGACAGTGAAGGTGAGGAAGGCACTCCAGGGATGAATTGTGAAGGTGGCACAGGACCAGGCGCTGTTTTGTTCTGTTTTGCATAAGATCACTATGGGTCTGAACCAATCTGATGGCACCTAACACAACAATAACAACAGACGGTGAAAGCTGGAAACCAACAGGGAGGATCAGCAGTGGAAAAACGCGGTCTGGGGAGTGGAAACAGGAGTGGAGATCACATGCTAGACTTTCACAAGACAAATGCCTCTTGTTCATTGAAAACACAGTCTTTCAACAAAATAAACGGTGATTACACATGTGGATAGCCCCATATGGAATACACAGGTATAAAATTGACCGCATCTGTGGGATGAGACAATGGAAAAGCAAAATATCATCAGCCAAAACAAGGCCAGCAGGCAAATTTGAAACAGATAATAAATTGTTTATTTGCAAGTTCAGGTTGAAGCTGAAGAAAAACCAACTCTACTGGAGTTCAAATATGAAGTTGAGTATATTCTACCTGAATTAAGAAATCATATCAATGATAGATATTATACATGGAACACTAATACCAGGGACCAGAGAAACAGAAGTAAAACAAAAGGCCATTTAAAAGACATAAAAGGAGAAAGACGTTAGCATAAATGTTAGAAGAGACCTTGAAACTTGTTTTTGAATGCTAAAGTCACTGAGAAATGATGACATTAAGGAGCTGAACAGAAAATTTCAAAAGTTTGCTCCAGAAAACTAAGCAAATACTTATAATGAAATATGAAAAGACCTGGCATTGGAAAACCAATCAGGAAGAACGCTTTTGGCATTTTTCAAGTTGAAAAGACTGAAGGAAAAGTTCAAGCTTAAGTTACAATACTAAAGGCTCTATTAGCAAAATATTGAATGACACAGGTAACATCAAAAAAAGATGGAAGAATACATCCTGAGTCCTGCAATAAAAAGGGATGGTTAATATGCAACTATTTCAAGGAGTATCCTAGGATCTAGAACCACTGCTATGGAAGCATCAGGTCAAGCTGCACTGAAGGTATTAGCAAAAAAGCAGGGGTCCGGGAATGGACAGAATATAAATTGAGATGTTTCAACAAAAATGATGCTGCACTGATCTATGCCAAAAAAGATGAGTGGCTCACTCATCTATGCCAAAAAAACTTAGAAAACAGTTACTGGCACAGCTAGAAGAGATCCCTTTCTCACCAATCCCAAAGCAAGAGTGACCCAAGGGAATGTGGACATTACTGAACAATATCAGTAGTATCATATGTAGGGCTTTTTTTCTGAAAGTAATTAAGAGCTGTTCAGTTTTTAAGCTTCATCATTTCTTCCAGTTGCTTTAGCTTTCTAAATGGTTGCAGCCGTACATCGGCAGGGAGCTGCCAGAAATTCAAACTACATTTAGAAGAGGCTGTGGGATGAAGAATATCATTGTTGACATCAGATGGATCTTGCTGAAAGCAGAGAATATCAGAGATATGCTCACTTGGGTTTTCATGTAGTCCTCAAAAGCATAGACTATAAGAATGGCAACAAATGGGGCAAACACTTTGAAATGTAAGAATTACAGAAGTTGATTGCACTCCGTAGACATAGACCAGGACATAGACAATGAAGCAGTAGTTCTAACAGAACAAGGGGACACTGCATAATTTCATATCAGGAAAGGTGTGCATTAGGGTGGCAGCAGTTCACCATACTTATTCAATCTGTATGCTGAGCAAATAATCAGAGAAGCTAGCGTGTATAACAAAGAACACGGCATCACGTTAGAAAAAGGCTTATTAACAACTTCCTATCTGGAGATGACTCCAAGATTCTTGCTGGCAGGAAAGAGAACTTGAAGCACTTACTGGGTAAGATAAAGAATATAGCCTTCAATATGGATTATGCATTAATGTAATCAAAACAAGAAATCCTCACTTCGTACCTATAAAGAACATTATGATAACTGAACAAAATATTTAAGTTGTCAGGGAACAAAATATTTAAGTTGTCAAGTGGATCAAAGACCTTCAAAGCAGCAGTCAATAAATCCAAACAATGTATTGAATTGGGAAAATATGCCTCACAAGACCTAATCAAAGTAAGAAGGATCAAATATGTCATGTTGAGGACTAAGGTGTGCCTGACATAAGTATTTTCAATCAGGTCATATGTATCCCACAGCTAGACCACGAATAAGGAAGATTTGAGAAGAACTGAGGCAACAGTGGGCTTACACATAGGAAAGATTGTGAAGGAGGCACAGACACAGGTAGTGTGTTATTCTGTTGCGGGTGGGCTTACAATGAATTGGAATCAACATGAAGGTAGCTAAGAAAAATAGTGGTTGGAGACATAGAAAGACCTTCAAAGTAAATGACAAGTTATTACAGATTGAACTTTATACCATGAAAGTCTGGTGGGTATGTATAGAAGAGCAGTCAGTCAGCAATTTCTGCTGAGTCAGAAATATATTTTATTATCTCTGCTATTGTAGCAAGAAAGAAGTCAACGGAAATAAGCTTGTAATAGTTTGGCTTTGTGTCAACCGGGGTGAGCTATGGTTCTCCGTGGTTTGGCAGTAATCCCCCATGATATGATGCAACACATGTAATTAATCAATGTTATAATGAGATCTAACACAGTATAATTAACTCTGTGAGCAGCTAGCAGTTGTAGTGGTGGGAAGCCCCCTTGTTTAGGTTACAGCATTGACACAACTGGAAGTAAGACTCCGTGGGGGTGTGGTTAGGTTCCTATGTGTGGTTCATTGACCTCCTGCCATATTGCTTGCTGAGTCCAAGAGTCATCAGTAGACTGCCAACTTTGGATTCATTCACCTATGCATCTACCAGCCCAGGGCTTCCTGGTTTATCAGCCCTTGTAGCTACACAAGTCAGGTCTCAAGCTTACCATCAGACAGACCCATGAACTTGAACTGGACTGAATTGAGCTGCTTCTACAACCATGTGAGTCATTTCTTGATATGAATCTTTCTATATACAAATGTATAGGGTCACTGGTTTTGCTCCCCCAGAGAACCCGGCCTAATGCACGGCTTAAAACTAGGGTGGTCGTTTGTGGCAAGCAGGATTTAGTTCATGGATAGTAAAGACTAGGAATGTCTTTGAAAGCAATATACTTAGAAATAATTCTTTGGCCCACAAAGTGGTGACATGAAAGCTTGCCAGTTTTTATTGGAGCTTACAAAAGAATCCTAGGAGCTCTGGTGGCATAATGGGTTACGCAGTGGTTTCTTAACTGCAAGGTTAGCAGTTCAAAACTACTTGCTGCCCTGTTAGAGAAATATGAGGCTTCGTACTCCTGTAAAGAGTTGCAGTCTTAGAAACCCTTAGGAGTAGTTCTACCTTGTCCTGTAGGGTCTCTAGTACTATGAGTTGGAACAGACTCAGTGGCAATGAGATTGGTTTTTGTAACAGAATAGGTCTCCACAGTAGGTACAGCATGGCATACAATCAGTTCTGACACTTGGTGATGCAGGTGTAGTACTTGGAAGATACCTTGTGGAGTTTGTGGCAAATATCAGTAATAGAATCATATCTCTTGATGTTATGAGGAAATCCATGCTATCTTCAGTAGAGATTCATGGTTTGAAAGCAATTATTGGCATTCCACTGGGCACTGATAAAGATAAGATACCTTATCATGCATCGCTCTATGAGGAGCAGATGAGAGGAAGTGATTATTTTGACCTGGATCATAACAGACTCTTAGAGTCCTATGTTTGGGGGGATCAAGCAGAAATCCACTATGAGATGGAAATACTAGACCCAGAATTGACCATGCTCAGGATCAAAAGAAGGCAAAAGAAAGGCTTATGAGCAAATATTCCAAACCCTCATGGCACAAAACACTGCTGTGCCTGGCACCTCTTTCAGATCATATTTATGGCTTTATTGAAGGATGTGATAGAAGCAGCTAAATAAGAAGAAAATACTTGGTCTGGGCTAATGGATGGATCCGCTTGCTGTGCTGTTGTGAGGTGCTGTCCCATCAGCTCTGACTCTTAGTGACCGACAACAAAATAAAACACTGTCCAGTCCTGCCCCATCCTATCATCCCCGCTCCTAAGAAGCTCCACGATAGGTTTTTTCTGCCAGTCCATATTACTTTTAATATTGTTTTGCCAACACCATATTTCAAAGGCATAAATAATCCTCCAGTCTTTCATTTTCACCATCCAGCTTCCCTATTCATAAGAGGCGATCGAAAACCCCTGGCTTGGCTCAGGTGTACTTGCACCCTCTAAGTGACATCTTTGCTCGTTCACATCTTAGAAAGGTCATGTGCAATAGACTACCCGATGCAATGCGTCATTTGATTTTGTGACTTTCTCTTCCATAAGCATTGAATGTGGACCAAAGGAAAATGAATCGTTGGCAACTTCAGTCTTTTCTGTGTTTATCAGGAAGTTCGCTATTGGTCAAGTTATGAGGACTTGTGTGTGTGTGATTTACATTGAATTGCAATCCTTAATGAAAGTCTTTGATTTCATCAGCGTGTCAAGCCTTCCTTGCTTTCAGTTAGCAAGGTTGGCTCTGCACCTTCCAATTCTGATGCCTCATTCTTCTTCATCTAGTCCAATTTCTCAATGATTTGTTTAGTATAGAGATTGAATAAGTATAGTAAGAGGATTCAACCCTGAAACACACCATTCCTGATTATAAACCAGGCGTTACTCCCTTGTTCTGTTCGAATGGCTACTGGAGGTCTGAGCACACATTTGGCATGAACACTATTATGTTTTCTGGAATTCCTATTTTTCACAGTGTTGCCCATAATTTGTTATGATTAACATAGTTGAATGCTTTTGTATAGTCAATAAAACATAGGTAAATATCTTAATGATACTTTCCTCTTTCATCTAAGATCTCCCTGAAGGATGGGCACAAATGTGAATCTCCTCCATTTGGTTGACCAGGTAGCTGTCGTCCAAATTTTTTTGGTATAAACTAATGAGTGCTTCTAGCACTGCATCTATTTTTGAAACATTTCACTTGGTATTCTATCGATTCCTAGAGCTTTGTTTTCACTTATGCCTTCAGTGCAGCTTGGCTTTCTTCTTTAAGGAGCATCATTTGTTGATCATATAGACCTCTTGAAATGGTTGGGCGCTGACCAATGGGGTTTTTTGTTTTTTGGCACGGTGATTACGTATTCCTTCCATCTTCTTTCAGTGCTTCCTGCATTAGTCAATATTTTGCCCATCTATTTTATTATTGTAAAACTCAGGCTTCTTTATTCCCGTCGGTTCTTTGACCTTAAGATATGTTGACCGTGTCTTTCTTTGGTTTCTTAACTTCAGATCTTCGCACATTTCTTTATTACACGCTATCTTCTGAAGCTGCTCTTTGAAATGTTCTGTTCAGCTCATCATTTCTTCCATTCGCTTGGGCCATACTACGTTCAAGACTCTTTTCTGACATCCACTTTGATTTTTCCTTTCTTTCCTCACTTCTTAATGATGTTTTTCTTTCCTCATGTCTGATGTTACTGATGTCATCCCACAACTGGTCTGGTCTTTGGTGATTTGTGTTCAGTGCATAGAATCTGTTCTTCAGATGGTCTCTAAATTCAAGCAGAAGATGCGCAAGGTTGTATTTGGACTCTTGTGGACTTGTTTTAATTTTCTTCAGCTTCAACCTGAACTTGTGTACAATCAATTAATGGTTCTCTCCACATGTGACCTTTGGTCTTATTTTGGCTGATGATTTGGAGCTTTTCCATCATCTTTTCCCACAGATTCAGTCAATTTGACAGCTGTGTATTCCTTCTGAACAGGTACTCACATAGAGTTGTCATTTGTGTTGTTGGAAAAATATATTAGCAATGAAGATGCTGTTGGTCTTGCAAAGTTGTATCATGTGATCTGCTGCTTCATTTCTCTCACCAAGGTCATATTTTCCAACTCCTTACCTTTCTTCTTGATTTCAACTTGTGTGTTCCAATCACCAAGAATTATCAATGCATCATGGTGCATCAAAATTACACCACAGCCTCACTCAGGAGTATCCTTGAAAGACAGTAGTATGGGTACACTCCATACCCACCTAGGAAAGAGCTTCAATTGGTGCACCTGGTATAACCTTTATGCAGAAAGAGAAGTATTTCAAGGTTCAAATATATTTTTTAAGTTATGGGAAGTGGAAAATGTCTTGACTGGATGCTCTGAAGCATTGAAAATTATTAGAAGACTGAACACAAGATGGTATTGGGTAATGGTATATACATGGATACAACATTTGGAGTGTGAGGATCTTTCCAGTATTATTTCATGCTAATATTCACCAGAGACCATCCATTATGGAGGCAGCAATAACTCACTAAGTAGACAACCTGACCTTGCCGGCTGACATGAATTATCTTTTGCCATCAGCACGTGTGAGATGCTCTGATAGCTAACTCTTGCTCCAGACTCTGTGGGTTGCCATTCTGATGCCATTGTCTGCATTATTGTTCTTTCTCTGTCCAATCTTGTGTCTATTTTCATCTTCTGACTATATGATAATAGACCTTTCCTTAAGTTCTGTGAGTTATTATTGGAAGGTGCTATATGTTTCATGGCCAGACTTCTAATTGGTATATGGTATTCTCTGAGTCTATTAGCATATTCTGCCCTCCCCCTCCTCATATCATGTTACAGTTTTCAGAAATTATAATTAACTATATTGCTTTATACTTTGAAAAATTAGTGATATGTACTTAATTTTATTTTCAACTGAATTCAGTATTAACGTTGTTGCTGTTGACAGGTGCTGTCAAATCAGTTCCGACCTATCGCTGCCCTATGCACAAAAGAAGAAAACACTGCCCAGTCCTGTGCCACCATCACAATTATTTCTGTGC
>NW_022103968.1:52485164-52497946 GCF_000313985.2 Echinops telfairi | reverse complement strand
GGTCAATCAGGCACATCTTAAGTCGTCAAAGTAACCTCTCTGCTTTTTGACACTCTAAAGGGGTCAGCAGACTGACCCAGTGTCGAGCAGTGTTTGATCTCTTGGCTGCTCATTGATTGTGGATCCAAGTAAGATGCAGTCTTTTTTTTCTTGATGGTCTATTTTCTTTTTATTATTGAAAGATCATTTTATTGGGGGCTCTTACAGATCTTATAACAATCCATACATTAATTGCCATTATTATTTTCTAAACATTTACTTTCTATTGAGCCCTTGATATCAGCTCCTTTTTTGTACCTACCCACCCCATCCCTGTGACCCCTTGATTAATTATAAATCATTATTATTTTCATATATAACACTGATTGCTCTCTCACTTCCACGCGTTTTCTGTTGTTTGTCCCCCTGGTGGTGGTGGCAGTGGTGGTTATGTAGTGATCATTGCGATCGGTTAAATGCAATTCTTGACAACGTCAATCTTTTCTTTATAGCATGATGTTACCTATTGGTTCAGGTGTGAGGATTTTGGTCTTCTTTACTGAGTTGTAATCCATAGTTAAGTCACCTCTCATCTCGTGTTTTTCCGTTTCTGTAGTTCTTATTTGAATTAATCGTTACATTGGTTGAATCCAAACATTTACCTTGATATCCGAGAAATATGCATGCTACAACTTTATGCATTTAATATTACTGTCTGTGGCTTGGGAATTTAAATGCCAGTATGACTAAGATACATGTAAGGAGTGCAATCTTTTTTCTTTTATAACTCCAGGGGCTTTGTCCCACAATTTTCTTGCAACTAACTTTGTTAGCACCGACTGCTTTTGAGTGGATTCTACATTGTGCTCCAAGATTATAAATCTCTATAAGAGCAGAGAGCTTCACCTTTTTCAGTGGCTCGGAGGTTTGAACAGGCAACCTTGTTGTTAGCAGACAAGGGCTTGTTAACATGGTTAAGGGTAAGTTTTAAGTTAGTGTTTTCACTTTTTCCTTTGTAGGTGATTATTGTTTGATACTTTGATGTTGATTGCATTCTATTTTAACTCCAAATTATATGATTCCGAGTTAATCGTGAATTACCTTTTCTTTCTACATAAGTTACTCTTTTTATTCTTTCAATCCTGTCGTCTTTAATTTCAGAAATTTTATTTTAATTTGTGACTTTACATTCCTTTATCTATTCCACTCATCCTCACATGTCCTCCGGATGCAGAAGTCCTCTGCCTCCTGGATCTCCACTGGAACTCTTTCCAGCCTCGTTGCTGTGGATTCCCTCACCTTGACTCTAGTCATGTCACTCCTTAGCTTGACAGCAGTATAATTTTTACACTTTCCTATTTCTAAAACTTTTCAATTATTGAATGTCATAATTTCTCTCTTTAGAATTTGTTTCCTTTTTCATTTTTTTGTTTTCAAATTTTATGTCTTAAGTGGTGCCTCAATTTGGGGGGAGGATACACCTCTTTCAGCTTAAAATATTCTTCCAAAGTATATCTTTTCACCTATCTCTAGTGGATCAATTTGATTTTCTTTCCTTTCTTGTTTTATTTTCTTCATTTTTATTTTATTTTATTTTCCCATTGCACATTCCATGTCCAGGGTGCCTTAACTTTTCGGAGTTCTTTAACCTGCTGGAATGCTTTAAGTCTTTATTCTTGAGAGATGCAAGTTCTCAGCCATCCTGCCTTTTATTTCTTTCTTTGCTTACTCAGTTAGGTTGTTCTATTTTTCCTTAACCTTTACTATTGAGTAGGTTACTACTAAGAGATTCCCAAGACAATCCATTCTTTCTCAGATATAACCCACCTTTGTTTTGTTATATAGCAGCAACTCTTGGTCATTAGGATCAATCACTCTAATTCTCTCTCTCTCTCTCTCTCTCTCTCTCTCCTCTTAGTCTCTGGGCTTAGCAATATTAAGAGCTTCAAATAGCCAAGTGAAAGTCTTGTCTTCCAATACAGTAGAACCATTGCATGTATAAATACCCACCCACACCCGGAGGAGACAACACCTTTCAAACGAGCAAAGCTCACCAGCTGCCAGGAGGGAACACAACATTGCTGCAATCGGCGATTAGGTACAATAGGAAGAAGAGTCACTCCAACTTCTGCCACTTGATTCTGAGACACACATATTCACTCTGGGTATAGTGAGAAAGACAGCACTATATAAATGGCATCAGATTCAAAACACAAACTGTGCTGTATGGCAGGATCCGGTTCTTTTGAGATGTTGTATCTTAAATGGTGCAACCACTAAGCTTTTGTAAGCCATCTTAGGTTTCCAATTAAGCCAGTCAATTAAGCCATTGCACATTGCACATAAGCCAGTCATTTGGAGGAGGGAAGTATATGGTAAAAATTAGTTTATCCCATGACTATTAACTCTTTCTGTGCTATAAATGAGTTCTTTGTCCAGATGCATAGATTTACAACATATTTTGCATGGCAGTGGAAACAGATGCACCAAACACAGGAACAGCTAATCCATATCTGAATATGTGTATTTCTGTAAACACAAATTTCTACCCTCTCCCTGATGGACATAGTCCAAGAGAACCAACCTTCCATAGGGTGACTAGTTAGTTGGCTCCCTCAAAAGTATGCAACATGAGGATCACAATATTGGTTTTGACATTTGGCAAGATTAGGCATTTCTCAGTAGTGTTAGCTAGGTCAGTTGGGATAAGAAGTTTGTGGTCCAATGGATGTGTGTATGGATTGTGATAAGAGTTGTACAAGCCCCCAATAAAGTGATTAAATTAAAAAAATAACATAGGGCTATTAAAATAGCATTATATGTATATGAAGGAATGTGAAGATGTTTAAGTTAAAGCAATTAGTAGCTATGCTGTAATTTTTATTTGATTTAATTAATTTTTTTGAATTATTCATGGGGCATTTCTTTCTTTCCCAATAGCTTTATTGGTTTGCTTTAGAGGTCTCATGCCCATTTTATAATAAAGAACATTATCGATCATCCCCCTGGGCCTATGCTATAATGTTTAAACATAGAAATTACATTGCCATCTCTGTATAAGCAGCTTCTGGGTTGTGCAACATGGTGCTTGGCTGATAGTCAAAAGATCAGAGGTTCAAGTCCACTGAAAGACACTTCAGAGGAAAGGCCTGGTGATCTGCGTCAGAGTCTATTCTGGAAAACCCTGTGGAGCCCGCAGGTGACTTTCATTGTGTGGACCTGTCCTGAGGTGAATGCTTCCATGACAATTGGTTTTATAGGAATCAGGATTAGATGTGAACTTAAAATGAAAAGATGTTTGTGGTCTTGAGCCAAAGCACAGCACTCATTCCATCCGCCTTGTTTATGGGCTCGGTGAACAAGCACCAGGGTCAGTAGGAAAGAGGCTGACTTACCTGGCAGCGCATGCTTCTTATCTGCTATTATTGTCCTCACCTACAGTGAACACATCTATTTGGGATACAAATAGATTGTTCTCTAGGCCCACTCTGAGAGGTTCATCTAGATAACTCTTCCCTAACCTTTCTGGGCACCAATTTTCCTATCCTGTCCTTCCAAGCTCCTAGGGGTTAGATCAAACCATTGGTAACTACTTGCATCATCTCCCGTAGAGCAGAACTGCAGTGTAGACGACCAAATGCACTGCTCAGATGGTGTCCCCTAGGAGCACTGTCCTGGACTGCAGTCCTTCAGAGTCATGTCCTTGATCAGAGCTGTAGCTGTCCCTGTAGCTCCATCTGAAAACCAGGCTCATGGTCTTTGTTTGTTTTTAATTCTTCTTATTATTATTTCTTTCTCACAAAGCAGTCTGAAGACAGCAATGGCAGTGTTCAAGCATCTTGGTACAGGACCTCAAACAGCACCATCAGGATCAGGTCATCCTTTTTCTCTTGGTTCTACTTGGCTGTCCTTTCCCAGGGAGGATGCCATTCCCAGAGGCTTCCCCTTGTCCTTCAAGGGTGGGTGGCACAGCCAAGGAAGCCTTATTACTTCTACCGTGAGCTTCCATTCACTCCTAACTCTCTTAGCTCTGCCCTCCCCAGTCTGAAGACCACTCTTCTTCATAGAGACCCTCCGGAACCCGCATGATTTCAGGAACCAGGTCGGCACAGAGAGAGGTTGTAATGTAATCTCGCCAGCACATATAATCTCGGGCACTCAGGCCAGGGTAAGCACAGTAACCCACTACCAAATTCCTTAAGTGGAAATTAAAGGGGGCAAATCACATAACAGGACAACCCCCTAACACATAGAAGCAGCCTCCAGTGAAGAGTGGCAAAACAAGTAGAGACAAATGCAGAAGGAAAACTCTCATTGCCTGCAGTTTAATATTTATCCCCAGTCTGCACCACTCTTGACGCAAAGGACAGATCCGAGATGACTTGATGCTGCCTGGTGCCGCCGTTCCTCACCTGCTGGCATATCTCGCTCATCAGGGGCACAAGAGCAGATGCCAGGGTAAGTATTTTCTGTCTTTTTAAAAGCTAACAACAACCATGGAAATCATTCTGTTTTTTGTAATCTACCCTATGAATTTTTGTGCTAGGTTCATAAACTGATTGTTCCTTAGTATCCTCTCCCAATTTGGTCTAAAATACTTTTGTATTTGGTAATTTTGCTTTTGAGTTTAAAATGGAAATCACCGAAAGATATTTTGTAAACGTCCTAAGTCACCATATTTGCAAGAAATCCTTTATAACTTCCATAATTTGTTTGACTAAGACTTAATGTTTTATTTAAGATACAGGAAAATTAATGCTTTATTACTACTCCCTGGACTCTGTGGCATTTAGAGGTAAATTATATATTGGAATTATTTTACTCCATTAGTGTGTGTACCTAAAAGGTTATTTATTTACTGAATGGCTTTTTTAAAAATTAACAAAGTGTGTTGAAAGTATATTTATGACAAGTGATTGATGGATGATTAAATCTAAAATTTTTGCTTTTATTTTATTTTATTATGGATTGAAAATCAATATGTATGTTCCCAGAAGACATTAGCGCATCAAGGACAAAATGAATGTTTGTTGATAAATATGTACCACAGAATTAGTCAAATTTATTTTAATGATGTTGTTAGATTTTATGTAAAAATACATATTCTACTACACGATTTTTCACAAAGAATACATAGTTTCTCACAGTGAATTGGTGGGTATCCTTAATTAAGCTTTTTCTAGAGAATTTATTATTGTGTGGTCTAAAATTAGCAAATGAATTGGTTAACTTGACATGACATAATCTGCCTCCCGACCTCCACGTTGGAAATGAACACACACACATGCTCACACACATGCACACATAACACACTCCAGCTCTGGATTTTTCTTCATGTTTAAACAATAATGCCTTTATGGAGAAAAATGCTTATTTTATACATTTCTTTAAACAAGTGGTGGTTATTTTTCCACAAATAATCAATAGCAATTTTTATTTAAACGGAGTGAATTGATTGAACTTTTTCCAGGGCATTGACTACTTTTTGGAATGAAAGGAACAGCTTGATTGAGAGCCATGGCAGTGTGTAGCCCTAACCTGCCTCCTGACCTTGACTTTGGAAATGAAAACACCTACACACATCAGCATGTCCATGAACACAAACATACACCCAAACTCTGACCTTTGCTTCATGTCAAAAATAATAATCTCTTTATGGAAAACCATGGTGATTTTATGGCAAACAAGTGGGGAGGTTTCATTCCAACTGTGCTTCAGGAAAAACTTTCCTACATTAAAACTCAGTGAAGTCTTATTTATTTTGTTAAATACTCTCACAGTCAAATACAAAAATGACTTCAGATTGTTTATTGTACCAAGCCTGGACCACACTGACTAGCATACATTTAAAGCTGGTCATAATT
The DNA here is from genome assembly GCF_000313985.2 of Echinops telfairi. NCBI lineage: Eukaryota > Metazoa > Chordata > Mammalia > Afrosoricida > Tenrecidae > Echinops > Echinops telfairi. The sequence continues at coordinate 52,492,103 of NW_022103968.1, read as the reverse complement.
TAGCCTATTTTACCCAGCAAGTTGTATTTCTTATACTCTCTGGCACATAAGGAGCCCTGATGGCCATATTAGTAATATGCTGAGCTGTTAACCACAAGGTCTGCAGTTCACAACTACTAGCGACTCTGCGGGAGAAAGTTGAGGCTTTATAGTCCAGTAAAGAGCCGCAGTCTTGGAAACTCACGGGGGCAGTTCTGCCCTGTTCTATAGGATTGCTATGAATTGGAGGCCACTGTGTGGCAGTAAGTTTGGTTTTTGAATGGCCTACCCCATTCAAGACCAGTAGTTCTCCCAACACCCAGTTTGACAGTTTAGATGTAATAATCTCTCAGGCCTCTGTGCCTTAGCTTGTGCTGCTACCACTATCTACCCTCTCAGATCTGAGATGGTCTTGGCTGATCTTTCTAAAGCCAATCAATTTTTTAAGGTCCACCTCCATGTCTAACTACTCGATCAAAATTTGATTTTTTAATATAGTTCATAGCAATTTTTCCATTTCCTGGTCTATTTTTAAATTATAGTTCTCTATTAATTCTCTGAAATGATCTTCTAAAATTTTATTTTCAAGTTACAGTGCATATTTTAGCATAGGCACTAGATTCCACTTGGGTTTGGGGGGGTTAGTTTTCATCATTCATAAAGCATAATACATATGTATAAATAATACATTTTAGCTGGTAAATGTAAGTTTCAGAAAATTGTTTAATTCTGTCTAATTATAAGTGTTGTTGTTAGGTACTGTTGAATGGGTTCCAACACTATGCGCCAACAGAACAAAGTAGTCGTTTCAAGATAAATCAAAATTTGTTAATTTGAGTTATTGTTGGGCTTCACTTTCACTGTATGGATCCTTAGAGAATGTAACATGATATGACAAAAATGAAATTAAGATCATTTAAATCTCTTAAAATTCCAATAGGCAGACATTGGAATTTTATTTTTGAAAACAAAAACTAATGAAATAAATAAGCAAATAGAAAATAAGTATAGGGAAAGTAGATTCTAATTCAGGAAAGTTGCCTCCCTTTCCCAAAGTCATTCCCTGAATATATTCTTAGGGTTTGGCCTTCTAATCTTTTTCCCTGAAGAATCCTGTAGGACTGTTCAACGCTTTTCAAAGCTGTGCCTAACACAGGCAAGAGTTCAATAAGTATTAGTCATTGTTATTATTTTCTTTTCTTATGAATTAAAAAGCTGAATATATACATTTATTAAATATATATACTCTATTTGTATCATTTTTATATTATACATATCATTTTATACTTTTTATAAAAATATATATTTATTAAATATATATACTTTATTTGAATCATTTCACCTACATCTATCTGTAAAATATGATTCAGGTGAGTAAAAAATTAGCAAACCAAACACCATTAGAAAAATCTACCTACTATTGGTCTAACAAAAAGTTGTTTGCTAAAATGTATGCCTAATTATTCCCTAAATAAATATTTATGGGGCATCTCTCTGTGCAGAGGAGAGTGGGGAGGTGGCACATATTATTCAGAAGTGAATTTACTAATTTTCTACAATATACATGTCTAATTTCAGCAACCAGAAATAAGTGTTATTTAAAATGTAAAAGAGATACGACTTATATGAATAATTCAAGGTTGAAAGTTAAAAGTGCCCAAAAGAAAGGTACAGATAAAAAGAGAGTTCACAGGGGGAAATGAAAGTGCTATTTTCAGTTTAGGGGGTTAATAATTCATAAAAGGGAGAGGGCTTTGAAATGAACTTTCACAATGGAGCTGGTTTGGGACAAGCCTAAATTTGAAGAAGATAGGAAGATGCGATGGACTGCAGATGGTTGCAAACATTCTCTGTCGCTCTCCTTTAGTCTTCCCTGGTTATGATTGCATTTACCAATAGAATGAGTTGAAAGTGACACTGCCAGTTCTGGGACTAACCCCCTAAGAAGCTTCTATTTCTTCTCTTTTACCATCTTCATTTTTAGGATGTGCCCATCATGTAATGACGCCAACTACCCTGTGTAGAGGGTGTGGAGGGATCATACCACGAGAGGGTCCAACCATCCTCATCAAGGTGCCCAACATTTTAGAGACTCATCGTGGATGTGCCTGCCACAGTTATTCATCAGAAGAAGACCCATGAGAGCCTCCAACAAGCAAAGAGATTCCCACACAAGTCAGACAACTGTGAGAAATGACCACGTGTTGTTTGGTTGTGTTTTAAGCCACTACATTTGGGGTAGCAGCTTCACGGCAGAAAAGACATGTTGATCTGCTCCTGTAAAGATTGCAATCTAGAAAACTCTGTGGGACAATTCCACTCTGTGAGTCAGAAATGGACTCACTGGTACACTATTAACAACTCATATGTAATACAGTAAAAGATCATTGAAGTGGCAATGACAACAAAAAGGTAACCTAAAATGTCAAGGTGCAACACTGAAGAAACTGGCTGCTAACCTAAAGAAAAACCCACTGGTCCCAGGGGAGAAAGCCCTGTTGCCCTCTAGCCTGGAAAACCCTACAGAGGCCATTCTGCTCTGTCAACTGGGGTCATTGGGAGTTGAAATAGTCACAAGGGCAACTAAAAACAATAACAGAGTGATAAAATATATATTTGAAATGTTAGGATTTTAGACATTTGTGAGAGTGCGTGTGATTAACAAATGCATAATAGTGCACAGTCGCTATCTGTAGAAAAAAAATGGTTGACTAGGAGTATAAGATGATGTAAGAGGAGTGACCTGTTTGAAAGGTGGGCAGTGAACCGTAGATATAAAATGTAAATCATCTCCTTTATTAAAACAATTGCACTAGACCTTGATTTTCTATAAAAGCACTCAACACATTCACCTAAAACCATACTTGATAGCTGAATCTCCTCAAAGGCGAGAAGGCTGTCAGTACAAAGCTTTACAAGCAGAGATGATTAAGAAAGAGGTGCTGTGCTGACCTAAGTACTGAAATTCATTATGAATAGCAGATTGTTTGAAGAGGTATTTTATTTTTAAAATCTTGTTTGAAAAGCATAATATACATATTAAATAGTACATAAATCACAAGGATATGGGTCAATGAATTTTTACAAAATAAATAGCTCTGTAACTACTGCTAAAATCAAGAAACAAAACATTCTTAGCAATCAGAGGGTGCCCTGGGATCACTGCCTGACACGATCTCTCTCCTCCTCATCCCAAAGACAATTGCTTCCAACATATCAATTATTCATATACGTAGGATATTACAGTATTTATTCTCTTTTTATTTTGATTCTTTTACTTTATCATTTTGAAATTCCTCATTGTTGTACCAATGGATCATTTATTCATACTGTTAATGTAGGCTTCCAGTATATGAATATGCCTCAGTGTATTGACCCTTTCACTGCTGATAAGGATTTTAGTTGTTTCCAGTTTGGGAACTTGTAATAATTAGTACTATGCTTTAACTTGGCTCCGCTAGGGTTCAAAACATTTTGACAGTGAACAACTAATACCCCCCATGACCTTAAACTTTGTGGTAAAATGATTAAGGTGGGATGCCACACCTTTACTCAGGCCATAGTCCTGATGTAATCAGCAGAAAGAAAATTTCATCAGAAGTGTGTCCCCCTTCCAATATAAGTGGATGCTGTTGAAAATTTTCCTGGATCTGGATGCTGTGTCTGGCTCATTAACCTCGGATTCATTCACTTCTGCATCTACAAGTCTGATTTGCTGACCTTGGATTTATTTGCCTCGGCAGCCACCAACCTGTGCTCTTCCGGTTGATCTTAGATCAATCAATTTCAACGCTCATTAACTCAGAAGTCTCTAGCCTAACATCAAACTTGGAACCTTCCTGGGAATGTATTTAGACTTACCCACTTCTACAACTATGTGAGTCATTTTCTTGTTATAAATTCTCTCTATATGCATGTATATAGTCATCTATATACATGGTATAATACATCTATATACACAGTATCACAGGGGAATATCATAGAGGAGGAGCTACTTTCTTAGAGGGGAGTTGACCACGGTGGTTTAAGTGGGATAAAGCCTTTGGGAATGGAGCCTTGGGGGGTCTTCATTTGCTAATGTAGCACAGCTCAAAGTAAGAAGAAACAGCTTCAAAAATCTGCTAGTGATCAGAGCATGGGATGTGCAAAGGATGAATCTAGGAAAATTGGAAGTAGTCAAAAATGAAATGAGACACTTAATGATTGATATTTTAGGCATTAATGAACTAAAATTGCCTGGAATTGACCATGATTGCGAAACCAATCTTGAAGTACAATGAATGCTATCTGTGATAAGAATTTTTATCTATCTGCCTTCAAGGAAATCCAATCAGCACAACTATTATTCAAATTATTGCACCAAGCATAACATCTAGTGTTGAAGACACTGACGAATTCTACCAATGACTTCAGTCAGAAGTTGATCAAACATGCAATCGAGATGCCTTGATAATTATTGACAGTTGAAATGCAAAAGTTGGAAGCTAAGAGAGAGAAACATTATTTGGAAAATATGGAGTTGGTAATAGAAACAAAGCTAGAGATCACCTGATAGAATTTTGCCAGACCAATGACTTGTTCATAGCAAATATCTTTTTGTCAACAAGACAAAAGGTGAATATACACATGGAGTTCTCTAGATGGAATACTAGAAATCAAATAGACTACATTTGTGGGAAGAGATGAGGGAAAAGCTCAATGTCAGTAGCTAACACCAGGCCAAGGACTGACTGTGGAACAGACCATCAATTGATCATATTTTAGTTCAAGTTAAAGCTGAAGACAAAATAAGTCCACAAGAGCCAAAAATATGTCTTGAATCTATCCCACCTGATTTTTTTTTAAATCTCAAGAACAGATTTGACACATTGAATACTAGTAACAGAAGACCTGATGAGCTATTGGAGGACATCAAGAACATCAATCATGAAGAAAGTAAAAGTTAATTGAAAAAAAAAAACAGAAAGAAAGAGAAAAGAAAGTGGATGTCAGAGCAGACTCTAAAATTTGCTAAAGCAAATGGAAGAAATACAAGAAATGAAGTCAAGAGAGATGCACAGAAAAATTTCAAAAGAAAACTCAAGAAGACTTAGTAAAATATTATAATGAAATATTTGCAACCCTAGAGTTAGAAAACCATAAAGGTAGAACACACTAAGCATATCTTAAACCGAAAGAGCTCATGAAAAATTCAAATGCTGAGTTGGAATATTGAATAATTCTATAGGAAAATATTGAAAGATGCAGGAAGCATCAAAAGAAGATGGAAAGAACATACAGAGTCACCCTACCAAGAAGAACTAGTCGACATCCCACCAGATCAGGAGGTAGATTAGGAATACAATAGCACTGACGGAAGAAGGTCAAGCTGCACTAAAAGCATTAGCCAAAAAACAAGGCTCCAGTAATTGATGGAACACCAATGGAAATATTTCAACAAGCTGATGAAGCACTTACTCTTCTGTGTCAGGAAATTTGGAAGACAGCTACTTGGCAAACTGACTGGAAGATATCCATATGTGTACCCAATTCTAAAGAAAGATGACCCAACAAAATGCTCAAATTATAGAACAATATCATTATATCACATGCCCGTACAATTTTGCTGAAGATCATTCAACAATGCGTTGGCAGGATTCAGATTCGATTCAGAAGAGAAAGTGGAACAAGGGATATGATTGCTGACAACAGATGGGTCTTGACTCAAAGCAGATAATACCAGAAAGATGTTTGCTTGTGTTTTACTGATGATGCGAAGGCACTTGACTGTGTGGACCATGATAAACTATGGATGCCCTTGACAAGAATGCGATTTCAGAACACATCATTGTGCTTATGCAGAACCCAGACATGGATTAAGGGGCAATGGTGTGAACAGAACTAGGGAATACTGCATCATTTAAAATCAGGAAAGGTTTGTGTCAGGGTTGTATCCTCTTACCACAGTTATTCAATCTGTGTGCGGAGCAAATAATCAGAAAAATGGGATTATATGAAGGAAAATATGGCATTAGGATCAGAGGAATGCTTATTACCTTCCTTATGCAGGTGATTATGAACAACCTTCATTATGCAGATGATTAAACCTTGCTTGCTGAAAGTGAGGAGGACCCGAAACATTTGTTGATGACCCAAGGAGTGCGGCCTTCAGTATTGATTATGGCTCAATGTAAAGAAGACGGAAATCCTCATAACTGGCCCAATAGGTAACACCATGATGTTTGAAATTGTCAAAGATTTTGTCTTGCTTGGATCCACAATCATTACTCAGGGAAGTAGCAGCGAAGAGATCAAAAGCTGCATTGCCTTTGGTAAATCTGCTGCACACCACCTCTTTAGAGTATTGAAAAGCAAGGATGTTACTTTAAGAACTAAGGTGTGCCAGACCCAAGCCATAGTATTTTTGATTGTGTCATATGCACATGAACGTTGGATATTGAATAAGGAAATCTGAATAATTGTTGCATTTGAATTTCGTTGCTGGAGAAGAATGCTGAAAGCACTGGGGACTGCTAAAAGGGCAAACCAATCTGTCTTCTAAGAAATATTGCCAAAGTGCTTCTTAGAGATGCACACCAGCCTGTGTGATCACGAGGTGCTGAAGGGATCAGTTATCAGGCATCAAAGAACAAAAAAATAATATTATTGTGTGTTCACCTCCCTGATACGATGGCTGAAAACAAATGGGTGCATAAGCAATGTGGAGAAGAAAGCTGATGGTGCCCAGCTATCCAAAGATATAGTGTCTGGGGTCTTAGAGGCTTAAAGGTAAACAAGTGGCCATCTAGCTGAGAAGCAACAAAGCCCACATGGAAAAAGCACACCAGCCTTTGTGATTATGAGGTGCCGAAGGAACCAGTTATCAGGCATCAAAGAACAAAAAATCATATCATTGTGAATGAGGGGGAGTGCAGAGTGGGGACCCAAAGCCCATCTGTAGGCAACTGGACATCCCCTTAC
>NW_022103968.1:52483498-52485051 GCF_000313985.2 Echinops telfairi | reverse complement strand
CCCACCCCCTGGACCCGCCACTATCATGATCCCAATTCTACCTTACAAATCTGGCTAGACCAGAGGGTGTACACTGGTACAAATAGGAACTGGAAACACAGGGAATCCAGGATGGATGATCCTTTCAGGACCAGTGGTGAGCGTGGCAATGCTGGGAGGGTGGAGGGAAGGTAGGGTAGAAAAGGGGAACCAATTACAGGGATCTACATATAACCTTCTCCCTGGGGGACAGAGAACAGAAAAGTCGGTGAAGGGAGACGTTAGACAGTGTAAGATATGACAAAATAATAATTTCTAAATTACCAAGTGTTCATGAGGGAGGGGGGCTTGGGGAGAGATGGGGGAAATGAGGAGCTGCTGCCAGGGGCTTAAGTGGAGAGCAAATGTTTTGAGAATGATGAGGGTAATGAATGTACAAACGTGCTTTATACAATTGATGTATGTATGCATTGTGATAAGAGTTGTATGAGCCCCCAATAACATGATTTAAAAGAAGTGCTTCTTTGAGGCAAGGTTGGCAAGACTTTGTCTTACATACTTTGGACATACTGTCAAGAAAGACCAGTTCCTGGAGAAGAACATCATCCTTGATAAAATGGAGAGGCATTAAAAAGAGCAATGCCCTCAACAAAATGATTGACATAGAGTCTGTGGCAATGGACTCGCGCACAGGCACAACTGTGAGAAAGGCGCAGGACTGGGCAGTGTGTTGTTCTGTTGTGCACGTGGATTGGAACTGACTTGATTGTACTCCACAACAACAACAGGCATCATTGATTTTGCTTCTCCAGCGAACCCTGCCTAAGACCCCTAAGACCGGGCTACAATGAATAATGCTGCTTTAAGTAATCTTGTAGAGGACTTGATGCACACACAAGAGTGCATGCAGGCATTTTCTCCCTCTGTGTATGTACCTAAGAGAGGATTCATCTTACATAGTTTGTACATGTTGTCATGCAAGACCAGTCAATGGAAAAGGATATTGTGTTTGGGAAAGCAGATGGGCAGTGAAAAAGAGGAGGGCCCTCCACAAGATGGATTCAGACAGCGGCTGCAACAATGGGCTCAGGCATGGGAACGATTGTGAGGATGGTGCGGACCCCGGCAGGGTTATGTTCTATTGTGCTATGGGTTGGAGCATACTCAATGGTCTCTAACAACAACATACATAGAAGTGCATTTACTTTGCTGATTCCCAAGGCAGTGTATTGTCAGTATGGGTCATTGATGTTGGGTGCTTATGTAGAAACAAAGCACGGTCCCATCCTGTGCCAATCTCACAAATTTTCCTATGTGTTAGACCATTGGGGCAGGCACTGTGTCAATCCATCTCCTTGGGGATCTGCTTCTTTTTCTCTGACTCTTTAATGTTATCAAAATGATGTCTTTTGCTACGGACTGGTTCCTCCTGATAACATGTTTAAAGTATGTGAGAAAAAGGCTTGCCATCTTTCTTCTAAGTATTAAAGTTGCATGACGGTTGTACAGATTTTTTGTTCTTCTGGTAGTCTGTGATATAGTCAGTATTCTTTAAAAAAAATAATTTTAGTGTG
>NW_022103968.1:52465822-52482096 GCF_000313985.2 Echinops telfairi | reverse complement strand
CTGGGGGATGGACAACAGAAAAGTGGGTGAAGGTAGATGTTGGACAGTGTAAGATATGACAAAATAATAATTTATAACTTATCAAGTGCTCATGAGGGAGTGGGGAGCGGGGAGGGAAGGGGAAAAATGAGGAGCTGATGTCAGGGGCTTAAGTGGAGAGCAAATGTTTTGAGGATGATGAGGGCAACGAATGTACAAATGTGCTTTACACAATTGAAGTATGTAGTATAGATTGTGATAAGAGTTGTATGAGCCCTTAATAAAATGATTAAAAAAAGAAGAAGCTGAAAACACCCAGGTCTAGCCTCGGTGTTCTGAATTTGAACTTGCAGGTTCCTAAACTGTGAGAAAATACACGTCTGTTTGTTAAAGCCACCCACTTGTGGTGTGTTTGTTATAGCAGCACTAGACAAGGACGAATTAAACCAATATTTTAACTATTTTAAATAAAGCAATATTAACCCCAAAAAAAAGAACTAGAGGAAAGTTGTATGTTTCATCGATGCTACACTGACTTCTGACTGGTTCATCTCCTCCCCCATAACCCTTCTGTAAGGGAATGTCCAGTTGCCTACAGATGGACTTTGGGTCTCCACTCCACACTCCCCCACATTCACAATGATATGATTTTTTTTTTTTGTTATTTGGTACCTGATACCTGATCCTATTGATACCTCGTGATCATACAGGCTGGTGTGCTTCTTCCATGTGGGTTTTGTTGCTTCTCAGCTTGATGGCCACTTGTTTATCTTCAAGCCTGTAAGACCCTAGACACTATATCTTTTGATAGCTGGGCACCATCAGCTTTCTTCACCATATCTGCTTATGCACCTTCTTTGTCTTCAGTAATCGTGTCGAGAAGGTGAGCATTGTGGAAGGCCAGTTTATTAGAACAAAGTGTTCTTGCACTGAGGGAGTACTTGAGTTGGAGGTCCAATGTCCATCTGCTACTTTAATACTAATCCTATAAATATATGCATATAGATCTTGCGCATCTGTTTTTATCATCATTTTCAAAACAGTTTCCCTCTACTTGAGCCCTTGGTATCAGCTCGTCATTTTTTCCCTCTCTCCCTCTCCCACACTCCCTCCCTCATGAACCACTGGTAATTTATAAATTATTATCATTTGTCTCCCTTCACCCACTTCTCTGTTGTCCATCTCCGTCGGAAGGAATTATATGTAGATCATTGTGATAGGTTTCCCCTTTCTCCCCCCATTTTCCACTTCCTCTCCTGGTAATGGTACTCTCATTATTGGTCCTGAGGGGATTATCTGTCCTAGATTCCCTGTTTTTCCAGCTCTCATCTGTATCCATGTACATGCTCTAGTTGAGCTGGATTTGTAAGGTAGAATTGGGGCCATGATAGTGGGGGGGCATTAAAGAACTAGAGGAAAGTTGTATGTTTCATTGGTGCTATACTGCACCCTAACTGGCTCGTCTCTTCCCTGTGACCCTTCTGTAAGGGGATGTACAATTGTCGACGGATGGGCTTGTGTCTCCACTCTGCACTCCCCCTCATTCACATTGATATGATTTTTTGTTCTGGGTCTTTGATGCCTGAATATGGTCAATATTCTTTACCAACACTTTCCAAATAGTATGACTTTACAATCCCATTATCAGCGTATGAGAATTCGTTGCTTTAAAGCCTCATCATTTAATCATTCTGATTTTATTTTCCTGATGACTAATAAAATTGGACACATGTGTTTACTTGGATACTTTCTTTTTTTTCCTTTTGCTAAAACAAAATAAACTTTATTTTAAAATATTTATTTTTGTGCAGACATGGGTCCTTGAAATAGCTCTTTAGTTAACTGTGTGTGGAAATGAAAGATTAATAAATAACATTAGTTTAACGGACCTCTAAACCGTAATACACTGGCAAAAAATGGACTTAAATGAAGCTGAGTCTTAAAGCCCTGCTATTCTCTGTAAGAGTATTTATCTTTTCTTATTCTTTACAGGTGAGAATGACAAGATACTGCTAGTATAATTTTTAAATAGTTATTCATGTTACATTTGTAAATAGTCCATGAGAAGCTCATTTAAGGGCTGTCTGTAACTCTGATCCAGAGATTGAATTTCCTTACCCGAGAGAAAAATCATGGGCTCCATCCAGACCTGACCATGCCAAGAATTTCAAATTCCTGAATGAGGAGGACTTGGAAAAAAGAATTGGTTCTGTCTTCAATTTCTTGGTTAGTTAGAGAGAGGGAAGAACTGAGGAAAGGCTAAAAGAGAAGTAAGATGTCATTCCTTAGAGAGCTTTTTCCTTTTCCTTTCTCCCTGCTAAGACAGTGGCGCTGGCAGGCCTCCTTGCTGCCTTTTCCTGGGACAACTCCACCCTGCAGAAGGCTAGCTGCTTAATGCTCTGAGTCTGAAGCCTTCGAACTGCAGGAAAACCAAGTCTGAGGGGAGAGGCAGGCAGGAGCCAGTTCAGGACCCAGTTTAAGAGAGAGAGAGAGAGAGAGAGACCAAAAAAGCAAACACCAAAAACAACCAAACAAATGAAAACACACCAAAAAACCTTTCCCATGTCAACTAAGTCCACAGCGAAGAAGCATCAGTGTCTGAAGGGTTGTAAATCATATCATCCAAAGTCAAAGGAAGGAATGGTATCCAAGCCTAACTTGTGAGAATCTTGTTTGCAGAAGGCTATGGATTTCAGTGGGAGCCCAAGACACATTTGTGGGATCTACATGGGAAATAAGCCTCCTGTGATTTCTCTTTATCCACAGCGGAGGGATGGGAAGAGTGGTTACTAAATGGAGTGCACTGGAGAGAGGACTATAGAAGATCAAAATAAACCTGGCTTGAATGGTTACAGCCTTGTCAGTTGATCTCCCCATCTTCCCACCCCCTCTGATACACATTAGGCCTGATCTGGTTTTTAACATTTTCTGTATTGTTTTGTTTGTTCATATTGGGGTTTATTTCAGATGTGTTAATGTCATTGGGAGTCACCCTCTTGAATTTTTGTTATATATTTTCCTACTTTTCAGTCTGTGAAGCACAGGATTGATGAACTTATTGGGACATCAAGCAGAATAGGGGTTTCTGGGGGATATAGTGGAGGGGTGGCAGGGTAAAGGGGAACATTAGTAAAGGAGTTCAAGGAAGAAAAGAATATTTTGAAACTGATTGTGGAAGCAATTGTACAATATTACTTGATGTGATTGAACTATGGAATGATATGATATCTGTATTAATTCCCAAGAAAATGGTTTGGGAAAAATAAAGTAAAAAAGGAGACTCCATCCTATAGTAGTAGTTAATGAAGCTTGGCCATTAGGATGCTCCAGAAGGGGGTGATCCGATTGGATACTTTCTTTCATGAGCTATTTATTCAAATGTTTGTCCATTTGAAATTATTCATTAGTCAGTCTTTTGTAAGAGTTCTTCATATATTGCATATATTTGTTGTAACCTGCAAGTTATATAAAACATCTCCGAGCTGACTTGAAATTTGGCTTTCTTAATGGCATTTCTGTAAAAAAGGAAATCTTTGGCATGAATGTAGTATAGTTTATCATTATTTCTTGTATGGTTAGCTTTTTTCTTGACCCATTAATAGTCATAATTATTTATGTTTTTATGAGCTTAATGTTTTAACTTCATATTTACATCAATTCACTTGAAATGGATCTTTGTTTGAGTTATAAGGGCCCAAATCCATTATTTTCCTTATGGAATTCCTTATGGAATATAAACTCAATCAGCATCCTTTATTGAAAAGATAATTGTTTTCCCTCTCCACTACATTGGCACCTGTATCATAAACTAGGTAAGTGTGGGTCTATTTCTGGAGTATGAAAATTTAGATATGTTGTTAATATTATGCTTTTATTTATTAACTGACAACATTCATTGGCATCCCCTCAATGTACCCACTCCCTCCCATTGTAATGCCTTCTTTCCGAATCCTTAATTTTTTCCTTAGGTAAATGCAGCCCCCTTTCTCTTGAAGAATGGTTGATTCTACTAAGGTGTGTATACCTGACAAGTGGTATTGTTCTATTTGGGGACCTATTGCTTAGTTGAAATATGGAGTACTTGAAAAAAGCTGATGGTGCCCATCTATCAAAAGATACAGCGTTTATGGTCTTAAAGGCGTGAAGAAAAACAAGCAGCCATCTAGCTGAGAAGCAACAAAGTATACATGGAAGAAGCTCACCAGCCTGTGTGATCACCAGGATTGATGGGATCAGGGATCAGGCATCAAACACCCTTAGGGACAGAGTTGGAATTGACTCAGTGGCAGTGAATGCATGACCCAGTAGCCAGCGACGGCTCCTTCCTTACCGTTTGACAACTGGTAACCATCAAAGATTATTTCTTGTGGTGTGAAAATCTTTTCTTGATGTTTGGCAACAGTGGTCTCACACAGTATACATTCTTTTATGATTGACTGATGCCACTCAGCACAATGTCTTCCAGGTCTGTAGCTTTTTAAAGTTCTATGCAATATTTGTTTTATATTTATTAATTTTTATATTTTTTCTTACTCCTTTGAATTTCATTTGATATTTTTAATGTTACCCTCTTTTTGGAGGTGGATATTTAGTTCAGCTTTATTTTTTTACATATGATGTTAATACTATGTATATTCTTCTGAATTCAACTTTAGTGATATCTATTGTTCTGCAAATTTTTTTTGTATTTTGATAATACTGGCCTCATAAAATAAGTTCAGAAATAGTCCTTCATCAATATTCTGAACAGCTTGTACAGAACTGATATAATTTCTTCTTTAAATAATTTAAAAGGTACAATTGGGAGCCCATCTATGTTTGAAGTTTTTCACTGTGGATGGAAGGTTTTTGAATAGCATTTTAAATTCTGTTTTGATGTATAATCATATTTTCACAAGAAAGTGCCAAAATAGTAGGGAGAAATGTTAGAACGTTTTTAACTACAAATTAAATTATTTTAGTAGATGTAGATCTCTTCTGGTTATTCATTTCTTCTTAACTGAGCTTTGATAATTGATACCATCTAAGCGAGTTTCTAAGTTTATTAGCATGATAATAGTCATGCTTGTTGGGAGAAAACTACCCATGTAGGCAGAGGCACTCACTGCTCTTTCTCTATACTTTATTTTCAACATGATCATACATGATTATATGAATCTTATAAGATATAGTGTCTCCAATTGATGTATTGTGATGAGAGTTGTATGCACCCCTAATACAATGATTAAAAAAAAAAAAGACATAGTGTCTCTCTGGTAGTGTAGTGGTTACACATTGGACTGTGGTCCAGAGGATCCTCAGTTCGAAACCACCAGCTGCTCCTCAGGAGAAAGATGGGGCTTTCTTTTTATAAACAGTTACTATCTGGGAAACTCACAGGGGCAGTTGGACTGTGTCTTGGAGGGTCACAATGAGTTGGGATTGACTCGAAGGCAGCAAGTGTTTTTGCTGGTGGTGGAGGTGGTTGTGGTCATCAGTCAAGGACAAGCATGCTTAGTGCCCATGGCAAAAGCTTTGAGCCTTCTAAGCTCAGGGTTCCTTGTTCATGACACAATCCACTGCTCAGCCGTTTGGCTCTGTGACAAATCCATTTTGGCTCATCAGTTTATCTCTGTGAGATTGAAGGACACAGGGAACTAGTGCAAACATGTTCCCGCTTGAGTTGCTTGCTGTTCTGTGAAAAATAGGGGTACTGACATTTCCACTCTGATTATTGTTTTGTCTATTTCTCCTTGCAGTTTTATTTAAATTTTAATCTATATGATTAGGTACATAAACATGCAAGATTGTTATTTTTTCTTAATGAACTGGCCTCTTTATTATTAAAAAAATGACACCCTTTCCCAGTGGTCATCCTCTTTACTCTGAAATCTCACTTTGATATTTAGAAAGCCACACCTACTTTCCTGTATGATTATTAGCATGACATAACTCATCCATTTTTTTACTTCCAACTTCTTTGTATTTTATATTAAAAGTGTGTTTCTTATAAGCATCAAATAGTTGATGTAGAGTCTTCAATTTGATCATCTTTGTTTTTAACTGGGTTGTTACATTTAATGTGATAATCCATGTAATTAGGCTTGCATTTCTATTTAATGTGATAATTAGTAGAAGATATAAATCTGTTGTATTGTTGTTCGTTGCTGTCAAGATTGGCTCTAAGTCATAGCAAGTTAACTTAGAATAAGTTGTTGTCCAGTTCTGTGCCAGGTGCATGATCAATCCCCTCTGGCTAACCACAGAATATTCAATATTCTTCACCAGCCAAACCGAAACCCACACTGTGTGGAGTTTATTCCAATCCATAGTGACTGCATAGGACACAGCACATAAATCTTTATGGAAGCAGACGGCTTCATCTTTCTCTTGCAGAGTGGCTAGTAGTTTCGAATTGCCGACCTATTGGTTTGCAGCATCGACTTCACACTTCAACTGCCTTCTCGTGTCATTGCCCAGCTTTCACAAACACACTGAATAACGGAGAACGCCACAGCGTGGCCGAGGACACCTTAACCTTCAAAGTGACATCTTTGCCGTGGAAGACTTTAAAGAGGTCTTTTGCAGCCGATTTGCCAAGTGCAAAATATCATTTTATTTATTGACTGTTGCTTTCCTGAATATTGATTATTGATCCAAGTAGAATGAAGCTATTGGCAACTTTTAACTCTACTATCTTGCTATTTGTTTCTATTGGCCACGATGTATTTTGTTCTCTTTTTCTGCCTTCTTTAGAATTATTTGAATATATATTTTTTCATTTCATCTACTTGCTATTAGTTATGATTCTTTGTTTCTGTTTTTGTGGTAGATTGGAATTTATAGGACACACATTTTATTTAACCTCGTTCACCCTTGAATAATAGTTTTCTACTTCACATGCAAAACTTTACAACAATATGCCTTTGTCCATTTTGGCCTTTTACTACTACTGTCATATACTTTAGCACAATATGTTATAAATCCAACCTGTTGTTTTTAATATTTTGCTTTAAACAGTCAATTATCTTTCAAAGAGTTTTAAAAAATAATAAAATGTTGTTTAATATTGACTCACATGCTTTCATTCCCTTGTGTCAATCAGACTTCCATCTGGTATCGTTTTGCTGTCTGAGGCACTCCCCTCAAGCACTTCTAGCAATACAGATTTGCTGTTGGCTTTTCAGCCTTTGAATGTCGAACAACTCGTTCTTTCACCTGAAGTTTTGAAAAGTCTCTCTGCCGGGGACGGAGTCCTGGTCGACAGCTCATTTCCCTCCAGTGCTCCACTACTGCGCACTTGCCCTTTTTCCCAACGAGACTTTGCTCTGAGTTATTTTTTCTCGATTCCTCTGTATAGAACAAAAATGACGTTTCTATCTCCTGATTTTTCTTTTATAATTTTTCCTTTAAAGATAATTTCATTCTGATGCATTTGACTTAGGTCTGGTGTTTGTTGAGCTTCTTGGATCAGAGTTTGCAGATTTCATGGAATTTAGGTAAACATTGCCCATTTTTTATTAAAATAGGTTTAGCTCCCCTTGTTTTCCTGTCTGTCAGGGTATTCAGTTATACATTTGCCCACTTGAAGTGGTCTTGCAGCTCAGTGATTTTTTTTAGCTGCGATAGTTCCTAATTATTGCCATTTACCATTTTCCTCATTAGCTGTAGTGGGATTGGTTCCAGGATCCCCAGGGCTACCAACATCCGTGGTTGCGCAAGTCTCATATAAAATGGCACATAACTTACACAAATTCTCCTGTTTATGAAGGTAAGTCAAAAAATAGAGCTAGAGGGTTCTAGTTTATCCAGGTGCAGGTTTATTCCAAACAAAACATCTTTAAGCATGTCTCCTGCTTTGTGAGAGTGCCTTCAAAAAAAATTGGTCCCATGAAAGTAATGGCTTCAAGGGGATCTGCTGGCCAATAAATACCAGGAAATCAGCTCAAAAGCTATGGAGACTGTCTTGGAGGATTCCTAAGGATAATTTGACTCAGGACAAAAAATGGAAAGTTGCACTGGTGAGAACAGGCCCGGAAAGCTGCACCAGATACCTGTTTTCCACCACAGCCTGTCCCATTCAGTCTTGAGGGAGAGGCAAGACTTGTCCTGAGATTTTATTGGGAAATCTTACCCGTCCATCCTACAGACGTAGTCTTGAACTTTGAAACTTTTTTTAGGGAGTGGGGAGAGGAGTTCCAAACTCAAAGAAACATTTCAAGGAAATTTGAGCCCCTTACGGATACCAAAACTACTATTTTGATGGGATATAAATCAAAGTTCAGAATTCTTTAGGGAAGTGTTAAAGAGAGAGAAACATCGGCTTCAGAAGTATGTAGGCATAGATGGAGGAATTGTTGAGAAACCATAGCTTCACATTTTGATAATTTTGTTTACCTAAAGTTTTTAATAGCAATATTTTTTAGTTGCCCTCATACTTTATATCATATCTAGGTTCCCTATAGTATCTACCATCATGTAAATATTACATAAGTAATAATTTGTGTTCTCTCTTAGCCTTAGAGGGATTATTTGACCACCCTGTTTCCCCCTGAATATTTTTTATTTGAACGTGAATTTAAAGGAGCCCTGGTTGTGTACTGGTTTTGCCTTGGGCTGCGATCTGCATGGTCCACAGTTCAAAAACACCAGCAGCTCCTCAGGAGAAAGAATGGACTGTCTACTCCTATGAACAGTTATAGTCTCAGAAACCCCATGGGGTCGTTAAGAGTCATCGACTTAATGGCAGTGAGTCTGAGTGGTTGAATGTCGGGGTGCAGATCCCAAGCGTACTTAGCAGCTGTTGTGGTCATGCATTGGGCCGCGAACCGTAAGGTCAGCATTTCGAAACCACCAGCAGTTCCTTGGGAGACAGATGTGGGAGAAAGAAGGGGCTTTCTACTCCTGTAAAGAGTTACAGCCTTGGAAACCCACAGAAGCAGTTCTGCCCTGTCCTACAGGGTCCCTATGAGTCACAATTGACTCTATCGCAGTGAGTTTGATTTTGAAGTTTTATAAGTTATTTAGATATAAATGGATTAATTTCAAAATATTTTGAGATTTATCTATTTTCAAAAATAAATTCATACTTAATTCTTCTATAATCATAAAGCACAATCTGAAAATTCTCAATCTTTTGAAAATTGTTGGACTGGCTTTAGGGCCAAACACATGATCAATGTTTTTGAAGAGAATCTGTAATTGGTGATAGAGCACTCTAGATAATGTCAGGGAGGTAATACTTATTAGTGATTAATTCTGATATTTTATATCTTTTTATCACTCTTTTCCCCCCCCATGCTCTATCTTGTCACTGAGGGAGTATGGTTTTAAAACTCCTCTTACTATTGTGAATTTGTCTTGTTGTTTAGCATGATCATTTTTGGTTTGTATGTTTTAGGGCTGTGTTATATCTTTTTTTTTATTAGAACAATTCATAAAATTGGTAGGAAGCAAAGCGAATGAAAGCCATCCATAATCTTACCAGTCCAACGTGGCAATTTCCATTTTTGTAAATTTTCTTCTAGTTTTTCTTAATATGCATATTTTCCTAAGACCCCATTAATCTGTAGCCATTTTTCATTTAATCCCAGAAGGGAAAAAAATTAATTCTCAATATCTACACATTCTGTGTTATATCTTTTTGGTGGATTGACTCACCTATCATCTTGAAATGCCTCTCTCTTTTTTTTTTACAAGAATACATGATTTATTATTTTAAGCCAAGGTAATTGGTTATACAATGAAATGTCTCTCTTTTACTTTATTAGTGCTCTCTGCTGCTAAACCTGCTTTGCCTTCCAGAATTTCTTGGTTAGTATATGTCTGAAAATCTTTTGCCTACTTTACCTTCAATTGTTTAATGGACTACACATTAACAGTATAGTTTTATTTTAAAAATCTATCCTGATATGACAATCTAGAGTTAAAATATTACACTTAATGAAGGTAATTGATATAGTCGATTTTACCTTTTTTTGGGGGGGGTCTGTGTTTTCTATTTGCATCACTTCTATATATTTTTTCTCTTTTCTTTCTTGCTTTTGATTTATCCAATATTATTTTAAAATTCTGTTTTTCCTCTTTATTGGCTTGTTACGAAACCAAAAGCCAAACGCAAGGTCATTTAGCCCATTTAGACTCATAGCAACCCTACAGGACAGAATATAACTGCGCCATAGGGTTAGTAATACTATAAATGTTAACAGAGGAAGGCTGACACAGTTTTCTCCTCCAGAGTGGCTGGTTGGTTCAAATTATTGACCTTTTGGTTAGGAGCTGAATACTTTACCACTACACCAACAGAACTCAATTAGCTTCTTAGTAAAACATATTTCAATATTCTATTGGAGATTATTCTAGAATTTGTAATGTGTTCTTGATGTAAGAAATCCCATATAAATGAATAGCTTCACTAATTCTTGGTCAATAACAGAATCTTAGAACACTTTAACCTAACTCTTTATCATCATCTTTTCATGCATTTTCAATCTCACTATATTGCAAATATCCTTATTTTAGAATGACTATTTTTGTCTTGTACAAGTACCATATGTACACATTTTAAATATTATTAGTAGGATATATGATATTATTGCTTTGTGCAGTTAATATTTATTTTAATTTGGTCATGTATCGCCTACGCTTTATTGCTCTTTAAGTATTTTCATACTTCCATCTGGAATCATAAGTGCTTCATTTAATGTGTGTAAGCTGATAAAAAAATTTGTTGGTTCTAAAATAGCTTCAATTTTGCTTTCACTTTTGAAAAATTTTGTCTAGGCATAAAATGGACATTATTCTCTTTTAGCCATTTGTAGATACCATCCGATTTTCTCCCAGCTGTCTGTGTGCACTCAGCTCTGTTTTACTGCTTTCCTACAGGTAATCCACCCTCCCTCCTCATTGCCCTCTGTTTTTGAGGCTATCTTTGTTGTTTTCTAAGCAAAGGAGTTTTATTAATAATGCTCATAAGTGTGATTATTTTTTTTTTATTTATCTTGAATGGAGCTGGTGGATAAATTTAAATTTCTCGTTTGATATTTTTTTGACATGGTGGAAAAGTTTTAATGATAATCTATTCAGATGTTACTTTTGTCCTATATTCAGTCTCCTCCCTCTCTGGGATTCAAATTCCACATATATTACATCTTCCCTTGGTGTGTCTCTTTCATTGCTTTCCATATGTGTATCCTTTCTGTTCAAACCTCTTTGTATCTTCAGTTTGAATTATTTACTACTAATATTTATATGTCTTTCAGGTCACAGCCTTCAACTGAGTTTTTAATATACTACTAAACCCATTTATTGAATTGATGATGTTTCACTCCTGACACATCTATCTTATTATTTTTTTTGCATATTCATGTTTTCTCATAAAATTATCAAACTTGCTAGCAAATTTCTGAATTTTTATATGCATGCTTAATAATTCCAATATTAGGATTATCTGAGGGTCTATTTCTTTTCTCTATTTATATCTTTTAGTCCTATTTCTTCGTATACTTGAAGTGTTTTTAATGGATACCATATATTCTGTATTAAAAATTGGATACTCTCTAATTTTCCTCTAGACAGACTTGAGGGAGAACTGCTGTTTTTAGGTGCCATTGAGTAAATTCTGATTCACTGAAACCCAATGTACAACAAAATGACACACTACTACCCTGTCCTGTGTCCATTCTTACAATTATTGTTATGATGAAGTCATTGTTGCTGCTACTGTACCCACCCATCTCTTCACTGACCGTGGTTTGACTCTGCATCACCAAGCATTGTAGCCCTTTCCGAGGACTGGTCTTTCCTGTACCATGCTCAGAGTTCCTGAGCTGGCGTTACACCAACCTCACTTCTATGGGGTATTCTCTGGTTGGTCTTCTGAGACAGATTTGTTTGTTCATCTAGCAAACCATGGTACTTTCAATATTATATGCCAACTCCATAATTCAAATACATCAATTCTTCTCAGACTTTCTTATTCCTTACCCAGCTTTCACATGAATATGAGGTGATTTAATACTTCATTACAATCCAATCATGTATTGAGCTGATTGGGGATGCCTTCAACTCACGTTCACTCTTAAGGCATAACAATTCAGGGGTACCAACTAAGATCATCATCTCCCTTGTTTCCTAAGCTTTAATTATATATGTTGCTAGCATTATAAGACTGCTGAAAGTGCTGTTCTTCAAAGCAGATGCTTTCTGTGTAGCTGTTGAGGTATCTGTCTATCACAGTTTAAGGACAAATAAAAGCTGAGTGCGGAATGCTGAACACAGAGTATCAGGCTTTTTTGTGGGCCCCTACCTTCTTTCTGCCATCCTGTTCTCTTAAATCCTAGCTGCCTTAGCAAGCTATTCTTTAATTTTTTTTCAGCCTTACGAAATTGCCAAAACATTCTGTTAGCTACTCTTCCTCTTAGAGGCTGCCATCTGCCTACTTCTCAACTTCTCGCCATGTTTCTTAAGATGCAACAAACGCCCTAAGGAGAAAGCAGCACACATTGAACTCTTCAGTATTCTCAAGGATCAGACGATGACCTTGACTGTTCTTAAAAAAAAAAAAAAAAGACAAAGGAAGCTTTCCTGGATAATAAACAGATGAAACGACAAAAAAAAAAAAAAAAAAAAAAAAGTTTCCCCTGAAAAAAAAAAAAAAAAACCAAAAAAAAAAAAAAAAAAAAAAAAAAAAGAGTTCTCTATATGTTCTGGGCACTAAACCTAGACAAATATATGATTTACAAGTAAAAAAAAAAAGCTCTCCAAAGCAAATGGATTTCTCAAACATTACCTCCTTTTCTAGTTGTTTTTCATTAGACGTGGTCTGTTACAAGCTTCCTATCAAAGCTAGAAATAGATGAGCCAGAATGATTTTTTTTTTAAATGAAGAATTTTTCTTAGATGAAAAGATATGAAATTGAGAGTTTTTTGCTTGATTGTTTAATGCCAAAAGGAGCTTAATGCCACTGTTTATAAGTGAGAATCTTTTTGTATTGACTGCATGTCCAGGGAATATCAACAGCATCAAAATTTCTTTAAAATACAAATAGTACGCAACACCTACTTAGGGTGTCCCCCATTAATTTTAAGGTTCTTAAGAGACTTTTACAAGAAAATCTCTCTCTTTTGATGTCTATTTTTATCTCTATCTCCAGTTTAATCTCCATCTCTACCTGCTGCTGCTCTATCTTTGTTTTTTCATGAACGTAAGTGGTATATGTACATAATCATAGACACATTTATTAAGCAAATATATGAAAACATGAAGCTGTTGCTTTCTGGTAGGTCCTTGAATGTAACCTTCTCAGCAGATTCCCTCAGAAGCTACTGTTCCAAAGGCTCCTTAGTGAGGTAAAAACAAGGATATTACTGAGAAAACGTGTCTGTGGCCATCCACTGATTTCAGAGACATATTTAAATATGTTTCACTGAATAAATCTCTGTGTATATGAGCTGGAACCTTGGTCTCACTACTTGATGATTCATCTTCGAATATATAGCTAGAATGAAACCAGGCTTATATGCCTCCAACCACAATGGTGCATCAGCAAATGAGAATGTGTGACCCAGAATAAAATTTCCTTTTACCCTACACACAAACAAGCTCAGTATAGAATTTAGTTAAAATAGCAACTATGTACGTTACTTTTTGCTTTTGGTAAAATAAATTCGTGCAAAAATGCCCTCAATATCCATCACAAAGCATTATGTCCTAAAATTATTTTCTTTGTTTCATTGTCACAAAGATTTGAATGTGCACATGGTGTGCAGTGTTTATTTTATGAAGTTACTCATGCTTTAGCCCATGTCCTTCCTCCTCTTCATTCATTCATGCTTTGAAATGGCACATGGAGCTTATGGCGCCACAAACATTTCCTTCAGTCTGAAAACTATGTGTTTTGAAAAGCCACTCAACACAAATGAAGCCACAAATAAACCCTTTTTCCAAAGCAGCTTAAAGTAGTTACATTTTAGATATTGGCTCAGGGCCAGTGTCTGAAGAAAAAAGAGAGAAATGAGGGGAAGCATTATTGAGTTGCTAGTTGTAGATATTTTTCTTTTTTCTATTTGAGGGAAAGAAAAGAAGCTAGGCCACTCGTGATTTAAAGGACGTTTAAGAACTCTGCTTTTTAAAAAAAAAATCATTTTCTTTTGTAGTTTGTTTTAATGTTTATTGAAGCCCTATCTTGTATATAAAGTGAATCTGTGTAAAGGCACTGATGCTATGGATACACATTTATTGTGAAAATTTAACTGAGTTTTTATGATTGTGGTATAAAGCTAATAAAATAATCCAAATATTGTAGACATGTTTTAATCAAAGGTGACTATCTTAAGCTGATTTAAATCCAAATGTCTGGCCTTATTTTAACTAAATGGCTCTGTGTCTAAGCAATAATCTAATTTTAAGCCTTTTGTTTATTCCTAGTAAAGTCAAACAATATGTGCATTTGTTAGGAATAATCTTTGGGCAACATTTGTGTTGATGTATCCCACTAGAAATGACTCTGGGAGCCTCTTTTGGATAATCTGTCCCTCCACCAACATTCTCTTCTCACTATTTGTAGAAATAAAAGGGATAAAAATAACTTCAAAACCCTCTTATTCAAAATTAACTGTTGAGTGTTAAACATTTTCCACATCTTTCCATTTTGGATTTATTGAAATAAGTTTCAGACGTGGGTCTTCTTCCAAATTCTTAGCGCATTTTAGCCATAAAAGGGATAAAAATATTTTGCGAGGCCATGGGCAGTAATCTGATATTTATGAGTTTTTTAAAAAGGAATGAATGGAATATAAGCCTTCAAAATTAGAACTTCATGCATGAATCATAATAGACATTTATTTCAGTGCCTATAATGGGCCAGGTGTTTGAGATGCAAGGGGACAAGGGAAAGAGAATTAAAATTTATGGACTTTTCCCTGTGCTTCAGTTCTTTTATTTGGTATCTATTTCTCAAAACCTCCTATGAGAATGAAAGGTGTTATCTCGGTTTTTAAAGACGAGGACCATAAACTCCAGTGACTTGGAGGAACTTGTTTATCATCGCAAACACTGTAGGTGGAGAGGTGGAAGTGAACCACAGGTAGAAGAAAGAAAAGAGGGCAATTGGTTAGTAGACCACTTACACTGCACCTTCACAATGGCACATTCAATCATGCTCACACTATCTGGTATGTGTCCTCAAACTGAGTCACGTAGGAGGGTTTGCTTGGTATTTAGGGTTTTTTTTTTAAAGGGGGGGAGTATGCATGTTTTGTGATTGGCTGCTAATCTAAAGCTCGGTGGCAAGAACCCACGCAGTAACCCCCGCACTCAGTTGCTGTAAAGATGGCAGCTAAGGAAACACTGGAGAGGATGACTACTCTGTAACACATAGGGTTGCCACAACACAAAACTGAATCTAAGGCCAACAGGTTAATTTTGTTTTTAGTATTTACTTAAAGTGCAGCCATCATAAGACACAGACAGGCTTTGGAGAAAAATAACAAGGCACAGGGCAGCACCCTATCTCTGCTCATCCCTGGACTACTTGGACAAGGGGAGGGAGTAATTTCCAAAACACAGAGAGGGGTATTGTAGGACTATGTCAGAAATTATGGCCTTCTGTAGAGGACATCCCCAACCTATACCAACCATTAGAGAGGGAGTAAAGAAAAACAAAATCCCCCCAAAATCTTGCCCTCACTCTCCTTCCACCCACGTCACCCTCCGCAGTGGTCTAGCTAGAAGCCAGAAGGTAATGGAGACTTGATGATTTCCTAATTGTTGGTCTTCTGAGACACAAAATGGTTTTGACAGGGTAGAATATGGATCTCAAAGAATAAACAGAAGAGATTCAAGCACTAGATAAAATGTCTAATGTAGGATTATTCATGTGATTTAAAATCTGTTTAGGAAACAATTATGTTCAATTTTAATTGCTTTTCGCTGGATAACTGACTGTTTCAGTCCCTGGTCTGCTAACCACAAAGTAAACCATTTGAACCCACCCGCCACGCCATGGGAGCAAGATGAGGCTTTCTACACCTGTCAAGGGACACAGTCTCAGAAACCCAGCGTGGGGATTTTACTTCGTCCTACAGGGCTGCTGTGGGTCAGAACTGACTTGATGGCAGTGAGTTTGGTTTTGGGTTTTAGGTGGCACAATTGGTAAAACACTGGACTACCAGCCCTTGGCAGAAAGGTCTGTAAATCTGCTTCTGAAAGATCAGAGCCCAGAAAAACATACGGAGCAATTCTACTCAGCACACACAGAGTCACCACGAGTCAGAATTAAAACCAAGGCAACTTACCACAATAAATAAGTAATTAG
>NW_022103968.1:52456831-52463719 GCF_000313985.2 Echinops telfairi | reverse complement strand
TGCATCCTTCCTTCACAGTACAGGGTTTGTATTTATATGCCTATGAGTTTGTTAAATTAATGTCAATTTCTCCTAAGGAGAAATTGTTCTTAGGGCAGAGTACCTGTTGAAGTTTGATGCACTACAGTTCTGCCTAGGTAGAATGGAAATGCATTGCCTATTCTTGCTCCAGAAGCCAAAGTGCACTGAGCCCAAAATCTGCCTGGCTCAGGTACCAGGTGAAGTTTTATAGTTATTAGTTGCAAGCCATGCTTATAAAAGGCTTAGCTTCAGACACTTAAGCACTTCTCTCTATGATGTAGTCTGGGTTTGTAGGAACATATTATTAGCAAAGTGAAGTCTCATGAATAATTCTTGTTTGCACAAGCTAAGAGAAATTGAAATTCACTTATACTATGGACAGATATTTATTAAGCACCTATTATGGACAATCTGGTTTGGGAAATGAGTTATAAATCTAATATGGCGGGGCATGTTCTTTCTTACTCTAATTCCAGATAGCTTCTCTGGGAGAAAGAGAAGCCTTGGCGGTGTAGTGATATGAATTGTGCTGCTAACCTCATGGCCCTCGGCTCAAAACCACCAGCTAGCTGCTTTGAGGGTGTAGGCGTTCTACTCCTGTACAGAGTTACAATCTCGGAAAACCACAGGGTGGTTCTCCCTTGTCCTATAGGATCATGATGAGTTAAAATCAACTCAAGGGCACTGAGCTTGTTGTTGGTCTCTGGGAGAAAATAGAGTCAGGGCAAGCCAGTTGGTATTTCTAGGGCTGTAGTTCGTGGAAACACATTCCAATGCCAAATCCATCTTTTTTAACTCACGGCAACCCCATGTGCTACAGAGGCAAACAGCTTCATAGCGTTTTTTGTGCTGTAAGCTACCAAATCATATAATCAGAACCTCATGTGTTGCTTCCAGGATGTGGCTGGGTGGGTCCAATCACCAACTTTTCAGTTAATTAAGCTCAAAACCAAACTCACTACCTGTGGATTTCTTACGTCAATCCCGACTCATAGCAAGCCCATACCAAAAAAAAAAAAAAAACCCAAAGCAAACAGACTGCCATTGAGTCAATGCTGATGCGTCTCTCCCGAGTAACGATGAAACAGGGTAGAACTGCCTCTGTGAGTTTCCAAGGTCGTAACTCTGGACCGGAGTGGACAGCCCCGTCTTTCTTCAGCTGATGGCTGATAAACTGCCATTACGCAGAGCACAAACTATTTGTGACATCCAGGGACTTGTAAGAGAGCCGCCCAAATCACACCAAACCCACTGCCATGGGGTCAATTCTGACGCAAAGCAAACCATACGGTAGAGTAGAACTGCGGCAAAGGGCTCCAAGGCTGTAATTCTTGATAGAAGCAGGGTTTCCTACAGTGTCTGCAGGCTATGAACTAGAGACCTATGGATTACCACAAGAGCACTTTCCCCTCTTGTCGCCAGTCACTGCATCAGCAGTAACTCAGAAGAGCAGAAAATCCCAAAGTAAGCATTTTAAGGGTGACTATAACTTGGGTCAAAAGAGAAAATTTCAGCTGATATTGTGAATGGAAAATATATCCGTTATCTGTTGCTGTGTCACAAAGAACTCCACATCCTGGGAGTTAAGCACACAGAATATCACCGTTAGGTGACTCAAGACCCTAGGAGCAAGTCAGCTTATGTTCCGGCTTAGCATCTCTCACAAGATTACCACCAAGGTGCCGTGGCAGGCTTACATTGTTTTCAGGCTCCACAGGGGCAGGATCTACTTGCGAGCTCATTCACCTGGTTGCTGGCAGGTCTCAGGTCTTGCCAAATGGGCCTCTGCAGAGAAGGCTGAGTGTTCTCAGACCATAGCACCTGCTTGCCCAGAGAGCAAACGATTCGAGAGAGAGATATGAAGAGTGTGCCCCAAATGATAAAACCACAACTGTGTGTGCCTTAATCCAGAAATAGCATCCTATTAGTTCTGCCCTGTTCTATTCTCTAGAAGTGAGTCACTAAATCTAACCCACTCTTGAGAGGAGGAGGATTATGCCCACCTATTGAGGAAAGGAGTGTTCAAGAATTTGTGCACATATTTAAACACGGACACAAAATTTGAAGAGAGAGAAGGGGTGTCCAGGGCTGTGTGATTCATTGTGTGTGATCTAAAAAAGGCTAAAGATACACACAAACGAGTCACCCTTTTCCTCAAGGTTCCTGGGAGCTGAAAGTGTATATTTCTGTGTGAGGGTGTGGGTCAAAGGGCAGACCTCTAAGCAATCCAGATGCCTTTTGATGGCTCATTATACTAACCTTTTACAGAACAGAATATTTTAAGCGCCAAATCAGAGCAGTCGTCTTTAGAAGGGAGAATTCAGCATGGCCTATGGACATCAAGAAAAGCTCATGAAAGAACTAAGAAGTTTCATACAATGAATATTTACATGTAATCTTTGTTTAATATGTTTTACTTTGCATTGTGGAAATGATCATTCAAGTCGAGATATTTTTAAAATATCTTCATCCACTTGCGGCCTGTATTTTTCCCGTCTAAAATGCTGACAGCTTTGCTCTGGTTCTTTAAGTTATGCAGTACTGAATGAGGGCAGAAAAAAACAACAACCCTTGAATAATGGATGGCCCACTCTTTCACTTCTTCCTCTGCTTAGAGTGTGTGTGTGTGCCACATCAACATTGGCATATTTATATAATACTGTTTGTACCAGGCATGTGAATCCCGAAATAAGGGAAAATAGGTTGCTGCACCTATCTAAATTTTTATTAGTCTAAAAGCCATGCTCCACGAGCCATGAAACTCCATATTCATCAGATCAACTTGCCCTTTCTGCTATGGCCCGTAATGCTTCAAGCAAACAGAAGAAACAAGTAACTTAAAAAACAACATTCTACTTCACCTACCCTTATATTATTTCCTTGATCAAGCACAGAACTAGTTTACCATAGAGCACTTTGTTTTCTTTTGTTTTCTCTTCCTCCCCATGGTGCCAATGGTGCTGATGCAGCTGCATAATTTGCATAGAAAGTTGCCACATTCTGTAATCAGAATACCAATAACGTGGCCATTTCCTAAGCATGTTTATTCTCTCTTGATTGACTCTTCACTTGCATGCTTATCTGCACAATGCACACTTACTTGCATAGTCTCGGCCATCTGTCAAATACTCTCCAAGCCTTAAGGTTGGCCTCCCGGTAATCAAACTTGAATAAGATGGAAATATTGATGGGTGGTCCAATATTAAAGAATGTGACCAAAATTTTTTTTAATGAAGTAAATCAATACCAATAGATCAGCCTTGAATCCAAATTAATTTCAATTTGATTACAATTATTAGCATGTGACTCCGAATTTACCAAGATAGGCCTGCCTATAAATTATGGCAAGTTATTTCCTACTTATAAACAACTGTCATTCTCTATCCACACCAACTGGAGCACTTCAGCACCCTTTCCAGCACACAAAATGGAAGACACTTCAATATTCAATATTCTGTTTGTTAGGCTACCCAAAGTTAGACTCATCACACAATTGGGATTCTACCACTGACCAGATTATTTGGACATAAACCCGAGAAGACTAGGATAGCGAGTTTTAATTGGAATTGTTGGGGGGGGGGGGGGAAGGGAAGAGGTGTTAACAAACCCAGGGACAAGGGAACAACAAGCGATCCAATTGGAATTGTTGGGGGGGGGGGGAGACCTGGAAATAATACTGTTTTAAATTGTGTCCCTCAAAAAGTAAGGGTGAAGCCCTACCACCTAGGCTTGTAAATATGAGCCTGTTTAGAATCAGGATTTTCTTTTCATGTTAATGAGAGCATACTGTAGTAGGCTGGGTTCTAAACCTTCTGAGTGGTGTCTTATAAAAAAGGGAAAATAAGCACAGAGAAATAAACAAGGTGAAGAAGACACCATGTGAGGGAGAATCTGTCTGCAAACTAAGAATGAAAAAATGTGCCCTGGGATGCCAGGAGAGGGATGAGAAGAGAGACCCTCCCCTAGAAACAGTCCCTGGATTTGCACTGCCCACCTTCCTCATTGTTAGGCAATACACCAGTAAACTAGGACAGTCACATATTTACAAATCACCTAGGCCTTTCTCTCATGTAATACTTTCAACAACTTTACAACATACTACTCAACAAAAATCATACCAGCAAACTTGGGATATATCCAATAAGAGATTGATTTATTACCTTGCATAAATTTAGAAGAATTAAATGACTTTTCTTTCTCAGAATCTGTGCTAAGAGCTGCTAGTATAAAAATAAAGAATGAAAATAGCAATAATAAGAAGAAAACCATGAAACTGACCTTATAAATCTTCTCCTTTCCACTTCTATTAGTTAATAATTATTGCATGCATTTAATATAGTTTCCAAAAATCCCCCTACTGGTCTGTGGTTTCCCATTTGCAGTTAAGACAAGGCTCTTTTTAAAGTCTTACAAGTCTTCTAGCTATTTGACCATCGTTACTATATGCTTGCAGAGCCTTTTCTTTGGGCCCATGGCCCCTGACAATCTAGGTTACTCTCCACGGAAACAAATTTGATATGAAAACATCGCCTTTGCAAGGTGGGTTGCTGCTACACTCTAGACATGTGTAGAAATCCTATAGAAGAATGAAAATATAATTTTTATTTAAATTCAAAAGTTTGGGTTACTAATAAATTTTGCTGTGTATATAATTATTGATCGATTTTATTATACTGCTTCATTACCCACATCTTGCCAACTATTTAAGATGTTATCTTAAATAACAGAATAAATCCCTGTAGCGAAAGTTCTTGTTTTCTAGGTCGTATTGTGATCACCCTGGACATTTTAATGATTTATCTAACTCATGAATAATAAGATGTTCATCCTAGAGTAACAATTAAATCTTCATTTGCAATAGAGCCTTTTGCTTTAGGGGAGAAAGAACGCTGTCTAATCACATAAACATGAAATGCGTCTTTACAAAATAAAACAGACATTTTCATAATGCTATGCAAACTTCTAAAGTTAAATAGGCAAGAAAAAAAGAAAGAATGCTAAATAAGGGCAAGAAAAGGGAACAGAGTAAAACTTTGGCTGATGTGTTTGATAAAATGCTGTAATATAAGCTGGTGGCATGAAGGTAATTTCAAGACATATCAATAGGTATAGGGAAAGTGAAGATGATCTTGTGTACCACCAACAGCCAATAGCTACTGCTAACAACAGGGTGTGTCTTTCTTCAAAACCTAGCCCTCTGTAGAAGACATAAATATAGACTTACAAGTAACCCATGGAACCACAATCAAAATGCACACATTGATTTTCCTGTGTGTGTGTTTCCCACTCAACTTGCATAAAGGGGCTTCAAAGAGTTCCTGAGGAAATGGAATTACAAGATCATGGAGTTTCCCCCACAAACTTTTTGAAGCCCCCTCATTTTGTAAATAGCTTTCCATCAAAGTACAACGCAGTGCAAGCACACTAATGATGAGAGAAGTACCTACCTTTGATAGCGGCAACGGTATGTTTTAAAAGCGTTTCCTAGTGTTAGACAATTAGGTAGTTCACAATTAGTTTTGTTTCCCATTATAAATGAATCTATGCATCCATATTTCAGTCCATTGTCTATCTACTTTGGATAAAACTGCGAGAGTACAATTGGTGGCTCAACAGGAAACATTAAAAATTTGATATATCTTGCCAAACCACTTTCTGGAAAGTTTACCAATTTATATTCCAACTACTAGTATATGAGAATGTGCTGCTTATTTATTCTCATAAGACAATGTCTTAACATTTTCCTTTTTGAAAATCTGATGGCTGTAGTTTAGTTTTCATTAAACGAAAGAGTTCTGGTGGCATAGTGGATTAAGGCTTGGGCTGCTAAGTACAAGGTCAGTAGTTTGAACCCACTAGCCAGTCCTTGCGAGAAAATGAAGCTATCACTTCCTGTAAATATTTATAGGCTGGAAAATCCTGTGTACGAATCAGTTCTTCTCTGTTCCTTAGAGTTTCTATGAGATAGAAATGACTACATGACAGCTGTTTCGTTGGTTTTTTGTTTTAAAGGAGCCCTAATAACATAATCTGTAAGGTGCAGGGTTGCTAATGGCTCTGAAGGAGACACTAAAGGAGTTCTGTTCCTATAAAGACGAATTGCCTTGGACATCCAAAGGGGCAGTTTTCCGCAGCCCTTCAGTGTTATCTGTGATCCAGAGTTGACTGGATGACAGTGGGTTTAGTTTTAGTTTAATCTTTACATCAGCTTACAGAGTCTTTATAGAACTTCTCATAAATACACAGTGTCATTTCTTGAAGAGTGGTCATTAGTTTTTCATTTATTTTTAAGAAATAATTATGTGAAGCATTAAGATTCTTATGCTTTTTCTGTCACATAAGTTGCTAGTTATCTTTTAACATTTTTTATTTTTAAATCTTGTATGGTGGTCCTTTTCTCCAGAAATAGCCGCTTTAAATTCTGATGTAGTATAAACTCTCAGTAGACGCTCTTGTCATCCTTACAGTCACCTACTCGCCATTTAA
Source organism: Echinops telfairi (assembly GCF_000313985.2). NCBI lineage: Eukaryota > Metazoa > Chordata > Mammalia > Afrosoricida > Tenrecidae > Echinops > Echinops telfairi. Next base: position 52,457,212 of record NW_022103968.1, on the reverse strand, counting down.
AAAACCAATGTAAACACAACATTTCAATACTAATTTTAACCATGTTGGGCTTAATGCCACTGGACTCCACGATTGTTATTTTAAGAAATGATAGAGGTATTTCAAAGTATACAGACACACTCACACACGAAATACTAAACAAAGACTATGCTTTGGAACTAGTCAATGAAACAAAACCTTTCTCCTTTTACACTGATTGATTTGGTAAACAATTATTGCGCAGCTGTTGTTCTTACAGACTAAGAAAAACAAACTCAATGACTCAACTCACTGCCATCCCATCAATTCTTTCTGACTCAGAGAGACCCTCTAGGGCAGGTTGGAACTGCCCCTGTGAGTTTCTGAGGCTATAAATCTTTGTGTGTGTGTGTGTGTGTGTGT
>NW_022103968.1:52454430-52456014 GCF_000313985.2 Echinops telfairi | reverse complement strand
TCCCTTAAGATAAATCTTTCTCAAACTGAGCTGTGTCTACGACAGGTTTAGATTGGCCAGTCTCTTCACCTCCCCAGGAAACTTCAAAAAACAGAAGGTTGGAGAACATTTAATTTAGTAGGAAGAGCTTCCTATTACAAGGCAGAAATAAGTAGGGAACTGTAATTATGATCAACCTAGCTCAATCAGATAACTGGTCAGAAGGAGGTAACACTGATGCTAGTGGAACAACTGAATGACAGGCTCAAGAGTTTAGGTGCCATGCTGTCTGTGATAGAGACTGTCTTTGAAGCATGCTCCTGCCCATTTATCAATTATTTTACTGGAGACAGACCCCCTTCTTCTCTTTTAAAAGATTTATATTTAGGGAAGGAAGATTATTTTTCTGTTCTTTGAAGAAACAGGACTAGAGTGAAGTTTGATAAATTGTACACCCAAGAGTCAACTGTTTTCTTTCAATGATAGATTCTAAAGTCAGTTAGTCACACGTGCCAGGTAGAGCAGATAGAGTTATTTTAACACAACAATTTCTGATTGATTTTCTTTAGCCACTCCCAATGTGAGTAGGTCAAACTACAAATTATGTCCTGTATGATTTTCCTTGCTACCAGTTTGCTAACAGGATTATCGAACAATTGGGGGGGGGGAACCCTCAAGATTTAAAAAACAACTTATGGATAAGTTTTGATTATTTTGTTAGGTATATCTCAAAGGTAAAATGAAGAGAAAAAAGATACCTTTATAGCTATGCTTGACTTTCCTTCTTCCTTTCCCAAATAAGATCAGCCATGAAATTTTGCTTTTACTGATCAGCCCCCACCACCACCACCCTCCCTCCTTAAAAGGGTTGGTGTTGACATGAGTTTCATATTCTGTTTATGCAAGACACCATAACTTTAATGTTTAAAAAAAGAAAAGCAAATTTGTATTTCTATCTGGTAATTTCCGCCCCCCACCCTCCAAAAAAGCTAACAAGTACAGTGTCATGAACACTCATAATTGGTGTGGGTTTTGCAACAAGGAAAGGAAAAAATGTATTTATTTTATTTTGGCTGTAGAAATAAGTACTCAGAACATTAAATTATATACAGCTGAAATGCACCAATTTTAGCGAGTTCTGAATTTTCTCTATCTGCTAGCTTTAAGTGATATTATTTTGGGTTATGAAAGGCTGCCAAAATATGGCTCTAGACAAGGTAACAACTTTGGTATATTTATCATTCTCCTTACATATCTTCCTAAGTATATCATATTATAACAATCAGATCCTGCTATGCTACCACTTGTGAAAATAGGACCTCCAAATGTTTTGAGAATGATGACGGCAGCATATGTACAAATGCGCTTCACACAATGGATGGATGCATGGATTGTGATAAGAGCTGTACGAGCCCCCAATAAAATGATTTTTTTAAGTGTAGGCATTTTCACCTAATTCACAATAAAATATTATGTCAAAAATAAGTGCATAGCCGTATGTGGAGAAATAGATTTTCCTTTCAGCATTTTTGTTTAATAAAGGTGTCTATGATCTTTTAGTAATAAAAAAAGAAAGAAATTAGGACCTGCTCACATGACTGCACA
>NW_022103968.1:52451934-52453945 GCF_000313985.2 Echinops telfairi | reverse complement strand
TGTGTGTGTGTGTGTGTAAGTATGTATATACATTTAATTGAAAATACAAACAATTCAAGATTTGGTGTAGTGTTACTTGTGAATTTAAACTGCACGATACATATATTTTTAATGTTCATTAAATGCATAGTTCATAATACCAATTGCATTTTTCTTAGAGAAAATCTGTGATGTTACAGTAGAATCCCAGGTGTTTACCCTACAAGTGATTTTTAAGCTAAATGTAGTTTATACATTAAATTTAAATATAATAGGAAAACTGGTGAACTATTTGGTTTTAAAGATTGAGATGTTACCAATTTTGCTGTTCATGTTGCCAAAAAAAACCCCCCCAAATGTTATTTTTCTCTTTGTCATTATGATAGAATGTAAGCATATATGCCTGCATTTAATCTGCTAAATGTACTTCAATACTTTTTTGTTATGTGATTACACTTGAATCCAAACTCACCACCATCAACTGTGACTCCTAGTAATCCTGTAGGACAGGGTACAACTCTTGCTGTGAGCTTCCAGAACTGGGACTTGTTTTTCACACAAGTATGAAATAAAAACATCCAAAGATTACCATAAACAAAAAAGATATAGATAACATTTTTCTGGCCCAATGGTTAAGCTCTGGACGGCTAATGGAGAGGTTGGTGGTTAGAACCCACTTAATGGCTTCGTGGGGTAAAAGACAATTTGCTCCTTTAAGATTACAGCTTAGAAAACCCTATGGGGTGGTTCTACTCTGTCATATGGGGCTGCAATGAGTAGACATTGACTGTACAGCACCCCAACACCACACATCTTTTCAGAGCCCTCACCATGCACTTACATGCATAAACATGTCTACAGTTTCATATTTATTTACATTTAAATAAATAAACAAATGGGGACATTATTCATATTTTTTTACTTTGTTCCTTACCGATATGTTTTGGAGTTCTTAACCATACGAATGGATCTACTGGTTTCCTTCCAAACACTGGACAGTTTTCTCCTATACAACGATACTTTATTTCTTCTAACAATTTTCCTTCAAAAGGATCTTCTGTAATCATTACTTATCATAACCGAAGCTTTGATACGTGTCCATCTACAAAGAGGGCTATAAAATAGGAGTATTTCCGCAGGGAAGATCCTTAGTATTAAAGTTCGGGAGACAGAGAATAATTACTTTCAAAAACTTTATAGATTTTGCTAATCTGGTTTCCAAAGTGAGTTCACAAATTTAATCTCTCATCAATTGTATACAGAGTCATGTTTTCTTGCATCCTCATTAAGACTAGATAGTAAGCAAACTTTTTACTATTAGCCAAGCTGAAAAGAACTCTTTTTTTCAGTTCCTTGCTAACTAGATCATTACATGTCTTTCTGTAATGTACTTGGACATTGCTGATTCATATTCTTAACCCATCTTTGTGCTGTCATTGCTTTCTCATTTGTTGTTATGAGGGGCCTCAAGTTGCCGCTGACGCAGACCAACTCCATTCCATAGAACAAAGCACGCCTGTCTGCACCATCCCCCAAGAGGCGCTGTGCTTGGCTCCCTGTCGCAGCCACTGTGGTCTCCCTGAGGAGCTTTCCCTTGTTTTCTGATCCCCTACTTTACCAAGCACGACGACGTTTTCAGGGATTGGTTCTTCCTGATAACAAGTCCAGAGTACATGAGACAACGTGTGGCCGTCCTCCTGTCTAAGAAGCATGTTTGCGTTCTCCAAGAAATATTTCTTTGTTCTTCTGGCAATCCATGGCAATTGCAGTGTTTTTTGCCAACCCCATAATCCAAATGAATCCATTTTCTTTGCTCTTCCTTGTTGATTTTCCAACTTTCCCATGCAGAGGAGGTGGCTGAAAATCTCATGCCATGCATCAAGCTTAATTTCAGTTCTTGATAATACGCTACCCCTTGAAATGGATCAATGTTGACCAATTTTTTTGGTACATTAACTTTATATATTCCTTCCATCCTCTTTTGATGCTTCTTGGATTATTCAATATATATATTAATCATTGTATTGGGGGC
>NW_022103968.1:52450032-52451484 GCF_000313985.2 Echinops telfairi | reverse complement strand
AAGCACATTTCAGATTTTCTTTTAACATCAATTTTGGACCTTTCTTTTCTTTTTAATGATCTATTTATGTACATAAACGTTTTTGACTTTTATATGTTAATTTAAGGAGCCTTAAGTGCTGCTATGGGTTAGGCACTCGGTTCGGTGATACAAACCCACTACACACTCCTTGGGGAAAGGATGAGGTTGTCTGCTCCCATAAACAAAAAGTGCAGTGTCAGAAAGCTTACAGAGGGTCACTATGAGTAAGAATGGACTGAATGGAAGTGGTTTGGTCGGGTTGTTTTTGGTGGTACCTCCCACCCCCCGACAAAGCGGAATGGCGTTGGTGACAAAAAACACTTAAACATGTTATTACTACCCAAAGGTTAATGGTTCAAACTCACCAATCTGCTGTACAGGAGAGAGACTTGAAGATCTGCTTCCGTAAAGAGGCCAGTCCAATAAACCCAATGAGAAGGTTCTACTCTGTCCCATGGGCTTGCTCTGAGCGAGGACAGACATGCTGACACCCAACATCAACAACAGCTTATGTCATTTATAGGTGTTTTTCTCCAAGTTGATTTTTTAGGTTTTCACTCTGTTCATTGCATTTTTCCTCAAATGTTTGTTTTAACTTTTAGGTGACCAATCCCACAACTAAATTTAATTACACAATTAAGAATATTTACCCTTTGTAATGCTTTAAAATTTTTGCATTTTAGATATAGCATTTTAAACCATCTAATTATATTATCCTTTATTTCTCCTCTATTAGCTTAGCCGTAAGGCGCCCTTGACGTATAGCGGGTTATGAGATCAGTAGCTAACCATTAGGTCAGTAGTTTGAAATAACAAGCTGTCTTATGGGAGAAAGATGAGATTTTCTGCTCCTGTAAAGATTTACTACCTCAGAAACCTACCCGGACAACTCTACTCTGTAGAGTCACTACACAATTACTTTGAGTTGAAATGGACTGAATGATAGCAAGCTTCAATTTTTCTTTTTCAGCTTAGACATTGTTATTTATTTGTTATCTTAAAGATTACTAGATGCATTCTTGACTTATTAAATATTTATAAATTAGTACTTTTACTTTGTTCCAACAAGGTCAGAACCTTAAGAAACCTTCAAGATATTTAACTTGTCAATTAATTGTCATTATCATCTATGGTACAATGAATTACTTGATATGGCTCTTCTCACCATAATATTTGTAGCTTCCAACAATGACCAAATGTGATCAAGTATATAGTGTATATGGAACTCTAATGTGGGGATAGGTCAGTTCTGACATCCAGCTGTGCTTATCAAGAGCCATTTTCAAGTTGAAATGGGGGAATCACACTATCATCAAAAGTGAAGAGCCACAGAGCCAGAAGTGAAGTCCATCCTTTGGATCCCAAGATTCCTGCATGCTGAACATTCTTGATCCAGGAGACAAAGGGTTGTGACAACAGAGGAGTGGAAGA
>NW_022103968.1:52448094-52449844 GCF_000313985.2 Echinops telfairi | reverse complement strand
GGGGGGGGGAATAGTGGGCGGGCCTGGTTCTAGGCTTGCTAACTCTAGAGCCTAGAACCTTCCAGCTGATGTTATGGAAGACTGCACAACCCTTTGTGCATTTATTAGTAGTGCTCAAAGAACTTTGCAACATTAACTGAGAAGAGCATTAATCAAGGGACCATATGGCAGAGAGGCTAAGGACCAGAGAGTGGAGTGCCGGCAAGACTAAAATTCTGTATCCTAAATATGTCTGATTCTGAGCTGTAACCTGTTAACTTCCTTAATAAATAACATGATCATGAGTATGGTCTTTGGTTTTTATGTGGTTGGTTGTAGCAATGATTTATTGAACCCAGCAAAGAAGGAGAGAGTGCCTTAGTAGAGATGGTTGGTACCAGAATTGGTTAAAAAGAAAACATCAAAAGATGAAAGCATGTCTGACCTCTGAATCACAGGAATCAGCCTTGGACTGTTGTTGAGTTTGATTCTCCTTCCACTTTGTGATGCCATGAGAGGTCAAATGCCACTCTGACAACATTTCAATATTTTAATCTCTATGGTTTTAAGGCTCACATTATTGTTACATATTCAACATCTATCTACATATCTTGACAGTTTTGTGCCTTAATTTTAAATAAGTGTCTCTTTCCTCTACCCTGACTTCTTTGTACTTAATTTCATGAGCTAGGAACTAGATATAATGCAGGTTAAGAATTATGATCATTTTCTTGATTCTTGAGGTTATACTAATGTTTTAACCATTAAGAGATTTCTAATTAATTTCTTGGGTATATATATTTATGAGTTAAAGTTATAATTCTAAACTCCCGAAGAACAAGATTACTTTTAAAATCACTAATAGATACTGATTTTCAACAAATGTTTTGTCATGTTTATTGAAAAAAATCACTTGATTTTCCTCACTTAATTGATTATGTACTGAATTACAATAGATGTTCCAATGTTACAAAGGCACCTTTCCATAAATAGAATATTTCACAAACATGCAATTTACTGCAACATTTCACTCCCTAAAATTTTATTTTAGATTATTCAATTTATTGTCAAAATAAAGTGTGATGTATAACATTATGGCATTATTTTCTAGTTTGGACTATGATTTATTATCAATCCATAGAATTGATTAAAAACTTTTTCAAGGCCCCCAGAAGAATTTACTTCAGAAGCCAGCACTGAAGCTACAGCTTAGGGAGAGGGACATGTTTGATCAGAGCACACAGGAGCAAATGAAGGGGGAGGAAGAGAGAGTGGAACACATCCTGGCCCAACAAGCCTTGAGGATGATATCCCTGCTCAGAGCAGCCAATGCACAGAGAGGACCATATGGCCGGTCCCACTATGAGACATGACATCCCTCACTGACCCATAGCCCTACAGAGGACAACACTGAAGACACAGTGTGGGAATTGTGCCTGAGTTGACCCCACCACACCGAGGCAAAACACTACTGGGCGTGCAACAGAATAGCAAGGGAAGCAGAGCAAGGAAGTCCCGAGGGAGTACCAAAAAATAGACTTTGGGGCCAGGGCATGACACCCCATCAGACTTGACTGGAAAACACTCCTAAAGATCAACAAACAGACCTTGAACTATTTACAGGCTTTTCTTTTCTTCTTTTAATCATTGATTTGTTGTTGCTGTTGTTTTCTTTTATTTTCTTGCTTGGTCTTGTTTTTGTGCATATTATTATCTCTGCAAGTCTATCTAGATAAGATAGGCTGGAGAAACAATGTGGAGAAGAAAACAA
>NW_022103968.1:52445354-52446770 GCF_000313985.2 Echinops telfairi | reverse complement strand
AAAATTTTATCAATGTTAAAATAACTTCAAGAATAAGTTTGAATACATTGCATCTACTTCTACCTTTTGCAATAATTTATATAAAAAGGAATTATATAAATGGAATGATACCTGGTTCCATTTTTAACGTGTGAATTTTTAAACATACTAAATGGCTATCATTCTATTAAGGTTGTTGACATCCTTTGGGTAAATATTGGTAAAGCACAGTTCCCTGCGCATATTTTTGTCTAGATTTTCAAAGTAAAAAACTAAACCTGATATTGTGTTAAATATCTTCAAAAATTATTTTAAATTTCCAAGTAATCTGTTGGTTCATTTTCAAGACTTCATTCACTTTCAAAAATGTCTTAGAGTAGTAATCAAAATTAACATCTTCTTATATTGAATCTATTAATTCTGCGTAGCTGCTGTTTTATGTGCAGACTTCCATGCCTATCTTTAGGTTGCCAGTGAATCTTTATATTAGAGTTATCTTTGAAATGCAACAATGTCAGTGACACTGTAATATGAGGGGGTGGTCCCGCCTCCAAAACGGAAGAAGCTCTGCTGGGTGGAGGTATCATAGCATGCATTTTTTCCTGAGGTCAGCATCAAGTAACTCACCCTGAGTTAGTGCACCCAGTGGGGTCACCTGGGAAAGTTCTCTTTGGTCACAGTGAATTTTTTTTGTAAAAGCAGTTTCGCACAAACAACTTTTTTTGTGTGTGTGATGGCTGATTTGTGAGAACAGCATGCATCTGTGAAATTTTGTTTCCTGCCTGGGAAAAATACCGCAGAAACTGTTATGATGTTGAACACAGAATACAAGGATAGTGCCATGGGAAAAACCCATGGGAATAAGTGGTATTCTCATTTGAAAAAAAGGTGAAATGTCTGTCGATTGATGACAAACCTTGTTCTGGATATCTGTCAGCTTCCCAAACAGATGAAAATATCAACAAAATCTGTGTAATCATGCTCAAAGACCAACGATGGACCATTGAAGAGATGTGGAAGTTATCTGGACTATCAGCGAATTTTAATGGAAGATTTGGAAATTAGAAGGGTCACTTCGATATTTGTGCCTGAGGTTCCGAATGACCAGGAAAAAGAGTATAGAGTGGAAACATGTGGCTCTTTGAAAGAACAGCCGTAAAGTAACTCAGATGTTTCCCCCCCTCAAGGTCATTACTGGTGAAGAGACATGGTGCCATTCTTATGACCCCAAAAGCAAACATCAGTCAAGGCAGTGGAAGACACCATCTTAACCTTGCCCTCAAAAAAGCTCATTAAGTGAAGTCAAATATAACGATGATGCTCATTTGGTTTTGAAGTTTGTTTGTTTTTTTATGTGAGGGGGATAGTGCATTTGGAATTCATTCCACCAGGTCAGACTGTTGATTAAGCTTTCTATTTAGAAGTTCTGAAAAGATT
>NW_022103968.1:52442404-52444535 GCF_000313985.2 Echinops telfairi | reverse complement strand
TACATGGTAGAATTTTGAAATAACCACAACGTATTCATGGCAAATACCTTTTCAACAGCACAAAAAGTGACTATTTCTGTCCATGAAAAGCTGGACCTTAGGAAGAAGAATATGATATCAGTATTGGAGGATTAATAACTTGTGATATGCTGAAATACATCTTTCTTTGCTGACAGTAAAGACTTCAGGAACTTTCTGATGAAGATCCAAGATGATAAACTTCAGTATGGATTACATCTCAGCATAAAGAAAACAAAAATCCTCACAGCAGGATCAATAAGCAACATCATGAAAAAGATTTTTTAAATGTTTATTTCATTTCACTTGGTTTCACAATCAGTGCCCATGAAAGTTGCATTCTATATGAAACATGACCTCATCTACTCTGAGGCCAGAAGAACTCAATGGTTCCCATCTACCAATAACAACTACTCTGATTAGGGTCACAATCGAGGGATCTTGATAGAATGAAAGAAACAGAACCTCAAATTAAAAAGAAAAATGCAGACTACTAAACCAGTTGAGAGTGGAGGATTTCCCAAGACAATTACCATGAGATACACTTTTAATTTTGAACTAAAACAAACCCTAGAGGTGACCTTTTAGCTAAATAACAGACTGTTTCACAAAACAAAGAATATCAGCCATCAATACTGTGGTTCCTTTTACTAAGACAACCCTCTTATGAGTCCTAACAGTCAACAATTGCTTTGAGACAAAAGTAAGAAGGCAAGGGGATAGGGGATCTAGGCCAATGGAAATGGAACAACCTGAAAAGAAATAACGAGATGCACTGTGAGGAAGGTACCAATGTAACTGTACAATTTGTGTAGTAATTATTAAAAAGGAAGCTGGATTGCTGGATAAACGTTAACCAAAAGACAAGAAAATAACGTTTACAATTTCTTCTTTTTTTCTCCTATGTTCTATTTTGCCTGCAGTCATTATCTACTGTTGAATTCATTCATGTTACTACCCTTAAAAATATCTGTTAAACTCTTTCCTTCCTGGGTTTTTATTAGATTTTAGAAATTGCATTCTTCTATTATTTTATCATAATATCAAATTAAAGTTGGCATTTTGAAATGTGAAAAGAAACTGAAATTCATCAATGCTATATAAGTTGAATACTTGCTTGACAGTTAAATTTAAAACATCCATGCGATAGCCATGTGGCCCTCTCTTAGTCCCAGAGTGCTGAGGTCAGCATGAATAATCAGATTGATGGGGCAGACCCTTGACTATTCCATGAAAGATTGCTAATTAGAAAACATACTTGTAGCAAAGGTTACCATACACTTCTGAAACACCATAAAATATTGTAGTATAATGCCTGCTTTGTCTAATACTCCAAGATTCTAGGAGTGGTCTAATTTTTAAAGATACCTTTTCTTTAAGGATTAAATTTTTGTAGCTCTTCTCAGTTTGTGGAAAACACAAAAGACAATGGAAAATAAAGAAACAAATTCCTGTCTGCTTTCTCCATTTTATCTTTCCATAAGCATAAATGTCACTTAAATATATCCTTACAGGATAAAGACATGATTGTGCAGTTAACAAAAGGAAGTTCTTTGTGAAATTTTTCCTAGATGACTCTAAATGTTACTGCTGATACTACCATCATTTTCAAAAAAGTTTTAATAGATGAGATAGGGCTCAATTCCAAACTACTAATTATTAGAACACAGTCATACTGTATGATGCAATTCTAAAATAAAAAGATTTTCAGTGAAACTCTTGTCAAGTGACATTCAATTTAAGCTACAGTACGTATGAGGTTAATGAGATTGCAAGGGGGTAAAAGGAAATAAAAATGGGTTCCTTGTTTCTGAAGCTCACTTTTAAAAGCCTGGAAATGGAGCAACTGCCCAGATAGAGGGTGAGTAATGGTAACCGGGCAAAGAATTTGGAAGACCCAAGAAGAATTAATGCTTCAAATTATGGTGTTTGTGAAGCATACTAAATATCGTGTGTATTGCTAGGACAACAAACAAGCATATCTTGGGGAAAAGTTAGTGGCAAAATCCTTAGAAGTGAGGATGGGGCTTTGAGCATGTTATCAGGAGCAGCCAGTCCCAAGAAAGGAAAATGGTGTTTGGTAAAGTAGGTGGTTATGGAAAAAGATGAAGAC
>NW_022103968.1:52435616-52441901 GCF_000313985.2 Echinops telfairi | reverse complement strand
TGCTGGTGCTATTGGCTAACCACAGGATCGACAAATCCACCAGTCACTCTGTGAGACTATCTGCTATCATACACAAGGATATTCTGGCAGCTTTAATTTTTAAACAATATTGAACTTTAAAAAATGTATATATTGATTAAAATTTGGAACTAAAAAAAAAACAACAACAACAAATGATGACTGAAGTGTTCATGAGGTTAAGTAATAAAGCCCTAAAATGCCACTCTGAAAGACAAAGCGGTCAGTACATTCCATCTAGTTCTGATTATCAGAAAATAGTTATCATATTATAAATATCCTTTATTTACATTTGTTTCAGAACATGATTCCATCTGTTTCTGATAGTTGTACCGCCTCCTAAGGTAATTGAGAACCTATGTTGTTGGTTATTGGGAAGTCATCTCCCATTAATGTATATAGAAGCTTTGGTAGCACGTTTTATGACATCTTTAGATACCTTAAGAGGTTCTTTTATCCATGATTTATTATTAATAATAACAAATACACAATCACATGACAAGGTGTTAAAAATATCTCAAGTAGAGTCCGTTTACTCCGGTCACTGCTACTGGATCACTTACAGACTGAGAGGCATTAGGCTGTCATAGGAAAACTGAAAAGCTTTGCCTTAAAAACACTATAGCCGAGGGAGGTCAACTAAATCACACCACATGTATTTTAGAACCATATACTATAGCACACATTTAAATGCTTACTGACATGCTAAAAATAACCTGAAACTATCAGGAAGATATCAATGAGAATAAAATCATAGAATGTGATTACACAGTTTGCGCAAACGCTTCATTTCTATTAGGAAGCAATCACTGTGATGCTTCATTGAGAAAGCGGGATTTGGTTTAGGCCTTGAACAATAAACAAACTGGAAATAAATGTAAAGCTGAAAGAGATTAAGTCAATTAATTGATCTCACTTTTCCTGATTTTATTGGTTTGAAGACATATGTTTCCTATTCAATTGAGCTTTAGCAAATAATCCATAAATACATAAAGTTCACATTAGTAATAATACTTTGTGCCATAGATAGCTTATTTTCTTAATCCAATGCTCATTTGACAGAATTATTCTTTTTGTGCAAACTACTAGATTGACTAATCTTGACAAGAAGTTGCTGTAAGCAGTTAAAAATCCACATGCTGATCAGCATGCATTAAGTGATTCAGCCTAATTGGTTTATCCAAATAAATTACTTACCTCAGTTCCTATTACAATTTCTTCCCTGGTAGAATAGAACAGGAACTCATATAGCTTGTAGTGTTGAAATAAGCTAAAATATGAAATAATACTTATTTCAAAAATGCATATATGTTAGAACATTTGTTAAAGGAAAAATGTTCATACTGACTGAGCTGAAGATATTAAATACAAATACAGAACTAGCTACCTCTTTATTCAAAACAAAAATTTTCCCAAAATGCTAAGGAAATAATTAATCATTTTTTGAGACACTGAAAATATATCATGTTACTTACAATAATATCAATAAATCTATCTGTAAGGAGGGAATAGGTTTGGGATAATAGAATAATTAGATTGCATTCTAACTTTATCTGGCTTAAAACCAAATAATTCCCCACTCCAATTAACACCAAGCCTCACATTACTTTTTATGTTTTGCTCCAAACTGGGGTCATTTTTCCCCTTATGAATGACATGAATTCTACATTTTACTTCCAGATCAATATTTCTTCTCCTTTCCTTAAAGTGTATTAGTAGGGATCAATACATCTCCAACAACATCTGAAAAGTGATCCATGATGAAAAGAAATTAATTTAGAAAATTCAGATTTTTCCACTAAATATTATATTGCAAAAAGAAGAAGAAGAAGAAGAGGGAGAAGAAAGGCCTGGCCATCTAGTCCCCGAAATTCAAAGCCACGAAACCTCCATGGAGCAGTTATACAATGAAGCGCTCGGGTGGCACCATGAGTTAGACTCAAATCAGCAGCAACTGGCATAGTTTGCCAATTAATTACTTCCTCCCATGTTCCTAAGCTGTTACCAAGACGACATTAATCTTTAATAACATTCAAAAAGTGATGCGAAATGAACTGAAATCCATTTAGAAAGTATCTGATTTTCCTAAAACTATATTAGCTCACAAACAAAGGAGGAGGAATTAATATAAGGAAGATCATTTCTTCAGTGTCTAAACTACAAAAAAAAAACAGAAGGGGTTTGTACAACAAATATTGTTAGTGAGTTTAAAGTTTCCATAAATACATTATCAATCGTTTGAAATTTACTGGAACATTGCCTTCTAATATCCTGTTTGGGATGATATTTGAATTTTTCTAATTCTCTTCCTGCTGGTTATGAAAATTAATAGACATAATACAGCAAAATGCCCCAAGAACAGAAAAATGGTCTTAGTGATTTCTCTTTCACTCTGTTGCCTTTTACTATTTAAGAGAGTTGATTTAAATATAACTGAGAAATTAACATTTACAAAATGTAGCTAGTGAGCATGTATAATAATGGTTTCTGCTGAATGCTGTAATGGATCAAAGTTTCAATTCATTTGGAATCAATGAAGAAATCCTCAGGCAGCTTGGTTTTTTTTGAGTTCTATTAGCAGTTGATCTCACTACTAACACAATCTATTAAAAAGTGATGGGTGTGCAGACGCAGTCATGGTATTTCTTTTGGGCAGAAGGGGGGGAACCTTGAATGTTAAAATTACTCATCAGCATTCAGAAAGCTAACTTAGCTTTTGACATCACTTTGATTTGTTGGCTAGAAAATATGTCAAGATTAGTGAAGTTTGATAATTCAATCAAACAAAATAAATTCAATTTATCCTTCCCTTATATGGGTAACCTAGAGAAAGCTTTAAGCTTAAAAGCATTGCATTGACGCTAACTGATTTTGAATAAAAAATATTAAAGGCTGCATTTTGGAAACAGCTTGGCTTCTTCTGAGTTAGTGTAGGACACTCCTTTATCTTATGTCATGCAAAGAACTTAAATAATAAATCTCCCTTTCTGCCATTATAGAAATGAGTTCAATTCATGCCCAGAGGGAAATTGACTTCCTACAATGAAAATAAAATGCATGACTTGAATACAGTGGTTAAAGATGCAGTCAGAGACAAAGACAGGGCTTGGATGAAGTAAGGTCAACATCCCAAGAGATGTTCATCTCAGGGTCTGGCCAAGGTGGCTCCCTTCCCTCATCCTTGTCCCCTTTGAGTCTAGGACTCAAGCTCCTAGATTATTTGGTAGTCTTAGGCCTACATGAAAGAAAGGAGAGCTAGAAAAGAAAAAGTAAAGTGTAATAAGGAAATATGCAAAGACGTGGAGTTAGAAAACAAAAAAGGAATAACATGCTTACAAATATCAAGCTGGGAAGGAAGGGGGACTTCCAGGAAGATGGCGACTGAGTAACACATACCAGGACTCTGCAGAAATCAGTGCAAAAGCGTTACCAAGAGGGAAATTCCACACTAACAGGTCACAGGAGGAGCATCATAAAGATAAGTAGGCACAGATCCACTAGGTTTTGAGAAGTTGGGGTCTTTTGGGTTACCAAAGTGGAAGCCGGCTAGGGTTTGAACTTAGCCCTGCTACTGTATTGACCAGAGCTGGGATCATTTGGAGCAGGCACAAGGGCTTTATCTCAACATAGCCACAGCTTGCCACCACCTCAGGGTAGGGATTAACACCTCCAGCCCCACCATCAGCCACCAAGGCTCAGCTATATTGTTACTTTTGTTTCCCTCTCTTCTATCTATCCCCCCACAGTCTCGGTGGGTGTAGTTTTTTTTTCTTTTTCTCTTCCCTTTTCTCTCACATGCCACTGCCAACTTCCAGACCACTTCCCTTAGCTTAGGGCATTTACACCTTCCCTCCACTCAGCTGGGAGAGCTCCACCCTCTGCAGCGTAACCCTAGGCTGGGGAAAGCCCACACTCCACCAGGGGATATGCCACCCAACTTCTTCCTGGGGAAATCCCACCCACCTTCTTCCTGGGGAAATTCTGTCCACCCATCCTCTGCAGTGCTTAACGCATGGCTGGGGAAATCCCACCCACCTTCTTTGGGGGAAATCCCGCTTGCATGTCTGGGGAGAAACTACCCATCCTCTGTGGTCCCACGTGACTGAGGAAACTTCCTCCTACCTGCTGTAGTGCCTCACATGGCCTAAGGCTGCTCGGCCAACACTCACCATTTTCACGCTGTGGGAAACTCTGCCCAACCTCTGCAGTGATCTACCTGATCAGGGAAATTCTGCCCACCATTCTTGGTGCTCTACATGAAAGCAGACAACCCACCAGTCTTCTGTGGCACTCCCATTGCAGCAGATACCCCCATATGCCCTCTGCAGTGCACCAAAATGTTGTGGGCACACAATCATGGCTTCTTGTGAGATCAGTCAGTAGAGCACCATCCTCGGGGTCCACAACAACCCAACCAGCATCCCCTGAGAGGTTCATCCAATTTTCCCTCAAAATAACAGAATACTGGTTGATTAGGGAAAGAATGAAGCCACAGGAAGCTAAAGTGGGAGGACAATTTCATAGTCAAATTAGCTGCAGGCAGTTCGAAGAAGCATTCCTAGGAGTCTCCCAGAGACAGCCAGTGCTCTTTGACTCCCTGGAAAATGGTACCTGGCCCCTCTAAAACAATGCAACACAAACAGCAATCAGCCCCAACCACCTCAAAGAAAAACAGGAGAAAAAAAAGGACATGGCAGAAGATGTCCTGAACCTAATGACATGCATAGAAGAAGCAGACATTGATCTGCCACAGAGAAATTTTCAGAATGCTGCTTGGAGTCATACAGGATATGAGGGAAACAATGCAGAAAAAAGGATGAAATGGTAAAGGAAATAAAGACCATACACCAAAGTGAAATACAAGAGCTTAGGGATGAGTTAACAAAAACCGGCAGCAGACTCACAGACTTTGCCAATCAACTGGAGGAGGCAGAGAAGCACAGCAGTGACTTAGAGGACAGCCAAGCAGACTTTAACAAACATGAACAAAAATCTAATAAGACCATCAGAGAAGCAGAAGAAAACCTAAGAGCTGTGTCTGATGTTATGAATAGGAACAACATCAGAATAATTGGATTTCCAGAGGAAAACACAACAAAGACGTCATCTGCAACAATAGTGAGAGAATTTTTGGAGGATAACTTCCCCAGCTTAATGAATGAAAACCAGGCATCAGGCAACCATTCAGGAGTCTGAAAGAACACCAGCTAGACTGAATGCCAAGAAGTCACAAAGGCACATAATAGTTAAACTATCCAACTTTGAGGAAAAGGAGAAAATCATGAGAACAGCTAGAGAAAAACAAACAATCACTTATAAAGGTTCCAAAATTATATGGTCAGACCTATCAGTGGACACTATGAAGAAAAGGAGAGAGTAGAGCAACACATTCCATAAATTGAAGGAAAATAACACAAATCAAGTATATTCTATCTAGCCAAATTATCTATCAAGATAGGTGGAGAAGTAAGAGTCTACCAAGACAAGGAAAAACTCAAAGAATACAGCCCTACAAAAGCTCCTTGCTGACCCACTATGGGCAAAAGAACAGCACTTTCCAAGCATAAATAAGAGACTGCCACAAGAAACAACCCCACACAGAGGGCTACAGAGGAAAACAGCCCCCAAGATAGAATTGGCTTAAGGGTGGAAAGAAGTCAAGAATGAAACACACACACACACACACACACACACACACAAACAAACAAGCAAACAAACAACACAACACACTGATAAGAAAGGGAAGTAGGAAAACACCTAACATAAGAGTTATAAGATGACATCACAGAGAATATCAATGGAATGAACTCAGGCATTATAAGACTGAGGCTAGCAGACTGGCTTAGAAAACACAGCCCATCAATCTGCTGCCTAGAGGAGACACATCTCAAGACTACAGACAAAAGTAGGTTGAGAATCAAAGGCTGGAGAATGGAATACCAAGTAAACAGCAATTCAAAAGAAGCATGGGCTGCAATTCTAATCTTGGATAGAATTGATCTAAAAGTGCAAACCATATAAAGAGATAAGGAGGGACATTATATAATGATCAAGGGAATGGTAGACAAAGAACCACTAATCATTTAAAACACATATTCCCTGAATGAGAGACCCACTGAATGCCTCAAGAAAATGCTCCAAAAGATGAAAAAAGAAATCACAGCCTCAACAATTATAGTAGGTACTTCAATACACTGCTTTCTGAGAAAAATAGATTACAGAGAAAGAAACTCAACAAGGAGGCTAGAAAACTAAACACTACAATGA
>NW_022103968.1:52432541-52434057 GCF_000313985.2 Echinops telfairi | reverse complement strand
TCCCAAAAGCTCCACAAAGGGAGTACTGGAAGCAATAGAGGAATATGGCAGAGTGGCAGGATACAAGATCAACAAACAGAAGTCCATTGGACTGCTATACACATAGGGTAAGACCACAGAAGAGGAGATCAAAAAGGTGGTACCCTTCGCAATAGCCAAGCACAAATTGAAATATCTAGGGATATACCTGACTAAAAGAACAAAAGATTGATATGAGGCAAACTACAGAAGAGTATCACAAGAAACCAAGAGTAACCTCAACAAATGGAAGAATATCCCATGCTTGTGGATTGGAAGAGCCAATATAGTAAAGATGGCAGTTCTGTCCAAGGCACTATATGAGTGTAATGCAATCCCGATACAATTACCCTCATCTCTCTTCAAAGAAATAGAAAAACGGATTACCAATTTCATATGGAGAGGGAAGAAACCCCAAATTAGTAGAGACCTCAAGAAGGACAGAGTGGTAGGGCTTGCTTCACCTGTCTTTAGCACATATTATACAGCCACAGTGGTCAAAACCGCATGGTATTGGTATAATGACAGATACTCAGACCAATGGAAAAGAACTGAAAACCCAGAAACAACTTATCAGCACACAGACAACTGATCTTTGATAAGGGCCCCAAAAATATCCAATGGGAAACAAATGCCTTCTTGAACAAGCAGTGCTAGAAAAATGGATATCTACCTGCAGAAAAATTAAGCAAGGCTCTTATCTCACTCCATGCATAAGAATAAACTCAATGTGGATCACAGACCTAAAGATAAAACCCAAACTATTTAGGCCATCAATGAGGGAATTGGGACAAACCCGACAACTTTGGCACAGGGAATACATAGTCTAGCAGAAACAGGTAAAGACACAAAAACAGACGAGTCACAAATTGACAAGTGGAATATACTGAAGATAAAACACCTGTGTACATCGAAAGTATTCACCAAGAGAATAATAAGAAAGCCCAAGGACTGGGAAAACATCTTTAGCAATGACACATCAGACAAAGGCCTTATTACTAAAATCTACAATACTCTGCTAGCTTCCAAAAATTAAAAAAATGAATTGCCCACTGAGTAGGTGGGCAAAGGACCTGAACTAAAGTTTCACAAGGGCAGACATCTGAATGGCCAATAAACATATCAGAAAATGTTCATGATCATCAACCATAAGGGAAATACAAATTAAAGCAACAATGAGATACCACCTAACACCATCAAAGATAGCCCAATTCAAAAAATCAGAAAGCAACAAGTGTTGGAGGTGCTGTGGTAAGATAGGAACTCTCATTCACTGCTGGTAGACCAGTAATTATGTACAGCCACTATGGAAATTGATTTGGCAATATCTAAAACAGATGGAAATCGAGCTACCATATGACCCAGCAATCCCCCTACTTACTGGGCATATACCAAGAAGAGGTAAGAAACAAACCACAGCCAGACATCTGTGCTCCAATGTTCATTGCAGCACAGTTCACAATTGCAAGGAGTTGGAAACAACCCAAATTTCTATCAA
>NW_022103968.1:52416159-52430572 GCF_000313985.2 Echinops telfairi | reverse complement strand
GGACAGATGATCCCTTCAGGACCAGTGGTGAGAGTGGTGATACCGGGAGGGTGGAGGGAAGGTGGGGTAGAAAGGCGGAACTGATCATAGCGATCTACATATAACCCCCTCCCTGGGGGATGGACAACAGAAAAATGGGTGAAGGGAGATGTCGGACAGTGTAAGATATGACAAAATAATAATAATTTGCAAGGGTTCGTGATGTGGGGCAGGGAGGGAGGGGAAAATGAGGAGCTGATAACAAGGGTTCAAGTAGAAAGAAAATGTTTTGAGAATGATGATGGCGACAAATGTACCAATGTGCTCGACACAATGTATGTATGTATGGATTGTGATAAGAGTTGTATGAGTCTGCAATAAAATGATTTTTTAAAAAGAAAGAAATATCAATCTGAAGGAACTGAAGAAAAACTTCAAGTTGTAACACTGATGAGCATATAGACAAAATACTGAATAGGGGCATAAAAAGATGGAAAGAATACACAGTCACTATACATTCAACCACTTCAAGAGGTAGCATATGATCAAGAACCAATGGTACTGAAAGAAATCCAAGCTGCACTAAAGGCACTAGTGAAAAACAAGGCTTCAGGGATTGGTGCCACATCTATTTAAATGTTTCAGTAAACTGATGCAATACTGGAAACCCTTACCCTTTTATGCCAAGAAATCTGGAAGAAAGCTATCTGAAAAACTGACTGGAAGAGATCATATTTATACCCATTTCAAAGAATGGTGACTCAACAGTGTGGAAATTATTGAGCAATGTCATTAATATTACATGCAAGCATAATTTTGCTTTCAAAATTCAACAATGTTATAGCAGGACATCATGAGGAAGCTGCCAGAAATTAAAGCCAGATTCAGAAGAGGATATGGAATGAGGTTTCCCTCATTGATGACATCAGATGTACCTTGGTTGAAAGCAGAGAATACCAGAAAGATTTTCATTGTGTTTTATTGACTGAACAAAGGCATTTGATTGTGTGGACCATAACAAACTATGGATAGCCTTGAGAAGAATGGGAATTCAAGAACACTTCACTGTGCTCATGTGCATCTGTACATGGACCAATAGGCTGTCATTCAAACACAATAAGAAAGGAGTGAGTTGTTTAAAATCAGGAAAGGTATATCAGTGTTGTATCCTTTAAACTAACTAACTAAATAAATAAATCTGTATGCTGAGCAAATAATATAGGAAGTTGGACTATATGAATAAGAACTGAGCATCCAGATTGGAGGATAGCTTATTAACAATCTGCGATGACACATTTTTTGCTGAAAGTGAGGAGGACTTGAAGCACTTGCTGATGGAGACCAATGACTGCATCCTTCAGGATAGCTTGCAACTCAATGTAACTAAGACCAAAATCTTCACAGGTAGACAAATAGATGACATCATGATAAATGAAGAAAATACTGAATTGTCAAAGATTTTATCTTGTTTGGATCCGCAATCAATGCTCACGGAAGCAACAGTCGGGAAATCAAAGGATGCACTGGCCTGGGCAACACTTCAGCAGAAGACTTCTTGGAGAGTAAGGGTGTCACTTTGATGAAGACAGTGTGCCTGACTGAAGCCACGGTGTTTTCAATTGCCTCAGACGCATGTGAAATTTGGACATTAAGTAAGGAAAACCAAAGGAGAACCACTTCATTTAAATTATGGTGCTGCTGAAGAATATTGAAAGGACCATGACTGCCAAAAGAACAAATAAATCTGTCTTGGAAGAAGTACAGCCAGAATGTTCTTTGGAAGCCGGGGTGGCTAGACTTCATCTCACATATTTTGCACACATTATCAGCAAGATCAGTCTCCAGGGAAGGGCATTATAAATGGTAAAGTCAAGGGGCCCTGAAAAGGAGGGTGATCCTCGATGAGAAGAATTGACACAGTGGCTGCAAAAATGGGCTCAAACATAACAAGTAATAGGATAGCAGCAAGGACTGGGCAGTTTCTCTGCCATTCATTCATTGCTATGAGTAGGATCGGACTTGGTGGAACTTGACCAAACCAACAATACTTGTATTTGTGCAAGTTACACATGAATATTCACATATACAAATATGTATATTGTGCGTGGCCAAGTAAATTTGCTCATAAGTACAATAATGGGGGAGTGAAGTTACTTTTAAAAAATTCTTTATAACAGAAATATGAACAATATGTAATTTTAAGTCTATTAAGAGTATGATAGAGCTTCCAATTGTTTTGGTCAGTTAAGTTTCATCTGATATGGGTCATGTTTTTAAAACTGCTTTTTCTAAATTGACTACCATATTCACAGTTTGGGTGAATGTCCTATTGTGTTAAATTGAAACATGCAATATGATTATTAAATTCATTATACAGGTATGAACCTTTTTTGTAATCATCAAAATGAACAGTATTATATGACTTAGTGTTGTCAATAGCCTATAGTTCTGGGCCAATGAGGAATTCTAAATGGGTGTTGTATAAAATCACATTTGCTTTACACAACTCCTGTCTCCACAGCACCTGTTCTGATATTTTATTTTTCTGTAACAGAGATTTTTAAAACAGATGATCTCTTTGAAATCACAATATGAGAATGTAACAGCATCGAAATAGTTGATAGGCTCTTATTTGCCGAATTTCTCAATTATTGTTTTGCGAGCAGTGATACTGGTGATTCTTGGTATATAAAGTTACCCTGGTTGGGATTTAAAGGTGACTAACAGTGACATATTTCTCCTAATTTAATCATCTGAAAGAAAACGTCAGGAGAATTTTCCCAGAGAGACGAGATGAAAGGGAAAGTGCTGCCATCCGTCACCATGTGCAAGGTGTCATTGCTGTGCCTGCATGGTTTGTACTGCCATGGTTAACTATCAGTCCCCTTGCCCATTATAAACCCCCTGAGCTTAGAGCTCAGCTGTAAAAATGTGTTCTGCAAGAGAACCCTGGCAGCCTCAAATATAGAAAGAAGAAGCTAGACAAGTGTGTGGAGCGGAATTCCTCTTGCCCAGTGATGTTCATGCCCTGATGAGCAGAAAGACTTTGGGGACCAGATTTTCTCTACTTCTACATTTCCACCCTTTGCTCCCTCCCCAGAAACCCTCCCCATGCCCTTCCTCACCCCCGCATGTACCTTGCCTTCTTATTCTAATTAATATGAAGAATAATGTGGCTTTTAGTGAGAGACACATTAGGAGGTATATTAAGAAATCATATTATATCAAATGCATTATATATAAAACATTACATCATATGCTGTTATTAATTCATGCCAGAAACAAGTATATAAGCTGTATCATATTAAACATATTAATGTTTAAAAAGCTTCCAGACTACAACCAGGACCGTTGCCAAGCACAGCAGGAGCGTACGTGTCTAGGATGTCATTCAGCAGCCTTTATTTGGGAATTTAAATTTTAACAGTGGAAAACATTAGACTATGTGGTATAAGAGGGGCATAGATACTGCTCCAGAGAAGTGTTTAGTTAACAAAAGAAATCTTTTTACCTACTCTAGCTTAAAATATTTGCAAGCTCTAAAAACGGCCCCTATGTGAGATGCATGACTCTAATCTGACCTTGTGACAGATTATATGCAAAGACAGATTTCGATGTTCAACAATGAAGAATTACTGTAATAAAAAATACTTTTCCTCAACCTGCCATCAATTTCTAAGCCAAAAGAAAGACTTAATGAGTTTAATTGGCCAATTCAACAAAATATTTCAAGACATAAAATAAATTAGAGGAAGGGCATACATAAATCTCTTCCATTTCTAATACAAATCACTTAAAATAAACTTTTAAATGAAAATGAATGCTGCTCTTTAAAATATATAGTTTCTACATCAAGATGAGTTAAATCCTGTACTTAAAATATAGAGTCTATTGTAGTTGAGTGTTAGAATGAGAAAATTATAGAACAATATAATTAATATCATATGCAAGTAAAATTGTGCTGAAGATAATTTAAAAAATGACTGCAGCCACACCTCAACAGGGAATTGCCAGAAATTCAAGCCAAATTCAGATGAGGATGCGGAGCATAGGATACCGTTGCTAATGTCAGGTGTGTCTTGACTAAAAGCACAGAATATCAGAAATATATTTACCAGTGTTTTATTTACCATACTAAGACATTCAGCTGTGTGGAGTAGTGGGTTATGCACCAGGCTGCTAACCACAAAGTCAGCGATTTGAAACCACTAGTTTCTCCACAGCATATGAGGCTTTCTACTCTTTTCAAGAAGTACACTCAGGTCAATTCCAATTCATAGTGATTCATAGGGGCCCCATAAGACAAGTTATAACTGCCTGTGTGGGTTCTGAAACTGTAATTCTTTGTAGGAATAGAAAGCCTCCTTTTTCTCCCACGAAGCCCTTGTGGTTTTGAACAGGTGACCTTGCAGCTACTCCATACTTTCTATTATTTGGAGAGACCATTTCCTGTAGAAGGACATCATGCTTAGTAAAGTGGAGGGACGGCGAAAAAGAGAAAGTCCCTTGATGAGACAGATCGACAAGACTGAAACCTAAGAACAATTGTGAAGCCGGTGCAGAACTGGGCACAGGTTTATTCGGCTGTACCTGGGGTTGCTATGACTTGGAACCAAGTTGATGGGGAGGCCCTCTGGCGGTGGTTAGGTGTTGGGCTGCTAACCCTAAGGTCAGCAGTTTGAAATCACCTGCTGCTTCTTGGTACAAAGAGGGGGCTTTCTACTCCCTGAAGAGTTACAGTCTTTGAAACTCAGAGAGGCCATTCTACCCTGTGTTACACGACTGCTATGAGTTGGCACCCGCTTGATGGCGGTGAGGAAGCAATAACAACAAAGGGTTACACTCTAGGAAACCGACATGGAAGTTCTACCCTGTGCAAAGTTTCACCGTGAATCAGAATTGACTCAATGGTAGGTTTGTTTTTCCTTGGGTGGGGGGAGGGGGTTGTGGAGTGAACAATGAGAATTTTAAAACACTGACAAGTTTTCATGTGGAACCTGTCCATAGATCAACAAGTAGTCATTCAAACAGAACAAGGGAAAATGTCATGGTTTAAAATCCGAGAAGGTGTGACTTAAAGTTGTGTCACTCGCCAGACTCAATGAGTCTTTATGGTGAGCAAATAATCAGATAAAGGAGACTATCTGATGATGAACATGGCATCAGGTTTAGAGGAAGGCTCATAACAACCTGTGATATGCAGATGACTCAATCTTGCTTGCTGAAATTGATCAAGGCTTAAACATATTTACTGATGAAGATCAAAGACATTGGTATGGATTACACCTTAACATAAAAGAAACAAAAGTCTTCAAGACTGGACCAAGAGGTAACATCAGGATAAATGGAGAAAGATTGAAATTGTCACGGATTTCATTTTTCATAGATCCACAACCAATGTCGACAGAAGCCACAGCTAGGTAATCAAAGGACATAGTGTCTTGGGCAAATCTGCTGCAAAACTTCTCTTTAAAATGTTAAAGAGCAAAGAATTCCCTTTGAGACCGACCCAAACCATGGCATTTTCAATTGCCTTGCAGAGACGTGAAAGCTAGACACTAAGCAAGGAAGCCTGAAGAAGGGATCCCTTTGCATTCTGGTGAAGAGCACCGAACAGACTCCCGACGAGCAAATCCTACTTGCATGAAGTACAGCCAGGGTGCTCGTTACAATGAAAGAAGGCAAGACTGTCTGATGTGCTTTGGACATATTATGACGAGAGACCAGTTCCTGGAGAAGTACACTGAGCTTGGTAAGTAAAATATCACTACACATTTTTTGCTTTTTACTTTTATTTTCTTGTTTTTTGACATAGAAAGTTGTATGAATTAAATTAAGATATTTTTTGTCTTTATATTGATGCATATATATTTCAAAGTTGATAAATGTTCTTTAAAGGGTATTTCATATTCAAAAAAATAATATGAAGATCACCAACAAGAAGGACGAATGTCATTGGTGCAACAACGAACAACCTTAAACAAAGCAATGACAGTGAGGGTCGTGCAGGACTGGGCAGTGTTTCATTCTGTTACACACAGAATAGCTCTGACTCAAAATGGACTGGCTGGTATTTAACAAAAGCAACACAAATATAATGTTATAATTGAGTGATAGGATCTATTGCAAACATTTTCATTGCTGTGTTCTAAGACAAAATTCACCCAAATGTTTAATGCTCTCAATTTCATTTTAGAAGGTGGCATATGTGTGTGCTAGTTAAGGCTTATTGTGCCAACCTGACCAATGAACACATGTGGGATTAATTGAAGGGCAGTTTAATTGAAGGGCGGAGAGATAAATGGCTCGGTGAGCCTTGCCTGTCTTGTCCCTTGTTCTCTGATGGTTGGACCCGTGTGCGGCTGCCTTAGCTGGTTCTCTGCCGCAGCTGGCAAGGATAACTTCTTGTGAGACAGCACTGAGGAGAAGCCACATGGACCTACCCTGATGCAGCCCTGGGTGGTGGAAAAGTTGCGTGGAGACCCCTGTCAGTGCTGAGATGTTTACACGTTCACTGATTCGGCTTTTCTCCTGCCGTCGGCGTCTTTGCTTGTGCTTTGTGAGTTTGAGGAGGCTTTGTAGCTTGGTGTCTGATACATGGGCTAACGTCGGAATTATGGGTTTGGACTGGACTGCGTTGGGATGCTTTCTTAATGTTCACTAACCTTTTATATAAAACTCTCTCTTATACATATATCATTTTCTGTGGATTTGTTTCTTTAGTCTACCCAGACTGATACAATGTGTATATTATTTAATTATTGGTTGGGTTAGTTACTGCAAACATTTTGGATAGGTCTGCAATTATTCAATTAAGATGGTTTTATTGAATAGACATTTTCTAAGAGATGTAGAATATATTTAATGCTAGGAAAAATCCATACCTGATTTTTAAGTAATCAATAATAGCTTTGGCTTGTGTAACATCAAAGATATTCCATTCATCATTTTTTCCTAAATGGCATGGTCCTACTTCAGCCATAACTTCTCCCACCCATTTTATGCTGTCTTCTAAAGACATATGGAGTGCTGAAATAGAATACAGAGAAATGTGAAACATTATACTGAAAAGAACTTTCAGAGCAAGATAAGCCAAGACATCTTTAATGTGAAAAATTTTACTTTAGTAGGTGCAAGGACAAATGGTAAAACTTGTTTGTATATGAAATAATACTTTTGTGTAAAAGACAAACTCAACCACTCTGAACTACTATGAAGCTACACAGTTGTCTGATGAGTTTGTGTTTCCATTTCAAGATAAAGAGCTCTATCTGAAGAGTGTTTCAAAGTGGAAAGGAAATTTTTCTGATCTGAGAAATAAGAACATATCAGAAAGTGATTTTTAAAAATGGTTTGGCTTAGCTGGTGAATAAGGTTCAATCGTAGACTGAGGTGCTGAACTTCGTGCTGAAAATGTAAATAGATGGGCTCAAACAACACTTGGCTTTATATGATTGTTATCAAGTGGGATTTGGGGCATGGAGATTGTCCACAGAAGCCAGAAATAAAGATTTTTATGTAAAATACAGTACCAAGTTTTTTTTTTCTTTTCCACAACCAAACATTTATAACTCAATATAAATTGTTTCTCAAGAGGGGTGATGTTAAGAGCCAGTAGAAAAAGTCAAAGAATAACACAACTTCACTAACATCATCAAAAGTAGTTGCTTAATGATTCTAGTCTGGTTTTCAATATCTAAAACAACAAAAACAAAAATCCAAGACCAAAACAAAACCAACTAATCATCCAAGTAAACGAAACTATGGTTTTTGAAAAGAGAGCAAACTTGCTGTGGCTACAAGGAGGCCAGCTAGCAGAGTGGGTTATGCATTGGGCTGTTAACTGCAAGGTCAGTAGTTTGAATCTACCAGCTGCTCAGCAGGAGAAAGATGAGGCTTTAGACTCCATAGGGTTATGATCTCCAAGATCCATAGGGGCAGTTCTGCTCTGTCCTATAGGGTCACTAGGAGTTGGCATCAACTCAAGGATGGTGAGTTTGATTTGGTTTTATTTGGAGGAGGAGAAGGTAGGAAAGGCTAAGAGTAGAGCGGTATTAAGGTTCTATCTAGAGACTCACTGTAGTGGCTGCTTGGAGGGAAGAGATCATCTGGAGGGGGGATTTCAATTGGAAACATTTAGGGGAAACCTTGAGTTTGTGTTAGTGGTATAACTCACTCCACACCTCAGGACCTTCTTCTGTATCAGAACATAGGGAATCCCTAGTAATGTTTAACCTCAATTTTTATCATAAAATTGTATCTGCTATCATTGTAAATTATTTAAATGCAATATTAACTAGGTTATAGGAGTACTAATAACAAACTTGCTCCATGCTCACAATTGTTCTTATGTTTGTTGCTGTCGCTATGTTCGTCCATGTTGTTGAGGGCTTTCCCTTTTTCGATGACCATCCACTTTAAAAAGCATGATGTCCTTCTCCAGACTGGTCTCTCCTGACTGACCACAGGCCCAAAGCACGTGAGACAGAGTCTCTCCATCCTTGCATCTAAGCAGCATTCTTGCTGTACTTCTGCCAAGACAGATGTTTCTTCCTTTGGCAGTTCACGGTACTTTCAATATTCTTCACCAAGACACGGTTCAAATGCACTGATTCTTCAGTCTTCCGGAGTCAGTGTCATTTCACATGAATATGAGGCAACTGAAAATGCTTTCGCTCAGATAAGGTGTGCCTAGCCCTCAAAGTAACGTGTTATTTGGAATTTTTGTGCATAGATTTGTCTATTCTCCCACGTCTAATAATATATGCAATTATTAATTTACATCAATGTAGACTCGCGGAT
This sequence comes from Echinops telfairi, assembly GCF_000313985.2. Taxonomy (NCBI): domain Eukaryota; kingdom Metazoa; phylum Chordata; class Mammalia; order Afrosoricida; family Tenrecidae; genus Echinops; species Echinops telfairi. Next base: position 52,421,791 of record NW_022103968.1, on the reverse strand, counting down.
ATTTATCTTACCATGTGCTTATAATCCAATGCTATGTTATTTTGTTGTTGAAATTGTTCCACCTTGGGACACTGGGGGCTTTTTCAGTTTGCTGTTGTATTCTTGGACATACTGTCCCACCTTCTTTTGAAATGGCACTTATAGACACTTTGGGGCACAACATGCTCCAGGCTCATGTTGCTTATACGAATATTCATTACTCAACCCTCCAAGTATTCACATTCTAAGGAGACCTGGTTCCTTTGTAGGAAAGTGGAATTATAAATGAAGATTTGGGTGCTAGGTATGTTGGTTGTTACTGGGGTAACATTGCTTCTAAGCCTCTCAGCAGACAGAGCCAATAAATATTATGTGAGTGTAAACTAACTTAAATATACATACATACATATCCATGAAAATGGTGCAGGGACCCTATCTGACCTTCTCTGACTACACAGCGGAAAAAGAGAATTCAACTCCACACCAACCCAGGGTCAATTGCCACAAGGCAGGGGTCGACATGCCCTCCATGCTCCTTTTATCCTAGTCTGACACCAACTCTTCCTCCCGCATCATGCTGCTTGCCTGCTGGGTTCAATAATTCTCTGCAACGGCCACAGAGAACTCACAGGCAAAATTTACAATCAGGGTTAACTGTTTACCGCAAGTCAAGATCAACAAGCAGTGAGGGTGCAGTTATTGGTCCACAACAGCACCTCTCTTCAGCCAGCAGCCAAGTCTCAGATCCTCAGCCTCTCAGCCATGCGGTACCTTGGCCTCTCTCTGCCTCTTGGGGCCAGGCAGCCTTCCTACTGCTCTGCCTCCCAATCTCCTAGTCTTTGTGTTATGCGTCTACTTCAGCTCCGGTCTTTATATGGCTCCTCTCTTTCCTCTATCCTATTATCTACTGCAACCTCTGGTGCCTCTGTTCTTAGCTTCTACCTCTCTTGCACATACTTTTTCTTAATGACCCTGAGATTTCTCTCTCTGCTTCCAAGGTGGCTTTTAGACACAGAGGAAAGGCTTTGATTGGGGTGTGATTTTGTCTTTCAGCACACCATATCCCCAAGGTAACAAAGGGAAGCGATTTGGCTCATACCGTCTAGTAAGGTGGAGACTCAGAATACATCACACCTTAATCCTATCTATTAGCATAGCATATTTACATTGTGAAAAATTAATCCATGCTACTGACTCCAACTGATGTTTCTAGCATTTTGCACTTACAAACGTTACTGTAACAAATAAGTTTGCTTGTATGTTTGGTTATATGCATGCAAGTGTATGAGTAGGATAAATTCTCTTAAGTGGAATGTCTGGATCAATGGGACGGTGTATTTGCATATTTGATATGCAACACAGGTTTGCCTTTATTTTTAATTAATATTTCATCGTAATTTGGGTGAAAGGGTACACAGCATGCTAGGTTCCACACAAAAAACATGGGGTATTTTTCTATTTCCATCAGCAATATATGATACATTCTTGCAGCTTTGACAACTCAGAGAATTACAAAATTTAGATTTGTTAATCTGGTATGTTGCAAATGACATTTCTGTGTATTTTTAATTAGCATATTTCTTACCATTAAGGTTGAGCTTTCTCATTTGTTTAAGAGTCATTTGTATTTGCTCAGCCTTATCTTTAGTACTTTGCTATTGATTAGATATTTTTCTTCCTCGTTTCTGTATTATCTTCTTCTGGTTGCTGTTTATTTTATTTATTTAATGTTTATTTTAAACTTTTTACCGTGAATTAGGTGAAGGTTTACAGATAATCAGTTTTACATTCAATAATTCCTACACATTTTATTTCATCTCATTCATTACAATCTTCTCATTTTACCATCACTTATCCCATGTCTCAAGTCTTTTTGCCTTTTCTCCCCCTAATCCTTCCTTGGGTAAATGCTGCCCTTTTTATCATGAATGATGGAGTATATTAAGGGGTGCATAGCTAGTATTATTGTTCCCCTGATAGACCTATTATTTGGACCACTGAAATATGGATCATTGGAGTGAGTTCAATCCCAGACCTGAAGGGCGACTAAGTGCCAAAGTCGGGAATTCTTGCCTGTGAACCTGGTTTCTTTTATTTCATGATTTTGAGGGTTTTTTCCATATTCTCCCTCAATTTATCCAGGACATTAAAAGTGATCTCTTTCAGAGCAGCCGGTAGCAGGTACCATCTAGTTTCCATGATCTCAGGGTCCTGGAGATTGATGTTTTCACGGTCCATTAGCCCATCCAGCTAATTGTTTCCATTCATCTTTCAATATTAATCATTCATCTTTTGTCCAAAGAGGGAGAGAGACCAAGAGTTTCACATTAGATGGTTGCTCATAGGCTGTCAAGGGGTACTTGGTGTTGTAGGGGTAATGCTGTTAACCATACGGCTGGCAGTTCAAAACCATGAGCTGCTTCAGGGGAGAAAGATGAGGCTTTCAACTCCCCAAAATAGTTACAGTCTCAGAAACTCTCAGGGGTATTTCTACCCTGTCCTATAGGGTTGCTATGAGTTTGCATCGGCTGGATGGTAGTGAGTTCACGTGCTTTCAAGACCACAGTCCTGCTTATTAAAGTAGACTATAAAATGTTGTCTTTGTAAATTTTGCTATGCCAATTGACCTTAGTGTCTCCTGAGACTATGGTCTCAATCCTCTAGATCCAGAGACTCAGTCCTTCAAGTAGTTGTGTTAAATCTAACATGCTTGTAGAACTGCCCACTGCCCCCATGACATACCACATTTGCAGATCTATCTGCAGCAAAAGCTATTACGTTATATTCCCTCTTTTCAACATTGACCAAAGCTGCTCCTTCCATTGGTCATTATGAGGTACCCCAAATTGTATACAAGATGAGATGAAAACAGTTCAAATAATAAAAATATCTTAATACATTTGAACTATTTTATTGGCTTTATGGGGAAAGGGGTGGGGATTGGAAGATACTGATAGGATCTTAAATGAATGAAAATATCTTTGGTAAATTAATTATGAGAATTTGGTCTTGTTAGGTATAATTTGAGGTTTTACAACTCAAAGAGATGAACTGTATCTTTGCTATATATGTAGGAAAGAAATAATTTTCATTAAAATAAAAGGAGAAATCTGCATCTAGTGACATAATTTAGACAGAAGACTAAATATAACTTTCTGTAGAAAGAGAAAATGTATACTTACTTTTAAGATTATGAAGCAACATATCTAGCAAAGTCATAAACTTTGAATACTGAATAACAGAGAAGTCCATCCCTTGAGCCCACAAAAATCCAGATGCATAATAATCTAATAGAATAGCTTCCTTTAAACTAGTTTGAAGATCTTTGAAGTTCAAAAACTCTTGCAGTTTTCTGTAATCAAATAGAAAAGCTAGATATTAAAATAAACTTAAATTCTCAGGAGTTCATATTTTAAAAGCTTTGAAAACTTAAATATTTTTGTTGAATGAAAATTCTATACTATTCATACCTAAATTAAAAAAAAACACACACACAAAAACCCCTCAAACCAAACCAGGTGCTGTGGACGCTGATTCATAGTGATCTGACGCCTCGGGTGGTTCAGAGTGGAACTGTGCTCCATAGGGCTTCCCACAGCTATCACCTTTCTGAAGATCACCATTCCTTCTGTGGTGCAAATGGTTGCATTCAAGCTTCCAACTTTTGTTAGGAAGTGAACACTTAGTAGTTGGAGCCATTCAGGGTCCTAATTTTAAAACAATCATCATTGTCTCAAAATATGTAAATCCAAAAATAATGCTCAAACAAAAAATAGAGAGGTAAAAAGGTGAACTCACAAAGCACCACTGGAGCTAATTATTTCATCCATTCCTTATTCTGAATGATCTTTCTGCAATAAACCACTAAGGGTGGAGTTGCTGGATTAAATTGGACATGGTGAAATGAATGCATTGTTAAACTTCCTTCTAGAAAGTTAATGACAACTTTTTCCTCTCTCAACATCATAAAATAGGGCCTATTCCTAACCCTATCTAGTTTGGGTTTGTTAGTAATTTTACTATCCATCAGGCTGATAGGGGAAAAAATACTACAGTGTGCATTTCTTTGCTTGTTAGATTTGACACCTTTTAAATATCCTTCTCTATGGTTGCCTTTTCTTTTCCTAATAACTTCTAAGACCCTTTTGTATATAGAGAGATATTACTCCTTTATTTGTTTTTTTTTTTACTCCTTTATTTGTTTGTGATAAAATTTTATCTATAGGGAGAGGAGGAAGTTAGGTTACTTTATTTTCTCATTTACACCCGGGGGCTTTTATTTTTTATATAGGTTAAGTGTCAACTTGGCTGGGCCAAGATCTTCAGCAGTTTTTCACTTAAGGCATTCCCCATGATGGGATCTGAAGTAATGTAAACCACTCCATGATGGAATGTATTGTGAACAGCCAAGTAGATGTGAGATGGTTAAAGTGGCTTCCAATTGAAGGTCAGTTTCTTCAAGAGTGTGGCCTACTCCTATAAAAGAGACTCTGCATGGTTGCCTCCCTCCTTACTGGGTCTACATCCTGAACCTGTCTCAAGCACCTCCCATTTCTCTGGACTTGAACCAACAGAATGCTATATTGCCTGCTAAGCCTCTGAGCTATCAGCAACCTGCCATAGTGCCTGCTGATCCAGGATTCATTTGCTTCTGCCTCACTAGCCTGTGGTCTTCCTGTTTTCTGATTCACCAGCCCTGGCAGCGATGTGAGTCAGGAAAAAAGGCTCCAGCCTAACATCTGACCCACAGACCTCACCTGGACTGAACTTGCCTGTTATAAAAATGTGTGAGCTATTTTCTTGATATAAATTGCTTTCTAAGTGCACACACATTTATAAAGAAATATGTATATGTAGATATATATAATATATATTATATATACAAACATATATAAAGAAATTTATACATGTACAAGGGGGTATCCTCCCCAAAATGTAATTTTTTTTCAAGGCTAGGTATTTACATTTTTTCACAAAACAACCTTGTCACCTTCAAAATGCTCTGCGTTACACAAATCTGCGATTCCATTCTTGGAAACATTTTTCAAACTCATCTTTTTGGATGGCTGACACATCTCTTCTCTGTCCTCAAATTGCTTACTGTCCTTTGATGTCCCTCTTCATTCATGGAAACAAAAAGAGTTCGCATGGAGTATGGTCAGGAGAGTAAGATGTATGGTGCAAGACAGGCATGCTGTTTTTTGCCAAAAACTGGTGCACTGAGATTGGTTTCATGAGCGGGTGCATTGTCATGGTGGCAAAACCAGTCCCCCATCTGCCACAAATCAGGCCCTTTTTTTGGTGGGGGGGGAGTCACACACTGTTATGCAATCTTTCCAGAACCTCTAAATAGAAAAGCTTGATTAACACTCTGACCTAGTGGAACACACTGCAAAGGTACTACAAGTCAACATTTTCATCCATTCAGGAAGTGGATGGACACATAAAACAAAGCTTGCCATCAATCGACATTTCACCTTTTTTGAAACAAGAAATATGCTCATACATTTGATTGCTGCCCTTTGAGTTGTGTTCTACATCACAACAGATTTTCTGTCATTTTTCCTGAGCAGGAAACACAATTTCACAGCTGCATGCTGTTCTCTTAAATCGGCCATCAAAAAAAAAGAAGTTCAAGTGAAACTGCTTTTAC
>NW_022103968.1:52412884-52413972 GCF_000313985.2 Echinops telfairi | reverse complement strand
CAATGAATCATACAGTGAGTTCCAATTACTTTTGGTGACTCATTCAGGACCAAACGTTGAAATCCAGATCGACATCCTAGCATAGCTGGAGCACCATCTGTGCAAACACCACAAACCTTTTCCCAAGAGATCTTAGGCTCTTTCAGAAATGAACTAATAGTGTCAAATACATCACATGCAGTAATTGTCGTTTCAAGATGTTTGCAAAAAAGAAACTCATCTTTAAAGTCACCATCATTAATATACCTCAAGTAAACCAGTAACTATGAACAGTTTGCAACATCTGTAGATTCATCAAACTGGATGCTAAATATTGGAAGTGGAGCAGATTTAATTTCCTGAAATACCTGATCAAGAATATGAGCAGACATATCATCTATTCTTCTGCGGACAGTGTCATTAGATAAGGATATTGCAATCAATTTCGTAACAAATTAATTCCTGATCATAACTCGAACAACGTCTTTGACTGCTGGCAACAGTAAATTCTCAGCAATGGTGTGAGGTTCATACCTCTGGTGATTCTGAGTACCACCAAATATGAAACTTCAATGGCTGCTACGTTTTGTTTGTGGTACTTGCTACCAGTGTCAAGTCTGGCTTTCTTGAGCCCATCAGCTTTGCTTCTAAAATAGTTGGTATCCTTGCCTGTAAAGCTTGCTATCAAAATGTCACTTTAGTTTGTTCGATTCGTAGATTTGGCTGATAGAACTTCACAACAAATAACACATTGTGGTTTCTCAATTCCTGCTGTAATTGTTGAGGTAAAAGCATACTGTAAAAAAATCCTCACCCACACCGAGGCAAAACACTAAGGACATGGAACAGAACAGCAAGGGAAACAGAGCAACGAAGTCCCCAGGGAATACTAAAAATGGACCTGGGGGCCAGGGCTTGGTGCCCCCACAGACTTGACTGGAAAACACTCCTAAAGCCAACAAACAGTCCCTGAACTAACTACAAGCTCTTCTTTCTTGTTGTTGTGTTTTGCTTTGGTTTTTGTCATTGTCTTGCTGGTGTTGTTTTCCTTTATTTTGTTGCTTGGTTTTGCTCTGTCTTGTTTTTGTGCATGTTATTATCTCTGCAGG
>NW_022103968.1:52410441-52411528 GCF_000313985.2 Echinops telfairi | reverse complement strand
AGGGGAAAAATGAGTAGCTGATGCCAGGGGCTTAAGTGGAGAGCAAATGTTTTGAGAATGATGAGGGCAATGAATGTACAAATGTGATTTACACAATTGATGTATGTATGGATTGTGATGAGTTGTATGAACCCCTAATAAAATGATTAAAAACAAAAATCCTCACTATATATATTTTTTCTTAATGTTCTTCTCTACACGATCTATTGTCAGGGGATGGTTTACTAATGAAAATAATATATAGCAATAGCTTTAATAGTACAAAAGATGATACATGGCATAGTTCAGTCAATACAGTTCATTCAAGTTTCCTATGACTTACCATTTTCTGTGGGTTTTTTTTTAACATACCTGTTCCTATCACAGGGGGGCAGTATTCACATCAACCACAGTTGAATATAAAAAGATCGATCAGCATGCAGATTAAGTTCCCATAGTGTGTGTGTATACACACACACACATATATACATATATATATATTGCAGTAGTTGATGATTTTACATTACATGATTTTACATTTATCCATTAATTATAATTCATGAAGTGTCATTTTACCTCCAATACTGCTGCTTTCAACACAGTAGCATATAACAGAGTAGCTGCTTTCTACACAGTAACTGTTCTCTATACACGTGTGACTGGTCCACATAAGTACATTATGGCACCAACCCTGTCACATACACCAGTATTTTTATGGGGTGTATGTGATGGGGTTGGTACGATGATGTCATCACACTCAGTACTCGGATGTGGGCCTAGCTGCACGTGGGCAGACCCACCTGGAGACGGATAAAGGAGCGGTGTCTCGGGTTCCTAATAGGTGTTTTCCAATGGTTGTGAAAGGGTCGTTCGACCCCAAAGGGGTTGCAACCCACAGGTTGAGAACCACTGCACAGAGCCTGTCTTCAGTGATGGCCAGATAATGTTAAGTATCAAGTTGACCCACATTGTAAGACCTAATTGTTCTTGTATGTTCTTATACCTAAGGATACTAGCTCAAATCCATTCACAGAATATCTCCTGTTCACACAAACACCTATGAAATATATGTATATATCTGTTATAAATATAAATAATCACCATATAA
>NW_022103968.1:52399308-52409719 GCF_000313985.2 Echinops telfairi | reverse complement strand
TATATATCTCAACCGTACAATTGTGCATTACTGAACCCAGAAGTAGTATTACTGAACCAGTGAGTTCTAGGACTGGGTGGGGCTGGCACCTCACCCCCCAGAGACAATTTTATTTAATACTACAATCCATAATGTAAACCTTTATTGTCAAGTGATTCCAACCCATGGCAACACTGTGTATGCCAGAATAGAACTGTTTCATAGGGGTGTCCTGACTGAACTATTTCTTAGAGCAGATACCCAGGCCTCTATTCCATGGCACTGCTTAGTGGATTCGAACCACGATCCTTCATTTCAGTGGCAGTGCACGAACTGATTGCCCCACATGGGGATCATGACGTGTATTCTGCATTTCTAACTGCTTTCATCTGTGTATTTTGTATACATCTTAAGTTTCATCTTGATCACTTAATTTGGAGGGAGTGTAAATTCTGTATTGGTTTTATTCTTTTAGTTTCTTATTTTAATTATAAAAAGTTCTTATTTTCATATTTCATCAGCTCTTCTTTAATCCCTTGTTGCCTGGAATTTATGCCTTCTTTAATTAGCAGCTCTTTGGAATTTTTTTTCTCTATTTCTAGCAATTTGTCTTTGTTTCTTTTTTTTTTGGTCTTTCTTTTAAGTATACTCTTCATATGCTTTCTGCAAGCTATATCTTTTTAATTAAATATTGGACCCGAATATATGCATGTGTTCTTTGCTTTTTAATTTTCTGCACAAACACACACACATATCTGCCCCATCTTTAATAATATTTGAAGGAAGGCAAACTCTTTTGGTGAAATCTCTTTGACTTTCCCAGCATTTGATAGTCTCCACTCCCCCCTTTCATCTCTTACTCAGTACCATTGAAACTTCTTTTTCAATGTGATGGGGCCCTGGTGGTGCTGTGGAATAAACGTTGGGCTGTGATTCAATCCCACCAGCTTCTCTCAGGGAGGAAGATGAAGCTGGCTGCTTCTGTGAAGATTTGCAGCCTCAGAAGATTTGTTACCCTGTAGGGTAACTACCAGTGGGAATCAACTAGACGGTGGGATTTGCGTCTGGTTTGGACTTTGAATTTGAACTACAGGAAGGAATTTGGAGCAATATACGACTACAGTTTTAATGCAACCTTTCCACACGTTACTGGAAAATTTGTAAACATCTTTTCTCTGGTGACAAGGGAAGACAGAGCAGGAGAAAGGAAGAGATAGTCACACTGTAGGGTGAGAGAGTACAGGGAAGAGAAAGAGTGTTATTGGAAATTTTTCTACAGTGACTGGTGATGTAACTACTTTGTGTCACCAAGAATTTCAGCAAAAATAATAAATTGTTCTTGCATGCCTTTGAAATTGAAGTGCATTTTATTCCTGAATATGATGACATGCAGAAACAAGCCTAAGGCAACAACTGAGCAACTCATGGAAGCCCAGTTAGGGAAAGGTTATAAAAAGAGCCCTCAGTGTTATTTCGGTGTTTATACAATTGATTTCAATTTAATCCATATCCTCTTCTTAAAAGAGAAATTGAGGTGGATCTGTAAATAAAGTCAGGCTTACATTGACGTTTGAATGGTTGATATCAGTTAGTAGATTGTGGAAAATGTATCCAGACATTTAACTTTGCTTAAAGTGTACTCTAGAAATATGTTTTACTGATACTTTAATGATTCATTTGTCTGGTTGCTTTCATAGAGAGAAACTTTTAATTTTAAGTGCTAGGGAGATGTGCTGAAATCTTATAATTTATTTAAGTAAGTCTCTAGCTTTGTAGGCAGCATGGTCTGGCATATTTCTGTCACTTGGTGACAAGAGACCTAACTTACAATTCTGTCATTTTGAAAAGTATATAATCCCCATATACAATAAAGCTATTTTTAAATGAAAGTGAATGAGTGGTTGCAAATATTTCAGGATTACTGATCTAAAAGTCACAGTAAGTACCTCAAACATTTCTTTGCAAGGCAAGGGCACCTTTGCAACACTGGTGGCTTTGATCTAAAATTAATGTCCTAAAAGTTGAGATTATTTCAAGCAATTTTTCTGTATTAATGAAGCAGTCTGATAGGTCAATCTGTTGTGAACCTGGCCACTTCTCGGTTGCTAATCGGAGTATCCTCCTGTGTCTCTTTCACTTTTATGTAAATTCACCGCTAAGGATAAAAATATTTCTAGAAGTCAGATATTTACCAGCAAGAGAAAAATAATACTGTCACACAGGTCTGATACACAATAGGTCTTAAAACATCGTAAGAAAAACCTTAGGATGGACTTGTTTATAATATATTTTATTTAATATGGTCGTGTTTAAACCATATAGGAAATTATATAAACTATTTTGTCATTGTGCATTGTGTTCTTTTGCCTATTAGTATTTTTAGCCAACTGTCATTTTGACTGACAGTGACCAGACATTTGGGATAACCTGAAAATGGAGGAAACGTATTTAAAGGCATAATCAGTGCTGTTAGCCCAACAAATGCATTTTAATAACTAATTCTCATGTTACACATCGGAATTCCCAGTGCACATTCTGTTGTATAAAAATGGTATGATCATTATGAAATAGCTGTTCAAAATATGTGAAACTCTTTAAGGTACAGAATGACCCATAGAGAGTGGTTGGTATTAAGCAGACTAAGGCTGGATTCAGATTTCTAGCAGGGTTTGCAGGCACTGGTGGTGCAAGCATCTTTAGGAAATGCGTCAGTGTTAGCACCTGTTCTTGATATGCCTTCCCCTCTCAGAGTTCTCTTTCAGCCTGTACATCTGTCATATTCCCTTCTCAGTACAAAACTGCCTCTGTTTCCTAATATTTGTCAGATTTTCAAATGATGACCACTGACAGTCATTTTCGATTTGCCCATTATGGCTCACAACACCCTGCTTATGTCCCAGGACTTTCCCGCTGGGCCTTACAGCCAGCATATCCCATCATCCGCACTCTCCTCACATTATGGCCAATCAGGCTTTCATTATGAGAGTGAGATCATCTTAAAGCAGATGACCACTAAAAACACCTTTCGGGAAATTGTATGATTATATCTGAGTAGGATTCTAAATAAATGTTGTGCTGCAGAGAGAAAATGTCCTTGAGAATGCCATGTGCATGTGTACCTCGACCCTGTCAGGCAAAGAGTGTCCGAAGAGGTGATCTTCACAGGAGCCAATGGTCACATCCTTCTCCCAATGAGGCACTGCTCGGCTTGGACTACTTGCCTTTTTGGCTAGTGGCGGGCTAGTTAATCAGTGTGGTATCACTGCTTATATACTATATTAGAATTACTGCCTGTAGATTAAGTTCTACAAACCTTTTAAAGTAGCTTGCATGAGTAGGGCTGGCTGACTTAAGGTGACCAGTATTGAGGGATCTCTAAAATAATAGGATGCATAAATTATTAGTATTATAGGAACACTCTTTCTGAGAGGGGGCAGAGGGCCCTTTAGGATTTTGTGCAAGTTTTATGAATGAAAGAGGCAAGAAGATGGCATACACTCAAGGATATTTTTAACAGAAAATCTCTACTCTTAGTTCACATTAGCAAGTTAGTTTAAAAGTTTCTCCTATGAAGAAGACTATAGAACTTCACACACACAAAATGCCATTTATTTGAGACTTTCTTGTGCTCCAGATTGTGGATGGATAGACAGATAGATAGATAGATAGATAGACAGACAGACAGATAGATAGATTATAGATATAGATATCCTCCTCATACTGCCATCCAGTCAATTTTGACTCAGTACACAAAATAATAGCAAACATTTTGAAAGGAAAAAAAAAGGCTTGATGTGCATGATAATGACCACATGATGAGATCATTTATAGATGCAAAATGAACATCTTTCTGTATCACATTGGAATACTGAAGTGCTTACTGTTGAACTCCATTTGGGTCCGCTGTTAGCAATTCAGTGATCTGGTCAATTGAGAGAAAATCAGGAGAAAGGATTTCCTCATGCTCATTGGATTCAGTATCCCTCTATAAGAAAAAGGTACCATTAGTTATTTCCATCATGTTTAATGTATTAATCCCACTGATATGAAAATTTGGTCTTTTGTGGTCTAGTTGCAGTCAGAAAAAAATGTAAATACAATCGAACTCTAGATAAGCGGTTTTTGTTTCCCATTTTATATAGTGGAAGCTCTCTTCTGAAGTGTCAAATGGTGAGCCAATCTGGTTTTGGAGCATATGTAATACCGGTTTTCAATTCAATAAGTATTTACCAAATTAATTACATATTTACCAAATTATTACATATTCCTCATTGATCTGGAGGCATATGAAATCCAGACTGCCATCAAGTGGATTTGGACTCATGTTGACCCTATATTTAGGGTTTCTGAGGCCATAAAAGTTTATGAGAATGAACAGCTCCATCCATCTCCCGAGGAGAGCTAGTGGGTTTGAACGTCGAACCTTGCAGTTAGCAACCCATTGCTTACCTGAGAGAGCCACCAGGGCTCCTCTGGAGGTACTAGAGGAGGCAAAGAAAACAAACACCACCACTGCCAACAAAAAATCATTAGAAATACTTGCTACTCTCAAGAAGTGATTTAAGAGCAAGAAAAGAAAATTATGTGGGACAAGGAAGCCATAGTCAATATGTCACTTAGCCTTAAAGAAAGGTCTTGGTTCAGAGACAGAACAAGAAGTCTATAGAGAAGTTACCCTTGTGAAACTCAGGGTGGATAATGTCCCAGGTTGATGAATTGGCAACAGCAAGGTTAGCAAGACAGGACAGCTGGGGTCTGGGGCTTATTTTCTAAATAGCAGACAGTCCACAGAGATGTACACATGTCTAGTGGGTCCTAGGTGGGAAATGGAGGCTGGGGATACATTATGGAAGATCTTAAATTTTAATAAGTACCAAGTACTTACAAACCAACCAATCAAACAAACTCACTGCAATCGAGTCGATCAGAACTCATAGTGACCTGTTGGAATAGGGCAGAGCTAGCTGTGTGGATTTCCAAGCGTCTAACTCTCTAATGGCGTAGAAGACCTCATCTTTCTCGGAAGGAGCAGCTGGTGGTTTTGAACTACTGACTTTGAAGTTAGCAGCCCAATGTGTAACCACTACACCTTCAGGGCTAATGTGCAAATATTTTAGATTGTGGTTCATTGAAGATTGTCAGGCTGAGGAGTTTGTTCTTAATAACACAGGTAATTGGAAATCGGTGAAATTTTTGAGCAGCAAAATGACACATTCAAGATTGTGTTTTAGGAAAGGTGAACTTGGCAGCAGGGTGAAATCAAGGCAGTAACAGAGAAAAGTAACTGGTAGAGTTCAATAAATAGGTTATTAAAATGTATCAGGAGAAAGGCATTTGCTTTTACTGGGTTCCTGACTATGTAGAATGTAGAATCACTGCAGATGAAACAATGTCTATATGAGGGACTAAAAGTGGGAAAGGGGTCCCTGGGAGGTACAAATGGTTAATGCCTTCCAGCTGTTAACCTGAAGGTAAAGGATTGAGTCTAGCCAGTTGTGTCTTGGGAGAAAGGCCTGGAGATATTTCCCTGAGTTGACTCTACGTCAATTCATTTATAAGAGGAAAGAATGAGCAAAGAGTCTGAAACAGCTGGCTGACAGACCTAGTGTTGGTTATCATGGTCTTTAATAAGATATATTGTATGTCCCTTTCTGTGAATTCAAAGACAGCATTCTCTCTGGGTGGAGGAAGTACTAAAAGGCTCCCAGGCCCAAGACAGACCTAGTCCTGTTCCTGAGTGCACCACTTGGGAATAGAGGTCAGTCCAAAGCCCACTCATGCCTCAGCTCATGCTTTTTAATCAGAGCATGATTTGCATAAAAACTGTAAGTGGTGGTCTAGTTACATCAACAGATATAGGAGTGTTGGAAGATGATGTTGTTCTTAAGAAAGCAAGATGATCAGTTTGGTTTTTAGTGGTTGGGCTTAAAGTGGAAGATGCATAGCAAAGAATAAGCACTTAGAAGTTATTGGAAATGCTGGGGTCAAATGTAAAGATGTCGGTGGGTGTAGGAGTCAACTCCAAGTGCAGCAATGAATGAAATTACCAGGGCACAAAGAGTAAAGCTTCGGATGAGAGAAGCAAGAATAGACTGGGAAATTGAGAGGAGAGGAAACTGCAGTGTCACAAAAATCAAAGATTAAGGACCCAAGGGGGAGGATCCATGGTAATATGCACCAAATAAGCCACACTGGCCCTAGTTCCTGGGCGCACCCTGGGGACACAGGCCAACTGCCAGAGAGATCCGATGTGGAAACTCCATTAGCTGAACTGGGGACTCTACCTCAAACACACCTGTAACCTGAGGACTTGAGAAATCATGGTGTTTGAAGAAGCAGGGTATTGAACTGTCAGTAGGCAGACAATCATTGACTTACTACATCAATGCCCTTTATGCTGCATTATGATATATATTATTCCGGAAAAACAGTGACTGACATTCTCAGTGAACATTATTATAATTTTTCTCTGACCACCAACTCTGGTTGTTTGTGTAGTGTCCAGCCACAAAAGGATTTATTCTGTACAAGTGAATAATTCAGGTATTGTCAAATGGAGTTAACCTCCATTTGCCCAATATCCCTCTCTTGATAGCATTGAAAAAATTAGTACCAGGGGCTAATCAATGACAATATTAACTGAAGATCTCCATGCTCCAGGGTGATGATCTCTGTACCATAAATTAACAAGGGTGTTTTTAAAGGAAGCCAAAGGCAGATTAATAAAAAACAAACAAAAAAACCAAAAACACAGATCCAAGAATGGGGTTTGGACTCACACTAAATCCCAGCTCTAATTTAAGAACTATTAGTTCTTACTTCCTGGCCCTGTTCAATACTTGCCCTCAGGAAGGGGACACAGAGGTATGGGTGAAGTCTAGTGAAGAAATTAGATAGTGCTCAGCTATCAGATAAAATAATGTCTGAGGTCTTAAAGGCTTGGTTCCCAAAAAAGTGAGATGTGAACTAACTCATCATGGAAAGGACACAGCAATATCAGTGATTAAAAGATTGCAACTCCTAAAACCCAAAACTGAAGGAGGGAATCGTATTGGAGCCTATTCTGGCTTACAGAAGTCTCTGGAAGACAGTGGGACCCCAAGCTACATTTGTAAGAGCTCCACAGGAAATGCGCCTCTGACTTCCCTCTGCCCACAACAGAGGGAGGGGCAGAAACTGGTCACAAACATAGAGCATTGGAGAGATGGCTACAGGAGATCAGAAGGATAAGTCTGACTTGAATGATTAAACCTTGTCAGTTTGTACCTCAACATTTTCTGTATTTTTCGTATTTTGTTTTCATATTGGGGTTGATCTCGGATGTATTTTGTCACTGGGGTAACTCTCTTGAGTTTTGTTCTATGTGTTTCAGCATATAAAACCCAGGATTGATGAACATATGAGTCAGCAAGTAGAATGATTCCTGGAAGGTGCAGTGAGGGAGGGGGTATAAACATGGAGCTAATATTAAGGAGTTCAAAGAAGAAGAGAATGTTTTAAAACTGACTGGATGCTTGATGTGATTAAATTATGGAATAATATGATATCTGTATTAGCTCCCAATAAAGTGGTTTTGAAATAAATAAAATGTAAATTAAAACAAAGCAAAACATTATGGGCCTGCAGGGAGAAGAGGTGAGTATTTTTTATCCTTCCATGTGAATGGGCTTCCCTAAATAAGGACAGCAAGAAAATGCTTTGCTATTGTTAACCAGACTGCATCCCAAATTTTATTTCCTTTTCCAGTCTGGGAAAACCCCAAACGTAATACTCATTGACAACAGTAATTGGCTTAATGTTTGTAACTTAATAGTAGGTTATCATTTATTTTTTTAAAATCCAGTTTAGAAATAACGTATGCTACTTATTAGCCATCTTTTTTAATATAGCATTAACAAATTAACCTAACCTAGGTCAGGCAATTTTATTTTAAACTCATTAAGGAGAAAAAATATTTTCATAGCTAATATAATATCTTGAACTTAGTAGGCACTGAGATGCATGTAAATTGAATCAAATACACTGTTTTATAAAAGGGTAGTTTATAGCTATACATTTGCTCCAATAGTTGTTGGTTACTGTGACAGTTACATAATCTACCGGCATCTTGAGGAAGGGGTGGAGTCTAGCCTGTCAATCAGATCATAGCCAATGATGCCTCTGTGTGGGCATGACCTCCTGAAGATTCTGGGAACTCCTGTCTTCCTCCCTGGAGCTGGAGGGACATACACACTCCCTGCTTGATATTCCTATTGACAAGCCACATGGAGCTACACTGAAGGAGCCAGAGCCTTGGAGCTGGAGGAGCCATGTGGAGACCCACCCCAGTGCTGAAATGCTTCCACCGCCACTGCTTTCACAAGACTTTCCACCCACTGGCCTGTGACCTTCCTACATTTGGCATCATTGCATGTGTTATGTGTGCCTGAAGAGGACTTTATAGACTAGTATTGGGCATATGGGCAAATGATAGAATTATGGCTTGATATGGACTGGGATAGGGTGTTTTCTTAATATAAAATTACTCGTTGATATAAAGCTCTTTCTTATACACATATGAGTGTCTATGAATTTGTTTCTCTAGTCTACCCAAACGAACACAGTTACATTTAAAAAATATATAATTAGCCCTGAGTATAATTATTCATGACCTGTTAATTCCATTAAGGGGTTCGGGGGAGCTGTAGGTTAGGCCTTGGGATGCTAACCTCAAGGTTGGTGGTTCACCAGTAATTGCAGGTGAGAGGTGAGGCTAGATTTACAGTCTTGGAAACACTCTATAAGGTTGCTTAGAGTCAGGATTAAATCGATGACAATGTGTAGATGGGCCAATTCCACTAGCTTATAAATTCCTCTAGGACAGCCGTTCATTCTTTCACTTTGTTTTAGAATTCCACAGGTCTCAGAATATCCAAGGAGCCTGGCGGGGGTGGGGGGGGGGGGCGGTGCCAGGTAAAAGGTGGAGTATTAACCACCAAGACAGTGGTTCAGACCCACAACCTGATGAGACTGTCTATTCCTTAAAAGATTTACAGCCTCAGATACCCTGTTGTCCAAAGGTTAAGATTTGTGTATTTTTTTTAAATATAATTCTTCTCTGGCCTATTTTTTTTTTCCAAGCAGAGAAATTTTAAATGAAATAAAATGTATTGGAATGGCTGGAAAATTCAGAGTCCCTCTGAGTTGAGTCAACCTGATGGAGTGGGCTTGTTCTCTTTCTGTTCACAGGCAGGCCACCCGGGCTAGTCGCTGACTGTCTGAGGTCATTTCCGTCACATGTGGCATCGTAAGAAAATCCAGCAGGAAGAACAACAGGACTTAGCGGAACCTGGTATCTTCTGATAGTTTGGCTAGTGATTAATCTTGTTACTTAAGTCATTTGAACCTAATTTAGACTCATGTTAAAAATAATTTTGATATGTTTTAATATACATAAGATTGCTCTCATTGTTAATAATAAAGGGACACATGTAAAATTAATTATTTAGATATTCAGATAAATTTTATTTGACTTAAACATTTTCTGGTTGGAAGAAATCTAGGTCACATAAGATCTATTATGAAGGAAAATACAATAATCTTAACCTTTGGACAACAGTAATTCTAGCTAAGACACGTAATATTGTCTCATTTCCTACTAAAACCTCCAAGCTTAAGATAATCATGTTTTAGGAGGGTTTACCTCTGGGTTTTTATTTTCTTTTATTTAAAACCGCATTCTTAGACCTATTTTAATCCACAGCTCTTTTTTGTTTTTACACTGCCCTGCACTAGAAAGGCTATAAGGTGGTTTAAAATGTTGAGCCTTTCAATACATACATTCTGATTTGTACACATTAAATATACAATAGAAAACTCATGAATAGACTAATAAAAATGTGGCTGTGTAATTGTGGCTTTCTCTGTGAAATTACATCTCCAACGAGGAAAATATGAATGCTAAACTGCACTGTAGCTCATTTTATTCCACCACCTGGTGGATTTTAGCAGTTATTCCAAGAACAGTAAAATTGTAAGCCTGATATTATATGCCAGATAATGTTTTTCTCTGATTTTTCTCTCTAATGTAACTTAAACTCTGCACATTGTGTTATTTAGCTTTATACAGATGTATTTCTTCCACCATAATAAGCATTTATGAGCAACTCTATATCCATTACTGGTAGTGCCTTATGTAAAACCTAACTTTAATCAATGTACAGTAAAAGAATGCTAACAGATTTCCCAAAATATTACTAAAGAGAGACTTTATAGGCACAGAGAACATAGACTGGCTAATAATTCCAGAATTCAAAAGGCTTTCTGGTCACGTGAAAATAAGTGCACTAAGGAACAGTACTGGAGACAGCCATATGGGAGCTTGATTGAAGAGGAAAATTCAGTATTAATGAGGCTGTCTATATTGAAAAGTTTGCTCTATCATGATTTTTTT
>NW_022103968.1:52397142-52398567 GCF_000313985.2 Echinops telfairi | reverse complement strand
AAAGAAGTCCCCAAAGGGATTGGAACTCACTAGTCATTCGGGGGAGCAAAGACCTGATGCTTTCTTCACATAGAGACTACACTCTAACACCCTGTGGAGCAGGTCCACTCTAATACACAGGGTCCAGAGGGACAGAAGCAATGCGGCAGCACACAACAAGATCTATTCATGAGGGTAAGTCCAAAAGCACTGCTACGAAATGATAGCCACCTTGATTACGCCAAAGTACAACTTCTGACGGCTGCTTCCATCGAACCCTTCCCTGAAGAACTCTTGGATGTACACAGTGGCAAAAATGGCAGGTTTGGCATCCTGAGTGACTCAATTGGTGTTCTTTTAAAATATTTGCATTTGAAGAACAAACAGGAGTATGAAGGGGCAAAAATAGGGTGAGTATTGGAAGGTTTCCCCATAAAATTCTAATTAGAATAGGCCTTAAAACTCTCAACTCAACTGCCATAGAGTCAATGTTGACTCAGCTTCAGAGACACCCCAGTGGGTTTCTGAGACTGTAACTGTTTCTAGGAGGATAAAGCCCAGCTGCCGGTGGTTTTGAACTGTCAACCATGCGGATTACAGCCCAATGCTTAACCACTATATCACCAGGGGACCTATTGGACTGCCCTCGTTACCTTCAAAGAATGTACAGGTATATTGTGATGGAGAAAAATTCCTTTTTTCCTGGAAATTTCCTGGCCTTTTCCTCAAAAATGCATTTTTAAAATTTTCTTTAAAATTTTTCATAATAAACCCTCTTGATTGTCCTGTGTCCATCAAGAAAATCTATCGAGATGAGCCCTTGGAATCCCTAAGGATACTTGCGATAACAACCTTCTGAGCCGACCACTCAGCCTTGATTTTAACTGGCTTATCAGATCCTCTGGGAAGCTATAGCAGTAATCAGATCCAGCTATTGGGATCAATCCAAATCATCTCCTGTTACAATTTATTTCACTAGGTCATTTTCTTTAGCTTTGATCATCCTTAAAACACTGGTGCAAAGATCAGCTCTTTGAGCTAGCAGATCTTCATGAAACACTTTTTCTTTTGTTTTGTTTTTTTAACTACCCTCTTATTAAGACCCCCTAGTGAGACTAACACAACCATATTACTGAGAGAATTTGTCTGCAGCCATTCACTGGTGGCAGACATTTTGAAACACAAATTTTTTTATAAACCCATCAAAGTGTGGAATACAACTTTAGTAACAATAGTTTCTGACATATACTTGTGTGTGTATGTGTATGTGTGTGTACATACCATCCTTCTCGGAATGAACTGGCTGTGATGTTATTTATAATGAAAAATGATAGTTCACACTTAATGGGAGGAGGATAGTTTATATTCTAAGTGGCACCGGCATAATTTGTGATTCAGCTCTAGAAAGAAGTGATAATAGATTTTCATCTCAAATATACAAATGAC
>NW_022103968.1:52394572-52395890 GCF_000313985.2 Echinops telfairi | reverse complement strand
ATGTAGACTTTGTCATATGTTCCCCCTTTCTCCCTCGCCTTCCCTCCACCCTCCTGATATCACCAATCTCTCCACTGGTCCTGAGGGGTTTTCTTTTAGGTCTCTGATGCTAATTGAAGTAAGTTCCTTTTAAGTATACTACTAAACGATTATACTTCCCCTATAGACTTTTGGAAGACATTAAGAAAGTCAGTTCATGACACAGCATTAAGGGAGCCAGTGCTGGAGACACAGCGTGGGGGATGTGCCGGATCTGACCCCACCGCACTAGAGTGAAACACTAAGGTGTACAGTGGAAAAGCAAGCAAAGCAGAGCAACGAAGTCCCTGAGGAATGCCAAAGGTGGACTTTGGGGGCAGGGCGCGAAACCCCAGTGGAGGTATCTGGAAAACACTCATAAAGTCAATGGACAGACCTGGAACTAACTGTTTGTGGGCTTTTCATTTTTTGCTGTTGGTTTTCCTTTTTTTCTTTATTTTGTTTTGTTTTGTTGTATTAGCTATTGTTGATTTATTGTTTGTGTTTTTTTGTTATATTTTGCTTTCCTTTGTTTTTGCTCATAATTTTGTCTATGCATGTCTATCTGGACAAGATAGGTGGGGTGAAAAATCCGGAGGAGACAACAATGGGACCCATGGTTTCCGGGGGGACATGGAAGAAGGGGAGATGGGAAAAAAGGAATGGGGTGCCAAAAGACTCAGGGACAAGGGAAGAAGAGTAAGTGATCTCTCCTGATGGTGAGGGAGGCACAGGATGTTTGGGGGGCCTCGATCAAGGGCAATGTAGCCTGGAGGAATTACCAAAACCCAAATGAAGGCCAAACATGATAATGGGACAGGAGGAAAGTAAAAGAAAATAGAGGAAAGAACTGGGAGGCAAAGGACATTTATAGAGATCTAAATACAGGCATGTATATATGTAAATACATTCATATACAATGACAGGGGAATAGAGCTATGTACATATATTTATTTAGAAAGTATTATGGCAGCAGATGGACATTGGGTCTACACTCAAGTACACCCTCAACACAAGAACAATTTGTTTTACTAACATAGCACTCTGTGATGTTCACCTTCCCTGGCACGATCCCATAAGCAAATGTGGTGAAGAAATATGATGCATGGCTATC
Organism: Echinops telfairi; assembly: GCF_000313985.2. Lineage (NCBI taxonomy): Eukaryota > Metazoa > Chordata > Mammalia > Afrosoricida > Tenrecidae > Echinops > Echinops telfairi. The sequence continues at coordinate 52,394,758 of NW_022103968.1, read as the reverse complement.
AAAAGATATAGCATCTGGGGTCTTAAAGGTTTAAAGATAAACAAGCGGTTATCTAGCTGAGAAGCAACAAAGCCAATACAGAAGAAGCACACCAGCCTGTGTGATCATGAGGTGTCAATGGGATCAGATAACAGGTATCACCCACCCCCAAAACAAACAAACAAAAATCTTATCAATGGGAATGAG
>NW_022103968.1:52391751-52393042 GCF_000313985.2 Echinops telfairi | reverse complement strand
CTCTCTCTCTGCCACCGAGTCAATGCTGACTCATAGCAACCCCTGTGGGTTTCTGGGATTGTAATTTTATAAAGCCCAGTCTTTGTCCCCCAAGGAGCAGCTGGTGGTTCCGAACTGCTGATCAGGTGGATCGCAGCCCAAAGCGTAAGCATTACATCACCAGAAGTCCTCTTGCAGCCCCTAGCTAGTACAAACCGGTGGCAGGCAGGCCTTGGCACCCTAATGATGACACAGCTGTATGGATCAGCTCTCTTCCCTGTGAACTGCAGGAACCCTGCTGGCATTGAAATAGGACATTGGGTTTCCACCATGCAGTGTGTAGTATGCTTATCCTAGTAAATGAGCATGGCTAAGTGGGTCCGGGTTACAACTTGATTTCTTCAGTTTGTTACTAAGCGAAAGATGGAACAAATCCTGAATTGCATGCCATGGGGAATACCTGCTCCTCAAAAAAGTTAAATGTGCAAACTGACAATGCTGAGCTGGTAATCATCTAACATAGATAACTAGCTCATTTGCCCAACTTCATCTATTACCCCAACAATGACTTTTTTCCCCTGGTGCATGGCACTTCTTCTCATCCCCATTTCATAAGAGATCCCCACATTATCAGCCTCTTCCTAAAAGGCATTATCTACATGAGTGAGAATGCCTATGTGTTCACTGACAATTGTGTGTTCTCATAAGTACATTTTGTATGTATTTAAATAACACAATTTAATTGGGAAATTTCCTATGCCACTTTTGAGATTGTATTACTTACATCAGAGATCACAAGGGAGTCACTGGCTTAGTAACCAGTTTATCAGATTAAAATGTGTTTTTAATGTATGCTAATTTCAAAGGCTCATATGAGAGTCAGCAGGCTTTGTTGTTGTTAGGTGCAGTAATGTATGCAGTAAAGCTCATTTCTAATTCACAGCCATCCCATGGGACAGAGCAGAGCAGCCACATTGGGTTTTCATGGCTGTAATCTTTATAGAAGCAGATACCAGGCCTTTCTCTTGCAGAGTTTCCAGGGGGGTTCAAACCATCCACCTTTGAGTTTGCAGTTAAGTGCTTAATGGTTGTGCCCCCAACATGCTTTAAAAAACTCAAAACCAAGCTCACTGCTATTGAGTCAATTCCAACTCATATTGACCTTATAGGGCAGAGCAGATCTGAATGTCTGATACTTTACGGGAACGACTTTCGCATCTTTCTCCCCTGGACTTCCTTGTGAACTCGAACTGCTGACCTTAGCAGTCTGCATATAGTATTAGAGCAGTGGTTCTCAACCTTCCTAATGCGG
>NW_022103968.1:52365556-52390163 GCF_000313985.2 Echinops telfairi | reverse complement strand
TCTTCCCCCCCCACCCCACCACCCCCGCCCCAAGATTCGTCAATGCATCATGGATAAAGGGTTATTACAATCCATGCCACCTTCTGAACAATAGGAACTGTGATCATTGCAAACAATAACAACAACAAAAACAAAAACACAACACTGTAGAAAAGGCACTGGCCCGTTTTAAATTCTGAGATTATTTTTTGCTTTTCTTCTTCGAGTGCAGAGAATTTAGGGGGCGGGGGGCGGTAAGATGTAGCTGTAATGTAGTTTGCTGCACGGAAAGGTCAGGTGGACGCTCAGAGCAGGAGCCTGCCCAGCCCGGGTCCGCCCCCGCTCCAGGCCCTCTGGGGACGCGCACCCAAAGGGCCAGGGCCTGGGACCTGGGGCGCCTCCTCGGAGCCTGGCCTTAAACCTGGGCCGCAGGCCCCGCGGGCTGGGGAGGGAATTCCGAGATCTTCGGGGCGACGGTGGGGGCGGAGGGGCGTACCTCTGTATCCGGCGAGGTGCCCGCAGGGGTCATCACTGAGGGGGTCGTGGGCACCGAAGTCATTCCCGCAGTAGTCGCCATGATCCCGCCCCAGTCTAGCGGCCCTTTGTCGCCATGGCAACGAGGGAGGGGCTGCGGTCTCCGGGCTCAAAGGGAAGCCACTCCCTGGCTCCGAGGTTTCCTGCCCTGGGAAATGGTTGGGTGCTGGGAAGGCCCAGGGCAGTGCTTTGGCCACCCAGTGGAGACAGACTTGAACCTTCTTGCGTGTGAGTGAAAGGGAAAAGAAAAACAATCGGGCCACATAATGGAACGCCTGCGTGTGCAAGGGCCTTAAATGCTGGCACAGAGCAAGTTCTCAACACTCATTAAAAGTAGATGCGGCGTTTGCACTTTGAACATAGACTGACACTTGATATTTAGGAATTCCTTTTAAAGGTTCAAAGATACTGCGATGGTCTTGTGGTCATGGTTATCTTTAGAAATACATCCAAGTCCCCACACCAGACCCAGCTGATTGCGATTCAGGACCTCTACAGCACAGAGTACAATCGCCCCATAGGGTTTCCAACACTGTAAATCTTCATATAAGCAGAAACAGACTTCCAGCTTCTCCTAGAGGGGTGAGTAGTGAATTCCAACCACCGATCTTTCTATTATTGTAGAGAAAGATTTAGGTGCTGCAATAATAAAAATTCTGCGCTTTTCTCCAAAATGATTGGGGACAAGACCCACGGTGAATCTGTGGGGGTATAATAAATGCATCGATTGGCCATCAGTTGAGTGATGGGCACATAGAGGTATCCTTATGGTATTTCTCCTACTTTTGTCTAACTTGACATTTTTCCTAATTAAAACCAGTAAGATCTATTCGATGGCAGGTAAGTAGTTTTGAGTTCTCTAGGGAAAAACAAAATGTATGAGGGTAAGTGCGAAAGTTTTTCTACAAAATCATAGAAACCTTTACCAAACAAAATGTTCAAAATGTGAAGCGATTGTTCCTCTACATATCCTCTATGTAGGTCAACATACTTCTGAAGGTGGTGTTTCCATCTAGCAAACCCTTCTGTGAATTTAAAAATGGAAATGGCAGTTTGGCATATCACAGGACTCATATATATTGTGCTTCCTTTAAAAATTCTTCATCTGGGGGGCCTAAAAAGAAGTCCGAAGGGACAAGATCAGGGTTGTAAGTGGATGGAGTAAAGTGTCCCAACAAAATTCTCACAGCCAGACCCTACCTTCAAAAAAATGAACAGGTGAGTTGTGAAAATGGAAAAGAAATTCCTTGGAACAGTTTCCCAGCCTTTTTTCTCACCAATGCAATTTTCAATTTTCTTAAAACTTTTTACTAATAAGCCCCGATGATAGTCCTGCGTCCTTTGAGAAGAGTCTGACAAGAGGATGTCTTTGGAGTGCTCCCCAAATAGTCCCTGTAACCTGCTAACCCGACTCGTCTGCGTGAACAGCTCTTCTTGAAAACCATTGTTTTGATTGTCTGCTGCCTTCTGCGTGGTATTCGCAAATCCAAGACTTATCCCTGGTTACAGTTCATTCTATAAAATAACTTCTTTAGCTTAAGTCTTGCTAAAAAGATGGATGGAAATATCAGCTCTTTGATCTAGCTGATGTCGATGCAATGCTTTCCTCGTGCATCATGCTAAAAACTTGCTGAGGTCCAGATAGTCAATCAAAATGGAAGATGTTGAACTGTGAGAGTCCAATTTCAGTAGCTATTGTGTCGATGGTAAGTCCACTGTCTTCAGCCACCAGTTCCAGGTTCCAGTTCTTTCCCATCACAAGCACTTCTACTCTTTCCTTTAGGGTTGCTATGACTCTTTCCTGGAGGTTGACGTATTTTTCCTCTCTTGACTTCTCTCTGACATCTTCCATACCTTCCTTAAAACATGCACTTGATCCATCTAAAAACTGTTATTTTATGTGGGTTAGCATTCTCATAAACGTGTTGCAAAGCCTTAATGATTTGGGAAGATATATACTTGAGTTTTAAAAAAACTGACATCAAAATTATTTTTTCCTTTTAACAAAAACTACTCTTTTTTATCTGAAGGCATCATAATGAGGCAAAGACAAGGGTATTAGAGGAAAAAAACTAACAAACAATAAAACATCTGCAGATGTCCACTCATCACAGAGACCTGTGTAAACACATTTGGTTAGGAATAAACCTGTGAATTTATTAAAGAGTTCTACAAGTAGTGTTTTTTAAACTCCTCAAAGTGGGCATTATTTATAAGTTTCAGTGTCCTCATTTCAATTCCAAATGTATTCATAGAAGCCTTTTTTATTCATTCACTGCCATTGAGTCAATTCTGACCAGATAAAATAGATTAGATTGTCCCAGTCAATTCTGAGGTTGTAAGTCTATAAAGGAGCAAAATGTCTCATCAATCTCCCTCAGAGTGGCTGGTAGGTTTGAACTGCTGACATTACAGCTAGGAGCCCAATACACAACTCTTACGCCATCAGCACTCCTTCCAAAAACTCACTGCCATCCAGTCAACCTTGACTCATAGCAACCCTACAGGACAGGGTGGAACTGACCCTGTGACTTTCTGAGACCATAACTCTTTATGGGAGTAGAAAGCCTCATCTTTCTCTCCCAAGTCTCCTTAGAAACCCCTTTATTAAATCTTAAACAAAACAAAGACAAAAACAAAATATCTGGATGAGATACTATCTGCAGGAGGCCGTAACAGTGTCCAAAAGATTCACCGCCAAGTGGCAAAATTATAAAGCATGAAAAACAAAGGAAAGTTATCACAAAATCATGATTTGTGGCAGATTAATCCATCACTATTCCAGGTGGGACTATGGCATCAAGAAAGAACCATGATTGGGATACACACACTTTTGCAGATAAGAAAAGTGTACAGGCTTGGTGCTGGTACTTTCTGACCATGTTGGTTGAGGTATAATTCATGGCCATGCAAAACTGATGCCTCAATTTTCACTGAAAACACGCCCAGGAAAATTATTGAAGATGAGTGTGGTCATCCCCGGGCTGGCCAGCGGAATCTTAGCCACCCACTTCCAAATTCACTCTGTCTGAGGGCAAACCTCTTCACTTTGCTGGTTAACGGTCAAAGGCACCCTGGTGGCATGGTGGTTCCATGTTGGGCTGCGAACTGCAAGGTCACCATATCTATTTCCCCAGCCCCTCTGTGGGAGAAGAGGCTTTCTGCTCCCATAAAGAGTCACAACTTCAGAAATCCTGGGGAGCACTTCTGCTCTTCTTTAGGGTTGCTATGACTCAGAATGGACGCAATGCCCATTGGGTCAGGGGTCAATGTCCAGAACTCAATGGAAGCTAAATTGAAGTCAAGACTCCCAATGGATTTAGGTATCCAACTGTAAACTATAGCTTCCCACAAGTGCTCAGAATTCAAACTCTTTAGATACCATGGTATCTGCTTCAGATGGCTACTTTGAGGACTAGACATGTTAGTATATGAAAATATTTAGAATAGTGACTGGCAAAGGCCATGTTAGCTGGTTATCACTGCAATTAGTATTAGAATTTGTGTTTCTTAGAATAGATAAAAACAAACAGAAACTAAAACACCAACTCTTTAGTAAATAAACTTTTTGATGGAAAACAACCCAAAACAAAAGAGTGCTAATACAGCAGAAGCAAACTATCTTTGTCATTTTGAGAACTTATAATACGGAAAGCTTTATATTTACTTAATCTCCTCTTCAGTTCCTTGGAGGCAGGTCCGGATCACTGATTGTAGCAGCAATTGGTATACCCTAATCTTCCATGATGTGGTGCATATGAATACAAGTTCCATTTGGGGGCATCTACTCTAGATGATTTCTTGTGCATAAACAATTGGTCGCAGTAGATACAAGGTGATAGCAGGTCATTATCCTTAAAATCTTTGGCCACAAACACCAAAGCTTTTCAGGACTTTTTCCTTTGGGATGATTCCGTTGCAAGTTGTTTTTCTTTGTGGTTCATCCCCATGCCTGGGACTTGCAGTAATGTAAGACCAGTTTACCATCACTACCAAAACACTCATAGTGTTCCAACTTCCTGGTCTGGGGAAGGGGCAAAGGACTGATTCACATAAATAAACTTACAAATCTGGCTAGACCAGAGGACGTACACCCGCACAGACAGGAACTGGAAACACAGGGAATCCAGAGCAGATGATCACCTCAGGACCAGTGGTGTCAGTGGCGATACAACTGTTGAGAGGCCACTAGCTTAAGGAACTTTTTGATGAAATCAATGAGTCCTTGAATGGTTCGGGTCCGCTCTACAGCCCACTTCTTCGTTTTCATAATAGGGGTATCTCCCACAGCCTTAGAAGGATGTCAATTTTTTTCTTGGTGTCTCCTGAAGGTTCCTCTGTGCCCGGGGAGACTGCAGCGGAAGAAGGGGGTTTAGGGGTGATGGTTTCTGGGGAGACCTCCGTAAGTCCTTCGCCGCCAGCAGCAGCAGGGGTTGGGAGCTGCAGCACTGACTTGGGCTCCTCCGCCATCTTGCTCCGTGAGAGCAGAATTTGTGTTTCTTCTGAACTTAGTCCATTCTATACACACATAGTTGCTAGGACAATGTTTCATCACAGATTTACCTTCATATTGCCTCTCAGATAAAATTGAACCTATTGCATTTCAGATAAAATTGAACACTTTGGCTTTACTTAACCCCATGACACCCTTCTTTCAAATTGTCTCACACTCAAATTATACACAAAATACATACTGTCAACCAATGCCCCCAAGTTGACCTCAGTTTATAGTCTTCATGTGATTTAATATTCTCACTCTGTGATTGCCCTGTATTCAGCATCATTGCATGTGGTTCGTGAGTCTGAAGAGGACTTTATAGATTGGTATCAGACATATGGGCTAATATCAGACTTATGGGCTTGGACTGGACTGGGTTGGGATGCTTTCATAATGTACAATTACCCTTTATATAAAAATCTCTCTCACACACATATGAGTTTGTATGGATTTGTTTCTCTAGTCTATCTGGACTAACACATTATGGTACCAAGAGTAGGGTACTGTCTCCTGCCTCCAAGGAGGAAATACTGGAAATTCCAGAATCCTTAGGGGAAGGCCATGCCCACACAGAAGCCTCATTGGCTATGACCCAATTGACACAGAACACTCCACACCTTCACTTTTAATCCTTTTAAGTCCCAAATTGACACCAGACTATGTAGCTACCACAGACCACCCCTTGTCAATTTGACACTTTCACATAACTCTTTAGCTGTACATAATTTTCAAACAAACAATAACAAAACCACATCTGTACCTAGTAGGATAAAACTAATATGCATACAATTAAGACATGTGCCACCCTCATTTAAATATAACATTCTATTGATGAACAAAACAAAAATAATCTATACTTATGTGAACACCTACACCTTAATCCTATAATCCTATGAATCTATTCCCCCAGCTATGAAAGTGCATAAATCAACCACTTCATGCCTTTATCCCCCCATTTTTTTTCTTCCAATCTTTATACCTAAACTAATCACTTTGGTTCTCAGCACAAGTGTGGCTCACAGGACTTTGACTTGAAACTTGTTTACAAAGGGCATTCCAACTCCCTCAGTGGGTAAAAATAGCCATTTTAAAAATAAAAGCCGCCATCTTGAAATTCATACAAAATTATTCAGCTGTTTCCTTTTCCTTTTTCAAGAAAATTGAAAATAGTCAATCACCTTCTGCTAGGTAAGAACGCTACACATTTGAAGTTTATCCTCTGATACTGCTCTAAAACAGTGGTTCTCAACCTGTGGGTCACAACCCCTTTGGGAGGTCAAATGACCCTTTCACAGGGGTTGCTCAAGACCATCAGAAAACATATATTTCTGATGGTCTTAAGAACCCATACACCACTCCTCTATCCATTTCCAAGCGGGTCCGCCCACATGCAGATATGCTGATCTGGTGAGAAAGAAGCTGTCTCCACCTTCACACTGATGTTGGTTTTTTACACATACTGTTGCAAAATGTAGCAATGTAGTTTACTGTTGTTATATTAAGACTGTTATTACCAATGCTACACCATGCTTCAAGACAATATTTCATTTATTTGTCATTAGAAATAAATATTTCACAATACATAATTACATACTGTTTTTATAATTAATCACTATACTTGAATTTTTCCATTTGTAACAATGAAAATACATCCTGCATATTAGATATTTACATTATGATTCACAGCAGTAGCAAAATTACAGTTATGAAGTAGCAACAAAAATAATTGTAAAGTTGGGGGTCACCGCAACATGAGGAACTGTATTAAAGGGTCGTAGCATTAGACAGGTTGAGAATAACTGCTCTAAAACATTTATTTCCCTTAAGTTGTAGCTTTATTTCTTTATAGACCTGTTTTTTCCCCCAATATTCAAATATTCTGCCACTTTTGTGACAACATGCTATCTATTCCCTGATTTGGCTTTGAACCTTAGAACTAGATATTTTCATTAAAGATGGGTCACTTCTAACAGTAACTAGAGAGTGACCTCCTGGCTGGGGAGAAGGACTTGTCGGAGTTCCACTTTTATCGGATTTAAGGTTATGATTTATTAGAGAAGTCATTTTAAGAAGGCAATTTAATTTTATGGGGCACAGCAGTTTTTACCCCACAAGGAACTGGAAACCTAGTAGCCTGAAGGTTACTTTTCCTGTGTACAGACCAAAGCCAATTTCAGCCAGAGAGAAAAACGGAATTTCAGCAGTTGTAGCACTTTTTTCTTTTCTTTTTTTTTTTTTTAACATTAAAGGTCAGTGAATCCCTCTTCTTGTTTCTTTTGAAGATAACGTTTTCTAACCGAAGTCTGCAAAACTTCACTTGTTATTGTTTTAGGGCTGGGAGAGAGAAGAAAATATATAGGTCTTGTAGTTTACTGTCACTTTAAAAATAAAAATAAAAAGAACAAAAACTGACACATGTCCCATCCTAGTGAGATTTTGGGTAGCTTGATACTTTCAGTTGATTAATAGAATTGACCCCCTGTTGTAATGGAAGTTTGTCAAGCTGTACATGTTGAGTGCCTCATTTCTCAAATGGACTTGGTTTTCTTAAAGAGGGGAATTTTTCACAAATTTACCAATTGAAGATTTGGATGAGGTAGATATTTAAACTAAAGCATACTTACTTTCCAAATGCCAGCGGAATGTTTAGACAGGGACTAGATAATGCTACGATGGAGATTTATGGTGTGGTATGGTAAATAGGGTGATGAATAGTGATGTTGAGAGTTCACCTGCTTTCTCGGGGTGGATAAATATTTTTATTCCACTCTTCATGGCTCTCTTGTCACTGCCCATTTTAAGTTTGGATGAGGTTTGTTAATGATAGATAAAACAATGTCATTAATTTGATTAATGATATTAGAAGTTCAACCACCGTGTTTTTAGGGTCTTCAATCTATTAAGTAACACCCGTGATAGTCTTAAGAGAATCAGTCTGGAAAAATTCCAATTTATCCTTTAAATGATGGTGATACCAAGTAATGCTGTAGATGGAATTTAAATAGCATATAGTATCTTAGCCCTGGCATCAACAATATAGATGTAGAAATATTAAATATTTAAAAAAATAATGTATAAATACTGCTTTCATTCTTTACCATCTATTTACTTGTTAGTAAGTAAAGTATTCAAATAGCTAATCAATTTTTAAATACATTAAATTTTTTAAACGTTTACCTCTTTCTCACATATAGTCTTCTTTCCAAACAAGTGACTTAATCTATTAAAATAAAATGTGGGGAACATTTAAAATGTTTGTCCCAATAAAACATCTCCCACTGAATAGTTTCTTCTTTTCCTGATGGCTCTGGAGAAGAGCCAATAGGGCAAGTTGTAGATAGGATTATATGATTCCGTTTTGAGTACTGATTGCTAACAAGTTTAACTGTGGTTGTTAAAACTGAAGCTATAAAATATGTAAGTGTGAATTAAGCGGGAGGTACTCCTGGATTAATGTATAATGAGTAAATTGAAAGTCCCTTAAAGGTTTTGCTATGCTGATTCCTCCTTAGGCTCAGAGCAAGGGAGTGATCTTCCGCCAGTTAAATTTTATCAGCTACCAGAAAGGGTGAAGTTTTGATGACTTTTGGAGAACACATCCAGATCAGATGAACACACCCAAGTGGCTGGGACTCGAGTGACCTCAGCCTGGCATTTTTTGCTCTACTGAAGGACTAACTGATAGTGACTGTTTTGGAATCGTAAATGCTTTGGTGGAAGAAATGGTCTTCCAAATATGAAAGAATCTTAGCTGGAAAAAGCCAGGGTGGCCTGTTCCACCATAGTCCTGTAACTCCCACCACATAAGGTACTTGTGACCCACCAAGGGATTGGGCAGCTTGCTGATAACACAGCAAGATGCATGGCCCTTTTGTGATGAACCCAGCAAATAAAGTGTAATGAGGGGATTGGTCGGTTTTGCTGCCTCTTCAGGGCAATCTCAGAAACAGAAAAGGGAGGTCTCACTACCGCCGAGAAAGGAGACACTGCCCAGTCCTGTGTCATCCTCAAAAGGATTCCATTATTTGAGCCCTAGTTGCAGCCATGTGTCAATTCACCTCATTGAAAGTCTTCCTCTTTAATAGATGAGATGACCCTCTCCTTTACCAAGCACATGTCCAGTGTGCGTAAGATGAAACCTTCTAGCTGTACTTCTAAAACAGATGTCTTTCTTATCCTGGCATTCAGTGGTATATCCAACATGCTTCAGCCACACATGCATAATTCACATGCATCAATTATTCTTCTGTTTTTCTTGTTCATGGTCCAGCTTTCACATGCATATGGGCAATTGAACGTATCATGGCTTTGCTTTTAAACACCTTGAAGATTTCTTTTACATCAGACTTGCTCAAAGAAATACATGCTTGAGCTCTTCACTATTCTTTCTTTCTTTCTTTTTTTGATTGCTATTTCTAAAGGTGTTGCTTGTGGATACAAGTAAAATGAAATCCTTGACAATTTCCATCTTTTCTTCCTTTATTGTAGTATTTCTTTCTGGTCCAATTGTAAGGACTTTTATTTTTATGTTGACATGTAATCCATATTAAAATCCGCAGGCCTTGATCTTTATAAGGAAGTGATTCAAGTCTTCTTTGCTTATATCAAGCAATGTGGGTGACCAGCTTCCACAACTGATAAGGTCCTAAGGAGAGGAATTGAAAGGGAAATTAAAGAGACAACATACAAAGCATCCAAGGGCTCACCTCTTCTCTGAAACTGGGAACAAGAGAGAAGGAATTTGTTCTCCAACAGGCTTATATAATCACTGGGCATTCAAGCCATGTCATACACATACTTAACAGGAACATATACATGACAGGAAGACACATATGTAATGGGGTGGGCAGGTTCTAGCGTTAAGATGGCAGCTTAACCTTGGCCATTCCTGAGCTGGCTCTACTTCAGATGTCCCTGAGCTCTTCCCTTAGGGAACCATTCATGATCAGTATCAGCTGGGAGTGTGCCACACTTAGGGTGGGGCAAATAATAGGGTCTGATTGCTCCTAATGACAGCCTCTGGTTGTATTAGATAGCGGCCATGTGTTTGTAAGTGATACCTTTAAATTGGCATTATTATGGGGGGACATTATTGGGAATAACTTTTAGTTAGGAGACTGTGAATGGGATCATCCTCAACTCACAAGTGCAAAGGCCTCCTCCACTGGTGGCCTGGCCTCCCAGCCTCCTTAATTTTGAGCATAGAGAATTTATCTGTAAACACTCTCTTCCCCGTCCTCAGTTTCCTACAAAGTAAGGTATGGCATCGGTGAATCGCAGGTTGTTAAAATCTTCTTCCTATTCTTATACTACATTTCTCTTTATATAGTCTCAAACAAACACCCATCCATAAAGTGGATTCTGACTCAGAACCATCCCGCTGGGCAGAGTAGAACTGCCCTTATGGATTTCCATGGTTGTATAGTTTTATGGGAGTCAAAAGCCACATTTTTATCCTGCAGAGTTATTTGTGGGTTTGAACAGCTGACCTGTGGTCAGGGATCCAACACATAACCCACTACCCCACTGGAAGCCTTTGATACAGTATAGCTTTCTGGATTACTTGCTCAGTATAGAGGTTGAATAACTATGGTGAGAAGAATCAACCCTGGCCTACACCTTGCCTGATTTTAAACTACAGAGAGTCTCCTTGTTCTATGTGAGCTGACTACCTCTTAGTCTGTAGACAGATTCCACATGAGCACAAATAAGTGTTCTGGAATTCCCATTTTAAAATAATGCAATGCTTAATTTGCTCTGATTCCCGTAGTCAATGCCTTTGAATAGCCAGTAAAACACAGGTCAACATTTAAGATAGTTGTTTGTTTGTCAACTTGACTATACCCGGATTCTCAGGTGTATGGCAGTTAAGAATTAGCAATTCCCCACAATGAGATCTTTTTCAGGCTGTGGCCTTAAAAAGGTTACTTGCTCTGTTGCTGGATCTGGGTCCTGCATTTGACTCATCGACTTCTGGTTCCATGTACTGGAGTCCGTGTTGGGCTCTTTTACCTGCGGATCCCGGGAATCACTGGCAACCTGCCAGCCTTGTATTCACTTCCCTCCGCAGCCCAACCTGCCATTGGACTGACCAATCTTTGAGTCACCAGCCCTTAAGGCTGGAAAATCCTCTGCCTGACATCAACCCATGACCTTGGAACTTGATCACCTCTACAATTGTGTGTGTACATATGTACGTTTCACTTGTTTTGCTTCTCTAGCGAGCCCAGGCCAAGACAACATCTTTCTATTCTTCTGTTTCAACCAAGATCATTTGCTTTCAGCAATAATATGCCTTCTTCCATGTCTTCTGAAATCTGCTTGCATTTCTGCAACCATTTTTAATTATCTTCAACAATACTTTATTTGAATGTGATATTAATGATAAGTTTTAATAATCCCCACATTTATCTGTGTGAGGCTGGGTTCTCTGGGGAAGCAAAAATAATGCTTTCTGCATGGCTCGATATTTTGTCCATTGAATTCTTCAATATTGCAACAGAGAATTGAATTCTTTTTCAGTTATTTCAGCTTAATAAATGACAATTTTTTTCTTTTTTATTCTCTATCCTCCGTGTTTTGCACATTTCATTGTACTATTTTACTTTGTTTTCTTGGATTGCCCTTTGAAAAAAAATATCAGTTCCTTTACATCATCATTTCTTCCATTTACTTTACTTACTGTAAAATTCAGGAGCAAGTCCCAAAGCCTATCCTGGCATCCAATTAGATCTTTCCTTCTTTCCTGTCTTCTAAATGACCATTTGCTTTCTTCATGTATAATGCCCTTGCTATCATCCCACAACACTTGTGGTATTGGGTTATTCGTATTCAACACATTAGGTTTATACTTGGGATGGTTTCTAAATTCTGGTGGGATATACTCAAGGTTGGTCATTAGCTCTAATGGACTTCTGGAAATGTTCTTCAGCTTTACCTTAAACTTGCATACAAGCAATTGCTGTTTGTTATGCAGTTGGCTACTGACTTTGTTCCGACTGATGACTGTGAGCTTCTCCATGCACTCATTCCACTTGCACAGATATTTGATTCCTATGTATTTCTTCTGTTGAGGGCCATGTGTATAGTCATTGTTTATGTTGCTGGGGAGAAAAAAAGCATTTACGATGAATAAGTCATTGGCCTTGCAAATTTATATCAGGCAATCTTTGGCTTTGTTTCTCTTACCAAGGCTGTGTTTTTCACCAACCAATCCACCCTTCTTCTTTGTTTCTAACTTTGCCTTCCAATCAATAGTAATTATCAATGCATCTTTTTTTTTAAATCAATGCATCTTGATTGCAAGTTTGATCCATTTCAGACTTCAGATGTTGGTAACAATTTTTGAGTTGTTATCTTTGGCATTTGTGGTTCGATTGTAATTTTGAACAATAATTGTATTATTTTAAAAAGTTATATTCATCACTCCAAACAAACCTAAGTAACCACTTTCTGTACGCCTCCTTTTCCTAGTCCCTGTTAAACACTGATAAACTTTGTGGGCATTCACCTCTTCTCTATCTATCATATAAGTGGTTGATTTGATATGCCTGACTTATTTTCCTCAGCATGTTTTCAAAGTACATCCATTGTATCTGACTACCTTTTTTCATGACCAAACTATATTGTATTTTATCTATATACCATACTTTGTTTCTCATTCATCTGTTGGTAGATTTATGAATTGTTCCCACATTTTGGCTCTTGTGCATAAAACTGAACATTGGTGTGGGAGTGTCTATTTTACCACCAGTTTTCAAATGCTTTGTGTATAGACCAAGGAGTGGAATAGCAGGGTCATAATGGGAAGTACCTTGACTGAGCAAGCGTTGTCCTCTCTTCTTCACTACCTTTTACCCCATCTTACTTGTAAATATACCAATTTGAATTTTATATGCTTCATATAATAACATTCTTATACATTTGTGTTACAAGGAAGGATTTGCGATTTAAAGCATTTGAAAGCTACTAGATAATCTCTAGGGAAGCCCTCATCTCTGAAAATTATATGATAATATAATTTCCTACAGCATTCACTGTCTGAAATGTTTGCTTTGTCAAATACACAATAGTGCTGTTGTTAAACATTTCTGATACAGGTACACTTTAATATTTATAGGGAAGGGAAATGACATACATTGCCTTTTTTTAATCATCAGAATCTCCTTAGTGGTAGATGGTATTTTCATTTTATATGTGAAGAAACTTAGAGAGACTGGGAAACTGAAGTGATGTCTTGGGCCTAAGTATGTGCATTGGACCAAGTGTGAATGCGTTTCTCTGAATCCATGGTTTACTATCTGTGTTAGACAGGGTTCTCTAGAGAGATAAGACCAAATTGCTGACAATTTAATGTATTTATTTATGGAGATAATTAGATGTATAACAAGAAATGAACTATTAAATCATATACAGATAAATATATAATACAAGAAATGAACAGTTAAGTTATAAGCACTACAAATGGCTCAGAGTTGTGAGAGACTAGCAGTCCTTCTCATCTCTCTGCTACCAGATCGCCCTCTATTTATAGAGTGAGGCAATCTCGGCACAGCAGCCAATCACAAGGCAGATCACCAACTGTCAACTAACCACCAGTCCCAACTGCCAGAGATGTCTTAAAGGGACCTCAACTTACAGCGACACAGTCCACAGGCTAGGCATCCCACAGGTAGTATAGTCTATAAATTGAGGCACAGAACAAGCAAGGCAGCCGCACACTGGTCCGATGATCAAAGAGCGAGAGACAAGAAAGGCGAGGCTCACCAAGCCATTTATTTCTCCGCCTTTCAGTTAATCCTACTTGTGTTTATTGGCTAGGCTGGCACAATAAACTATATCACTATCTCTGACTCAAGGCATTATACCTGAGTTGGACTCTGTGGTCAGGAACCTGGGAGGGTGATGAAGTTTAGCTCTGAAGCTTTTCATCTTCTCATCAGGACCTCTCTTCTCTTCACTGAGCCCTGTCCACCCCAACCCCAACCTCATTGCCTTTTCAATAATTACAAATCCATTTAGTGTTTCATTCTTGGCAAATTATCATCTAGGCTATGCAGTAATAACTACAGTGCAATGTAGTATGATTTACCACCTACTGGAGGACATTTGTATTTACCTGGAGACTCCTACAGATCAAAAAATTCTTTTGAAGGTCAAATGAATGAGACTTTAACAGAGGATCTGACAAATTGTGGGAATTCTATTTTGGCAAAGGAATATATGTAATGCTTCATAGATCTTACTGTATAGAGATCTGTATCCCACCTCCTAATATCATTGACTGTAATTATTTCTTTTACCTTTCATAGCATCTGTAAGATTACTTTGGTAAGCATCCAATAAATATTTGGATCACAATAGTTAAAAAATAAGAATCAATAGAAAATATTGTTGTAGCTAGGGTTATTCCTGATTCTTGTATAATATATATGGTTTTAAATATTTTTTCTATATAGCCAAAGACTTAAGTGTATTCTTTTTAGATTAAATTAATTTTTATGAGTTTCAAAGCTACATTAAACAGCTACATTATAGGAAATCACTATGTCATTGGAGATTATCAATTCCTTGTGCAGTTTTCAGAAGAAAAAACCGAATTGACATAGTTTACTATGACAGTTTCTATTTTGTCTTATAATGTCAGGTGCTATTGATTAATTTTTAGGGGGAAGGGCTTGTTGTCCACCTGTGAAGGGAAGTTAAGGTCTGTCATAGTTAAATTTTGTGCCAACTTGGCTGGGTCAGGATTCTCAGTGGTTTGAAAGTTAAGGCCTAGTACTCCCCCATGATGTTATGTAACACCGTGTAATCAACTCCATAATGGAATCTACTGGGAGAAGCTAATCAATTGTAAGAAGATCAGAGCTGATGCAACTGGAAGTTTCCTTGGGAGTGTGGCCTAATTATTTTATAAGTAGACCCTGTAGAAAGCTTGTTTAGTTCTTGCTGGTTCTTTGAACTTGAGCCAATGAATTTCCATGTTGTCTGCTGATCATGAGAACCAGCAGCGACTTACCATCTGACCTCATGTTGCTGAATTCACTTCCACTGCATCCACGCATCACGAGTTTATGATCTTCCTACTCCACCTCTGCGCTTCCTGATTCATTGTACACACACACTCACAAGTACACACACACATAAACACATACATATCGGGTTTTTTTCTCTAAGGAACTCAGTCTAACACATTTGGTACTAAGAATGATTTTAGAGAAACAATATCATAAAGATGAGCTTTCTAAATTGGTTCCAAAATCTGATTAGTTCTCAAGTCACTTTAAAATCTGCCTCCATTCATAATGATACCTGTCAGACTGGACTAGCCTGCCACTATTAGTGAAGAGGGTGCCATTGATCTATGTATGGGTGGCAGTTTTAGTACTCAAAATATCGCCACCAATAGAAGAAGTGTTGGTAAGAAGTGAGGTTCTGGGTGATCATGTATTTTATATTTTCAGAAATTTTGACAGGATGAGAAGGCAAGCTGATTAGCTTGAACTACTTTCAATAGAAAAAGTAAGCAGCTTCAAAGGCAGAGCTACATCACTGCATAACTGCAAAACTTTCCACTTGTGTCATGAAAGAAAATCTTAGTTCCTTTAGTAATCAAGCTGATATTGTTGAAACCCAAACCCAGAGTTTTAGTACGAGTGGCTGAATCACAACGCAACTGAATTCCTAACCTAGATTTTTCTTTCTTTAAGTGAGCTCATTGGTTGGAAAGAAATAGGATCATTTGAACATCTAATTAGCAAGATGGGGACATTGGGCCCCTAAATTCAATGGAATAATTTCAGCCAACAGTACTGCACACACACACACACACACACACACACACCCTAATCCAAAGCAACAGCTCCACCTTTGCCTGCTGTTATTATCAGTAAAACCATTAGCCCAATTGTGTATGCTGACCTGGCACCTAGGTCATTTTCTGGAGCATGCCCTGAGGCAGATGACTTACAAGACATTGCTGAGTTTTCTTAGGAAACACCCTCACCACACACTACTACATGCAGTCATATAACTAGACTTAAGTTCCCAAAGTGAGTTCTAAAAGTTAAGTACAAATGATGACTCAAGAAGAGGTGTTCTATATTCCCAAATAACTGCAAGAGTTTTCTAATATATTCAGAGAGAAACCTCGGGTGTGTGTGAAAGAATGGTTATTAAGGTCATGGACTAATGATGTAAGGAACATGAGGCTACATAAGTCTGAATTTTTTTATAGGGGCCTACTACGTAGATTCTTCATTCAGTGTTTCAGCTGGAGAACTTAGGAGAGGATCTAAGAGTTTATACGTTTGGTTCTCTTAAGCCTGGATTGCAGGGTGACCTACAATAAATCAACTTGAAAAACCAGATTGAACTTGGTGTACAGTGTAGAAGAATGTGTTAAAAGGTTTAGGGAAATTGGAGTATTAGAATGGATTTATCAGGACCCATAGACCTACATGTGGAGTGCTCAGAGGACCCACCAAGTGCCACACAAGTAAGGAACAAATTTGTGATGGAATCCCTAGCATCTCTGAAGACAGCTATGATGGCTATTTTATGTAAAGCAGGCTTGAAAGTAGGAAGTGACCTAATTGAATTAAGACATTTGCTTAGAGTGCGGCTGATTATGCCCTAGGATGGTAAGGGCCGAATGGTAACATCAACAGAGACAAGGTGGATGTGGTTCTTGTAATGGGCAGTGGAGTCAAAGCAGCAATCAGTGTAGCCTGACTCATATGCAGTTATGGCACTGCCTGCTCAGGCAGAGTGCCTCTGGGATTGAAGTAGGTGAGAACCCTACAAAATACTATGTGATCTGTAGAAGAATTCTAGATTAGGTGAGTGGCAGTCTAACGCAAATCACTAGAATAGAGCGCCATAGCTCCTCAATCAATTCCCAGACGTAAGCCACTTTCTAGACCCACAGTTTCTTGAAAGGGGGAACAAGTTCCTTTGAGGATAGACCTTCCCCAAAGCGATCTGTCACAAGAGTAACTGTTCAGTGGATAAAAGGAAATAATCAGACTTGGTGAGGATTACTGGAAATTGGTTCTAAATTGATGCTAATTCCAAGAGACCTAAAATATATTTAAAGCCAGCCAGTCAAGGGGGTGAGCCATATGGAGGTCATGTTTTTAATGGAGTTTTAGCTCCAGATTCATCTCACAGTAAGTCCAATGGATCCTTAAATCCATCTTGTAGTAATTTCTCAGTTCTTGAATGTATAATTGGGATAGACAGATTCAGCAATTGGCAGAACCCTCATATTGGATCCCCAGCATGTTGAATTGGGGCTATTATGGTAGGAAAAGCTAAGTAAAAGTCATTAGAATGGTTTCTACCACAAAAAATAGTAAACCAAAAGCAATATCCCAGTCCTGGGAGGATTACAGTAATTAGTGCCACCAACAAGGCCTTGAAGGATGCAAGGGTGATGATCCCCATCATGTCCTCATTTAACTCACTTATTTGGTCTGTGTGAAAAACAAATTGCTCTTGGAGAATGACAGTAGGTTATTGTAAACTGAACCAGGTGGTGACTGCAGTTGCAACTGATATTCCAGATGAGACTACATTGCTTAAGCAAATTAATGCTTTTTCTGATACCTGGTACGTAGCTAGCTATTAGCTTGGTCAATACCTTCTTCTCAATTCTTGTTTCAAAAGATTACCAAAAGCAGTTTGCCTTCCACTGGGAAAGGCAAAATTACACTCTCACAACCCTTCCTCAAAGTTATATAAACTCTCTAGTGCAATGTCATAATTGACTTGGAGCCTTGGGGTGCCGCGGTTAGACCTTATTCTGCTAACCGCAAGGTCAGCAGTCTAAAATCGCCAGCTACTCCAAGGGAGAAAGATGGGGGTTTCTTTCTTTCCTTTTTTTTTTTTAATTTCTCTCTCTCTTTTTTAATTAAATACTTCTATTGGGGGCTCTTACATCTCTTATCACAATCCATGCATTCATCCATTGTGTCGAGCACATTTGTACATATGTTGCCATCATCATTTTGAAAGCATTTTCTTTCTACTTGAACTCTTGATATCAGCTCCTCATTTTCCTCCTTTTTCCTCCACCCTCCCTCAGGAACCCTTGATAAATTATAGATTATTATTTTCATATCTTATTTCATATCTTACATCATCCTGTCACATTTCACCCACTTTTCTGTTGTTTGTCCTCCTGAGAAGAGGTATATGTCAATCATTGTGATCAATTCCCCCTTTCTGCGCCCACCTACCCCTTATTCTTCTGGTACCTCTATTCTCATTGTTGGTTCTGAGGAGTTTATCTATCCTGGATTCCCTGTGTTGTGAGCTCTTATCTGTAGCAGTGTACATCTTTTGGTCTAGCCAGATTTGCAAGGTAGAATTGGAATCATGATAGTGGGGGGCTGGGAGGGGGCGTTAAAGAACTAGAGGAAAGTTGTATGTTTCATCAGTGCTATATGGCACCCAACTGGCTCGTTTCTTGTGGCCCTTCTGTAAGGGGATGTCCAATTGTCTACAGACGGACTTTGGGTCTCCACTCCACACCCCCACCCCCATTCACATTGGTATGATTTTGTCCTGGATCTTAGATGCCTGATACCTGATGCCATCGGCACCTCATGATCAAATAGGCTGGTGTGCTTCTTCCATGTGGGCTTTGTTGCTTCTGAGCTAGATGGCCACTTGTTTACCTTCAAGCCTTTAAGACCCCAGATGCTATATCTTTTGATAGCCGGGCACCATCGGCTTTCTTCACCACATTTGCTTATGCACCCATTTTGTCTTCAGCGATTGTGTTGGGAAGGTGAGCATCACAGAATGCTGGGTTATTAGAACAAAGTGTTCTTGCATTGAGGGAGTACTTGAGTCGAGGTCCAATGTCCATCTGATACCTTAATTCTTAACATATACATATAAGTACATAGATTGATTTCCCTATTGTTATATAAAAATATGTTTACATATGTACATTTCTGTATTTAGACCTCTATAAATGTCCTTTGCCACCTAGTTCTGTCCTCTAATTCCTTTTACTTTCCTCTTGTCCTACTATTATGTTAAGCCTTCATTCTGGTTTAGTAATTCAGGCACCCTATGCTGTTCTCGGAATTGATTTTAATTCACTTATTTTTCCCTTGTCCCTGGGTTTGTTGACCCACCCCCTTCCTTTCTGCCACCTCCCTTTCTCCCATGTCCCCCCTGAACCGTCAGTCCCATTGTTTTCATCTCTGAATTTGTTATCCCACCTATCTTATCTAGATAGATATTTAGAGACATTAATAAATGCAAAAACCAGGCAAAGCCAAAGAAAACAACAAAAGAAGACAAAACCAGCAACAACAAAAAATAAAATAACAACAACAACCAAAAAAAAACAACCAATGCCAAAAAAGGAAAAGCCTATAAATAGTTCCAGGTCTGTTTTATGACCTTTAGGAATGTTTTCCAGGCGAGTTTCATGGGGTGCCACATTCTGTCCCCAAAGTCCATTTTTTTGTATTCTCCAGGGATTTCAATGCTTTGTTCCCCTTGCTGCTTGGTTCCATGCCCTTAGTGCTTTGCCCCAGTGTGATGGAGTCAGATTGGGCACAATTCCCACAGTTCTACCGTGTTGACCCACATAGCGCTGTGGTTCAATGAGGGATGTCATGTCTCGTGGTGAGGCTGGTCCTATGATGCTCTCTGTGCATTGTCTGCTCTGAGCAGGAATATCATCCTCGGGGCTTGGTGGGCCAGGATATATTCCCCTCATTCTCCATCCATCTTCGTTTCTCCCATGTGCTCTAATCAGACGGGCCCCTCTCCCCATGCTGTAGCTTCAGTGCTGTCCTCTGAAGTGCATTCTTCAGAGTTGGGGTGGGGGTGCGGGAGCCCACATAGTTTTGATTGGGCTGGTCAAGATGGGGATTTCTACTCCCACAAAGAGTTAGAGTCTCAAATTCGACCCTAGGGTCTTTAGGAGTCAGGAATGACTCAATGGCAGTGAGTTTTGTTGTTTTTTTTAACTCACCTTTCCTTTCCATAAAACGTACCACCGGCTCATTACAATTATACCGATTGAATGAAATAAGGAAAAAGCACCAACGACTCTAGAGTTATTGATAAAACAGTTGCATGCTAGAGGGTGTGAAATTAACACAACAAAAATTCAGGTGCCTTCTATCTTAGTGAAATTTCTCAGGATTCAGTAGAATGAAGCATTTTGAGCAACAAAGCCCACATGGAAGAAGCACACCAGCCTATGCAACCACGAGGTGTCGAAGGGATCAGGTGTAAGGCATCATCAGAACAAAAAATCTTACCATAGTGAATGATGGGGGGAGTGCGGAGTGGAGATCCAAAGCCCATTAGTAGGCCACTGGAGATCCCCTTGCAGAGGGGTCTCGGGGAGGAGATGAGCCAGTCAGGGTGCGATGTAACAATGATGAGAAATACAATCTTCCTCTAGTTCCTAAAGGTTTCCTCCCCGCTCCCACTACCATGACTCGAAATCTATCTTGCAAGACTGGCTGGACCAGAGGAGGTACACTGGTACAGATAGGAACTGAAAATACAGGGAATCCAGGACGGATGAGCCCTATAGGACCAGTGGTGTGAGTGGCAAAACAGGGAGGGTAAAGGGAGAATGGGTAGGAAAGAGGGAACCGATTACATGGAACTGTGTGTCACCTCCTCCCTGGGGGACAGACAACCGAAAAGTGGATGAAGGGAGACGTCGGACTGGGCAAGATATGACAAAATACCCATTTATAAACTATCAAGGGCTCATGTGGGAGGGGGGAGCGGGGAGGGAGGGGAAAAATGAGGACCTAATGTCGGGGGTTTAAATGGAGAGAAAATGTTTTGAGAAACAATGTACAAATGCGCTTTACACAATTGATGTGTGTATGGATTGGGATAACAGTTGTATGAGCCCCTAATAAAATGTTAAAAAAAATAAATAAATAAAGTGAAGGCTACAGTAGGCACGTGGTTCCTCCCCCAACTGAAAAGGAACAATACCTGGTGGGCTTCTTTGGATTTTGAAAATATGTTAGTCTGGGTAGATGAGAGAAACAAATCCAGAGACATTCATATGTGCATAAGAAAGAGCTTTGTATAAAAGAGCAATTGTATATTGAGAAAACATCCCAGCCCAATCCAGATAAAGTCTGTAAGTCTGATATTAGCCCATGTATCTGATACCAGTCCATAAATTCCTCTTTAGACTCACACAACACCTGCAATGACACTGAATGCAGGAAGATCATAGGCCAGTGGGTGAGAAGTCTTGTGGATCTGTGGCGGTGGAAGTATCTCAGCGCTGGTGTGTGTCTCCACGTGGCTCCTCCAGCTCCAGAGCTCTGGCTCCATCAGTGTAGCTCCATGTGGCTTTTCAACAGGAATGTCTCATAGTGAGACAAGCCTCCGTAACACCTCCAAATGAACTCATCAAGCTGAGACCTGATTGACAGGGTAGATTATGTAACTACCACAGAAGGCAACATGTTTACAACAATATTCTTCATGTGAGTGTGCTACTCTGGATTATTTTTCATGTGACTTGAAAAGTTGTCACCTTTGAGTGGAGCCCAGAACAGAAGAAGTTTCTGCAACAGGTTCAGGCAGCCATTTAAGCCACCCTGCCAGGTGGCATGCAGTATCCAGCTGGTCCAATGTTGCATGAGGTGTCAGCAGCAGAGAAGAGATTCCCTTTGGGATCTTTGGCAGGCCATTGGTGAATAACACCAGAGACCCTTTATATTTTAGAATATAGCTCTACCTTCCAATGTAGACAATTACTCTTCTTTATAAAACAGTATTTGGCTTGTATTTGGGCCTTAGTGGAGACCAAACGCCATGGACCACCAAGTCATCATGCAGATGGAGCTGCCCACTGTGAGCCGCATGTGACCTGACCCCCAGAGTTACAATGAGGGATGTGTATAGCAGCACCGGAACGGCAGTAGACTAGAGCAACACCTGGACCGTATAAGTAAGTTGCATGAAGAAGTGGCCCAAATGCCTATGGTCTCCCCTCCAACCCCAGTACCATCTTTCTACCAATGTGCACCTATGGCTTCATAGGGCAATCCTCATGATCAATCGACTGAGGAAGAATGCACTTGTACTTGGTTTGCTGATGGTTCTGCACAATATGTCAGCCCCATGTGAAGGTGGAAATCAGCCGCACTGAAGCCCCTTTCCAGGACCTGCCTGAGGACAGTGGTGAACAGAACTCTTCCCAGTTGTCAGAACTTTGAGTGGCACACATGGTCATTCAGTGTGCTTGGAGAAACAGCCAAATGGATGACTGTATATTGATTCATGGGTTGTGGCCAATTATTTGGCTGGATGGTTAGGATCTTGGAAAGAGCATGATTGGAAAATAGATTACAAGGAGATGTAGGAAGAAGTTTGTGGATAAGCCTCTCTCAATGGGCCAGAAAACCTGAACTATTTATGTCTCATGAATGACCAACAAAGGTTCAACTCTCTAGAGGAGAATTTTTAACAATCAAGTGGCTAGGATGACATGTTCTATGATCCAGCCAGTCCTATCATTGCTGAGTGGTCTCATGAACAAAGTGGTCATGGTGGCAGGCATGGAGGTTATGCCTGGGTTCCGCAACATGGACTTCCACGGCCAGGAGCCACTTGGCTACTGCCACTCCTGAGTTGGCTACTGAACCCTCCCAAACTTCCAGAAGGAGACACCAACTTGGAGTCCACTCTCTGGCATAGCCCTTCAGGGAGATCAACCAGCCTGCTGAGAGGTTGACTATATAAGCCCACTTTCTTTGTTTTCTTTTTTTTAATTTGACATTACATTTATCCTTTGTTGTTGTTGTTTTGTTTGCATAAACCCACTTTCAATATGGAAAGGGCAATATTTTATTCTTATTGGAATAACCACTTATTCTGGATATGGATTTTTCTTTGCTGCCCGCAATGCTTTCCCAAAACTACTATCCATTAATTTATGGAACACTTTATCCACAGGTATATTTCACACAGCATTGCCTAAGATCAAGGGACAGATCCAGGTACTCACTTAGAAACAAATGCAGCATGGCCAAGGGTCTATGCTTATGAGCCAGTGGTCTTGCCATGTTACTTATCACCCTGAAGCAGCCCGCTTTATGGAAACAAGGTAATAGTCTTCTAAACACAGAACTGCAGCACCAATTAGATGGGAATACCTTGAGGAGTTGGAATAATGTTCTCCAGGAGGCTGATTTGCTTTTAACCATAGGTTACCAATGTTTGGCATAGGTTACCAATGTTTGGCATACCATACCCTTTTCAGAAAAACAAAAAAATTAATCATCTAGTGCCCCTCCCCACTTCTCCACTCCCTCAGTACAGGCAATTTAATTCCATAGCCCATAATCCAATGTAAGTATTAGCCTTTTCAACTACCCCAGGATCATTCCAGTGCTCCTCAGAGGGCAGTGTGGTCCACTTTGGGAAGCTCTGCTCTAAGCTACCTTCCAATATGTTGTTTCTCCAATAGCGAGGACTCACTACTCTGGGAACCAAGGGGTGGAAATGGGAGTGGCACAACTCATTTTTACTAATGACCCTTTGGCAACATGTTTGCTTCCTGTCACTGCAACCTTATGCCCTTCACGTCTGGAGATCTTAGTTCTTTTTTTTTTTTCTGGTCATTATATTTGGGGCTCATACAGCCCTTATCACAATAGATACTTGCATCCATTGTGTCAAGCACATTTGTACATTTGTTGCCATCACTTTCAAAACATTTTCTTTCTACTTTAGCCCTTGGTATCAGCTCCTCATTTCCCCCCTCCCACTTCCACCCTCCCTCTCTATGAACCCTTGATAATTTATAAGTTATTATTTTTTCATGTCTTACACTGACCCATGTCTCCCTTCACCTACTTTTCTGTTGTCTGTCCCCCAGGGAGGGGGTTATACGTAGATCATTGTGATCAGTTCCCCCTTCCTACCCCCTACCTTCCCCTTACCCTCGTGGTATCGCTACTCTCATTGTTGGTCCTGAGGGGTTTATCTGTCCTGGATTATCTGTGTTTACGGCTCTTATCTGTACACATGTACACGCTCTGGTCTAGGAGGATTTGTAGGGTAGAATTAGGATCATGACAGGGCGGTGGAGGGGGGCGCATTAAAGAAGTAAAGGAAAGTTGTACATTTTTTCAGTGCTATACCGCACCCTGATTAGATACCGCACCCTGACTGGCTGGTCTCTTCCTTGTGACCCTTCTTAAAGGGATGCTCAATTATCTACAGATGGGCTTGGGTCTCCACTCTGCACTCCCCCTCATTCACATTGATATGAGAGGTCTTAGTTCTAAAGAGAGGAATACTTCCTCCTGGAAGCAGAACAAAGATTCCATTGAACTGGAAATTAAGAATGTCACCTCTTCATGGCTCTGCGTCAACAGGCAAAGAAAGGTGTTACTGTATTGAGTGGTGTGACCAATCCTGATTGGTCACTGTATTAGTCTGGGTACTTTGGAGAAACAAATCCACGGTGACTCACATATAAGAGAAAGTTTTATGTAAAGAAAAGGTGCATCACGAAAACATCCCAACCCAATGCTGCCCAAGCCCACAAGTCCAACATTAACCCATTAACCC
>NW_022103968.1:52362092-52364414 GCF_000313985.2 Echinops telfairi | reverse complement strand
ATATATCTAATTATCTTTATGATTTAACATTTCATTTTTTGTTATATATTAATTACCTTTATAAATAAATATATTATATTATCAAGAATTTGGTTTTATCTCTCTAGAGAACCCTGTCTAACATAGTCACCAAGGGCACATCGGACTGATACTATCTAATGGAGGTACAGAAGACTATCTCACAATCCAGGAAGTTCCTTAGGAAGTGTTTTAGTACTGCAATGTCCTGTGATTCAAGTCAATGGGGAACCAGTTCTGACAGGACTGCTAATGGTGCAGATTCTTTAAGAATGCAGATTTGGGTCTCTCCTGCCAGGTGAGGAACCAATTTAGCCAGCTAAATTGCTCGCCAAGGGCAAAGGGAATATGGAATTGGTAGTGGAAGAAGATAATTCTAAATATCACCTACAACCACATGATCAATTGCATAAATGAGGACTATAATTGCTATGATTCTTTTTTCCTTTTATGTACGCATCAAATGCTTTTGTTTTGTCATTTATAAAATATAAGATATAAATGTTGTAGTGCATTTTTAGTTATATGTGTTAGTTGTATCATATAAGGTGCAATATGACTTTATTATTGTCTTCATTTAGATCAGGTTAGCAAACTTAAGGAAAATGCTGCATGAATCTCATTCAATAAACATTTATGGACTGCTGATCGGTGTCAGGCACCATTCTAAACTGTGAGTGAACCAGAGACAAAAATTCCCTCTCGGCTGAGAACTTCCATTCTCATGAATGAATAAACATTCTCTTTCAAGATAGAGGCAGTCACTAATTAGTATCTAAGGCTTTTTGCCTATACACGCCGGAGAAATTGATATCTACAAAGAGTTTGATAGTATATAAGACATTTCTTTAGGTAAGAATCATATCCTACTGGCAGTACTATAGAAAAAATGGGGAAGAATGAGCAGAATCAAAAGTGTGGGGTTGAAAAATCCGGATGTGCTGCCGTTTTAAATAGAATGGTCTGAACAGGGCATGGAGAAAAGATGTGAGTTGAGCTAAGACTCATTATCACCAGGATCATAACCAGCATCCTGCTGTTTTCTATGTTAAACACACTTAAACCCCACAACACACGTGGTCACTGAGGCTTAAAGAAGTTAATTAAATTTACCCAGTATTACACAGTTATTAAGTAGAGATGACAACATTTAAATTTAGGACTATTTGATTAAGAGTCCAAGTTATACTATTGTACAATATTTCAAAGCAATGGTTTTCAAATTGTGTTTAATGTTCCAGCAATATTTATTTGACTTCATTTTTAAATTTATTACTAGCCAAATTGAGAAGGCCACATTAAAATTTTTCTGAAATAAGCTAGAACCAACCCATTAACACATGGGTGGCCCTCCACATGCTGAACTATGTGTAAGGTGCTTTTGCAAATATAATAAAATGTGTTTTGTCCCTCTCTGCATATATTGGAATATCATGTGAATCTGTCTTTGGTTGAGGAGGATAAACGAAAATTAAAAGCATTAATTTAAAAATTAAAGCAGCAAAATGCTGGCCTTTGAATGTTTGTTTGCACCAAACTATACTACAGTTCTAACGTATCATCAATAAATCTGATTAGTATCAAAATCTTCACATGACTAAACTTAGAGTGGGGTATTGCTGAGCAATGGAGAAAAAACCAATTCACTGGAGTTTGAGATGACTGTGCCCACAAGTCTCTATTCTTTTACCCCTTCCAAGCCCATTTAGGAGCCCTAGTGGCACATTGGTTACACGTTGGGCTGCTAACTGTAAGGTCGGTAGTTCTATACCACTAGCTGCTCCACAGCAAAAAGGTGGGAGTGTTTGCTTCGGGAAGATAGCAACAGAAGGCAAATAAGGAAGCTCCTGTCCTGCCCCAAATAAAGTCAAAGCAAAGGTGTTAAAGGCCAAGGTGGCTATGATGAAAGGCAGCCACAGTCACACACACACACACACACACACACACACACACAGATCTGAACGTCACCCACCTTCTAATGGCCCAAGACCCTGAGGTTAAGAAGGCCACCCAAATACCCCCGGTATAAACAAGCTAGACCGCTATGCCCTTATCAAATTCCTCCAACTACTGAGTCAACCACGAGGAAGATAGAAGATAACAACACACTTGTCTTGATTGTAGTATTAAATTAAAAATTGGTGCTGAGGGAAGAACGGCCAGCCCCCACCCACTGATACTAATATTACCCGGATTCAGTAATACTACTTCTGGGTTCAGTAATGCACAATTGTACGGTGAGATATATAAGTATTATATTAAAGTCATGAGAGATATTACAATAATAAAGTCAGACATATTACA
>NW_022103968.1:52321905-52361311 GCF_000313985.2 Echinops telfairi | reverse complement strand
TCTAAACTGAGTTCAGCTGGCTAATGCTAAATAGAATCGTTTTCAATACAACAGAGAGAGAGTGTTTCAGTCTCGGAAACTCACAGGGGCACTTCTTCCTTGTACTCTAGAGTGGTTTCGGGTTGGCAGCAAGTTTGGTTTAGAATTTTAAGCCCACTTGAAAGTGCCCTGGGTGTAGCGGATTGGGCTGCTAACCCCAAGATCAAAAGTTCAAAACCACCGACTGCTCCAAGGGAAAAGATCAGGATTTCTGCTCCCGCACCGACTCAGAGCCTCGGAAATCCACAAGGAGCAGTTCTCTGATGGCGTATAGAGTCCTTGTGAGTTAAAATGGACTCAACTGTGAATTTTCAAATTCACTCAAGGAGCACCTGGATGGTGCCAAAAGTCAAGTGCTCAACTGCTACCTCAAAGGCGGCAGGTTGTATCTTAGGGTACCTCAGAAGACAGCCTGGCTAGCTCCTCTGAACGGCAGGGTCTTCAAAACCCTCTGAGCTGTTCTACTCTGCACTCAAGGGACTGCCTGCCCAGTCAATCTGGGCTCACTGGCTAACAATCCAAACAAATCCCCTTTTAGACCTAAAGTTCACCTTCATGTGTAGGTCAAATTTAGATCCATTGTACCAGGAATGCAAAGAGTGGGCATTCTTAATATCATTTCCATTATTATTACGTTGGCCGTTAAAGTGAGTTGTATTTAGTTGAAACCAATACTTTTCGAAGGGATTCATTTATGCAGAAGCCATTTCTTAATGTAGAAAAATTAACACAGAAAATAAACCAAAGACATGTTTTGTATTAACTTACTAAAATTATTGAAGTGGATAATAAGTATTAAGGAAAAGGCAACTACTTCCTCAGACAATGGAAAAACAAACAAGATGAAAGCAAGCACTACTCAAAAGACATATTAACAAAAACAAACACACAAAATATGTTTAATTTCACTAATGATGGAGGAAATCTAAATAGAAACATGGAGTATCTCTTGAATTTCATATTGGAAAAAAATATATTAAAAATGTCAAGTGTTTGGGGAAGTGAAAATTTTCATACACCTTTATGGGTATACAAGGACCACTTTTTTGTTTGTTTGTTTGTTTGTAGCTGAGTCCCTGGTAAGTGGTCCTGTAGCAATATCTGTGAGGGGTTACAAAATCAAGATGGGGAAGAAGGATGATCCGATGGCACACAGGTTACCTTAAAGGCTCTCCAGGCTGTCTTAAAGGCTCTCCAGATCTTTTTTTGTTTTCTTCCCTTTAAAAATCATTTTATTAGGGGCTCATACAACTCTTATCACAATCCATACATACATCAATTGTGTAAAGCACATTTATACACTCATTGCCCTCTTCATTCTCAAAACATTTGCTCTCCACTTAAGCCCCTGGCATCAGCTCCTCATTTCCCCCCTCCCTCCCCCCTCCCCCCTCCCTCATGAGCCCTTGATAATTTATAAATTATTATTTTGTCATATCTTGCCCTGTCCGACGTCTCCCTTCACCCACTTTTGTGTTGTCCATCTCCCAGGGAGGAGGTCACATGTAGATCCTTGTAATCGATTCCCCAAGAGGATCACATTTTATGGATATATGAATTAACAATATTTTACAAAGCTTATTGAAATATGCATAAATGTTTAAAGTTTTGCATATTCTTCACTACTTAGTTTTTTATTCTCAACTCCGCCACTGAGTCTGACTCATATGGATCCAATAGGACAGAGTAGAACTGCCCCTTTGAGTTTCCAAGACTGTTACTGTTTAAGGGACTAGAAAGTCTTGTTTTTCACCTGCTGGGTGGTCGGTAGCTTTGAACTACTGATCTTGGGGTTATCAGCCCAATGAGTAACTGCTATGACATTGAGCCTTTCTTGAAGGATGACATAATATGAATATTTGAACACCTCACTTACAAGTTTGCTTATGTTATTTATTCTCGTGTTCATAATGGTGGGGAAGGATGAATAAACAAATGTCCAATAATGGAGGACTGATACAATAATGGTATGTGTTTGGCTGCTAACCAGAAGGTCAGCAGTTCGAAACAACAAGCTGCTCCTGGGGAGAAATATGAGACTTTCCACTCCTGTAGAGAGTGATAGTCTCAGAAACCCAGGTGGGCAGTTCTACCCTCCCCTCTAGGGTCGCGATGAGTCAGCATTGACTCGACGGTGAGTAAGAAAACGAAATGTTATCTTATATGGCTGTAAAGTACTATGTTTGAAAACTTGATCATGATAACTTTAAAAAGATTATAGTACAAAATAAGATACATACGGAATGGTTTTTATTTTTATATCTATCTGTGGCTATACAATTTGTTTATATATTTATATAAAATGTATTTATATGTATATATTTAAATCAGTTATATTTTATTTGTTTACTTACTTAGTAAAAGGGATTGGAAGACTTTTAAATACATTTGTTAATGTATTTGAGTGATGCCCTACACATTTTTTATAGCAATTATACAATGCTAGTTTTACATTTTACTGAGAAATTTCAAACATACACAAGAGTAGAAATAAAAGAATATTGAACCCTATGAATATTTACCATTTGATTTCAACAACTAGCAGCTATAGTTCTTTAAAAAAACAAATGAATATAGAGTTTAGCTACCTGCAACCCTTCAGGTTCAAATCTCCTAGAGTTACTCATTAATTGTCCATAAATTCTTCATAAATATAAGAGCTATTGCCTTTTCCCTTGAAGAGCATTTTATTTCCCCTCCCTAAGACCTGTTTTCAAAACACTGGCTTAGACACCACCATTTTTCTTTATGGGGAAAGCAATTCAATGTTGTTAATGAAAATAGTGGACCAGTCCTGTGTTTTCTCAGTTTTTCATCACAGTGAAAACAAAATACAACCTTGTTTTCTGGCAGTTCCCCATTGCTTGGAATACACATCCAAGAAACTTATGAATGGTGAGGTCAAGGCCATCTGGCCAGTTGTGTGTGGTCCTCGCCACTTGTTTCCTCTCCCAGTTTAGAGCTGGAGAAAGAACTGGTAAGTACACTGTAGGTTTGTATAGCCTCTGCCATCAGTTCTGAAAGTACTTTCCTTCTTGAATTTAGGGTTTGAAAAGAGTCTTCATTGTGCAGCCAATGCTTATAAGGTGCTTCTAGAAGAATTTAAGAGCCATGTTTGTTCCACGAGGTTTCTGCACTTCCATGGAAAACACAAAACAACACGGAGAAGACTCCAAGGAGCTTCAATATTTTTCCCCTGAAGATTAAAAGCTGCAAAGATGTGCAACAATCACCACCTCCTATGTTCATAACTAAAGCCCTTTCCTTTAGAATGCAGTTTTTCTCTCATGCATCAATGGTATTGTGTGCAATTCTGATGGGCTAGCCCTCTGAAGATCTTTAATGTCTGCTATATTTTTAGAAATTCTTTGAAACTTACTTTGGGAAAGTGGTAAGTGTTTATTTCTTTTATTTCCATAAGACTTTCTACTGTGGCTTCAATGCATTCAGTATAACTTGACTATAAAAATAATAAATGTACAACAACATGAGTATAAGTGTAATAAATGCCATGCGTCCACAGGGCAAATTGTCAATAGGTATTGACATTTGTTCTTACGGCATCTATTAAAACCACACTATATTTATTAACTCTGGTTTGATTACACCGCTCCATTAACTTGGTAATTTCATTGTAGTTTAAGAGGGGTTTTAGCTGTGGGATTCAGTTGAAATTTAGTGCACAAACCCAGAAGTCATTGGGCTGGGAACATATTTCATATAAATCAAATAAATAATTGTGAATAAAAGCTATTTCAGTAAAGTAGTAAACAACAGAATCAGGATTAGATAACTTCTTAATAACACAGACTGAGAAATTGCTCCTAGCGATGACAGGCATGGGTTGTGTCTGGTGTATTCATATACTCCTGAGCAGCTCACTGTGTTGTAGAAATATCCATGTCTTAGAGAACCATCCCATTAGTCAGAATGTAGACCTGACACTCAAATAGAAAAATGGACAATGATGCCTGTATGGGGGTGTTGTAAATGTGCTTGTTTCTGACCTAATTTTAAACATATCATAGAAATTCGATGAGAATGTTCCTCTTGGGAGGAAAAGAAACCCTAAAAATGCTGCCAAAAGGGCCAATGGAGAGAGAATACATTAGGTAAAAGCATCTTTATCCTATAATTAACCTTACCCCCCAAATGTTACATAAATAGAATTTTGTGTCATGGCCAACACTGTCCATTAACAGGTCATAGATTATACCTGGGTTTGACCCTTCTATTCTCAGCCCACTCATTTGTTTAATTTATTGTCCTCCTTGAAGGCCCTTAAACATCAAAAGAGAATGTTTTAAAAGCCCCGAGAAACAAGTGAGTAAACACAAGTCTGAACAAAGCTATTGGATGTGCTCAACAGATCTTGGGCAAAAACAAGCATATTCAGTGACATAAATGAATGCTTTCATTTGGATCACAAAGTTTCCTTAGAGAAGACTAAGTACTGTGAGCATTAATTCTGACAAAATCTATGCATTTCACATAACCTGTCTTTCTATAGAATATGCCCTCCTTAGTAACATCAAGAATAGAGTCATGCAATTCAGATTAAAATTCAAGTACACAAGAGAGACTTTACAGTGGTTGGAAGATAGGGCAAGAATTATGTTTGTAAATTTCTGCAATAATTTTCAGAAACACATTGCAGGCTAAGTGCTTTATACAGTATACATTGTTAGCAGGTGTTGTGAGTTCTTTATTTCTTACACACAATGCTGACATTTTACTCCTTTACACTCTTTAAGGGAACAAGCAGCATAATTGGAATTCCTTTGAGAATGATTTGTTAGTTATTTTTGGACCTTTACAGGGAGTAAATGGTAAATAAGAGCTGAGTTTTGGACATTAGTATCTATTGGCTGAGTAGATTATACTGTACATTTTAAAAAGGAAGGGCAATTTAGGCAATAATACCTAACAGCTGCACAGTTATTGTGTAATAGTGGCCCACCTGGGCTGAATTGTGAATTTCAAAACAAAGCTGAATGCCTTCAATTCCATGATGTATTATGCTACAAGGGAAGCTCTCGGCTGAGCAAAATGTAGAGCTACTGTCAGACCATCTCTCTGCCAAATTACTACTGTGCTAAAAAATGACTACCGTGATGTCACTTGGTGAGATCATCACCGTCTACTTCTGTTAATGTTTCCATCATTTCGGATCCCAATTGTACATCTCAGTAATTTGTCTTCTAGTGACATGTTCTCTCTTCCTTCATGTTGGAATTATCTATATCGACTTTGTTTTGTTTTGTTTTGTTTCATTCAGCTATCTCTGAGAATAAGGAGACATGAAGTTTCCTCGACTGACATCATGAACCATTTAGGATCTGAACAATATTAAGCAAGAAGCCTCATGCTTTGATTATTTTAAACAGAGGCATGCTCTTGTAAATGGGTCAAACACAGCAAAAGTAAGTCCCCTTGCACTTATTTAGTGCCAAACAATGTGACTGATTATTTTTCTGCAATTTTGCTTATTAAAAAGAAACAGGGGTGGGGGGACGAGAACAAAGTCCTCTACAGCTCCATCAAGAGCCCAGATCTACATTTCTTTAATTTTCCTCCAGATTTGCCAGTGTTGAAGAGAATCATGGAACCTTCCAGAAACATGAGTTTCCTGCAAAAGAAGAAGTTGAGACATAGGGAAACCATGTGGTCTTGCTGTGAATCATCATAAAAACAAGCCAAAGAAAAGTTGGGCATGATATCAAGGTCTGGTTTCTTTCCAGGTTCTGCTAAATCTGGCTGAGTTTTACAAACATTTCAGGGAGAGTTCAGAATTCTACGTTTTATTCCTAGATGCTCCATTTGACCCTGAGAAGTCATGTAAGCCTACAGATGTGGTTGCAATGGTTTTTAAACCACCTTTCAAATATGTCAGTAATATCAGGTGTGCATGTGGAAACTTTGTCTTCACACACACTTAGAAAAAAGCATGGGAACTGTGTTATTTTGATGTAAATAATAATTCCAAATTTCAATAAAGCAAAGTGGCTGCCTGGATAAATCTGTTAATCAGTTTTGTCTTGTTTTCTTTCAGCAATGTGTTTTCCATTAAACATTTCAATTCCGTTTCATGGCTGCTAAGCATCTGTTTTAAAATACAGTTAAAAATTGGTACTTTTGGTCCAATTCCAAGGGGCAAAATCAGTAGGAATAAGTAATCTTATAGCCTTAAGAAGAACCTTCTAAACCATGAAAAAAAGTAATAAGTACTAAACTGTGAATAAAAGAGCCATAAATGAGTCTGGAAGCCTCATTTACATGGTAATGCGTATACCAGCATGATGTCATTATCAATTAGTGCGAGTATTTTCTAACAGCCATCTATTTCAAGTATACAATCATTGAGTTTATGGTTATGATTGTGCTGTATGTATGTCTTTGTATCAGAGAGAGAAAACACTAAAGCAGAAATGCCCATGAGAAGCAGTAATACAGGAAATATTTATGATGATGATCAATCAGTTCTACTTCATTTAATGTTATTTATTGGTATGAGGTAGCATAGTACGTCAATAAGCTGTGCATTTTGACTAAACTAATAAAATCTGCCTGTTGTATGACTTAGAGCAAATTATATATACAGAAAAACTCAAACAAATTCTCTGCTATAGGATAGATGCCAATTAATAGTGACTCTGTAGAACAGAGTTGAATTGCCCCTGTGCATTTCTGAGACTGTAACTCTTTACAAGAGTCAGAACCCTAATCTTCCTTCTGATATATAGATAGATTCCAGCCCCAGCACAATGCAATTTTTTGTTGTTTTGGATTTTGAAATGCTATAGGTATTGTCAAGACAAATATGTCATTCTCTGTATAGCAATGTCCTGTTCATCCTCTCTGTTTTTATTATGTTTCAAGAATCTCGGTGCACCAATGAGTGTGCTACTGTCTGAGGTATGAGATGGGACTGTACCCTTGAGTGTAGACTTTGTTCTTTATAACACTCCTGTCTGCCAGAACATAGGGACATTTCCAAGGACATAGATTAGGAAAGCTAGCATGATAAGCCATTGAGCTTCTTAGGTGTGGTTTCTTGGCTTTCAGTTGTCTTTAAATTTAATATTATTTGTTTCTGCTTCGTTCTCTGTGCTGAACTATACCATAGATTGCTTTAAATTAACTGTTTTTTTCCACTTGTGCTTTGCTACATTTCCACATATTAACTGATCTAAATGATTAGAATTTTAAAATGTTTACCTGTGTGTTTAAAACATCAATACTTAGGATGACTAAGATTCATAAATGAACAATACTTGGGCAATTGGTATTTTTCTGAAAAATATTTCTATAAATAACATAATTTAAAACTATAAAAAGATAAAATCTAACTCATTGCTATCCAGTCGATTGCAACTAAGAGTGACCTTATAAGGCCAGGTGAGTTTCCCAGACTGTAACTCTTTACGGGAAGAAAAGCCTCCTCTTTCTCCCATGGAGCAGCTGGTGGTTTCAAACTGCTGACCTTTCAGTTAGCAGTCCAACACTGAACCACGATGCCACCAGGGCACCGAGAAAAGGCTACACCTTGCTTAAAAAAACCAAAGACTTAAAAAATGGCATTTTGTTTGTGCAATAAAGGAAAAGAATAGTAACTATGCAAAACCCAATGGCAGTGGCACCCACATAACCCTATTTCCTACTGCTCTAAATACTTTCACAGGTAAATGTTTTTCACTGGACAGTGGAATCCATCCACTTCCCTCTGCTCTCGCACTAAGTCAGTGCTGTTTCTCTCAGAGCATGTTGCAGTTTGGTGATCTGTGTAATGTTCTGTATCGACGTTAATCACACAATGGAAGGATTCAACTTCCTGAGTCATTTGCTTTATTGCAACTCCAGAACAGCACTGTGACTGCTGCATGGGGACTTCCTCACAGGGAATCATTCTGGAGGCAGTCACTATGTAAATACGTCCCTCTAATTCCTGGCAATGGCACCAGGATGTTCTGCTACAACCCAGCTAAAAAACAAAAGAACCCTTTTGATAAGCTTTCTGAGAAGAGGGTTTTAGTGCTGCATGTAATAACTTCGTGGTATTAGCACACTAAATTGGTTGGGTGGTAATTGAAATGAAAGAGTATCCACATATAAGAGCATTTGGGTCCTGTGCTGGAGAGGTGGCCAGCACTTGTTCTTATTTGCTGCCATGGAGTTGGCTCCCAATTGTGGCAACCCATATACAGCTGAATGAGACCCAGGCAATGACTGCGTATTCCCCAGGACCCACTGCAGAGCCGACCACTGGGGTTCTCAGGGATCTTCTGCGTTGATTTATGAAAGAAGAGTGCCAGACCTTTCTTCATGTCAGACGTTTCCTGGAAGTTCAGCTGAAATCCCTTCAGCATCATAACAACAAATAAGCCTCCAGAGATAGACAGGTGATGGCTGCAATGAGACAAATTGATTGAGAATTGATCCAAGTCTCCTTCATGAAAGACAAGAATTCTACTACTGAACCACACAGGCCTCATAGACAAAACAGTGATTATTAAGTTCATTCTGACTTATAGTGACCTTGTATAGGTGTCCCAAGGTTGTCACTCTTTCCTGGAGTAAATGGCCTCCTGTTTCTCAAGCAGAGAAACGGGTGGGTTTGAACCACCCAACAGTGTTACCCCACACTCCCACCAGAGCTTCTTTTCAAGAACCCGTTGTTGTTAGGTAGTCCCTTGTTCAGAATCAAGTAATCCAAGCTTCATCTTCCCATACCTTCTGCTACCTAGACTTATCAGGAAAAGAAGAAACCCAATCAGTCGGCAGGGTATCTCCTAGTCACTGAGTGGGAGCTATAAATCCCATGGGTCCCCAAACTCCCTGCATCAGTTGATTCTGACTTTTGTTGTTAGGTGCCAAGCTGTCACTACAACTAATAGTGACCTTAAGCACAACAAAAGCAACACCACCTGGTCCTGCACCATTCTCACAATCCTGAGGTTTGAGCCCTGCAGCCACTGTGTGAAAAAAAATCTTGTCAGGGTTCTTCCTCTTTTGTGATGCCCCTCTAATTTACCCAGCATGATGCCCTTTTCCAGGAATGGTGTCTCTTGATTATACCTCAAAATATGTGAGATGCAGTCTCACAATCCTTGCTTCTAAGTCTGGCTGCACTTCTTCCTCTTCCAAAACAGGTTTGCTCGACAGTCGACTGTACTCTCAATATACTTCACGAAGACCATAATTTAAAGACATCGATTCTTTTCCAGCCTTCTTTATTCCACGCCCAACTTTCACATGCAAATGAGGTGATTGAAAATACTCTGGTTTGAGTCACAGGCACCTAAGTCCTCAAAGTAAGAGCCTTGCTTTTATTATGCAGCAGATTTACTCCATGCGATGTGTCCTTTGATCTTTTGACTGCAGTTTTCAGGAGCATTTGTTTTGGATCCAAGCAAGAGGAAACACTTGGTAAGGTCATTCTTTTTTCTGTTTATCATGATGTTACCTCTTGGTTCAGTTGTGAGGATTTTGGTCTTCTTTATATTGCGTTGTCATCCATACTGAACGCTGCAATACTTGATCTTCATCAGCAAGTGTTTCAGGTTCTCACTTTCAGCAAGCAAATTTGAGTCATCTGCCTAGGAGGATGGACAACAGGAAAGTGGTTGAAGGGAGACAGTGGTCGGTGTAAGACCTGGAGGAAATTTTTAATAAATTATCAAGGGTTCATGAGTACATAGGTAGGGTCACTGTTAGTTGGTACTGTATTGCACCTAATACAATGTCAACAGAGTCAGAATTGACTCAATACAGAGAGTTTTGGGAACCATAGTATTTATAACCCATACCAAATGATCAGGAGATGCCATGACTGTATTACTTTTTTTCCTGATAGCTCTAGGTACTAGTAGGTGTGGGAAGATGATGCTAAGTAAGCAGCTAAGGGTATGATTCAGTTGAGAGTAAGTGTTAAAAAGGTTAATTCTGACTGCAAATTTCGAGAATGCCAATGTGGGGATTGATCAATTTGCCCTGCTGGTAGGTCTAAAATAAGTCTATCAGAAATAAAAATAGAAACACTACCATCAAGAAAGAATAGCCAGAAATAGAGCATGCTGTTTGCACAGCATCCTGAAATCCCTGTGCATTGAACCTCCTCAATTTAGGGACAGAAAAATTTGAGATCAGTGTGGTGGAAGGGTGGCAGCAGCAGCAGAACCAAGAGCCAAAGCCGGATACAGAGCAGTGTGTTTCCTGGCCTATGAAGCAAGTCACCTTCAGGCAAGCAGTTTGTTTGCAGAGCCAGGTACCTCCAGGCACTTAATTCAATTTGGAAAGATGGGTTTGTTGACCCGTGGAACTACAGCTATGTGTCTATGGCTGTGATCAAACCCATATCAGTCTTCAGAGTGATATCTTTGAATCTTACATCTTTACAGAGATCATTTGCAACAGATATGTAATTTTATTTCTTGACTGGTGCTTCCGTGGACATTGATTATGGACCCACCTAAAATGAAATTATTGAAAGCGTCAGTCTTTTCTACATCATGATGTTGCATATTGGTTCACTAATGATGATGTTTGTTTCCTTTATGTTATTGCGCCATCCATGCTGTAGTCTTGGATCTTCCTCAGAAAATGCTGTCAGCGGAAAAGATTGTGTTATCTGCATATCACAGGATTTTTCCTCCAAACTTTCTGTTGCGAAATAGGTATGATGTTTACATATCAGATAGTCAGTTTTACCTTCAACAACTTCAACAACTCACTAAATCTCTCAATAATATCACAGGTTTTAATGGCTCTTCATCCAATTCTGATACCACGTTCTCCTTCATTGAGTCCAGCAGTTCTCAACCTGTGGGTCGCGAGCCCTTTTGGGGTCAAACGACCCTTTCACAGGGGTTGCCCAATTCATAACGGTAGCAAAATTGCAGTGATAAAGTAGCAATGAAAATAATCTTATGGTTGGGGGTGGGCACCACAGCATGAGGAACTGTGTTAAAGAGTTGCGGCATTAAGAAGGTGGAGAACCACTAAATCAGTGGTTCTGGGCATACTTGCCTTTCAATATACTGATAGTATGTTAAATTGTCCAAGAGATAGTGCGTTGGACCTCGTGAATGTTATTTCAATAAATGTTTGAATGCTACTTATGTCAAGGTTATTTTTACAGTGAACTACCTCTGTGAATCCCTGTCCTCCGTGGCATTCTCAAGGGGGCTCTGGGAGTCCAAATCGACCTGAAAGCAGTGAAATAGGATTTCCTGTTGGGCCAATTGAAAGCGGAATGACACCAAATTTATGTCTTACTAGGGACGGAACAGGCCCAGGGCCATTTTCAAATTCTGCAAAGTTCATTCAATTGATTAAAATAGGGCTAAAAGTGGCTCTATTAGCCCAAGATACCCAGGATGTAATTTATTCCTCAAAGTCACATATCAGATTTCACATGGCTGGAGATTCAACTAATAAATGACTGATTCCGAGCACTCAATAGTTACCCACGAGGTCTGGCATTGTTGATGTGGCTCCCGGTCATCTACAGATGGAGTGTGCGGATTTATAGCTCAGTGGCAGCATTTTATTGACATAGTGTATGTCAATGTGTGAAATTAGATTATTCTATGAAATATCAAAATCCCCCTGATTGTTCTCCTTTTCTATAGGATTGCATTCTTCAAAAGCGCTTTGGTGCAATTACTGCACATTAATATTTTAAGAGGTGATGGGGTGAGGTGGAGAAATCTGAGGGGTGAAAGATGTAGGTAGAATACAGTTGTGAATTTACATGCAAACCTGTGAATGACTAAGAAAGATGGAGTGTTATTATTGAGATTATTAAATCATGTCCTAAATTACTGACTTAGGTTGTACATTAGAATTAGCCTTTCATTTATAACATCAAAATCAGAGGATCAATATGACACATTTCTCCTCTTCTAAGTCTTTGAAAGTAATCAATCAGGGTCAAGTTTCCCTTTAGCAGGTGAATTTAACCTAGAGCTGTCGAGTCAGTTTGGAAAACAGTTTATTAAGATTTAAATGATCAGATTCAGCAACAAATACTCATCCATAGTCTGATAGTTATTTCTTTTCTTAACTAAAAATCATAGAATTATTGGCAGAAAAATCCCGTTAGAAGTAACATGTTTTAAATATATGCATAATGAATTATAATACAACCAGCCACCAATTAAACAGAGCTAGACCAAACAATGATACATATATAGAAGAACAACAGCCAAATTTCTTGCAGCAGAATCTTATTTTTCCTGTATTATTCTATGGATTAATTTATTTGGGGGTTGAAATGGTCTGATCATGGTTTCAATCCTTTGATGGAGTTATGGATAGTAATGTTTAAGTAATTATTCATTAAACATAAATTTTAGTTCTCTATTTAAATGCTCAAAATGTAACTTTATACATGGTTTTTGTGTGCCTTTGTCAGAGTTCTTTAGAGAAAATGAGTCAGTAAAATTTTACGTATAATTGTGCAAAGTACACTCAATTGATAAGAATAGGGTCAAAAAGGAGCTCAGTTACATGAGTTACATTTTTTTCCCTCAAAGCTAAATGTATTAGGCCAGGTTGACTAGAGAAACAAATCCAGTGATGCTCATCTATGTATAAGAAAGAGTTTTATATCTAGAAGTAATTACATATGAAGGAGGATCCAGTCCTTAAGTCCGATGCTAGTCCATAAGTCCCTCTTCGGAACCATGTAGCCACATGCAATGATGCAGACTTCAGGAGGACCACAGGCAGGTGGGTGGATCCAAGGTCAGCAAACACATAGCAGGGTACAGGCAGCTATCAGGATCAGTGGCCGAGTTCCAGAAAGCAGGAAGGTGAAGGGGCAGAAAAAGATGGAGGTTCCCAGGGTCCTCCTTATAATAAGGCCACACCCACAAGGAGGTACCATCAGGCTGTGACCTGATTGACAGGTTGGATTCCACTCGAACACTTTCATACGTCTTCAAGTTGACATAAAATCAGCTAATTACCATACCACATATCAAGTTTTACTCAGGTAGAGGCTTAATAAAGACAGTTTCATCTTCATAAATAATTCTGGTTTTATATTTATATCTATCGATTGATCGTTCAATAGATTTATTATCAAGATTTGGCTCATATGATTCTGAGGGCAGGCAAAACCAAAATTGATACATCAGGAGACAGTCTGAAATTCTGGACATCTTGTGTACCTGTGGCAGTTACATAATCTGGTGTTATTTTGAGACTTAAGAGCAAAAGGGTGGAGTTTGGCTTGTCAGTCAGGTCTCAGCTTGATAACCTCATTTTGAGACACTAAGGTAGTGGTCCTCAACATTCCTAATGCAACAGCCCTTTCCTACAGTTCCTCATGTTGTGGTGACCCCCCCCCCAACCATAAAATTATTTTTGTTGTGACTTCATAACTGTAATTTTGCTACTGTTATAAATAGGGTGACTCAGGCGAAAGGGTCTTTCGACCCCCAGGTTGAGAACCGCAGTCCTAGATGTTCAATGCAAGCTTGTGGGACAATTGAAGGCAACAGTGAATGTCTCAGTGATTGAGCTTAAGCACAAGGAGTTGGAAACAACCCAGATTTTCATCAACGGATGAATGGATTAAGAAACTGTGGTATATACATATAACGGAGTACCACACATCCCTAAAAAGCAATGATGAATGCATGAATCACATTGTCGCATGGGAAGAAGTGGGAAAATTATGCTAAGCAAAGGAAGCCAAGCACAAAAGGACAAGTACAGCATGAGTCCACTGAAGTAAGCTTAAACAATGCAAAAGGAGCCTAGGGGAAAGACTACTATATACATACATTCCTGGGGTGAAGTCCAGGTACTATGGCAGGGCCAAACCCAATCCAAGGATAAATATGGCAGCCAACTAAGTAGGAGGGGAAAAGAAAGAGGAAAAAGAAAGACGTGGGGGGAG
Organism: Echinops telfairi; assembly: GCF_000313985.2. Classification (NCBI taxonomy): domain Eukaryota; kingdom Metazoa; phylum Chordata; class Mammalia; order Afrosoricida; family Tenrecidae; genus Echinops; species Echinops telfairi. The sequence goes on along the minus strand of NW_022103968.1, from coordinate 52,347,363 downwards.
TGTATGGCAATAATCCACCCAAGGGGAGGGTATTGTTTATATCTCCACAGGAGAGGGAGAGAGACCAGGTTTCAACCCTGTGCATCAAGACATGAATACAGCATGCCAGCATGTAGCAAGGAACCAATAGAGAGGTCTGCGGGGCTGGCCTTAATCCCAACTTTGTGGAACCTCCTACCTACCCCAATCCAGAAGCATGCACTTCAGAGGACAGCACTGAAGCTACAGTTTGGGGAGAGAGGCATGTGTGAACAGAGCACACAGGAGCTAACAAAGAAGGAAGGAAAGAGAGTGGAACACATCCTGGTCCACCAAACCCTGAGGACAATATTCCTGCTCAGAGCAGCCAATGCACAGAGGACCATAGGGCCAGACCCACCACAAGACAAGACGTCCCTCACTGACCCATAGGGCTACAGGGACAACACTGAAGACACAGTACGGGAATTGTGCCTGATCTGAGCCCATCACACTAGGGCAAAACACTAACATGAAACATGGACACTATTCATGTACAACAGATCCTTCTCCTGAGGGAGGGTGGGTGGGAGAGGGAGGAGGGAAATGAGGAGCTGATATCAAGGGTTCACAAAGAAAGAAAATGTTTTGAGATGATGATGGCAACATACGTACAAATGTGTTTGAAACAATGGCTGGCTGGCTGGCTTGAGAAGAGTCTTGGTCAGGTGAATTATCTTCTGATACTTGCATAAGAGACTCTCATCCCCCATCTATTTTGATCCTCTAATTTATATTCATGGAGTGAAGCACATATTGAGAATATACCTTAGACTTAAACTCCACTGAGGCTTCATTTTGATTCTTCCACGATCTGCTCAGATAATTACTGTAATAAAAGTATGTCCCATTCCATATTATTAATAATTGATAGTGATAGTAGTTAAGATAAAATTGAGATATATTCAACTATATTCCTTTTTTTAAACTAACTTATGTGTCCCAAAAGAATTGAAGTCAGTTTCAGTTTACTGTTCCTCCTTCTATAAAGACTCACCAGTGTTTAGATTTGATAGGGACAGAATACTGAGAGTTTTAAGGAGGGTGACTCTTCTCTTAAAAAAAGAAAAAATATTTATTTTTGAAAATTTTATTATTTTCCCTTTTATTTGCTTCCACAAATAAAACATACAAATAGTACATACAAAGAGAAATATATTATATGTGTTGCACACCCATAAAATCTAGCTATCCCATTAAACCCATTAAACACCTATGTATGTAGTTATTTTTTCTTTTCCCACCCACTCTCCCACCTTCTTTCTTGTCCCTTCCCTCAACTCCTCCCTTTTTTCCCTGGCCTCATTATTGTCTTCAGCAACTTTTCCTTTGGTATAGAAGCCCCTTCCTTTTCTATGTCTTTATAACAAGGTGTCATGAAATATTTATCTTTAGGAGATTGTCCTGAGCATCATGCTTCCAATTTTGTCCATGTCCATGTCCTGCGGTGTTTGACAGACTCATCGTTGTTTAAGGTTGCATACTATTCCATTGTGTTTATGCACCAGAGTTTATTTATCCATTCCTTCAAAGACAGAATGTTTGATTTTTCTTTCTTTTTGCTATTGTAGAAATTGCTGTGATAAACATGGATGTGTGTATATCGATTTTTTTTCATTCTTTATTTCTTTAAGGCATATATCAAGTAGATATTTGATATATCTGTCTGCATTTATGTAAGGGAGCATCATACTGTTTCCATAGTGGCTGAATGTTTCTGCAGTTCTACCAGCAATATATTAGCATTCTAATCACTCCACATCCTCTCCAACATTTATTATTTTCTGGTGTTTTTTTAATTTTATTTATAATTTTGCTGAGAGTGTCAGTGTGAGGTCATATCTTATTGTTTTAATGATGGTGAGCATTTTCACTATGTTGAGGAATTTCCCATCTATTCCTGTGTTAGGATAGGTTCACTAGAGAAACAAATCCAGTGACACGCATATATGTATAAGAAAGAGCATTATATCAAAAAGTAGTTATATATAAGGAAAACATTCCAGCCTAGTCCAACTCAAGTCCATAAGTCCAGTACTAATCCATAAGTCTCTCTCAGACTCATGCAGTCACATTCAATGAGGCAGACTGCAGGAAGATTATAGGAAATAATCAACAAGACAGGAAGTTGCTTCTTCCAAAGGATGAATAAAGTTGATAAACCACTGGCAAACTGAACAAAAGAGGAAATAAATATTATGAATAAGCATGACAGTGTCACGTGGATGCCATGGCCGTGGCTCTGGCAGCATTAGGGTCAGCCAGCAGGAAGGTGAAGGCAGAGAGGAAGTGAGGTTCCCAGGGCTCTCCTTATGAGCAGGCCACACCCAAAAAGATGCCCCATAAAGCTGTGACCTAAGTGGCAGGATGAATACCATTCCTACACACATATATCTTCAAGTTGACATGAAATTATGTAACTACCACTATCCCTGTTTTATTACTTTTAAAAAATCTAGAATGGGTGTTGAATTTCATTAAATGTCTTTTTTTACATTACTTAATATAATTATATGATTATTTTCCATTGTTTTGTTTATAGGTTGGATTGCAATTATTGTACTTCTAATACTGAACCATCCTTGCATACTTGGCATGAATTCCACTTGATCATGATGCATTTAAAAAAAATGTTTTGTTGGGGGTGGGGGGAAAAATGTTTTGTTAAATTTTGTTTAAAAATTTGGCATCTCTCTGAGTTGGAAATGATTCACTGGCAGTGAGTTGTTCATTTATATTTATGAGAGATAATGGTCTATAGTCTTCAAGTATGACAATATTTTTACCTGGCTAAGGTATCAGGGTTATACGTACTTAGTACATTATCCTTTTCTGTTTTCTGAAGTAGTTATGTTATATTGTTGTTCACTTGTCTCTAAATGATTGGCAGAATTCCCCAGTGAAACCGTCTAGTTTCAGATTTTTGTTGTTGGGAACTTTTTAACAACCAAATCTATGTATAATGTCCTTCAATATCTCTCTTGATAGCTTTAATTTAATGTATATTTTAACATAAATTATTGCAATTTGTTTTCTCTTGACTACCATCATTTTATATGTTTTTTTCATCCTTTGATTTTTAATATGCTTTTCTCTTTATATCTGAGATGTGTTTCTTTTAAGTAGCATATCAATGCCTTATGTTTTCTTGTCTATCCTGTTAGTTTTCATCTCTTAACTGGTGAATTTAATACATTTACAAATAATGTTGTTATTGTTAACATTATGGATTTAATCCTATCATTTTGTAATATGTTGTTGTTGGTTTACTTGTTCCTTATAATTTCTGTGCTGCTTTTCTTTGCTTGTTAATTTTGTCTTTGCTCTTTTGTTTGTATCATTCTGCTTAACCGATGTTATGCTTTCTTTTCCTCTTTTTTATCTTGTTCAGAGTTTAACATTTTCTTTGACGCTCATTTAAAAAAATTTTTTATTGCTTTCTTTCTAAGTTTAAGACAGTTTGTTGCCTTTGCCAGTGGATATATCTTCTCTGTTCAACTGTGTATTTGCTACTCTGTTCCCTCCACTATTTTTTGTTGTCTTCATTAGGGAATGTGGTTCCTTATTTTGATTTGCATCATTTTGTTTCACCCTGTGTATTACTTACATAGGATGATTTCTCTATAATATTTGAGGTAGTTTATTGTGCCAACCTGGCCGATAAACACGTGGGATTAATTGAAGGGTGGAGAGATAAATGGCTTGGCGAACCTCACCTTTCTTGTCTCTTGCTATTTGATCATCAGACTAGTGTGTGGCTGCATTGCTTGTTCTGTGCCTCAATTTGCAAGCTACACTACCTGTGGGACACCTAACCCATGGACTGTGTCACTGTAGTTTGAGGTTCCTCAAGACCTGCTTCTCCACACCACTGGAATTTACATCTCTTGAGCTGGGGACTGTTGGACCCTGTCATCTGGCTGACTGTTGGTGACCTGCCTTGCTGTTTGCTGCCTGTGCCCGGATAGCCTGAATTGCTCTACAGAGGGCTACCCGGCAGCCCTCAAGACTTGAAGGACTGCCAGTGTCTCACAACTGTCTCACAGGAGTGAGCTGTACTGAGCCATTTGTACTGCTTTATAATTTAACTATTTATTTCATACGTTATATATCTATCTATCTGTATAAATTTATGTAAAATTATTAGCATTCTGGTTTTATTTCTCTAGAGAACCCTAACACATATTTAATTGTTTTTTGATTTTAGATTGCTTATTGTTTTTCTTGATGGTCTCTTCAAAGAACTCCTTTTAGTAATGTTTATAAGACTGTACTTCATTTTAAAAATTCTTCTAGTTTTTCCTTTTCTGAAAATAAGTTTATTTCTCCCTCATATTTGTAAGGTTAATTTTACTGGATATAGAATTCTTGGTTGGGAGGGGTTTTTTCTTTCAAGAATTTGAATATATATTCAAAATTGTCTTCTTGCCTGGCTGGTTTCCAGAGAACACTGTGAGCTTTTCTTACTGGTTCCCCTTGTAGATGATTGTTCTTTCCCCCCCGTTTCCATCAGGGCCCTTTCCTTCTCTTTGACTCTACAAAGTTTGTCTATGGTATGTCATGGTGACTTTTCTTTTGTGCTACATTCTGTTTGAGTTCTCTGTGCTACTTGGGTAGTTATTGTCTGTTCTGTCAGTTCTTTTTCAATACCTTTTCAACTATTTTTTCTGCAGGTAATTTTTCTTCTTTCCCTTCTGAGTTTTTTATTAAATACAAGTTGTTCCTTTTGGATATGTGCCATAGAATTCTTAGTTTTTCTTCAGCTTTTTTTTGAACACTATTTACGATTTGATCTTGTATTTTGGTCTCTAGAAATTTGTCTTCAAAATAACTACTTCTTGGTCCTATTGTTTCAATTCTTCTGTTTTTATCTTGCCACATGTTATTTAATTCCAAAATCTTAATGCTTGCCTTTTGAATTTCTATCTTGAGTTACTAAATCATTCTTAGTTTTTAATGTATTTTGCCAGATTGCTCTTGTAGTGTTTTCTGGAATTCTTCTCTCCCTGTATTTCGGTCAAAATTGTCCTCCATTCGTTTAAAGCAGCTGAAGCCCATTCTCCTAAATTCTCTCAAAGAAAATTCTATAATTTTCTCTGTTACCAAGACTTCTTCTGTACTCACATCTTCATGTATTTCACTCAATCAAGACATTTCCTCTTGTTTTCTCATGTGTACAGAGATTGGTTGCTACTTCTGAGACATGGCATTATTTTTATATTTGTCTCTGGAAGGAACTAATTGAAAAGTCAAGTGCGGCTATATCGTTTCATACAAGCAATTCAGAGTAGGACTGTCAGACAGGCGCAATTAAGTATTTCTCCTATCAACACCTTGGTTTCAAGGTTGGGGCTCCCAAATTTTCAGGGAGGGAACCCAGTGTCAAGGCAATTGACTTGAAGAGGGAGAGAAGAGAATGCCGAAGACACTGCCAGTTCATTGGACCAAGAAGTACTCACTGACTCTATTGGAGGAGATACTGCACTTCTTTAAACTACTTTCCTGTGGGTGCGAGCAGGCAGACAGGCAGGTGGTGCCTCTTTGGAGAGATGAGATTCAAACTCTCCTGTGCTAATTTCCCCCTGATGCAGGAACACCTAATGTTGTACTCCTCCAGGGTTGGCTTGCCCTCGTGGTATTCTGAGGAAGAATCCTGAGAATTGCAAGGAAGTCTCAGGGTGGTCCTAGGGGCTATGGCTTGGGCTTGGGGAAGAAATCCTAATGTCCTCCTGCTAGTTAGGGGCAAGTGTGCAGATGATGCATCAGCTCATCTTTCCCCTCTTCTCAGCTGAAGTTTGGAGCCCTGAGGGGAGAAACAGCTTTACGGGCATCTTGTCAGGCAGCACAAAATCTACAGCTTTGAGGTGGCTCTTGTAATGGTTCCTCCCTTTGAAATACCAAAATATAACTGGTAGGTGTTTCCCTTCTTCTGGGGAGGTTTGAAACTCAGGCTTTTGACTTGTCTCCACTTTTGAAAAAGTTTTATTTTAGGACAATTTTACAGAGCCTATGTGGCCAGATTGGATGAGAATCAACTATGTTTCTTGTTGATAATATTTTTACATTTACAGGCTGCACAACTTATGTCTGTTGGCTTTTGGCTTAGTCTATACAATACAAGGGAAAATCGTTCCAAATATAATGTATTGATTTATTGTAGTGACAAGTTTTGGTTAGAATTTAAGCTAGATTTGTTACAGAAACTGAACCAAAAATGGTGTTTTCTTCCTAGCATTCTCTTTGCCTGTGAAAGTATCTATTTTTCCCCCAAGAATGACTCAACATTAGGAAATGGAATACTTCATAATTTGCATTAAGAAAAAAGTAGACAAGAGCCTCTGTGATAACTTTCAGAGTAGAGGGTATAAGCTTATTTCTTTAGAAATTCACAATAAAATGCATCTTGTGTTTCACTGAGCCTGGTCCCACCATTTGTCTGGCAATTTATCATCCTGTGACGGAATGAGAATTGCTATGATGCTGGAAACTGTGCCACCAGTATTTGAAATCTTAACAGGACCACCCTAAAGGGACACGTTACAAAGAAGCTTCCTTACTAAAATTAACTAAGGAGAAAGAATGGGAACTTGAATTCTAAAGATTAACCAATAAAAATCTGATGGATCGCAATAGCGTAGTGTTGGAGATAGTGCGAGATGATGAGCCCTCAGATTGGAAGACACTACACAATGGGGGGGCAGCAAAAAAACAAAATGAAGGTCCTCAATGAGATGGACTGACACAGAAGCTGCAACAAGGGGCTCACACACAGGAACAATTGTGAGGATGGGGCGGGACCATGCAGTGTTTTCTTCTGTTGTGCATAGGGCCTTTGGGTTGGAAATGACCTGATGGCACCTACCAACACCACCACACCATAGCTTCATGCAGATGGTACAATACTAGGTAGTATTTCATTGGTCTGACGTAGGAGACAACTTGATGGCAACTAACAACAGCAATCACACCTGACAGGAATTGGGCGTGCTGATTGGTTTTAACCAGATAGGCTCCAACTGTGGAGGTAGGGATGGAATCAATATCTCATGTGCTTTTGTGAAGAATGCTCAAAATGATATCAAGGTACTATATAAATGATGTGTGGTGTCAGATGTCTAACTTCAGTGGGAGGTGCACAAATCAAGATCAGCTTCCGCTCAAGAATAGTCTCTCTGAGGTAGAGGTCAGGCATATTTTTATTCTTCAATCGTTTTACCAATTTGGACACCTGGTTGCTTGGTTCTTTTGCTGTGTATGCTGCATACCTAATGTCAGTTTGGACCAACCTCTTGGTTCTGCTGCAGCTGATTTGCTGATCTTTCCCTAGCTTCTCATTGCCTTGTGTCTTCTCTGGCATTACTGTTCTCTTTTCTCCCAGGTTACGAGATTCTCAGTTCAGGGAACCTGACGCTAAAGAAAATGCTTGGATCCCAGCTCTTCTGCTCGATCATAGTGAAATCTTCCATTTTCTAGCTTCTGGGACTGGCTCATTTCAAGCCTACCAAGATTTCAAACTGACCAATCTCAATGTTTCATGCACCGTGTTTTTATAATTCCACTTCAAAAGGCTTTCAGGCACCTTATTTGTATTGTGTCCAAGCCCCCTTATTTGTATAGTCTCACCTAATCACCTAGTGGATGTTACCAGACCCAATCAGAAGGACTTTATGACAATGATTCACCAAACTGCAGCCACTCTTACTAAGGACACAATAATGGCTAATGGGCAGACCAAATTTTTCACTCCCTGCATCTCCCTAAAATTATTGGTATAATCCCAAGATTGAGATGAAATATTTAATGTGACCTAAATGCTTTTTTAATATAGCCTAAGTTCATTTCTTTTGCATGTTATTAAACATTTTAGTGTATTAGCATAGAGAAATTTAAATAATTATGTCTATTTCTATTTGACATTTTCTAATCACTTTCCAAAGCAGTGACCTGTGGAAAAGGTTGCTATTGCTGCACAGAGTGTCTAGATTAATTATGTTAAATATAGAACATTTAAGAACCGACGATGGTGTGATCTCAAAGACACATTATCTATATTATTTTGTATTATACCTTGATTGAATTTTCTTCTTTGGAAAAAGCGTACTAAGCAAGATAGAAATGAAAATAGAATGAATAAATTCCCATCATTTGGGCCACAAATATGATTTCTACTTTTAGCAAATCATAGTGTTATCCACGTGTAATCCTTCTAATTGTCACATAGATCATCGCTGAGCAAAACCATAGTCAAGTGGGAAATTCTTTTTCTTGCTAAACAGGAAATTTAGGCTTCCAGTCTTGACATCGTCTTAACTCACGCGAGCCAGACAGAGGAAATGGCCAAGGCTGCATCACATATCTAAGCTGCAATAGACTGAAAATAATTATTGCTGAAAAGTAGTTTTTATCCCTATGGGGAGTATATTTCCCAGTCACAGGACAATTAAAGAACCAAATGATAGCAAAGCACAGCCAAATGACAGAATCACAGGATCTCAGAAAACTTTCAGTGTTAGGAAATTGACTGATTTGAACCTCATGATTTTTAAGTGCACTAAAACATATCATGATCATGACAGAGTAGCCTTGAAAGATGAGCTATTTTGTACAGTCAGTTAGTACCTGAACTCATGAATTCTGTGAGAGCCAGTTAAAAGCTATGCATACTCACACCAGAGAAAAATGGTCCTCCACACAAAACTTCATACATAATTATGAGGGATCAGACTCCCTAACGTACATTTTGTTTACAGACATATTTATTGATATGATATGAAGCAAATACAATGGGCTTCCAAAAGTTTGTGGGAGCTTGCATTTACCTTTAACATAAAAATTGTTATTGTGAATTAAGTGAAGGCTTATGAGATAGTTTATTGTGCCAGCCTGGCTGATAAACACAAGTGGGGTTAACTGAAGGGCGGAGAGATAAATGGCTCGGTGAGCCTCACCTTTCTTGTCTCTCACTCTTTGATCATCGGACCAGTGTGCGGCTGCCTTGCTTGTTCTGTGCCTCAATTTATAGGCTATACTACCTATAGGATGCCTAGCCTGTGGACTGTGTTGCTGTAAGTTGAGGTCCCTTTAAGACATCTCTGGAGCTGGGGACTAGCAGTTGGGACTGGTGGTTGGTTGACAGTTGGTGATCTGCCTTGTGGTTGGCTGCTGTGCTGAGATAGCCTACCTCCCTCTATAAATAGAGGAAGATCTGGCAGCAGACGAGACTTGAAGGACTGCTAGTCTCACATAACTCTCTCTCACGGGAGTGAATTGCACTGAGCCATTTGTAGTGCTTTATAATTTAACTGTTCATTTCTTGTATTATATATGTATCTGTATATGATTTAACAGTTCATTTCTTGTTATATATCTAATTATCTTTATAAATAAATATATTTAATTATCAGCAATTTGGTTTTCTCTCTCTAGAGAACCCTGTCTAACACAGCTTATATTTCACATCGATTTCATATTCAACAATTCATACCTATTGTGCTTCAACTCATCCATTACAATCCCCTCAATGGACCATCACGTGTCCCACCTCTCCCTGTGTTTCTTGTTTTTATTGTTCCTCCAGTCCTAATCCTGTGAGCATTGTTCTTGATTACCTGTTTCCTTTTTTATCTTAAATGATTTGGGCCTCACTTTTCCAGTAACATTTTGTAGCACACTGTATAAGCCATTTTTTGCCAACAAAACAAAGTAACTACAACCACACAGACATACAAAAACAAAACCCCCTCTAAACCCACCTTGCTTGAATTTTTAAAAGGTAATATCTAGCATCTCACAGGTATAGTCTTAGGTATTTAAGAGAGTTTGGTTCATCGTTTTCCAAAGTACATGTTTAGTGTGGGTAAGCACATGTGAGGGAGTAAGAACTGGGTAGTATTATTGCACTCCTCTACAGTCTTGCCCCTAGTAGATATAACGAATCTTGTACCGAGTCATGAAAATTCAGTCATAGAGGTATTCTTGCACCGCAGCTCAATTTCAATGATACAAAAAGAATAGAAAGTATGTTAGTCCGGGTAGACTGGAGAAACAAATTGATAAGCACACATATGCGTATAAGAGAGTTTTATCTAAAGGGTAATTGTATATTAAGAAAGTATTCCAACCCAGTCCAGTCCAAGCCCATAAGTCCCATATTAGCCTATATGTCCGATACCTATCTATAAAGTCCTCTTCTGACTCATGATGCAATGATGCCAAATGCAGGAGGATCACAGGCCAGTGGGTAGGAAAGCTTTGGATCTAGTGGCATTGTAAGCATTTCAGCACTGGTAGGGGCTTCTCTATGGTTTGTCCAGACCCAGAGGTCTGATTGCTTTAGGGTAGGTCCATGTGGCTTCTCCAGCTACCAGGGTGTAGCACCATGTGTCTTGTCAGTATAGCATCACCTCAGGGAATGAGCTGTGTGTGAGACTTGTCTCCCATCTCCAAGGAGGAAATATCACAGTTCCCAGAATTCTTGGAAGGCCACACCCACACAAAGGTTTCATTGGCTATCTCCAGATTGACAGGCTAGACTCCACCCCTACACTCTTAATCCTCAAATTGATACCAGATTATGTAATGACCAAAATAAATTTTTTTCAGTCATAACAACCAGTTCATTATAAGTTTTTGGCTTTAAGTAGGGATTTCTTAATATATAAAGCCGTTAAAATACACAAAATAAAGTACCTAGCTAGTTTCCTTTAACTTCCTGATTTTAGGACTTCTGTGAAATGTTTTTTAAATTTTATAATAGTTTCTCTTTATAGGGGTATTCAAATAGTTCCATGAATAATGTTCTTCATATTTTACTTCTTGAAAAATATTTTAATTATTTTTTGATTTTCATAATCTCCCATTGTTGTATTTTATCAACAATCACTATTCTCACTGGAGATAATTCAACATATCCACACAAATGCTGGAAACATGATTGGCCCTAGAACTGGGCAAAATTATGTGGGGAATTTATAATGATTTGTAAAGATTTTCACACTTAGGATGATTCAGATATGGACTGTGGCCATGAAAAGATTAGGATTTATTTTCATAGTCCCTGTAATTAGCTCAGCAATGGTTTTCTAAGTAACAATTTCATGCTGAATATTAGAAATTACACATTGTTGAGATACCACATGCGGAGAAGGTATGGAGTTTTATGGCAACAATTAGAAACATTATAAAGTAAGTTAAGTCTTCAAACCAAGAGAGCACAAAGTAAATATGGAATAAATAGATTTGAGAAGGAAATGTTACCCAATCTTGTGATTTTGATAAAATTCTAAGTAAATTCAAAGCACAACCCCCCCCTACCCCCACTAAGTCCACTGCCATCAAGTGAATTCTGACTCATAGCTACTCTACATATGGTTTCTAAGACTGGAAATCTTTGCAAGAACTTAGCCTCATCTTTCTCCAGAGAAACAGCTAGTGTATTTGCCCTGTTGACCTTTTGGTCCGGTTGACCAACTTTATCGTGAATACACAGAGCAAGACTAGAGAACTTATGAAGCAACAAGAAACACAGCATTTACTGCTGTGTTATTGGCATAAGAATGGAATCAAGGAAGCGTGGCCTGGTCCCAATGCTGTACTATCAATAATTGGTTTTCCCCTAGGACAGGTGATAGGTAGAACTACCCATGTAATTTGTGAGACCTATAGAAAAATGAAAATGCTGGATCCTGTGTCCTAAAATCCCTTGTTTAACTTACTTTATAATTATTTAGACTTTTGAGATGGTCGTGAAGAGCATTCCCTTTCGGGTGGGGCTCTTTGAAGCCCCGTGACTGTGGCAGGGCAAGATGGGCCTTGGAGAGAGGCGCCAGCATTTTCCATCTGCTCTCCCACTGCTGCTCTGCCTCTCCTCCTGGACTCTGCTGAGATTCTTCCGTCAAGCCCAGGGGAAGGACCAGGGCTTTGTTTGGCACAAGATTTGAAAGTAGTTGACAAGAGCTGTTCATTTCTGGAATCTATACACTCATTAGGTTGTGAGGATGAATGTGTTAATATCAGAAATTGCTACAGGGCAAATCTTCACTTGCCTAAAAGAGCATAAAATTTTTATTTTGCCTTTTATGCTTTCTGACAAGCCCTTCAGTCTGCCACCAGGCTTTCGGTGGAGCGTGTGGAGAATTTAGGACAAGATGATGCATCTTACTCAAGGGCCGTATTGATAGCTTTGCAAACTTAATATAATAATGAAGTTCTTGGGCCCTATGTCATACAGTAAATGAAGACAGCCAAACCTTCAGATAAAATAGGCTATTGATCATCTATTGTCATTATTTAGAAAACAAATTACAACAACGAATTCTTTCCTTCTTGAAATCACTGTTACCTTTCCATAGTTCCCTAATTTTATTTTGAGCAGCTAACAGGTTATAAAGATACCTGATTAAGTGTTTCAAGGTGTGCTTTATTTTAGACAGTGCATCAAGAATCTAGTTGGCTTGCTTAAAAATAGACGCCAGGTTGTATAACTCTAAACTGGATAAAGTTCCAAAATGAAGGACATTACAATAGCTGGGAGGCAGACACAAATTTGCAACATCCTTTTGTTGGCCCAATCTCACAGCTCAGGTTGTGCCAATCATCTTGATAGCCATGTAAGGCACCAAGGAAGAGTGGATACCCATGAATTACAGTGCCGGTGACGAATCCTGAAAGTAGCAGGAACTGCCAGAAGAACAAGCAAATCTGTGTTGGAGGAAGTACAGGTTAGAAGTGCTCCTTAGGGGGAACAGATCACAATGATCAACGCTAACACCACCTCCTCACCAACCCCTCAGAGGGGTGCGGACAATGGCAACGTGGGTGAAGGGAGGCAGCGGGCAGTGTAAGATATGAAAACAACAATTACTTATCATTTATCAAGGGTTGACAAAGGTGAGAGGGCAGAGGAGGGAGGGGGAAAAAGAGGAGCTGATATCAAGGGCTGAAGTAGAAAGAAAATGATGATGGCAACATACATACAAAAGTGATTGAACCAATTGATGGATTGATTGTTATAAGAGCTGTAAGAGCCCTCAATACAATGATTTTTTTGAAAAGTAGAGGAAGAGCTCCTTAGAAGTGAGGATGGTGCTATCAGGAGAGACTAGACCCTGGAAAGAGGAAGACCCTCAAGGAGATGCATGGACGCTATGATTGCAGCAGTAACAGTTGAGATGACGGCCCGGGACCAGGCAGCAGTTCCCTAGGAGCGGGACAGAGTCCATGGAGCCTAACGCTGCTCTGGGCCACTAGCCAAACTCTGTGGACGAAGCACTTAACACCCGTACTTCAACTGTGGAGGGGCCTTGGTGGCACAGTGGCTAAAGTGCTTGGCTGCTAACTGAAAAGTGGATGGTTTAACCCTTCGCCACTCCATGGGAACAGAAAGGAGGCAGCAGTCTTCTTCAATCAAGGTTACTAGCTGTAGAAACCCGCAGAGTGGCTAAAGTTCAGAATCAACAGTGGAGGGTTTTGGAGGTTTACTCCGATAAGGTAGCTAGGTTGTGAGGATTAACAATAGGCAGGTAGTCTGCCTATAAGCAGAACTAGGCAGAGGCAACTCCAGGGGGAAAAAAGCAAACCCAAATCCAAGCCAAACCGATTGCCATGCAGTCGGCTTCAGCGCCTAGAAATCCTGTGCAGCGGAGGAGCGCTGCTCTTCAAGCAGTGCTCACAATCGCCGAGAAGACAGAGATGGCCGGGAGTGCAGAAAATGAGTGAGAAATGTGTACGGGAGAGGAAGATGGGGAAATGTTTATTAAAGGAAGAGTTTGCCATGGGGAGGGCGGGGGCGGACTGGCAATCCTTGAGGACTGTATGGGAAAGCAGGCAAAACCAGGAAGGAAGATAGACTCCATTAAGGAGAACGCTTCAGAATACCTACTACTGAGGGCTGTGCTGAGTTCTTCTCATAAATTAGCCTCCTACCACCTCCACGAGAACCCTGAGAGCCCCACGCTTTCAGAGACAAAAACTTCACTCAAATGGGGCATGATTAAGATCCTTAGAATAGCTAAACATTCAAAAGATTAGGGTGTCCACCCACCTATAATTAAAAATAAAAATAGTGCAAAACATAACATTCACATGTATGCTAGAATCTAAAATAGCATATTTTCTGATTTACTTAATACTAAGTTCTGGGTAAGTTCATTGTGGGAGGATTTGTATAGAGTTTTAGAAGCCTTGGCTCTGGCTCTACTGCTCCTCAATGCTGTGCTCTGCACTGGCTTTTTGGAAAAAATATCACGGCAGCCAAGAGAGGCAGAGCCAATGGGTGCCAAGGGAAGGATTCAAACTTGGGCCCAACTGACTCCAAAGCCCTGGTTTTCAATCATGTGGCTTTTCCAGGGCACCACTATGAGGTCACTCCAACTCCTGTGGGGGTTCACCTCAGGAGGATCGGATCATGTGGGCACTGGTGTTCTCACCAAGACAGCCTGAGAATAAGATTCTCTGAGAAATACTTAGAGAGTGTCTGTTTCTTGGAGAATGAAGGCCCAAGTTTCTATTAAAAATGGCTCCTCAAAAACAGCTACCTCCACTCCACTATACCCTAAAGGGACAAGAGAAGTAGTTTAGTATGTAGGGAACAAACTGAATTCTGAGCTAGTAAGTATTAAAGAGTTATGCATTATATAAATCATGACTTACTTTACCCAATCCATTCTCCCTCCATCTTCAGAAAAAGGTGCACACACACACCCTCCAAAAAATAATTCTGGAACATCAATTTGTGAACACTGCTAGAAACAATTTTAAAAATTGAAGTGTTAAGAATTATTTTTAAAATACTTGGGGTCCCCCCCACCGCAAAGATCTTCTTTCCCGATTATCACAATATTGTAAGCCTGCCTTCTCTGTTTTGCTTCAAACCAATAATTTGTTTTATGTACAATCTTATTCCACAAAAATGTGGATGCCTGCTACCTGTCAAATGGTGTTCTGCATGCTGCAGAACAAGTAGTGAGACCACATTTCTGTCTGTGGAGTTTATAGTCCAGACTAAAGGAGGCAGAAAATAAGCAAATTCAATAAAAATGGCTAAGATCCTGAAAAATCGCACTGAGTTGGTACCAATTCATAGTGACCCCTGTGTAGGAAAGAATAAAAGACAACCTACACATGCAACATCCTTACATTTGTTGTTATGTTTGAATCCATAGTTGCTGCCCAAAAATAGCATTAAGGATGGTAACTCCGTGAAACATTGTGATGTGAGAGAGTGACTGCAGAGATGGTGGTCGCTTCCCTGCACGGCCACGGGAGGACCTTGTGAAGAAGTGATATTGCAACAGGACAAGTACAACATGAGTCCACTAAAGTAAGCTCTTTAAAAAAAATGCAAAAGGGGCATAGGGAAAACGCTGCTGTATACAAACATTCCTGGGGTGAGGACCACGTAGTATGGCAGGGACCAGACCAAATAAAGGGATACGCATGGTAGACAACAAAAAAGGAGGTAGGGAAAGGAAAAAAATAATAATTATAAAAAAGAAATGGGTAGCGGGGGTACAGGGCACTAACCCACCCAAGGGGAGGGTATTGCCTATATCTCTACAGGGAAAGAGGGATTAAAAAAAAAAAAAAAGAAGAAGTGATATTTAAACTAAGACACGAGTCAAGAAGACAGTGCCAAGAAGAAAAAGTAAAAGTGGAGGCAAGTGTTCCAGGCAGAGGGAAAAGAATGTGCAAAAAACCCATGGTCTTGTTTAGGGTGTGGAAGACAAGTGCCGGGGGAGGGGAGGGAATGAAGACCGGTGACCAGGATTCTTAAGAGCAGGATAACTCATCCACGCATTGGGCAGACGCTGAAGGAAGTTAAGCCCGTGAAGGTGAGAGCTAATGTACATTTTTCAAAGTTGCTTTGGCTGCTGTGTAGCGCCTGATCTGGAAGAGGGAGAGAGCAGCCCCAGACAGGCCAGGAGAGACAGCAGTACTGCGACTAGGGTAGTAGGAGTGGAGATGGTGAAAAATGACCACATCGGGGATCTCTTTTGAAGCAGAGACAATGGGATTGCCAAACAGGATCGTTAGATGTGTCAAAGCCAACAAAAACGGAATCCAATTCCTCAGGACAGAGTAGAACTGCCCCATAGGATTTCTAAGGCTGAAATCTTTACAGAGCAGATTGCCACGTATGTTCCGGTGAAGGGGCTGGTATGCTCAAACTTGGTTGGCAGCGGTGTGCTTTAACCACCGAGCCACCAGGGTTCCTTTAGATGTGGCCAAGAACGAGGAAGTACATTTTCGGCTTGAATACACCCATGTAAATTGGTTCTATGTATCGGATCGACTTTTACTGAAATGTAGTTATAATTTTAATTATTTATTCATCTTGTGAGATGTTAGTTATAGTATCATCGTGTGTTTCTAGGCTACGTACCAATTTAACGTGTTTGTGTGCTAGATACTAGGTTAGGACCAAACTCTTTAACTTTACCCTTAGGCTGTTTATTAGGTAACTAAATGATTACACTAGAATCATTTCTAAAGTCCCAAGTTCATTTGTGTGCAAAAGTACACGTGTGAATGTGTGCAGCACGTTATTGAAGATGCTGGGCTCTACTCCATTCTATGACAGAGGAGAATGATTTTCCAGCTGGTGGCACTTCTGTTACGTGCCTGACTTCGAGCTGAGAGGTTGGTGGCTTGAACCCACCCAGCAGCTTCACAGGAAAAAGGTCTGTGATCTTTGATCTGTTTCAGTAAGAACAACAGCCTAGAAACCCCAATGGGGCGGCTCTGTTCTGTTACATGGGGGCCACCCGGATTGAAATTGATGGCACCTCACAATGGCAGGAAGGATGTTAAAGTGGCCCCTTGTTCACTTCATTTGTGCCCTCTTCTGTTCTACACACTATTTCAGAGCGACCCTGTGACCTCACCCAGCTGAAGTTTTCTGATTCCTGCCCTGTGTTTCTAAAACAACTAGAATTCCACCAGCCTTTCCTAGTACCTCTGGATGGAAAGTGGGGTGGTGGAGAGGTCCAGAAGCAGGAGTTTAATTTTACTTTGTGGATGAAGAAGTTGAGTCAACAGTGCATTTATTGGTTAGTAGAGCTTTCTGGTCACCACCACTTCCTTCCTGACTACCTTTTTTTAAAAAAAATCATTTTATTGGGAGCTCATACAACTCTTGTCACATCCATACATCCATTCATTGTGTTAAGCACATTTGTACATTTGTTGCCATCATCATTCTAAAAACATTTGCTTTCTACTTGATCAAGCCCTTGGTATTAGTGCCTCATTTTCCCCCTCCTGCCCTCATGAACCCTTGATAATTTATAAATTATTATTATTTTGTCATGTCTTACACTGTCTGACATCTCCCTTCACCTACTTTTCTGTTGTCCATCCCCCAGGGAGGAGGTTATACATAGATCCTTGTAGTCGGTTCCTCCTTTCCTCCCCACCCTTCCTCCACCCTCCTGGTATCGCCACTCTCACCACTGGTCCTGAAGAGATCATCTGTCCTGGATTCCCTGTGTTTCCAGTTCCTATCTGTACTAGGGTACATCCTCTGGTCTAGCCAGATTTGTAAGGTAGAATTTGGATCATGATAGTGTGGGGGGAGGAAGCATTTAAGAACTAGGGGAAAGTTGTATGTTTCTTCGTTGCTACCCTGCACCCTGATTGGCTTGTCTCCTCCCCATGACCCTTCTGTAAGGGGGTTCTGACTGCCTTTTGACTTGTGCTTCTCACTCTTAGAACCACTAGTAGTGTCACCAAGTGTGTGAATCTACTTAGGGATAAATCGGTGAATTGAATTTCAGAGAAGGTAATTGACAGTTGCAAGAACATTTTATTCACCACCACCAGCACCACTAACAATAGTAATACATCATCATACTCAATTGAGCACAGATCCTGCCAATGCTTTACAGGAATTATCTCTCTTAATCCTTCCAGCAAATTTAAAAGCTCTCTTGTACAAACTTGCAAGACTCTCTTATTTTCCACTTGTAATGATTAAGTAATCTATACTGAAGGCTGTAGTTTTTGATCTTCATCAGTAAGTGATTCAGGTCCTCTTTACTTTCAGCAAGCAAATTACATCATTTGCATATCAGTATGGACCACACCTCAACATAAAGAAAGCAAAACTTCATATAGCTGCACCAATAAGCAACATATGCCTTAGGCTAAAAAAAATTAGAGGAGCAAAATTAGTGATACATATATATATGTACGTGTATACACACACACACACACACACGCACATATCACGCAAACATTTCATTAAAACAGTCCCATTATCATATGTATGTGTAATACATGTACATGCATACATACTCATATATGATGCAAAGAGTTTGTGGAAAGATTCCCATTAACCTTTATTTCCATTTTATACACACATTTTAACTTTTTGAAGCTCCCTCATACATAGATGTATCTCAGGGAAATGACTCATGCAGTTGTAGAGACTTGCAAGTGCCAAGTCAGACATCAGGCTCAAAGCTTCTTCTGACTCCAGTAGCTGTGGGGACTGAGCTCCAGATATGAAGGGGAGACAGCAGGACACTGGCTCCAAGCCAAAGAATGGATGTCCGATGATGATGAGCCAGTTGCAGAATTCAAGTCAAGCAAAAAGCTAGAGAGATTTGCTAGAACATCCATATATGCTGATACAGGCCCACCCTTAAGGAAATATCTTTTTCAACTGATAGGCTCTTCATAGTAGATGTCTATGTGGGGATGATTACATTATATTTGATCTCATTGTGGAAGGTGACTAAATTATTACATAATTATCATAATGTAGTGAATTATATGGGGGCCTGGGTACGCATACATCTGACCTCTGCTGGTATCTCTGTTGTCACCAGGCAGAGGGGTCAGACAAGCCTGCACCCTCCAGCCTTCTTTCCCCTCTTCTGACACCCACCATTGCTCCTAGGGCACTCTGCTTCTTTGCTGAGTTGGAAAATTCTTTGCAAAGACCACACAACTCAAAGACACGCCTCACAGGTGGTGAGAGGGGCTACTAGTGTACTAACAAGGTGTTTAGTAAGCATTGGTCCACAGCAACACCTCACTTCAGCTAGCAGCCCACTCTCTCTCTGGTCCTCAGCCTCTCAGTCACATGGTGCCTTGACCTTAGCCACCATGGGGTACAGGATATCCACCGTGCCTCTGGCTCACAGTTCCTTAGTCTCAGACCAGATGAGAAGAATACAGCTCTCATAATGAAAAAATAGAGAAAATATTGAAATTGTCAAGCATTTCATTTTACTTGGAACTATAATCAATGCCCATGGAAGCAGCAATCAAGCAGTCAAAAATGTGTTGTATTGGGCAAATCTGTGTGAAAGGGTCACTTTAAGGTATTTAAAAGCAACTATGTTATCTTGAATAATGTGATGCACCTGATCCAAGCCACAGTCTTTTGAATCCCTTACTTGACCAAGCAAGCTAGAAGAGAAATTAATGCCTTGGACATACGGTATTGGTAAGAATTTTAAATATACCATGAACGACAGAAACAGTAGGCAAATCTGTGATGAAAGGATGGGTAGAATGCGTGCTAGAAGTCAGGATGGTGAGAGTTGTAATTTGGCCATATTATCGAGAGGAGCCAGTCTCTGGAGAAGAACATTGTTCTTGGTAAAGTAGACTGTACGGGGGAGACCTTCAAAAGATGGAGTGTGGCTATCATAGGACTGGACAGTGTTTTCTTTTTATGTAGGATCTAAACCAGTTGGAACCATCTTGAGGACACCTTATAACAATAATAAATGAGTAAACAGTTTCAGAGAGTAAAGCAATTTGATCTTTTAAAAGTGCATCTTTAATCATTTGGGTCACTAAACAGCTTTCCATATGTAATTAATCCTGATTTTTTTTACATGACTAAAGCTCGTTCAAATTGATTATTTTTAGCATTTCCTGTCACAGGACCACGTGATAGGGTCACTGTGAGTCAGATCCAACTGGCCGGTATCTAATAACAACAACAGCATCTGAGCAAGTTCATCTGTGTGATGCTCAGTAAATTAAAATAGAGACATTGCTCACTGGGAAAGGAACGGAATTTTTGTTTTTCCAAGAATGCACACACACACGTATCTGAATGAATTCTAGTGTTCCTGGCTTGTTTAAAAACAGGAAATGCTAAGAATATTGTTTGAAACTCTGATTTGAGATTTCCCTCCCCATTTTAGCAAAATCAAATGTTTGGCTTTAAATAGATCATCAAACAGGCATTAGAACTAGCTTAAACAACTCTTCCATTGCTGTTCGCAAACTTCATTTATTGGAATTGGGGGGCCGATGATCATGCACTCTCCCATGCCACTGTACTCTTCAGTGACACTGCCTTTATGTGCCTCTGATGTACTTCATTCTCATGATGGAGAAGTGGAAGTCGGAATTACAGATTGCTAACAAGATAATGCAGATGAGTTTATTAAAGTATATCTCCTCACTGGGGTTTTTTTTTGACTACCAGTTGGCAATTTTCTTGCCTCTGCACTTTGAAAGTTGAGAATAAAACACCCCGGAAAGAAAGCAAAGAGAACTAGAGAGTGTGTGTGACACAGAATACAGAGAGAGCTCTTTGTGTACCCCACAGCTACAGCTGCCACTGATTTTCCATCTACAGGAAGGTTGGCCGGCAAAACACCCAAGACAACACATTCAGCTGAAGTGTTGTTTCCATCTCAGTCTGAAAGAGGTAACTTCTCCTGGTGATTTCCAATCTAGCCATAGTGATAGATATATCTAAATTTATTAATAGGTTGGATATTCATTGTGATTAGTTTGGGGAGAGTCCTTTCCACTTCCTCACAGAAAATGAACGTGGCTTTCATGAACGATGTAAACCCCAAAGCTCCAGAGGTAAATTGCCTAACTTTCTATACTGAAAACAAATTGTTTATCCCCAAATCTGGTGGAGGTAAAGATTTATTATTAATTAAAATGATTTTAATCATAAATGGCCTATTCTGTTATTAAAGCTTTGATGATATAATTATTATTGAGGCTTTTTGCTTAACTTTGCTCTGTCGCCTTTGTGAATCTTTCTCTACCTCTTTTCACGGCAAACAGCTGGGTTCCCTCAATCTTTTACTTTTCTATCAGGTATCTAAGGAGGGAGGTTGAAGAGATAACAAACTGAGATTTGGAGAATAGTTAATGATAGATGCCATCCATCTCTTTAATTATTTGTAGTTATTAAAATAGACATTTTTGCCCATGATTTTCTCCCCACTTTGACCAACCATAACACAAGCTCAATTAAATAAATAAATACATCGGGGGACTTCTCATCCTGATCTTTTTTGTAATTTGGTAATTTGAAAGACACAATTTAGAAAACAAACGAACCCCAAAACTTCATTTCTAAAAACATTTGGGGGGAAATTGACAAGGATGCCTATTTGGGGTGATTAAACCAAATGAGGTGCGCAAACTTAACTTTCAGTTTTGAATGCCGTTGAATGTCTTCACCATTTCTTTCAGCAAGATCTATGCTCTGTCTGCTTCCAGAGTTCTCCATTTTACAGACCGCTCTGACCAGGACAGATGTAAAACCATATGGCCTCTTACCTTCCTCTCTCTATGAAGCACGTGGCCACTTCTCACACGAGCCTCCCCAGACCTCCACAGCGACAAGTGAGACCTGCATCTGACGCATGACAAATAGATGCCGGTTTTAAGAGGAATAGTATGAGAAGAGTACAAAAAATGAACAAGGCAAAAGGGCAAACATTTGTTCCCCGTTTTCTTCATAATCCAGAGGGGCTTTTCCCCCCTTTTTTCCTTTTCTTTTTGAATAACTACTTCTAATGACTACACTGTTGACTTGGCTTGCAGATCAAAAGACTGACAGATTTAATTCATGTTTCTGTGCTATACAAACAATGACATATACAGCCAATCTGCGCGGCTTTCAGCGAGTAATTGAAGGTAGTGCAAACACAGACGTTCCCTGCTCAACAAAAGGAGATCTGCCGGGGCAGTTTCTTTTTACTGTTGCATTGAGATTCCTCTTTTCCTGCCCTCTGCCCTGCCCTTACTCTCTGAGAATTAATAGGGACTGATAGCCCGTGCATTGTGTCAACAGAAATGGACACACGCACACTGTATATTAACTTACTTGTCGGCTGCTGGGTGAAGAGATAAGCGCCAAGAGTGCACAATAATAATCTAAAGACATTTGTGAGTTAACCACAAGAAATCAATGTTTGCATAAGCTTCCATTACACGGCCATCTCTTTGGCTCTATAATGCTGGAATAGTCTTGGTAATAAGGTAATAAATTCATCCTCAAATGTATAAAGAATGACCCTGCAGGATTTTGAATTGTCATTTTCTGTGGATCTAACTTGGTAGGAAACTGCAGGCAGCATTTTTCTCCAGTAATTTGTGTACTTGATGTATTTTCTTTTAAATTGCACGGTGCCAGCAATTTGGTTTTTAAATACAATAGTCTTTTGAAAAGTACTGAAGAAAATGAATAGAAAATCACCAGCATCATAGCAAATTATCCTAGGTCAACACATAATGCCTTCATTTTCCAGATGTCTCAATTCAGGCAGCTACTTTGGGCATTTTTGTCCAAGGATACTTATAAGTATTCCAAGTTTAATAATACATTTTCTGTTGTATGCACCCTAGGCTAACACTATTGTGTGTGTGCATGTGTCTTCCACATTCAGGTTCCAAGAGAAATGGATTTAAAACATGTATCCAGAGGCAATCTTTTTGCTCCAATATTTCAAATGGATTCTTTGTTCAAAATCCTTGCTTTGTTTTTTGGTCATACATAATTTCTCTTGACTCTGTCTCAATTATAAAACAATAATTGTTTTAAATATAATTTCCAAGTATTTGACTGCTCAAAGTTGAAACATTTAAAGTTGTCTGGGCCGTAACGATATATTGCCAATTTGGTTTATGAACATTGAAGCTTTCTCATTACTGTTTTTAAATGAGCTACATAAGCTAGAATAGTAAAAGGTAAAAAATTAGACTATTCAAATAAACAGATAAACAGAAATTGTTTTTTATATCTTTATCGTGACAAGAATCATTACCAACATTTGAATGTCTACTCTTCAAGCTTTACAATATTAATACTATATCCATTTTCTTCCCAAATCATTTCATTAGGACAAAATCTAGACACCATATCATTCAATAGTTCAGTCATATCAAGCAGTGTTATACAATCGCTATCACAATCATTTTCGTAATATTTTCTTCCTTCTTGTGCTCCTTGATATTGGCTCCCCATTAACCCCTCCCACCCCAGCCATACCTCCCAGGACTCCTTATTCAAGTTATCCTCTCTACCAATTCACCAAACTTGGATTTCGTTATGTCCATTCTTCTGTGACCTAAATAGGCACCTGGAGGCATTGTTGAAAGGGAAATATATTTGTGTACAACACAGCTAAATGGATGTGTCATCTGGTCTCTTCTTTGATAGAGTTGGCTGAGAGCTTTGGTTTGTAATCCTGCTTTCATACATTGGGTTTCTTCCCTAGTTTTCTGGTACTTAAGTCAAGTGGGAAGGCTCATCCTATGAATTTCTGTGTCCCGTGTACAACAGTGAATGGTTTCAGCAGAGTTTCCAGATAAGAACAGACAACAGAGAAGGACTCTGCGCCCCCTCCACAGGAAGCAGACGATGGGAACTCGAAGCATAGCTTTGAAACGTTGTCAGATCCTCACAGGCCTCATGAAATGCATCGGAATATGGTTGGAGATAATGCCAGCGGAGGGGGCCCTCGAGTGAAGGGCCCCCGAAATGTGACAGAGGAGGAGCTGATTTCTCAGCGTGGAGTCAAGTATGGTGACATGAGTTGGATAGAGCCTGTGTGAATGGAACCTTCAGGACCTTCATTTGCTGGTGGGGCTTGCCTTTCTCAAGGTAAAGAGAAATAAAAACATCTACTAATGATCGGAACTGGAAATTTGCAAAATATGAACCCAGGAAAGTTGGAAGTCATCAAAAGAGAAATAGAGACATAAGGATTGATATTCTAGGCATTAGCGAACTGAAATGGACTGGAGTTGGCCATTTTGAATCAGAAAATTTATGATTTACTATGCTGGGAACAACACAGTCAACAAGAACTATGCGGCATTCGTTAATGAAAAGGACATTGCGAAATCAGCCATGAGGTACAATGAAGTCTGTAGTAGGATCACACCTATCTGCCTTCAAGGAAATCCAATCGATGCAACTATTATTCAAATTTTGCACCAACAACCGAAGCTAGCGATGAAGATATTGAAGAATTCTGCTGAATACTTCAGTCAGAAATTGATTAAACATGTAATCAAGATGCATTGATAATTTTGGGCAATCGCAACACAAAAGTTAGAACCAAAGAGGAAGGAACAATATTTGGAAAATATGGAGTTGGTGATAGAAATGAAGCTAGAGACCATATGACGGAATTTTGCAAGTATTTTCATAGAAAAAACCTAAGGGGTGAAGTGGAAAGCAAATGTTTTGAGAATGGTGAGGGCAACAAATGTACAAATGTGCTTGACACAATGGATGGATGGATGGATTGGGATAAGAACTGTACGAGACTCCAATAAAATGATTTAAAAGAGAAAAGAAAATGTCAGAAAGGTTACGATACATATAAATTCTCCAGATGGAACACCCGGAAGTGTGACTGACAACACCTGTGGGAAGTGCCACTGGAGAAGTCTGGTCTCAGTAGCTAACGCCAGGCTAGGGGCTGACTGGAAAAGGCCATTGGTTGCCAATATGTCAGTTTAGGATCAAGCTGAAGAGAATTAAATTGAGTCCATGACAGCCAAAATATGACTATCAATGTATCCCGTCCGAATTTTGAGACTATCTCCAGGAAAGATTTGATGCATTAAACAGCTCTGGCAGAAGACCTGAGGAGCTGCAGGAGGACCTCAAGAACATCTTTCACAAAGGAAGCAAAGGTCATTAAGAAGAGAGGAAAGAGAGAAAATATCAAAGTGGATATCAGAAGAGACTTGAAAGTTTCTCTTAATTGTAAAGTAGCTAAAGACAATGGAAGAAGTGAAGTCAAAGGAGTGAATAGAATCTTTCAAATGGCAGCTTGAGGAGACATAGTAAATTATTAAAATTAAAAAGACATCATTAGAAAACCCAAAAGGAAGAACATTCTCAGCATATCTTAAACTGAAAGAACTAAAGAGAAAAATCAAGGCTTGAGTTGCAATATTGAAAGATTCTACTGGTAAAATATTAAATAATGCAGGAAGCATCAAAAGAATATGGAAAGCATACACAGAGTCACTGTAACAAAAAGAACTAGTGCACATTTCACCATTGCAGGAGGTAACATACGAGCAAGAATTAATGGTACTGAAGGAAGAAGTTCAAATTGCATTGAGAGCATTAATGAAAACTAAAGCTCCAGTAACTGATGGAATTAATGGGAAATAAGGCTCCAGTAACTGATGGAATTAATG
>NW_022103968.1:52312964-52320306 GCF_000313985.2 Echinops telfairi | reverse complement strand
GAAATAAGGCTCCAGAACTGATGGAATTAATGAGAAATAAGGCTCCAGTAACTGATGGAATGCCAACTGAAATGCTTCAACAAGCTGATAGAACACTGGAAACACTCACTTGCTTATACCAGGAAATTTGGAAGACAGCTGGTTGACCAACTGACTGGAAGAGATACATATTTGTACCTGTTGCCAAGAAAGGTGACCCAACAGAATGATCAAAATATAGAACGATATCACATGCAAGTAAGATTTTGCTGAAGATCATCCAAGAATGGTTGTAGCATTACATCGACAGGGAGCTGCCAGAAGTTTAAACTGGATTCAGAGAGGATGTGGAATGAGGAATACCACTGCTGATATTGCCGTCAGATGGGTTTTGGCTCAAAGCATAGATTACCAGAAATATGTTTACACCATTTTTATTGACTCTGCCAAGGCATTCGATTATGTGGGTTATCACAAACTATGGTTAACTTTAAGAAGAATGGGAATTCCAGAACACTTTATTGTGTTCATGGAGGAACATGTACATGGATCGAAGGGCATTTGTGAGAACAGAATATGGGAATACTACATGGTTTAAAATCAAGTAATGTGTGTGATGGTGGCATCCTCTCACTGTACTTATCATATTTTTATTTAGAGTAAATAATCAGAGAAACTGGTTTATATAAAGAAGTTGGCATCAGGATTGGAGGAAGGTTTACTAATAACCTGAGATTGGCAGATGACACAACCTTGCTTGCTGACAGTGAGGAGGACTTGAGGCACTTGCTGATGAAGATCAATGATTTCAGCCTGAAGGGATGGATTGCAACTCAATATAAAGAAGACCAAAATCCTCACAACTGGACCAAGAGGTAAGAAAAGATTGAAATCATCCAAGATTTTGTCTTGCTTGGATCCACAATCAATATTCATGGAAGCAGCAATCAAGAGATCAAAAGACAAGTTGCATTAGGTAAATCTTCTGCACAATACCTCTTTAGAGTATTGAAAAGCAAGGGTGTTGCTTTGAGGACTAAGGTGTGCCCGACTCAAGTCATAGTATTTTCAATTGCCGCGTAGGCATGTGAACGTTGAACGTTAGAGGAAGAAGGCAGAAGGAGAGATATTCACTTGAAGTTTGGGGCTCAAGAAGAATATTGAAAATGCATGCACTGCTGAAAGGATAAACAGCGCTCTCTTGGCAAAAGCCCAGCCAGAGTGCTCCTTAGAGGCAAGGATGGTGAGACTGCATCTTACATCCTTCGGACATGTCAGGAGAGACCAGTCCCTGGAGAAGGACATCATGTAGTAATGTCGGAGAGAAAGGCCCTCAAGGAAAAGGATTGCCACCCATGCCGTGACAAAGAGCTCAAGCTTAAGAATATTTGTGAGGATGGCGTAGGACGGGGATGTGCTTGGTTCTTTTGTACATATGGGTTGGATCTGGCTCGATGACACCTAACGACAACAACAAAATATCAAGTACAGAATTAGCCAAGTTATAGTCCCAGGACCATGTGGGCTGGTTTGTGGCAAGTAGAGAAACTGATAAAGTGGGGGTGATTCATACACTCTTAAACAGAAGGAGAAATTATTTAGTCTTTATGTAAAAGCCGGACAGTGAGTACGAAAGGACAAACCTGAATCGATGCTGCTGAATTATGGTGTTATTAAAGAATATTGAATATATCATGGACTACCAGAAGAATGAACGCATGCAAAATGCGCATAGAAGGGAGGATAGTGAGACTTCATCTCATGTACTTGGGTATTTGGGACAAGCTATATAGAGGAATCATAGAGCTCTGGAGGTCCGGTGAGTAAGCTTTGGGTTGCTAACCACAAGGTTTGCAGTTCTAAATCACCAGCTTCTCCCAGGTAGAAAGATGAGGCTTTCTACTCCCATAATGAGTCATAGTCTCCAACATTGCCGCCGCCCCCCCAGCTCCAAAACAAGGGAAATTCTACCCTTCCCTATAGGGTTACTATGAGTCAGGATCAACTGGATGACAATGATTTTTTTCCCTTTATCAAGAGGGACCAATCCTGGAGAAGGACATCAAGCTTTTTAAAGCGGAAGTCAGTGATAAAGAGGAAGCCCCTTACTGAGATGGACTGACACCTTGACTGCAACAATGGGATGAAGCATAATAAGGATTGTGAGACGGGTACAGGACACCTGGTGGTGTCAAGGGTTAAGGGCTTAGCTGCTAATGAAAGATTTGGGGTTCCAACCCACTCAGTAGCTTCACAGGTTTGCTGCCCATCTTTTCTCATAAACATTACAGTCAAGAAGACCCTGTAAGATAGTTATACTGTCACACGTGTTACCTATGAGGGAAAGCTGGCTAACAAGAGGTCTGGACAAAGGATTTATGAGGAAATTCATTGTTGTTTCTGTTAGGTTCCCTCTAGTCATCAGTGACCCGGAGCGATCCTGTGGGCAAGAGAATGACGCACTGCACAGTCCTATGCCAGCCTCACAATTGGTGTTTTGTCTGAGCCCATTGAGGCAGCCACTGGTTTCATTCTGATGTGTTATAAGGACATTTTCTTTGAATTGTGCCTTACGTCGTCACCTTCTATTTTACAAAAGATGGGAGAGAAGCCGCAGAGAAAGAGGAACTTCGGTACCACCAAGAAGGAAGCACTGGGTATGGAGCACATCTGAGGTCCTTCTCTGAGAACCTCCAAAACCCAAGGAAAGATCAATGCCAAGACACATAGAGATCTTCCAGAAACTCCAGGCTCACAGACGCTGAACTGTGACAAGGGCCTTTCCTTAGAGCCACCACAGAGAGCAAGTCTTCCCCTTAAAAGCTAGTATCCTTAATTTGCACCTGTAGCCTCTGAAACTGTGAGAGAATAAATATCTCTGTTATTCTGTTAACAAGGACAGTTGACAGGTGGATTTCTTCATATGTGCATGGAAAAAGAAAAAGAAGAGTACAATACAGGAGATTACTACAAAGGAGGTTTGGTGTCCTACCATAATGCATGCACAAAGACATTAATAGCTAGCAGTACTCAACAATATTATCAACCTGTGTTGGCTAACAGTGAGCAAAGTGATGCTGAATATGTAAGGGATATTGGAGGAAGATTACTATATGGCAAGAAATGTTTCTCTATTGAGAACCCTCTCTTGCTCTATGACCTTATAATTTCTTCAGGTCAAGCAGTCCAAAGGTCCTAAATACATAGGAATAATATTGTACATAGAGATCACAAGGAATCTTAAATTATATTCAAAGTTAAAAATGGACATAAAATACATTCTGGATTTATAAACCCATGTGGACAAAGCATCCAATTATCAAAATATCAGAAATTATTTTGCTATTCAAGATGTAGGAAGTACTTTCATAGAATTATGAGTGTCAATGTACTCATTGGGGATTGTAAGGAATTTATTTCAATGGTGAGAATTCTATATCAGAAAAGGAGACCACGAGGAAGTCTAAAGAAACATGGAATTATTTGTAACACATTTGATTAATTTAACTGTGTTCCTTCTTTCTGTGCACAATCCAATCTGCATATAAAAGAATTGCAATGACATAACTTAGAAGCAAGGAAAGCATAAGTCACCAATTTGGAGGAAAAAAGAAAGCAAGAAGGAGCAAGGCACAGAGATACTTTCTTAGGTGGCAGAATAATAATATAACACTTTATATTTTTCCAGAGACACAACAGGGTTGAGAATTTTCCTAAATATTGTGCAATATCTGTAAAGGTGAGTTGATCACTATAAATCAAAATGTTACAAAGAGAAGAAAAGAACTGTATCTAGAGGCAGATACTCCAATTACCAAGATATCCACTTCCAAATTATTATGTTTTCAAATAAATTCTGACATGTAGTTTTTTAACATTGGAGAATAATACTAAACCAGCCTAAGCAGAAACGGGAAGTAAATCTTGGCAGAACTGCACGCTCTCGTAATAGTCAAACAATCCATTCCATTGCTGAGGAGGACCGTGAACAGAATGACTTTAAAACCAGCCTTTAACTTGAGATGGTTTTCCCAATGTTGGAATTACACATCGAAACTAGAAAAGTAAGGGGAAATCTCAAAATTATTAAATCAAAGAGTTCATCTGGATAATTTTAATTTGACCCTCATGTTTCAAAGTATCAAATACAGCTGAAAAATCTTACTAGCTTAACTTTATATCCTCTGGTACATGGTCTGCTGGGTGCCTGGTTAAAGATCTTGGTTGTGAACCCAGCAGTTAGCAGCTCAACATTACAAGCAGCTGAGAAGGAGAAAGATGTAGCAGTCTACTTCCTTACAGATTTAGAGCCATCGCTATCCTGTGGGGGCACAGCGTCTCTGTTTGATGGGGTCTCGGTGATTGGTCAGCTTTTCTGTCAACTTGACTGGGTCAGAATTCTCAGTGGTTTGGCAGTTAAGACCGAGTAATGCACCGTGACAATGTTTCAGTGCTGTGCATAAAGTTTTCAGATTTGTGCTCATTCCAAAGAGGACCCAACAGAATGCTCATATTAGAGAATAGTATTATTATCACATGCAAGTAAAGTTTTGCTGAAGATCACCGAACAATGGTTGTTAGCAATACACTGGCAGGGAGCTTCCAGAGGCTTGGTTTGGATTCAGAACAGGATGTGAAACAAGGGATATTATTGCTGACGTCAGACGGATCTTGGCTGAAAGAAGAGAATATCAGAAAGATGTTTACGTGTGTTTTATTTACTGTGTCAAGGCATTCGATTGGTTGGATTAGAACGAACTATGATGACCTCGAGAAGAATGGGAATTCCAGAACTCTTCGTTGTGCTCGTGGAGAACGTGTACATGGATCGAGAGGCAGTTGTGCAAACCGAACAGGGAAGACTGCATTGTTTAAAATCAGAAAGGTAAGTGTCAGGGTTACATGCTTTCACCACACTTATTCCATCTGTATGCTGAACAAACCATTGGAGAAGCTGGGCTGCATGAAGAGTAATGTAGAATTAGGATTGAAGGAAGGCTTATGACCAGCCTGTGACATGCAGATGACACAGCCTTGCTTGTTGAAAGTGAGGAGGACTTGAGGCACTTGCTGGTGAAGATCAAAGACTGCAGCCTTACTTCAGTATGGACGACAACTCAATGTCAAGAAGACCAAACCCATCACGACTGAACCATGAAGCAACGTCTTGATAAATGGGGAAAATAATAAAATTGTCAAAGATTTTGCTTTGCTTGGACACACAATCAATGCTCATGGAAACAGCAGTCAAGAGATGTGTTACATTGCACAAATCTGCTGCACAAGGGTGTTACTTGGCAGACTATGATGCACCTGACCAAAGTCATGATATTTTTAATTGCCTCATACATATGTGAAAGTTGGACATTAAATAAGGAAGGCTGAAGATGAATTTGTGTGTTTGCATTGTGCTGCTGGTGAAAAAATATTGAAAGTACCATGGACTGCTAAATGGACAAACAAATCTGTCTTGGAAGAAGTAAGGACAGGGTGCTCCTTAGGGATAAGGAGGAAAAGGCTATATCTTATATACTTTAGATATGTTATCAGGAAAGTCTTGTCCCTGGAGGAGGACCTCATGTTTGGTAAAGTAGAGGGGCAGCAAAAGAGATGAAGGCTTTCAATAAGATGATGCTTCAATAAGGATCTCAAGTAGAGGGAAAATTGTGAGGGTGGCCCAAGATGTGGCCATGTTTTGTTCTGTTGTGCACAGGTTTGCTATGTGTTGGAACTGACTCTGTGGCACCACCATGGAACAAAAATCCACTTGCATGTGCTCTAACACAATGTAACCACTTCTATGATGGGCTCTGCTATGAGTAGCAAATTAGGTGCAGGAAGATTAGGCTGGGATGTAGCACTCTTAGATCACAGCCCTGATCCAATCAATGGAAAGGAAATGTCCTTAGAGGTGTGGCCTGCTTGCGATGTAAATGGATATGGAGGGTATGGATCTTCCACGTGAGTCATTGTGCTCATATCCTTGGACTTGGGACAAACGACTGCTGTATTGTCTGCTGATTCTCAGATTCATCAAATGGCCTGTCATCTGATAAATTCATTCACCTCTGAACCCTTCAGCCTGACCTATCTACTTTGGATGCATTTGCCTCTGGGAATCATGACATATCTTCAGTCTAACATCTGACTCATGCTTAGATTTGGAACTTGCCTGTTTCTACAACTGTCTGAGCTACTTTTTGATACAAATATTTCTCAATATATACACAAATAAGCTTCACTGCTTTTTCTTCCCCAGAAACCCTAGCTTAAAATAGTCTATAAGTTGCAATCAACTCTAGGGTAGTGGGTTTGTTTTGCTTTTGTACAAGGTATGCATCATTACACATCTCAAAAAAAAAACCACTACTGTTCCTACATATAGAATTTCAATTTTATGTTCAGTATATCCACTTATGATATGTAGTTAAGACCAACATAGACACTTCAAGATATTAACTCAACTTCCACCCTCTCCAACAAAAATATCTCTCAACCATCATTTCATATAATATGAGAATATGATGAGAAATTTAGAAAGACCAGAAAACTCTGACTTGGGACTTGGTCAGTTTTGCCATCCTGCTAGGTATAAAATGAGGCATCTCAGACGGAATAGCCAGCAGTAAACCATGTTCAAGATCCCTGCATGGAGATTAGGCAGAGAAGCAGCATTAAGACCCTGAGACCGATGTATGACATTAGACATCAGCTACAGCACCATTACCATCACGCCATCATTCAACCTACTATCATCACTACCATCACTAAATTATCCCCACCTCAAGCTTTGAGATGCCTGCAACTCTAGCTGATAATCTGATTGCAACTTTATGAAACTTCCTAAAGACGTCTCAACCATGCCACACTTGGATTTCCTCAGAAGATTTGTGTGAGATGACAGGAGTTTGTCATTGTCAGTTTGGGGATAATTTGTTACACAGCAATAGGTAACTAATGCAGCCACTATAAAAATCATTATCGTCAGCTTAAAAGGAGGTGCTAAAAAAAAAACAACCCAGGATTTTTTTCAAAGCTATGCATTTACATTTTTTCACAAAACAAGCTTATTACTCTCAGAGTACTTTCCATTACACTTAATACATTTGTCAAATCTATACATTCTTGGAAACTTTTTTCACACTCATCTATTTGGATGGCTGAAAGCACCTCCCTAGATTTTTTCTTCACCTCTTCTACATTGTCAAATTGCTGTCCTTTCTTGTCCCTCTTCATTTGCAGAAACAAAAAGAAGTCACACGGAGCAAGGTCAGGTGAGTAAGATGTGTGGAACAAGAGAGAAATGCTATATTTTGCCAAATAAAACTGGAGCACTGAGATGGCTGCATGAGCAGGCACACTG
>NW_022103968.1:52311689-52312864 GCF_000313985.2 Echinops telfairi | reverse complement strand
GGTCAGGTGAGTAAGATGTGTGGAACAAGAGAGAAATGCTATATTTTGCCAAATAAAACTGGAGCACTGAGATGGCTGCATGAGCAGGCACACTGTTGGGGTGGCAAAACCAGTGCCTCATCTGCCACAAATCAGGCCTTTTTTTGTTGGATACTGTTATGCAATCTTTTCAGAAGCTCTAAATAGAAAGCTTGATTAACAGTTTGACCTGGTGGAACAAACTTCAAATGCACTACAAGTTGACATTTTTTTGTCCATTCGGGAAGTTGATGGATGTCCAGATGGATGTCCAGATTGAGGTTTGTCATCAATCGACATGTCACCTTTTTAAAATGAGAAAACCACTCATAAACTTGAGTTTTTCCAACAGCTTACACTCTTGTAAGCTGTGTTCAACAACACAACAGTTTCTAAAGCATTTTTCCCAAGCAGGAAACATTTCACAGCCATACGCTGTTCTCTTAAATCAGACATCACAAAAAATGAAGTTCGAGCAAAACTACTTTCACAAAAAATACATTATGACCAGAGAGGACCTTCCCTGGTGACACCACTGGGTGCACTAACTCAGAGTTGCCCCATGCTCACTTAGCGGGAAAAACGTGTACTATGAAAGCTCTGCTTCACCCAACGCAATTCCGACTTTGAGGTATATATCATTACTCTCACCACCATCATCATGATCACCACCCCCACTATTGCCATCATCACTACCCTCACCATCCCCCTCCCTAAAATTATCATCATCACCATCACAGCATCATCAGTGCCATCACCATCACCATCATCACATCATTGACACTAACCACCAGGATCATCATCATCGTCATCACTACCATCATCACCATCAAAAGCAAGCCAACAAAAAACCCGAGACACAGCGGTGGACTTCCAGACCTATGGAATGAGTGAAGCTGAATGAAAGATGTTTTTCAGAGTGGGATGTCCTTGGCCTATTTATCAAGGATGAAGGAGCATTGCTACTATGAGTGGGACTCAACTAGATGGCAATAAGTTTGAGGCTTCAGTTTTGAAAAGAGCTTTGCAACCCTTGTTGGAGCCAGTCCAAGGCCCAAAGACTGTGTGACTGATGGGCTGTGGACCAGAGAAATGTGCCTATCAGTGTGACTGAAAAGAGGCACTGCAAGCAACCAGAAAACAACTGTAGCCTTAAG
>NW_022103968.1:52308269-52311589 GCF_000313985.2 Echinops telfairi | reverse complement strand
TGACTGATGGGCTGTGGACCAGAGAAATGTGCCTATCAGTGTGACTGAAAAGAGGCACTGCAAGCAACCAGAAAACAACTGTAGCCTTAAGATTTTGGATCCTGATTTGTATTCTGTTAACATTTGTAATGAACCCCATAATCACAAGAATTGTCTGTGAGCTCTGTGTGGCAATGGCAATGGAGAAGTAACTTGCCACGGGAGGGACACTTGGAGTCACAAAAGGGTTAAAGAAAGTTGAAGGATGACCTCTGCTTCATAGGAATCATCCTTGGATAGATGTGGGGTTGGATTCTCCCTCCCCCAGTGAAATTGGAGGAGATTAGTCATGGTTCCAACACCTTTTCTTCAGGGAGGATGAGGCTTCTTTTCCTCAGCACCCTGATGTAACTGCTAGAATTTGTGTGTGCTATAAAATCAGTGTGAAGGGATGAGTGGTGGGAGCTGATAGGAGGAAGAAAAACACGAAGAATGGCAAGATTGAAGATCAAATAATTTGAAGTCTGACTGCCTGGATTCAGACTAATGCATGACATATGTAGACATAAGCTATTGAAATCAAAAGCAACAGGCTGGGGAGAGTGCAAAGGAAAGACGTAAAAGGGTTGTTTTCTTAAGCTGTCACTGATATCAGTTGATTGCTTGTCACTGGAAATAAGCTGAGAATCCCTTTTGTATAACACAGCGATGAATCTTCGAAGTTCTTATAAACATGTTTAAGTGCCATTGGAAACCAGCGGAAGGGTTTCTCTTTCAGTTCCGTTCTGTTCCAGTAGTTGTTGCCAATGTGATAATACTGATGATGATATTTTATTCCAGGCAATGTTTTAAGCCCTTTGGTTGCATTATTTTATCTACTATTCACAACATTGTTCTGATCATAGATGCTGTTATTCTTCCTGTTTTACAGATGAGAACATGGAGGCCCACAGAGTTGAATACTTTACTCAAGGTTTTAGTTACTCACCAAAACAAATAAACAAAAACAAACAGACAGAGTTTTAAACAGACAAGACTGACTTCAGAGACTCTGCTCTAAACTGGAATGCTATTCTGCCTCAAACTTTAGCCAAGATCACATTATACAGTAGGAGTCTCTCTATGTATTGTAAAGACTCAACATGGTTAATACTTTAGGCTTGTGGGATGTTGTCTGCCATTACAGTGAAAAAGCCATCCTCCCAAAAGCTCACTGCCATTACTCACATCAATTTGGACTCCTAGTGATCCCGTAGGACTTCCCCTTTGGGTTTCTGAGAATGGAAAGCTTCAAGGGAGTCGAAACCTCTTCTTTCTCCCTCTGAGTGCCTCAGGGGTTCAAATTGCTAGCCTCGTGGTTAGCAGCCCAATGTGTAACCCACTGCACCACCCTTTATATATATAATATATATACAACATATGTACAACATATAAATGAATGGATGTTCTATATTCCAATAAAACTTCATTTTCAAAAGCAGGTTGTAGATTCTGGTTTGCTCATCTTCACTCTATAACATTTAAAAATATATTCACATTTCATGAGGATGTAAAAGAACCACATGTTTCTACTTTTCAGGGATGACTTCTGTCAATAGGATTTTATATTCTTTTGTGGTGTAGTTGAACAAGGTAGCCTCTTTTTACCGGCAAGAGTCAGAAGGGTATATGCGTAGAGGTGTCTTCCAGAAGTGGTGACGAGCTTGCTTTGGGAAGTTCATGCTGTCTCACAGAGGAGCCTCTGTGCTCAGCACCATGAAGCAGTTAGTGAGGCTCCAAGAGTGGGGCTTCCTCGACAGGACACTGAATTTTCATCTGGTGACTGTAACTCAACTGAGAGAGGATCAGAACTTTGGAGAAGTTCAGACTTCTTTATCCCGAGCTTTGGTTTAATGAAGTGCACCAACCAAACCAGATCCATGGTCCTGAGGACCAGGTCAGTGTCTGAGTTTTACACTTTCTTGGTTTAAAAAGGTAACATTCCATGTGAGCATTGCTAGAAAACATGGCTTCCTATTTCATGCAAATTGGGGGTGGGGGTGGGGACCTACTGTCTACATTCTTTCAGATGGCATATTAATGATCAACGTGATAATAATAAATATCATTAATACAGTCTCTCAAAAATTCTCCAAACTCTCTAGGATTTCAGTTCCTTCCATCTGTGGCTAGAGACCGTGACACCTGCCATAGTCCACTGAACTGAGAAGATTGAATGAGGAAATAGATACCAAAAACATTGATGGTTCAGAGGTCTAAATAACTCCTGTTGGCAAGGTTATTGTTGAGATTGTTTGCTGTCAGGAAATTAGACTTATTCCCTGTGTGTACGTGGGTTGGTAAATTGATAGCAAAGTAGGATTCTCAATATACAACAGCATTGGGTAACATTTTTAACAATTCATGTAAAAGTTCATTGGCTATAGTAACTGTAGATGACTCTAGGACCGTCCAGGGCAAATCTATAAGCAGTGTATAAGGGGAGTGAAGGCATTTAGACACCTTGTGGCCCAAAATGATAGGAGTGGATGTTAATTGTGAATCCAATACCTCACAGTAGTATTTGCCTTTTTTTTTTTTTAAAGCAAATTGTTCCCTATTTTTCAGAGAAAGATAGAAGCAGCAGCAAGCCAGTTGTTATTCTAATAAAACTGATGGGCACTGAGCTGTTATCTGAGTCGAGAGTTGAGTGAGAGAGAATGATCCCTTTCTTTGGCTTTTTGCAGGCTTTACATTTGGAAACATTAGTATTCACATTGACAATGACTTGGATGGTCTCAGAGACCACCAATCACTTGGTGCTTCTGGGGAGACTGGCATCCACATGAATGAAAATATTTTTTAAAAACCCAGACAGATATTATAGAGTTCATTTGATGTGCACACACATTGTTTATAAGTAACTGAGGATTAAAAAAATCTTATATGTGTTTTGATCTCTTTGGACTTTATTATTATTATTATTTAAGGAGTTTAAATTAATGGAGGTAGCATAAGTTTCGTCAGAAAGCCCAGGGTCATATGATCATAGTTGTTCAATAGGAAGCCCGCTATGATTCTAAATAAACTCAAGTTAGGATTCTTATTATAAATATCTTAATAATTGAACACTTGTAGTGGATATAATGGCAATAAATAAACTATTCATTTCATTCCATGACAACTCAATAAAGAAGTAAATTTATTTCTTCCAGTTTTACAGATGAAGAAAATGAGTATAGATACATAGCTAGTAAATGGAGGAAGTAAACTTTTAACCATGATCTGTCTAACATCAAATCCCATGGTGTTTAATCACCATAAAAAAAATCTAAAGCATACCTGCGAGCTAAGTTATAACT
>NW_022103968.1:52300344-52307418 GCF_000313985.2 Echinops telfairi | reverse complement strand
ATTTTCCCCTTGCAGCTTCAGGAAAGAACACACAGAGGCAGGGCAAAGGAACACACACACGAATACTTGATTTCTCTGATACCGAAAAGGGACCATTGTTTGCTATTTGATTATCACATGTGTAGATTCACCTTCTGGGAATTCATCATTCCTCGTGTTTAGTGGAGTACTGTATTCTTGTTGGATCTCGGATAATCACAGCTATAAAGTTGAAATGAAAGCACTTTCCTATACCAGCTAAGAAGGCAGAGAATCAGCTTCGAGGAAAGAGACACATCTAGAAGAGGAAGAAATAGAGTCAATTTAGCAGATATTCATTATTGAGTTTCTCGTCCATTAACAGGAGCCCTGGTGGCATGGTGGTTACACATTGGGCTGCCAGTGATAAGATCAGCAGTTTGAAACCACCAGCCACTCTGTGGGATTGAGAGAGGGCTTTCTACCCTTGAGGTTTGCACAAAGCAGTTGACTTATGCATTGTTAGCTTGCTAGTAAAAGAGATGCATGAGGAACCATAGTTTGCAGCTTAGTCAATGTGTACCCCAAATAAGTGCCTAGTATATATTTTTAAGGGAAAAGTAAGCATGAGCTGACTAGAAAATGTATAATGTAAGGTTATATCATCTGTCTCTTTTTTTGTAATAGGAAAAATAAAAGCAATCAATGCAAGACTCTAGAGGTTCTGGGAGGGATAAGGAAGACAAACATCACTGAAACATTAGAGAAGGCTAACCTATTTCTAGTGCAGAGGTGAAATTATTAATAGAGCTTGTACATACTACACATTTGATTAATCTTTATTTTGATTGATTTGATTTCAAGAGTGCTTATGAAAATAAATAGCCTCCCCATCCACTCACATGTCAGTACAAGTCTTTCATTCAAGCAGAAGGAGAGACTAGCTGTTTATTTTTAATCATCCCTGAGAACAAAGCTCATGGAGGGATTGCATTATTCTCTTATCTCTCTGCACCATCCCACACTCTGACCATCATAAATCTTTCCCTCTCCCTTCCACTGTTCTTGGGATGGGACCTGTGACTCTCATTCTCACACACATCTATGCCATATGGGTCAAAGAACAAAGTCAGTACTCATTTCCTTTATCTGCCTCTGTAAACAGCTTAGGGACACCAGACCAGGAATGTAAGGAAGTTTCTACGGGGAAATGCAGGGTGTATTTAAGTTGTGGGCTAGAGCAAAGAATGTGATGGAAGGAGATTAGAGGTTTCCCTGGTAAGAGAGTTTAAAGGAATATTGTCATCTAGAGAGTCATGCCATTAAGAGTTAGTCATTAAACTTTGTTTAAGAATTAAATTAACCTGCTTTTCTTTTTCTTTCTTTCTTTTTTTAACGTAAAGAGCACCAGTTATCGGTTTGTCAGAAGCTGGTATAAAACAAGAGTAAGTTGGAAATGTAAAACGAAAGACTGAAATGGCTATGAAGTCATCGGTAGATATTATGCCCACGGGGTGTTTCAGGTCACCTTGGTGTTATGCAGAGATAAAGGCAATCTCTTGACCTTGGCTGTTCGCCACCTGAAGAATCTCTCTGCTTCCCAAGATGGAAATCTGAAATGGCAGCTTTCAGGGTAGTTTGATTTATAAGAATATGCAGTGGACAAGAGGCAATGCCTTTGATTATTGGTTTCCAGATCATCTAATCAAAGTGTAGAGATTTAATTGCTCAAATTATAAGAGTGTAAGTAGAAAATCAGGCAAATGGTCAGACCCTGCATAGAGCCTCAAGCCTGAAAATTTGCCCCCTGCAAATGATCGCCACTAAGATAGGAAAGTAGATCTAAAGAGAAGATCTTCCAAACATGAACTTTATTGGCAGCAATGCTCTCTAGTGCACTCGTGTAAACTATTTGGAATAATCCCCCTCTGATTCTCCCACTGTCCACCAAAGAAGGATTAAGGATGTTCTACTAGACACATCTATGTTTCCCTTCATGCATCCCCATTTATCTTCCTTTCCTTCTGTGTGATTCAGCAACTAATAGATGTATGCACATGCGGCCTATGTATTAGTTGAAACGTTGAGTGTATTTGAAAATTGAGCAGAACCTAAAAGAGATATAAATATATAACAAATACTTCGAAAAGGATCAGTGGGGGAAAATTACTAAGTAACTTTATGGAAATGTCTAACAGCATTCTTTTTATGTTGTTTTGTTCTGTTTTCCCCGGGTAAAGTATGGGTTTTTATCCAGAATCTGCTGGATTCCCTGCTAGCTCCTACTCGGAAGAACCGTTGATCCCTTTACCGCGGGGTTTTAGTTAACCTTCTGGGTTATAAACTTCGATGAGAATCTGATTTAAGTAATGGACTATTACCCCAGAGAAATGTAGTGATCACCCACACATGCATGCATTCACATTTTATACACTTACATTATTTCCTGCCCTGCGGCTGTCAATTCCAGTACGACATGGTGGACTGAGCACAGACTCCTACTGACTGAAGCACCTGGCTGCTACATGCCAGGTCCATGACTTCAAATAGATTTCTTACCTTTTTTGAGCTTCATTTAATTTGTTCAAATCTCATATAGAGATAACGACATCCACTCATATATCTTAGTGACACAGTGATCAATTCCTGGACAGTTCTATTGGGCTGGGATCCACATGGCCAGCAGTTTGAAACCACCAGCAGCTCCATGGAAGAAAGACTGGGCTTTCTACTCCTGTAAGCAGTCATGGGTTCAGAAACCTACAGGGGCTCACTATGAGGAACGGATATGCCGGCAGTTCAGATCGACCAGTTGCTTGCTCTGCAGGAGACAGCAGTCAGAGATTGACAATCAGCCTTGGAAACCGATGGGGCAGGACTATGTACCATGGTAGGGTTGCTTTGAGCTGTAATCAGCTCTACAACCACAGATTTAGACTTGGTCATAGAGTAAATAATTTTTATTACTCTTTTGTATTATCATTACCTGTGTTTTCCTTTAGGTCTGAGATTTTGACTTGGTATCTTGTCATAAAAGTTGACTTTTCTGGAACTTTGAGTGATGTATGCGTATAATGGTCAGGGAAATTTTTCAAAGTTGTTAAATTAGAGCAAAGACAGTTTTAGGAAATATTTAAACTCCACCAGTGGAAATACGTCTATCTAACTTGGGAAAATTTAGTAGTCATAACTACCAAAAATATTTGTACTGGAAAGAGTAGATAAAAAGGTATAACAGCCTGACCAACACAGCTGTAACATTTAACATTTTTAAGACAAAACTCTTGTCTGAGTCAGGGCCAGGCATATCATTTAGGTTTTCATGGAGATATACATTTGTATTATATCTAGAATAAAACAGCATGAAGTGAACTAGACCAACGAAAAGGGTTATATTAATGAAACACTTCATCTTCCTGACTTTAGTAATTTTTCTTTCCCCCTATGTTGAGTATATCTCAGTTTATAAGCAAACTATTGGTTTCCTTGTGGGTCATTTCTGTCTTGTATTTTCTTTCAAATGGTTTCTTTTCCAGAGTTTCTAATGTCAGTCAGGGTAACAATTAACATAATTGGGATTCTCCTTTTGCATTCGGTTTATAACAATCATATCCAGATGTTGTTTTCATTACAGTCTGATTCTCGTTCAGTAACGTTTGTGTATTTCTGAATGCTTTACTACCAAAAGCTCCCTTCACATTGTTTTCAGTTCACAGTGATTTAAATTTTCCCATAATTTATTCGTTTATTTATTCCCATAATTTGCTTTGGAAAATTTCCAACATAGGGTCATATTGGTGAAAAGAACATTAGAAGACATTTATTTAGTACAATCCTTTGTTTCAAAGATGTGGAAACTGAATCCTTGAGAGATGTTGTGACTAAGGCTAAGCAATATAGCTAATATTTAGAAATTATAGCATAAGCCATGGATATCCTTCCCCCAGGCCACTACAGGTTTTAATGTTTTACGGTTGGCCTGTAAATTACTTTTGAGCTTTTGTTTTACATTTCTCTCTTTATCCAACTATGTCCTAAATCTGACCCAGAAAGATGTTTAGAAATCCCAGGGAATAACTACAAATAAAGATGTCACATTTTTGCATTTCTTTCAATGTAGAACTTTTAAAACAAAGCATTACTTCAAAGCAAATCATGATTTTTTGCATCTGAATTTGAAAGAAGACATTCAAATCTTTATGTTCTATATTCTTTGAACATTTTAAACAAGGTCAATCTTTAAGCAACAAGCCCTCTCCATTTAAGAAGTTCCTGCATGTAAAATCTGAACATGAAGTTCCGTGACACCATCAATAGATCATGTGTCATTTAGAGACATGTGTAGTACTTCAATGTTTTCCTTTCTAGAAAAAAAAAATGTTTAAAATCTAATTCATGTGGAAAGGGAAAACCAAGAAGAGCTATGCCATTTATTAAGTGAGACCAAAAATAATATGATTTTGAAAATGTATACTGTGAATGATAGTGCATAATAATGCCTCCATTTTAATTATAATCCACTTGATTTAACTGGGATTGAAATGAAGAACGAGAAGGTAAATTTAAAGTCAGAGGTTTTGTTTTTTTAATGGGATATCTGCCAATGACTAGCAATTGAGTAATTATTTTTCCCCACAGGACACTCGGGGCTCATTGGAATGTGTCTTTAGATAATAAACAGATTGAAAGAAATGCGGATGCCAATGCAACTTTGAATTTGGCTGTGATAGTCTTATGTAAAATACTAAACTGCATTTAGAAAAGTGGGTTCCTATTGTGTCTAGCAGCATGCACTTTAGAACCTCAGATATGTAGGAGAGACTTTTTCCTAACCAGTTCAAAAACACCCAGAAGACCCCTTTAAAAAACAAAAAAAAGCATAATCTTATAAGACACGAACGTGATTGTTCATCCTTCTTCTCAATAATAACCCACCATTTGCTCATCCACCATTTAAGGAATATTGAGTGTGACACTGAGGATCCGAAATTATTTCTGTTCAAGTCAGAGTTCTCCTTTAGTGAGTTCTGTCAAACACGATTTTAGTTTTTGATAAAATAAAAAAGAAGTGGGGATATACGTGAACCAAGAATAATAGCTAACATATACCCCTCCCACATCTCATCAAACACGCAGCAAGGCAAAACTTTAATAATTGGTTTAAATGTAAGTTCTTCAACATCTAATATATGACATAGACTTTGAGCTTTGGTCTTGACCACAGCTTGTTCTAGGCACTGGACATATTTTCAAGCAGTTGAGAGTTTGTACATTTTTTGGGAAAAAATAACTAGTCTATCATTTGTTCTTTGCCTCTGTATTGGAGAATTGATACTGCTATCCATATGCAATTGGGCTGCTTACGGAAAGACAAAAAAAATGCTAATCCTAGCTCATGCTGTTTGTTATTTACTTCAAAAGCATAACAATGGAAACGAACTCTCATGATAGCTTGCTGTTGTGTCGTCAGGTTGGTTGTGAGTCATAAGCAAAGCTCCGGCCGTCCAGCACCAGCTCCATAATCATTGCTATGGTTTAACCTAGTCTTACAGCTACTGTGTCGATCTGTCTCATGGAGGGGCTTCTATTTCCCCTTTACCAACCCCGATAACCTCCAGGGACTGATCTCTGCTGACAACCTGCACAGCACATAAAACAAGTCATTCCATCTTCATTTCTAAGGAGCATTGCACTTCTCTCAAAACAGAAATGTTCATTTTTTCCTGGTAATCCTAGGTTTATTAAATATTCTTTACTAACACCACGATTCAAATATATCAACTTTTCATCAACAGTTCATACTCATTGTTGAGTTTCACATG
This sequence comes from Echinops telfairi, assembly GCF_000313985.2. Lineage (NCBI taxonomy): Eukaryota > Metazoa > Chordata > Mammalia > Afrosoricida > Tenrecidae > Echinops > Echinops telfairi. Next base: position 52,301,638 of record NW_022103968.1, on the reverse strand, counting down.
CATATGAGGCTATTTGTCCTCAAAGTAACATCATTAAAAATTGTTTTTCACTGTGAATCAGGTGGGGGTTTGCATTTCAGATTCATCAATTTTGTATGCAACGATTTACCTCTCAATCCCTGTTCTCATTGGTTATCTTACTATCCATCCCCTTTTATTATTATGCTGCCTCTTGTGGAATACTATCTTCTCTTTCACCTAAATTCACAATGATCTGTCCTCTAGAGCCTGTTAATTCATCTTCCTTTTCTCACCACCCACATCCACGACATACCCCTAGCCTAGGTAGCCAACAAAATCTGTTTCCTTTGGCATGAAAACCTTTGTCTTGGTTTTCTCTTTATAGCAGTGAACTCATACAATATTTAGCTTTTTATGATCAACTAATTTCACTCAATATAATGTTCTCCTGGTATGTTCATGTCACAGTTTCACCATTCTTCTTTAGCAATCAGTAGTACTGTATACACTTGCGCATAAGCCAACCCAAATATCAGCCAAGGCACATAATTTTACCACCAAAACTTCATAAAAAATGTGATGAAAAACTCGGCTTGTACATGAGTATATATGGTATTTCATCGTGTGTATGTTTCTTTATCCATTCTTCTTCTGACGGACATTTAAGGTGTTTCCATATTCTTGTTATTGCGAGCACTGCTGCTCTGAACATGAATGTGTACTTGTCTGTTCATACTAAGGCTCTTACTTTGTTGGTAGCTGTAGAGGTGTACACATATGAACAGAGATGTTGGTTGGCCTCCTTGAATACTCCTGAGGTGAACTGTCTGTTCCTAATCTTTGTCCATTTAAAAATGAGATTATATGTCCTTTTCTTATTGAGGGGTTGCCATTGTCTATACGTTTTAGAGATAAGTTCCAGGTCTGAATTGCCAAATATTGTTTCTCAGCCTGTGGGTTCTGCTTTTACTTTTTTAAGTAAATTTTTAAAATCATTTTAAAATCATGGGGCTTGTACAACTCTTATCACAATCCTTACATCCATCCATTGTGTCAAGCGCATTTGTACGTATATTGCCATCATCATTCTCAAAACATTGCTTTCTACTTGAGCCCTTGGTATCAGGTCCTCATTTTTGCCCTCCCTCCCCACACCCCCCTCCCCCATGAACACTTGATAAGTTATAAATTATTATTATTATTTTGTCATATCTTACACCATCCGAAGTCTCCCTTCACCCACTTCTCCACTGTCCATCCCCCAGGGAGGAAGTTATATGTAGATCCTTGTAATCTGTTCCCCCTTTCTCCCTCACCTTCCCTCCACGCTCCC
>NW_022103968.1:52296803-52299160 GCF_000313985.2 Echinops telfairi | reverse complement strand
GGAAAGTCTTGTGGATCCAGTGGTGATGGAAGCATCTCAGCACTCGTGTGGCTCTCCAAGTGGCTCCTCCAGCTCCAGGGCTCTGGTTCCATCAGTGTCACTCCATATGTCTTGTCAGCCGGAAGACAAAGCAGAGAGTGTCTCCCCGCTCCAGGGAGGACTACAGGAGTTCCTAGAATCCTCATAAGGAGGCCATGCCTACAGAGGCCTCATTGGCTATGGCCTGATTGACAGGCTAGACTCCACCCCTTTGCAAGTTAACAGGAGATTATGTAACTGCCACAACACACCTTTCCTGATTTTAAACAATTCAGTATCTGTTTTTTTTCTGTTTGCACAAAGTCTATGTAGAGATTCCACAGAAGCACAAAGAAATATTCCAGAATTCTCATTTGTCACAATGCTATCAGCAAACACAGTCCACAGGGTGGGGTTTCTTTGCATAGTCAGTAAAAGACAGGTAAATATCTTTCTAGTATTCTTTTCTCTCAGAAGTGTCAACTGACATCAGCAATGATACAGCTCCCTCCACATCCTCTTCTGGATCCACCTTAAGTTTCTGGTCATTCTCCATCTTACTGTGCTCCTGCAACAATATTTTCATTATTTTCAGCAAAATTTGATTTCTGTATGCTACTAATTATATTTTTCCATCATTTCTGTATTCTGTATTCTGTTGTATCAACTGTTTTAGGAGTAGGTTTCTTCCAGTCAGTTGGTCAGATTAAACTCACTGCCATCCAGTCAATGCTGACTCATAGAGAACTTAGAAGGCAGGGTAGAACTGCCCCTGTGAGTTTCGGAGACTGTAACTGTTTACAAGAGTAAGTTGCTAGTGGTGGTTTTGAGCTGCTGACTTTGCGGGTTACATCCCAAAACATAACCACTATGTCACCAGGGATCCTTAGTTGTCCAGATAGAATTTTAAATTTCCTGGAATAGACAAATGGGTGCTTCAAGCTCATATGCGCGAGTTGAAACATCACAAGTGATACTCTGTCAGTTCCTAGGGCTGTGTTTCTGACCGATGCCTTCAGTATAAATCATACTTCGTCCTTCAATACTATCAGTTCTTGATCATATGCTAACTCTGAAAATGGTTGCATGTCAATACATTTTGGGGGGTATAGTGACTCTTTATATTCCTCTAATCTCCTTTTGATGCTGCCTGCACTCTTCAATATTTTACTCATAGAATCCTTCAATACTTCAACTTGAGGAATCATTTTTAAATTCAGTTCTTTTAGCTTGAGCTTCAGTTCTTTTAGCTGAACAAATTTTTCTCTTTGGACTGTCTTATGAGCCAATCTTTGAAATCTTCTGTTCTGCTCATTCACTTTGCTTTAGCTAATTGATGGTCAAGAACACATTTCTGAGTCTCTTTTAATATCCATTTTGAATATTTTTTCTGTCTATTTAATGATCTTTGTTTTTTTCATGCATACTGTGCTTGAAGTCCTTCCTTAGTGATTAGTGTTCAATACAACAAATCTATTTTTTATACGTTCTCTAAATTCAGGTCAGGTACACTCAAATTTGTATTTTGGCTCTTATAGATTATGAAAAAAATGTCTCAGGTTCAACTAGAATTTGCATATTAGTCATTAAGTATATCTCCACAGTCATCCCCTTGTCTCTCCATTGTCCTTTTCCATAGACGTGGTTAATTTGATCCCTGTGTACTCCATCTGGCGAAGTCAATATGTACACTTGCCATGCATGTGTACCCTTGCCCCACCAGACATCCTATGTCTCCCTGGCCATCAGTTTTAGAACACTTGTTGTTCCCTTGTCCCTGTGTTTGTTGACACACACCCCCCTTCCTTTCCCCCTCTCCTGGGCCCTCTTCCACAACCATTGGTCTCATTGTTTTCTCCTCTGGATTGTTTATTGCACCTATCTTATCTAGACAGACATGTAGAGACAATAATAAGCACAAAAACAAGACAGAGCAAAACTAAACAAAACTTAAAAAAAAGAAAAGCCTATAAATAGTTTCAGGTCTGTTTGTTGATCTTTAGGAGTGTTTTCTGGTCAAGTCTGATGGGGTGCCACACTCTAGCCCCAAAGTCTATTTTTGTTATTCTCCAGGGACTTCATTGTTTCACTCCTTTTGTGCTCGGTTGCCCACCCTTAGTGTTTCAATCAATGTGTGTGTGGGGGGGTCAGATCGGGCACAATTCCCGCACTGTCTCCAGTGTTTTCTCCTGTAACGCTATGGGTCAGTGAGGGACATTGTTTCTTGTAGTGCAGCTGGTCCTACGATCCTCTCTGTGCTGCTCTGAGAAGGAATATCATCCTCGGGGCTTGGTGGACCAGGATGTGTTCCATTCTCTCTCCTTCCCTCTTCATTTGCT
>NW_022103968.1:52278535-52295532 GCF_000313985.2 Echinops telfairi | reverse complement strand
TGTCTGATACCAATCCATAAGGTCCTCTTCAGACTCATGAAACACATGCAATGACACCAAATGCAGGAAGATCATAGGCCAGTGGATGGAAAGTCTTGTGGATCCACTGGTGGTAGAAGCATCTCAGTGCTGGTGTGGGACTCCATGTGGCTCCTCCAGCTCTAGTACTCCAGCATAGCTCCATGTGTCTTGCCCACAGTAATGTCTTGCACGTAGTGAACCTGTGTCTCACTCCAGTGAGCTATCTCCTTAGCACCTCCAAATGAGGTCATCAAGCTACAACCTGATTGACCAGGCTAAACTTCACCCCTTCACTCTTAAGTCTCAAACTGACAACAGATGATGCAACTACCACATGAGGTATTACAGTTCTCGATGGATTTGAGAGATTTGTCCCTTGTCTCTTGTGTCATTGCTAATTTTTTTCCCATTCCAAGTGTTCTCTCTCTACTCATTTGATGAAGTCTTTATGCACAGAGATGTCTTATTTTCAGTAGGTCACAGTCATTTATTTTGTCTTCTACTCTGTGTGTGGGCTCAACCGAGAATTCAGCCCAGACATGAGCACTGTCTTTGTTGAAGTGTGCTGTGTGATCTAGGAATATTCAATACACGTGTATGCCAAGGATCACTCTCTTCTCTCTGAGAATGACAGCAGCTATCTTCACTTTTGTGAGTTTGTAGAATGTATTAGAGCTTAAATTTCATCAAGGATTTAATTTTTCTTGGATTCACACTCAAAGCTAATGGAAACATCAGTCAACAAATCCAACAGTGACATCTTTCAGCTGGAATATATGCTGCACGTGACTTCTGTCAAGTGCTAAAGAGCAAGCATGTCACTTAGAGGGATAAAGGTGAGCCCGACTCAAGCCAGGGTGTTCTTAATCCCCTAATATGGATGTGGAAGTTGGACAATCAACAAGAAAGAACAAGAAAGAACTGACACGTATCAAGTGTGGTGTTGGTGAAAAATAGTGGAGATTCCATGAACTTCCTCTAAGTCTGTCATGGAGGAAGGATAGCCAGAATGTTCCTTAGAATCCAGGATGGCAAGACCCAACTACATTGAGCGTGTTCTCAGCTCACATCAGTTCCTTGAAAAAGACAATACACTAGGTAAAGTAGAAGGTCAAGGGGGAAGAAGACATTCCTCAACTAAATGGAATGACTCAGTGGCTATGACGATATGCTCAAACATAATAATTCTGAAGAAGGTACAAGATTTAGAAATGATTATAGGGTCACTGAGTTGGAGCTTACTCAAAGGCATCTAAAATTATAATTCTGCATATTCACCTTCTAACATCACCTTTTCTACCACATTTTATCATTTTCCAGTAATCACAATCCATGTTTATTATGCATGGAAGCAACAGTCAAGAAATTACATGATGTATTACAATATACAAATGTGCAGCAAAGTATTTCTTCAAAGTTAAAAACAAAGGCTTGAGGACAAAGGTGTACCTGACACAAGCCATGGCAGTTTTAATCAGCTCATATGTATGGTAATCAATGAATTAGGAAGATTCAAGTAAACCTGAGGCCCTTGAATGATGATGTTGGTGAAGACTTTTGAACATAGCAGAAGAGCAAACAAGCCTGTCTGCAAAGGAATACAGCCAGAATTCTGCTTAGAAGGAAAGCTAGCAAACGTTTGTCTTATGCACTTTAGTCAGGTTATCAAAAGAGACAAATGTCTGGACAAATACTGTACACATCGTGTTTGGTAAAATAGAGGATTAGTGAAAAAGAGATGTATTCTTAATGAGATAAGTGGACAAAGTGGCTGCCACAATGAGCTGATGCATCTGAATTATGGTATTGGCAAAGAAAATGGAAAGAACCACGGGCTGCGAGATAAACCACCAGATCTGTCTTAGGAGCCAGCATGCTCCTTGGACTCGAGGCTGGTGAGACTTCGTTTTTAATATTTTGGACATTCTGGTCAAGAGTCAGTGAGAAAGAACACCTTCATCAAGACGGATTGACATAGTGACAGCAACTATGACCTCAAACATAAAAACCGTTGTGAGAATGGGACAGGACTGGGCAGTGTTTTTTTCCCTGTTGTATATGGGGTTGTTATGCGTGAGAACTGACTTGAAGGCACTTAGCAAAAACAGGCAACATCTTTACTTCTGTACAGTTAGAGTTCCCTGCTGTTCTGGATTGAATTGTGTTCCCTCTCTGCCCAATCTATTTATAAATCTGAATTCTAAATTTTTGGTTACAATCCCATTTGTTAATAGGCTGTTTTTATTATATTAATGAAGCAGCATTAGCGCGGGCTGTGTCTTCAGTAGATTAAACAAGTAGGAGAGCAAGCAGAAATAGGAGGAGATGAGTGGCAAGCCACGAAGATATTGCCAAAGAACCAGGAAGCAAGCTGACGGGACAAAGGCTTTCCCTGAAGCAGACAGAGAGATATAGACTTTCCCTAGACCTAGCGTTCTGGATTTGGACTTCCAGCTTCCCAAACTGAAAAAATAGATTTTTGTTTATTAAAGCCATCCACTTGTATTATATTTGGGATAGCAGAAATTGATGCTTTTCTAGAGAGCCCAGCTTAAGGTCTAGTAACACTCTTACTGTTCAATAAATGGCCTAAATATAGGAAGAAGATTGTATATGCAACATGAGACTCAACACTTCCATCGGTTCCTTAACCCTGTAAAAACAAAAATCTCACGGCCATAGAGTCAATGCTGGCTCATCGCGACCCTTTGTGGGCTTCTGAGACTGTTGGCAGAAGTCAGAAGCCCAGCCTTCCTCTTGTTGATTTGCTAGTGGTTTCCAACTGCCAGCCATGAAGATCGCACCCAACACAGGGCCCTTCTTAGAATATTATAGATGTGTAAGGGCTTCTTAGTAGATTTAAAAGCTGAGTTTAAGGATAGACTTGAGTGATTCAATATCTGTTTATAAGAACTAAGCCTTTATTTAACTTCACAAAAAAAGAAGGTGTGCTTGGTATGCTGCATACAGTGTAGAGCCCTCTCTCCACTCTCTATTAACCCTGTTAGAGAGATAAACAATTGCAAATGCCAAGTATTCTGCAAGCTTGTGAGCTGTTATTTGGAGAAACCAGAATAGGGTTAAATTCTGGCATTAGCTGTTTCTTTGAGATTATTGCTGTTTGTGTAAATCTGTGTTTTTTTAATTCTAGTCTGATTAGAAAAATGTAAATTTATATCCCCAAATCCAAAATGCGTTATCATTAAAGGCAGAGGAGCCTATTGATACTATCAATCAATTCACACTTTTGTCTCAGGGGATTGGCTGGACATTTGACATTGACATTGAAGAAGTATGTAAAGCATAATCGGCTCAACTACTACGGAGGAAACTTCTGCTCAGGACACCCAGATTCTGAAGAAAGCTGCTTCCACTCTGGTAGTTGCAGGGATCTTAAATGACACAGAAGGCTTTCCTCAGAGAGCATGTGACATTCAGTTGAGGCAGGCAGTGAAGAGTCTTGGGTTTAATTCAGATCAATGGTAGTTTTATCAGCTGGAATGTTACCAGTTAGGCAGCATACTTACAGTACAAGTGACCTGGGTACTTAAAGGTCCTTAAGGGTGATCAGATATGAAAACTGTGGTCTAAAAATAAGGGATCATCTTGCTTGAGTGCCCATCTCAATTTGCGTTCTGGACCTGAAAGAAGAAAAATTCAGTTAAAATAGATTATCTGGTGACAGAGAGTCCGATTTATGAAAAGATGATTTAAGCTTTATACCAATGAAAGGAAGGATAAAATGCTTTCTCACAAAACCATAATTTTCGTGAAATGAAACACATATAATGATAATACTCCAAACATATCAGGAAGCCCTGCAATAACATTGAGGTTATTAATGGAAAAGATAGGAAAAAGATGATTTCATCAAAGGGGACCTCGCACTTCTTTCTACACAGTCATATACTTTGGCACATTGTCCAAGCACATTAATAGATGTACTGCATTATTAGATAGACTAGTAAGATTAGTATTAGGGGAACATTAGTTGCAGGTTGTTCAACAAAATTATGGTAAAGCATCTAGCTTAACTCTGCCATGAAGTCCACAGCTGGCCAACAGATATATTGAGGAAAATGATGCAAAAATATTAACTGAAAGCTTTTTAGGGAGTTTCAGATTTGGTATTTTCTTTTGACTCTAAATTCACTGTTTTCTCATCATATTTAGTTATGTCTTCATGAATATGGCTCTCCAGATAAGGGATAATAGACACAGAAATCAAATTGCATATAGTATACTGGAAGAAAGAGTGAACAGGGAGTTTGAACACTTCAACACTTATTCATTCTCTGTTGATAAATTAGTGATTTGACAGTGAGCAAGTAGTTTAATCTCTCTGAACCTTGATTTTCTGAGCTATACAATGAACTGGTTGGGCTAGGACTTAAAAGTGTCCTGTAGGTTCTAATAAAAACAAAATTCTAAATTGCGGTGTGAGTTAAATAAACATTACCAATCTAGTTAGTCTGAGCCACCAGCAGAATCATTATGTGAATTATACCCCTTAAAATGGATTAATTTCTTCTCCACTCCACTTTGAATGCACTGTCTCAGATTTTAAATCTTTATGATGGCGTTGTGTGCTTATTTATGTTTCCAAAGACCCTTTACTCTGATGATTTGGTAAGAAATGATTTTTTTTTAAACAAACAAAGATATTGAGATATTCCCTTGGTTTGTATTAGGGTAGATAAATCCTTTGAGTTTTTAAATGAGTTTACATTTTCATTCCATCTCTTTGATTCAGGTTTGAAGGGATTCTATTTGGGCTATTTTATCTTTTTGCCCTTAGGAAAAGTAGACTTTAAGTTATCCCCAAGGTATCACTGGCAGCGTTCCACACCATCTGTAATGTATAAATATATTCAGTTATTCAGTATATTCCAATTTGGCTAGCTCTAGTAACTTTATATTATTTGGGGTCTTTGAGAGAAAGAACACTTATTCTTTACTGATTTATTCCACACTGTTAGTTCTGAACTTTTGATTCAGCTGACAAGTAATCTAATACAGAAACAAAATCCTATGATTGTGCACAATGAGCTAAATAGCAAATAGAAAGTTCTGGAGCTTATTTGTTGTCTTTATTGAGGTTGACTGGCTGAATATAGTTGAGTACTCTTGACAGATTCCAGATTTGAATTTAGGAGAGGAAAGGCCAGTCAACTCAGTCTCACAGAAAAGTGGCTTGCATTTGGATCTCTTCACTGGACGGAGCCTTTGTTTACCTTATGGATGACCGTGCATTGGGGTTCTCTGGGTGATTTCTTCTCTATGAGACATCTCTATTCTCTTTTTCCTTTCCATCATGGTAATGAAGAAAAACAACATGCCTCTTTCCTACCACTGTGTGGCTCAAAAATGGACTTTAAAATTTTAAATATAGATGTTCATGCTTTTATACACGCACAGCTCCAACTACATACGAATTTATGATTACAGAAATGTTTATATACTGCAGGTAACCTCTTGTAGTGCTAACTCTCAGTGAAGCAATGCCCGGGAGAACACGGTTGATTCTTGGAAAATGCTTGGGCGGTGGTATAAAAAAGAGAGAGAGAAAAATGAACCCTAGTTTTCCTATTCCTAGAGTTTGACATGAAGAATGTCTTTTGGAATGAACTTACATGCCACTGAAGAATCCACGTTCATTTCCGTTTTACTTTATTATTATTATTATTTTAACCACTCAGACCAATGCTTACATCCAAGGAGTAAGGACGCTGGAGGTTTTTGTTAAGCATGTGGAGCCCTCAGTCTCCCTGCTAAAATTTTAATTTTATTTATTTGTTTATTTATCTGTTTTTTGGTTTTTAAAGAAAAACTCCCCGTGCAGTTGCTCAGCCCTTCGCTTCAACTAGGATCAGTCCTGTGCCATGGAACCTCTGTCAGCGCCCCTTGGCACTCCCTCCACACAGTCCTGCCCCGCCTCTCTTGGTCCCTGTCCCATCCATGTCCCTGGCCTCTTGGGAGTCGCCACAGTCTTATCCTTAGTTGGGAAAACCACTTTTCTTTTTCTTTGTTGTTCCTTATAGTAATGGTGTCATTAAAGATTTGCCTTTATACCTTGAGTAACTCTGTAAGCATAATATTTTCTGTGTCTTAGCTCTCTTGGCTTCAGTTTTTGTCTTTTATATCATGGGGACATCTGTAGATACCAAATTACACGAACCTATAAGATTTACTCTGCAGGGCAGGCTTTCAATTACAAGAAGTTATTATTTTTAGGGGTCTGTGCTTAACCCCATGCTTGCCTTTGGATAGCTTACAAAACATATCACAAAATGTGGATAAATATCTTTAAGGAGTTCATATTTTAATTGGAGTTTTTTGTTTACTTTGATAGATTGTAGTTGGACTCATATCGCATGAATTGATTCTTTCATTTATTTACTAACTCACTCATTCAACAAATGCTTCTTATAGCCCAGTACCATCCTTAGAGCCTGGGGATTTATCAATAAACAAAAGCACAAAACTGGAGTTTATAAAATTTTATAATCATAGCTGACTTCCATTTGATCACCTAGACATAGTTTTACTGGAGTGGACACTGGCTTCAGACTACCTGGGTTTAAATTTCAATCCTATTTGAATAGGACTGAATCTGAATATATCTAGGCAAATTATTTGCAGCTGTTTTAAAAATTATTTTCTTTCAATTTACTCATTGTCCAGATGAGATACTAATCATAATTGCCTTAATATAAAGATTTCATAAATAAAATAGTGTCTATAAAGTACATAAAACCATTCCTAGGATATAACATACACAACAAAACATTAACTATCACTGGTACTGGTGTCTCTGGTATACATTCCTTTCCAGCTATATGAATGGAAGGTATCCGCTGGCTCATGGAAGTCTCTCAGCTATTTTTACTGGCCATTGTCCCTCTGATGGCAATGGCAATGTGCATCTCTCTCTTCCTTCCTCTCCCTCCACTCTGACAGCTTCCATTTCCATGGTTAGGTACCAACAATATCTATTTTATTTAATACTCACAAATACCTTCTATGCTGTCTCAGTTACTAGTATCTTACTACTAATATTAATATTTTAAAATCCAAATATTTTAAAACAACTCACTGCCACTGAGTTGATTCTGACTCATACATAGTCAAATAATTTTGGGGTGGTAATTATCATTACAGGTTGTGGCTGAGGAAACTCATGGAATAACATTTCAACATTTGACCAAAAAGGGACGACTTACACCTTCATGACTCCTGTGGTAGTTACTTAATTTTATGTCAACTTGAAGATATCAAAGTGTGAAGTTGGAGTCTAGCCTGATGGTGCCTCCTTGTGGGTGTGACCTTCTTATAAGGAGGGTTCTGGGGACCTCCCGCCTCTCTCTTTGCCTTCACCTTCCCATTGAGGAGTCATGCTGAGACCCGTGGGAGCCCTGTTATGTAACCACCGCCCACTGGCTGTGGTCTCACCCACTGACCTGTGGCCTTCCTGCATTTTGCATCATTGCTTGAGACTGGGTGCGTCTGAAGAAGAATTTTTGGACTAGTATTGGACTTATGGACTTAATCTGGACTGGGCTTGCACATTTTCTTGATATATAACTATTTCTTGATAGAAAGCTCTTGCTTACACGTATATGAGTGTCACTGGATTTATTTCTCAGGTCAGCCCAGCCTACCCCAACTCCCAAGTAAGCATATGTAAAAGAGGAATTTGTAGAAGGGAGATGGGGGACGTTGAGATAATAGGAATTTTGAAAAATGAGATATGTAAGTGTATATGTAGATGAACGAATTAATAAAATGGGGACATAATTAAAAACCTAGGGAATCTGCCAATGTCATGAGATAGGCAGGATTCTCCCTCCTCTTTTTCTTTCATGGCTTGGAAATTCTTTTCTTTTTAAAATCACTATGAAATCAAGGCGCATTGTGTTCTTGAGACAATTAGTTCTTATTTGTTCAGGTAAGACTTTTATTCTTTGTAAGAATGAAATTATTTATCTATTACAATATAAAATTGGAATGCTCATGTTAAACAAATGTTTGCTCCCCCAAGTTAATTCCATAAAATCACAGCTTATTTCTAATAGTTATAACGATAGCAGTAATAATAAGTAATATTGATTTTGCTTTTATTGAAAGGCAGACCCTATGTTTTACAGATGTACGCCAAACCAAACCAAACTCACTTCCACAGAATTGGTAGCGACTCACAGGGACCTTATAGGGCAGGGTAGAACGGCCCTTGTGAGTTTCCGAGACTGTAACTCTTTACAGGAAGAGGAAGCTCCAGTCTTTCTCCCGCAGAGTGGCAGCGGGCGATTTCAAACCGTTGACCTGGAGGTTATCAGCCCAATCCTAACTATTAGACAACGATCTCATTTCCATCTCCCAGAAACTCTATGCCTTAAAGCTCAAACCAACTGTCATCTAGTCGATTCCCGCTAGGCACAGAAACTCTATGCCACTCGGCCCCTTTATAAGACTTTCGAGGCTGTGAATCCTAATGTGAGCCGGGAGCCTCCTCTTTCTCCTGTAGAATAGTTGGTGGGTTTGAACCTCCAGCTTTGCGATTAGCAGGCCAGCGCTTAAGCAACAGTGCCACCAGAGAGGGTTACCATTTCCATTTTAGTTTGAGCAAAAGGAACAGAGGGGAGGCAGTTAAAGGCATACCGTATTAAAGGTTGCAAAGAGCAAACAACCAGTCAAACTGTTAGTGCACAGCGAAGGTTACCGTCTTGATTCATTTTGTTTCCATTGGACTCTTCACCGCGGATTCTGTTGAAGAAAATATCATTTCATTTCTCTCATCAGCTGCTGAGCTGATCACTAAGGAGCATTTTTTTTTAGTATATGTGCTGCCGCAGTGAGCACCACTAAGTCGCCTTTTCTGTCTATTTATAATGGAGGAGTGACATGAAAAAGATGATAAGGGAAAAGAATGGACAACAAAAAAGTGTCATCAGAAATATAAAATTATACAAATGCTAAAACTAAAACATCAGAGAATCTGAGAGACAGAGATGTTGACTGCCTTTCTCAAGGTCAAATAACCAGTTTTATATAATCATATTTTTCTTTGTTATAGAAGTTAAGTGTTTTTAAATAACTAATTTATTTTAATATTGGGAGATCTTTATACATCTTTGTACATTACTTAGATAAATAATTCCCCACTAAAATTATTTTTCAGTAATTCTATTTGGCTACTTTAGTTTGTGTTTTTCATAATCTCTAACACTGCATTTCTCATCAATTCCATCCTCTAGATTTTATTAGGTTGTGGTTTTTGGGAAATAACACCATCAAAGCAGAGTTATCTTCACATAAGCAGTACAATTATATTGATATATCATGTGCTGTGTTTTAATTTCAAAATTATTACCTCGTTGTTTTCTCCTGGAGCCCCGTTTTATTTCTTTCTTCTTATTTTTAAAGGTACAGCGACAAGTAATTCACTCTTTACAAAAGCCAAGGAAAGAAAAGGTTTGCTTAAAAAAATGTAGCTAGAAAAATATCCCACAGAGTGAAGTCCCATGGTGTTATGGAAGATGTAAATTTAGCTCAGTGTGATTCAAACAATCAAGTTAGGAATTTTAATTTAATGGTTTGTTCCTTTGAATTGTTAGCCGCTCACCTCATTCTGCAAGTTGTGTTTGAATTGGAGAAAATTAAACTAAAATGTGTTGCATTTGCACCCATCAAGTTATTCCGGGAGGTCTGATTCACAGGCTGAATGAGACCTAAAAAGAAGGAAGCAATATATGAATGAGGAGGAGCCTGAAATTATTCCACTTTAATAATAATAACTCTACTATCCCTCAATAGTTAAAATTTAAATATTTATGTTTTGTGGTGGTTATACATCTTGGCAATATTAATAGCTTGGGAAATTATATTATTTCCATTTCAATATAACTCAGAATCCATGTTATTTGGTATGTTGGTCAGAAACCTCAGTGCCTCATAGATTAGAAGGTTTGTGAATCAGTTCCTGCCAGAAGAATTTGGTTGTGGTTAAAAAAAAAATGCTGGAGGAGGAAGGAAAAAAAAATACTGCATGAAAGAACAGAAGAGAATGAAAACCAAGGTTTTTTTGTTTTATGTTTTCCTTAATGGTATCCAAAAGAATAGTTCAGTAGGCCAAACAAGTCTAGACAATCATAGCTTATGTTTGCAATTATATCATAGTAAGATTTGGTAACATACAGCTACCTTTCTTAGAAAGCAAGCAACCCTATAAAAGACCCATCAAAAGGAAAGTAACTCGGTTATAAGGTGTTTTACATGTTTACCTATAAAGAAAGAAATGTTCATAAAATGAGCTCTTTTAAATAATGGGATTTCTACCACTCGAAGACTCTTAAAGTTAAACCTAGTGGGGTCTCTATAACCACATATAAAAATATGATTCAATTTTATTTGATAGACATTGAGACTGAGGCTTGGACATGGGGTGTGCTTAAATGAAGTCCCACTGGTTCTATTTGAGTTATCAAAGGTATTCCCCTCTTTTCCCATGGGAAAACTTCTGTCTGAGATAGTTTTATTTAATGTTAATATTATTTACAGCACGTGCCTCGGTCCTTGTGCATGACCATGGCTATGTCACACCTGGAATTGATGTGAGGGCGGTGAGTTTGAGTCACAAAAACCCAGCCCATTTTCATCAAGTCAGTTCAGACGGAAGACATCCCAAGTATTGCCGAGTAGGACTGCTCCCTAGGGCTTTCTTGACTGTGACTTTGACTGTGACCTTGGGAGAAGGAGGCCACCAGGTTTTTCTGCCAAGAAACCATGGTTGCGGTGGTTGTTAGGCGCTGTTGAGTCGATGTAGACTCAGAGCCACCGTCCGTACAACAGAATGAACCACTGCCCAGACCTGCCCCAGGGTTGCAATCGGATGATCCCTCTGTGGCAGCCGCCATGATCGATCCATCTCATAAGGGTCTTTTTCTTCTTTTTGCTGACTTCTACTTCACGAAGCATGATGCCCTTCTCCTGGGAAGGTCTCTTCTGACAACACGTCCAAAGTTCATGGGACAAAGGGTTGCCATCCTCTACTTTCATGAACATTCTGACTGTACTTCTTCCAAGACAGATATGTTTGTTCCGCGGTAATGTCAATATTTCCCCCCAACACCATAAATAAAAACATGGATTAAAATAGTCCTGCGTGCATTCGAACCACTAGCCACAGACCATTTGTTTCACCTTTAGTCTAACCACAAATCTGAATTGTATAAGTGGCTTTCTCTCTTTTTAAAACTGCTTATTAAATTTGCAGCCAAAGCAGTTCTGAAAGTGCTAAGCCCCTCGGCAGGCAGCGCCATCTCCCATGTTTTGAAACTGAGACAGAAAATGTGACTCTTCCATCCTGGCAGGGAAGCACCGGCAGAGGTTAGCACCGGCAGATGGCTCCGTCTACTTCACTTCAGTATTTATACAAGGCATTGATCATGTGTCAATGAAACCTGTTAATGCAAAACAATGAGCCCGTGCAGAACAAAGTGAAACTGATAAAACGCAAACACTTCAATAAAGATGGAATATTCAGTTAGCCCATGGTATGCTCTTACCTACAAGCTCTCCAAAGCCCAAAACTTGGGGCACTAACGAGCCCAGGGGCTAAAGTCCAGCTGAGTCTCCGTTTCTTCACCTATAAACCAAGGATCTGGAATGGCTTTGTGGTAAGATGCCTTTGTGTTTTAGGAAGCTCCATTAAGACAAGCATATCTGGGTCCATTCTGAATTGTGGAAAGAATTCTTAAAATATAGAGACCTTTGTTTAAAAAATGCTGATTAAAACATGTCGCTCAGCTTCCTATTAAGGACCTAGTCCTTCAAAAAAATCTGATACTTTTCTTTTCAGTGTGTTAGCAGCATTTTTGTTTATGGCTTACTTAGTACAGTGATTTTAGAAAATACTTCCCTCTCCATAACTCTCAACAAGCAATTCTAAATACTGACTGAGTGCGGGGCACTCGATGTTGAGAATTCACGAAATTATAGAGTTTGCTTAGCATCCTCAGAGGGGCTGTTAGAGAGAACAGGGTTATGATGGAAGACACATTTAATTAAGTGGCAAATAAGGGATCTAGAGAATAATTGCAATTTGTAGTCTGTTTTTATTTAACCACTTAATTTTCATATATAGAGTATGTCTGATCTTTAAACTCTATCATGGTTTCAATAAATTTATGAAGTGTTGACTAATCTAGCAGTGAACAACTACTTTCTTTGAGGTAATTCTCAAGCATTTCTTTCAAATGTTCTTGGCTCATGAGTCTAATGAATGAAATAAATAATAATTAAATATATCAATACTTTTATTTAGTACAGTTAATTTATTAAATAATTTGTATAAATGATTAGTTTTAGCCAATGAGAAATAGAAGCAAATATAAGTCACAGAGTGGGGCTGTGGTAGTTAAGGCTTCCTGTCAACTTAACTGGGCCAGGATTCTCAGTTGATTGACAGTTAAGACCTAGTAATGCTCATGGTTAGATCTAACAAATTGTAAAAACAAAGCCCCCAAACTCACTGCCATCACACTGGTTCCAACTTATAGCAATCCTCTAGGGCAGAGGATCACTGTCCCTGGGGGTTTCCAAGACTGTAACTCTTTACAGGAGTAGAGAGCCTCATCTTTCTTCTGAGGAGCAGCTGGTGGATTCGAATACAGACCTAAGGCTAGCAGTCTAACAGGTAACCACTCCCCTACCAGGGTTACATAATGAGATTGTCTATGAGCAGCCAATCAATTGAAAGGAAGTTTTCTCAGGGTGTGATCTCCTTCCAATGTAAGTATACAAAGTGGAAAAGCTTGCTTGCTTTGTGCTCGGTCTGGATCTTGCATCTGACTCTTCTTCTAAGCTCCTGTTCTTTGGATTTCAGTCAGTTGCCTCCTGCATTATCTGTCCATTCTAAGGGCTGTCAGGGGCTTGCCAGCTTACCTGTTGACTTTCTATGCATTTTCCTCGGCAGCCAGAGGCCTGCTGTCTGACCAGATGAGTTTGGGGATATCAACCCCCTGCAGCTTCAAGAGTCAAGATAAATCTCTATCCTGACATGATCCAGGGACTTGAGACTTAACTGCCTCTACAATGGTGTGAGCCATTTCCTTGATATAAACTTCTCTACATTTATACGAAGAGTGGTATAGTGGTCTATACATGGGGCTGCTAACCCCAAGGTCATCAGTTTGAAACCACTAGCCACTCCTAGGGAGAAAGATGAGACTTTCTATTCTCATAAAGAGTTACAGTCTTTGAAAACCACGGGGGTGGTTCAACTCGGTGCTATGAGTCAGTATCACTATGAGTCAGGACGGATCAAGGGCAATGGATTTGGTTCGGTTTATATGTATACATATATAAGCTTTTCTGGTTTTGTTTCTCTAGAGAAACCCAACTAAAATAGAGGTTAATGGAGAAACTGACCCAAATGGCACACCACGTTTTCTTATCTCTAGAACACTGATGCAATGCCAAATATAGAACAGCCATGTGGAGTTGACAAGAGAACTGTGTGGGAATCGTCTGGAGACATTTCAAACATGGTAGAGTAAAGCTGGAATGAGCTTGGGTAGCAGATGGGGTTGCCGGACTCCTTACTTCTAGCGTTCTTATTCCTTGAGGACCATGAAGCGCCTAATTTGTTGATGCTAATTTGGCTTGGGGCTGTCTCTATCACTTGAGACTGAGCACCTCTTCTAAGGGATATGAATGCAAACCACGTGAAACAGTCTAGGCATTCTTGGGTTTATAGAATGTCTTCAAGGAATTGTGTCCTAAACCTGCAGGATCATCCCCAGTTTTTGCAATGACCAATGCCTGTGAATTGGTAATCTCCATTTACTTTTCTGATTCATGAACAGGAAGCTCTTTCCTTTAAAATTCTGAGAAAACTGCCGAAACTTGTCCCCTGTAAAATGCTACTTCTTCAGTACCGATTCTGTATTTCTTTTTTCCTATTATGTTTCCTATGTTCCCACACATGGATCAAGAGGCCGGTGTGCAAACATAACAAGGGGACACTATACAAGTTGAAATCATAAAAGGTCAGTGTTAGGGGTGTATCTTCTCACCATACTTATTCAAACTTTAAGCTGAGCAAATAAATCAAGAAGCTAGATTCTATGAAGAAGAATGTGGTATCAGGATTAGAGGAAGTCTTCTTAACAACCTGTAATAAGCAGATGACACACCTTGCTTGCTGAGAGAGAGGAGAACATGAAGCACTTGCTGATGAAGATCAAAGATTGCACCCTTCAGTATGGATTACAACTCAATATAAAGAAGACCAAAATCCTCACAACTGGACTAAGAGGTAACATCATGATAAACAGAGAAAAGATTTAAGTTGTCCAGGATTTCCTCTTGCTTGACTCCACAGTTAATGCTCATGGAAGCAGCAGTAAAGTGATCCAAAGATGAGTTGCATGAGGTAAATCTGCTGCAGAAGACCTCTTTATAGTATGGAAAAGCAAGGCATTATTTTGAGGACTCAAGGGTGTCTGATCCAAGTCATAGTATTTTCAATTGCCTCACATGCATGTGAAAGTTGGACATTGAATAAGGACGATGGAAGAAAAATGGCTGAGTTTGAATTCAGGTGCCGGAGAAGAATATTGAAAGCATTATGGGCTACCACAAAAACAGACAAATCTGTCTTGGAGGAAACAGCCAGAATGCTGCTCGGCTGAGAGGCAAGGAAGGTGAGACTTCATATCACATACTTTGGCTATGTTATCAGGAGAGACCAGTTCCTGGGGAAGAACATCATGCTTGGTAAAGTGGGGCAGAGGGGGGCGGGGGGGAGACAGTGAATAAGAGGAACGCCCTCAACAAGATGGTTTGAGACAGAGGCTGCAAAAATGGGCTTAAACATAAGAACCATGGTGAGGCCGGTGCAGGACAGGGTTTTGTTCTGTCAGAGCTGACGCGATGGCACCTCGCAGCACCTATTCCTGCTCTATCAGTTACTATAGATTCTTCAATGTTTTAAACCTATGCAAATGCATTATAGCATTCTAGAGGTGATAAATCTTAAAAGTAAGATCTCGGTAAGGTGTGTGTCTTCTGGAAACTCTAGGGGAGAATCTGGCTGGTCTCTGGCCTTTTTCAGTTGCAGGAGTAGACTGCATTGTTTAGTTCATAGCTCCCTCCCTCATCTGCTAATTCTGCACCACAGCATGTTCAGTCTTTTCTTTGAATCTGAAACTCTTGCCTATGTTTTGTGATTACATTGTGCTCACCTGGATAATCCAGAATCATCTTCCCATATCAAGATCCTTGATTTTGTCACATCGACAATGTCCTTTTGCTATGTGAAGAAATGTATTCACAACTTTTGTGAATTAGGACTTGGCCGTATTAGGGGAAACCTCAATCTATATACCCTTTCAATTACTTTTGGTCTTTTGATTTCTAACTCATCTTCTCTATGCCATGCACAGATATCCATTGTATATGAAATTATCCTAACACAATACCACTGAAGCTGGACACAGTTAGCCCCTCTAGCCGGAGGAAGAAATGGAGATTTAGAAAAATTAAACTTGTTGCCTGTGACATCAATGCAGCGGGAGTGGGATTCAAACACTATGTATCTGACTGAAGTCTGGGGGTTGCACTGGTGTATTTGTATAATCCTCAAGTTTCATTTACATTAAAAGTCATTTTTCAAATTTACTTAAGCAGTGAAGGCTTATGTTAAATGAAATCTTACAGATGCAAGCAATATGTCCCACTCCTCTAGGTAGGAGGTTCAAACCAAGGTCATGTCTCTATTAATATTCAAATTAAGTCGCTCCAGGCCCCAATTTGCTGTCATAGCAATGTCTTTCTTTGTTTTGGAACCATCCTTCCCCCAACAAGTCCAAGAAATGTGTATTCAGTCCATGACATGTAAGCCACTACAGAGGGAAAAAAAAAAAGTTCAATGCATTTACTAGAAGCCAAGATCTCCATCATTGCTATTGTTGTCCCATGGTGTCGCTGCTGGAGGTGGGAGTCCAGCAGCCATTGCCATGTTTGTTCACGGGAGAGAACATTGCAGATACACACACACACACACACACACACACACACACACACACACATGTACACACAATAAAATTCCTGGCTGGTGGTTGGATCTGACTTCAACCAACCTTTCGCAGTGTTGGGCAGAGGTATGGTCCCCTGGTGCCAGCTGTTACAGCTTTTCCATGAAGCTGCTCTTCCAAATACAAAATACATGTTCTCATGCCAGTCCTACAGTGTCATGGGATGTCATGGAGATTTGGGGCTGAGAGCTTTCCTATCTCAAATAAGGCTTAAGTCCCGAACCAAACTCCTTTATAATCTCAGCACCCTAGTTCTTGATATTAGACAAAGATCTTCAATAGTCTTGGTCCTATTCCATTCACTGCATCCATATGAATGATATTTCTTAAGTATGTTAGGTTATTATTAAGCTGCAAGTAACAAAAAACTCAAAAGGGTTATGAACAAGATGTAAGGTAATTTCTTCCTCATGTTCTATCTCAAAGTTCCACTATATGTTTCTCGTTTTCCAAAAGTCAGCTCATAGTTCACGGTATTTGCTAAAGCTGGAAGCTGCAGCCATCCTGTTCCCATTCTAGCCAGCAAAAGAGGAAGAGCCAATGTGTGGCTTTTAGGGTGTATTTGGTTTCTATTGCTGGTATAACAAATACAGAGACTTTAAAGAACATACTTTCGTTGCAGTTCTGTTCTTTCACTGAGAAGTGCTACCCGAATCTCACTGGGCCAAATCCAGCATGTCAGCAGGCTGCATCCCATTTATTTTGTTGATAAATTTTCCCATCAATATGGATATTTATTGGGTTATAACCCAATAGTATTTATTTAGTTACTCAAATTACAAGATGCTCCAGGCTCCAGGCTCATCTCTACCTCTCTCTCTTTATGAGATAGTTAAGGTTTATTGTGCCAACCTGGCCAATAAACACATGTGAGGTTAA
>NW_022103968.1:52259179-52276226 GCF_000313985.2 Echinops telfairi | reverse complement strand
GGGACTGACAGTTCCGGGGGGACATGGGAGAGGGGGAGGAGGGGGGAAGGGAAGAGGTCATAACTACACATTTTAAGCCCAGGTTCCATCTATTAATATATCTATAAAACTAAAACTCTATGCTAGTTTACTTTTTTAAGTGTTCTAATGCGCTTCAATCAGCGCCATCGTTATCACCCCAATACGATGACACTTCAGAGTCTGTGGTTTTATCTGCACATGCTACAACCCAGTGCAGTGTTGTTATAGTCACCGATTTTGTCAACATTTCTGGTGTTTTAGATAAAACTTGTGATAACTATTATTTAGGAACCTATATCAGCAACTTTCTGTGAATGAAGTAGTTACAGGAAACGAAGGAGAAACTTTTAAGGGCTTCTGCTAATGTTGTAACAAGGAATATTATAATTCAATGTGGAGGGATATTACAAAACAGTTTTGTAGTTAATATTCAGATGAACTAACAAGAATGAGGGAACTCCAGAAAGCTCACAGAAAAATGGAATTGAAAGATAATGGAATTCTTTTTTACAAAATGTTGAAGCTGCCTCATATGACATTTTGACAGTTTACAATGATAATGATGACAGATTATTCTATGATTAGAATAAATAATACACATCCGCGGTTCAACATCACTAGCCACTCTGTGGGAGAAAGATGAGACTTTCTGTCCCTTTGAACTGTCATAGACTCAGACATTAACTGTGGCAGTTCTAGTCTGTCTTGTGTGGTAGCTACGGGTTGGAATCAGCTCTACCGCCGTGAGTTTTTATTTGGAAGGTTTCCGCGTGATCTGTTACAGGAGGGGTTCCACGATGGGGCGAAGTTATACCATGAGTCACACACTGGGCAACACGATCCCTTGTGATGCCACTACTTGAAGAGCATTGCTTATACTTTCGCAAACATAGATACGCAGGGTTTTCATTTTAACAGGGTTTAGTCATAAGGTAGCAAGAACAAAATTTCAACGGGGGAATTTTAGCGTTAAGGGAAAAGTGGGACAAGTTTTAGGGTGTGGTTCTTGGGGCGATTTTCTCCACCAACGCCCATTATGAAAGGAGTCACTTACTCAAATGAGAAATTCATCTTAAGCTTTCTTTGCAGCATGGACTCCTTTTGAGAAGCTGCTGAAAGGGAAAGAGACCTTTTGCCCAGGAAAATAAAAAGGGTCTATAGGAGAGCACAGGCAGAATTTTGTCCACGGTTTCTGAGGCTCATAGGCCTGCAGCAGTTCCCAGAAGGCTCAGGAGCTGGTAGGGCCAGGGAGCAGGAAGCTCCTTGCATGCCCCATTGGCTGGTTCCTTGGCAACCCCTCCACTGGAGCAGGAGATTGGGTCTTTTAACAAATAAACCAGAAAAATCGGATTCAATCGCATAGTTTCTTTATTGGTTGATTACAAATATTTTATTTTAAGCTGTTCCTTTTATATAAAATCATGCTGGAGTTTGTCTGGGTTCATGATTTTTTTAAAAGTATTTCACATGAGCTCTTTAATTCCTATCTCTTTCATGTTGGTGTATGAGTCACTTCCCCTTTGCATCACCAGTTCCCATTTACAACAGTACAGTGGGGAAGAAAGGGTATATGTAGCCTAATGCTGTGCCTGTGAGAATTGACACTGGTGGGACTGAAAGAGTTAATTGAGTTAAATCTCAGTACATTTTTCTAAAGCCATGTTTAGCACTGATTATTTCAAGGTGGTTTTTATAATCACTTCCAAATGTTTTAATGAGGCTGTTTTTCTTTTTTCTCAAGACTTCTTTTTCAAAGTTTTTTCCTTTCCATATTGATTTTCCAGCCACTTTCCTGAATGCCGCCTTTGGCAGGCCTAGTAGAAGCACTTTGAAGGTTCGTTCCGGTGCTTCCCTCCCCTCCCAGCCCATCTCTCTTCCTGCCTCCCGAGCGCTCTTCAGCTGTGGAAAATGCTCTTCCGGTCTGAGTCCGTGCAGCCTCTCTTACAGACCTGGTCTCAGGTTGTACACAGTACTTAGTGCAAGCTGCGCCAGTGAAGAGTTACAGCCTTGGAAAGCCCTGGGGCCGTGCTACCGGGTTCTCGAGGGTGGCGGTGAGTCAGCACCAAGTTCATGGCAGTGAGTTTCATTTTCATTGTCCATCGGCTTGCTAGGTTGACATCGACTCATTGGCAGTGACTTTGAGGTTGTTTATCAGTCTTTGTCGTTATTAAATCCTGCTGTCATTTTATTTCTCTGAATAACCAATATTTTAAAAGTGTTATCTGAAGTCCTTATAATGAGCTTTGGAAAATGATGTGATGAATGTCTGTGTTTCTTCGGTTTCAGACTTCACCTTAGAAACATTGCCCTTAACCATCTGGGTTTCTGCAGGTTGGCAAAGAGTCGCTTCTTTGCTGTCTCAGGTAGCAAGAGTCAATTAAGGCTGCGCAAGGGAGGCTGGGCTGTGACACCTGTCACATGCCACAGCTTCTGGACAGCTCTGTGTAAACACACATTACCAGCCAACACAGACTGATGGCAGAGATTAGAGTCAGAATGCGCCTGCCATTTCTGCAGACAGAGGTCCTGTTAGGTCATGATAAATAGCCTCAAGATTTATGGCTTCCCCAAGAGGAAAACCAATTCTCCTGACTATTGCTGGGAGTGATATCGGTATGCAGGACCCTCTCCTTGTTAACATCACGACACAGCAACAAGATCACTCATCAAATGTGTTGCTCTCATGTGGGATGGAGTGTGTTGGGTAATTTCTCAAAAGCAATGATAATAAATGGACTTGCGTTCCCCCTTTCCTTTAGCTCACTTGTCTATTTAAGTCATGACCCAATTGGACGGAAATTATTTGTAAATATAGTGTTTAGCTTTTGTTAAAATTCCGAGACCACTTTTGACTTTTCAATGTACTACTTTTGAATGTAGTGCTACTAATAGAATCATAGGAAATTATAGAAAAATAACAAGATTCCACATTTTCCAGAAATTATTCAAATGAAACCAGAAGGTTGTGCAATTTACTGGTAAAATGTTGCCTTCCTCCCAAGTCCAGCTGCTTTCTTGATACAAGTTTACACACCTGAACATTTGGAAGTATTTGAGAATTTGGTCAGGTTCTTGGTACTGGTTGCTAATGGATTGATTCCTACTGATGGCAGTAGTATGCTTAACAGAATGAACCCCTGCCTGGTCTTGCATCACCTTCACGATCCTCGCTGTATTTGAGCCCATTGTTTGACTCATTCTTTCAATTGTTCTTTTTTTATTTTTTAGTCATTTTATTAGGGGCTCACACAACTCTTATCACAATCCATACACACATCAATTGTGTAAAGTGCATTTGTACAGTCATTGCCCTCATCATTCTCAAAACATTTCCTCTCCACTTTAAGCCCCCAGCATTAGGTCCTCATTTTCCCCTCCCTCCCCACTCCCCCCTCCCTCATAAGCCCTTGATAATTTATAAATTATTATTTTGTCATATCTTGCCCTGTCCAACATCTCCCTTCACCCACTTTTCTGTTGTCCATCCCCCAGGGAGGAGGTCACATATAGTTCCTTGTAATCGGTTCCCTCTTTCCAACCTACTCTCCCTCTACCCTCCCAGTATCGCCACTCACACCACTGGTCCTGAAGGGGTCATCCGCCCTGGATTCCCTGTGTTTCCAGTTCCTATCTGTACCGGTGTACATCCTCTGGTCTAGCCAGACTTGCAAGGTAGAATTCAGATCATGATAGTGGGGGCGGGGAGGAAGCATTTTTGAACTAGAGGAAAGTTGTATGTTTCATCAAATATTCTTAATGAATGTCTTCCTCTTTTTTCTCTCACCCTCTAGTATCATGTCCTCCCCGAGGGTCTTGTGTCTCCTGTCTCTACCCTTACATCTAAGGACCATTCTCTGTGTACTTCAAACTGCATAGTCAGATTTACTATTTTTCTGGAAGTCCACGATATGCTCGATAATCTTTGCTAACACTGCCACTCAAGACATCGAGTCTTAAGTCTTCTTTCTACTCTGAATTCTCTAGCGTTTCCAGGCCCGTGAGATCACTGAGAACACCCTGGCCTGAGCCAGAGGCACCTTAGTCTTCAAACTGGCAGACTCTGAAGACGCCTTTTGCAGCATATTTGCCCAAAGGCTGTCCATGGTGATCTTTCCTGACTTCTACTTCCATGGCTGTTTGATTGTGGATTCCAGGGAAATAAAACCCTCGAGAACTTCAGTTTTCCCTGTTTGCTCTCATGCTCCTGATGGGTCCAGTGGTGATGCTTTTGGTTTGCTCATGTTCAGGTATAATCTTTGATTTTCATCAGTAAACCTTGCAAATATTCTTCACTTTCAATAAGCAAGGTTGTGATGCCAGCATATTGCAAGTTGCTAATGAGTCTTCTTCCAAAATGCATTAGTCAGGAGTTGATATTTTCTCCTTCCAACCAGATGTTTGACACCCTGTACACAGGGCAGCATATCTGTCGTGTGACTGGAAACAATGTATTAAGGAAATGTATCAGTATCAGAGGTTGAAGGACAAAGACCCTTTACCATGCAGGATGGGGGTTTCTAGACAGCATGCTTTGGTGATTGCTTCACGGAGGTGATGGATTTCATCTAAGTCTTGTTCTGCTTGAGTTGTTCCAAATTCAAGGGGGGAAAGGTTACTTGCTTCTAGAGTCTCTTAGTGATAAAATTAATTAAGATAAGATTTAATAATTGAGAAAGGACACCAAAAAGAAGATCAAATCGGGGTTCTAATGAGATGCAGATACCCATCCCCAAGGAAATAAATAAGAGGGTCTCTGTCACACTAATACAGGACAAAGGAAAAACCAAATGTGTGGCTGGAACATGGAGCTGCAGAGTTCCTCCTAGCAGTACATCCTGGCTGCCAACTCTGTTCTCGTTATCTCCAACTTGAAAATTCTGCTTTTGGAATTAAAATCCTCCATGCTTTATTTCACCCTAAGGGAATGCATTCAGTTTTTCTGGAAGTTTTTATTTTATAAAAGCAAAATCCTATTTTCTTTTCACTTTTATCGAGGAACTGATGTATTTTAGCAAATACAGGGCTGGAAGTTCAGCCTGGGCACTGCCCCACGAGGGCACGGAAAACACCAGTTCACTCTCCCTGGCATCTGCATCGTCGGTGATGTTTTCTCTTTTCTGGCAAGTATTTCCTTCTTTGTGTTTCTCTGAGTGACCAATTGTAAGGTCAGCTCCACGTCTATTTGCTCCATGACGTTCTCCAACTTAGGGGTTCTGGGCCCCGTGAGCGCCCTTTCCTTCAGCTCTGATGGGCACTGACTCACAATTCCGTCCTTGTATTTCTCTCTTTGTCTAACATCTGTTAGCCTCCGTCTCATCAGCAAGGCTGTAGGCTGAGTGAATGAGCCGAGGGGCTTGATCAGAACTGCCAGTATGGGGCGAGCATGTAATATCACCGACTTATTTGATCGGACGGACTTGGCTAACCAGAAGTTCCTCCCTCTTGTAAACCAGGAGTACTCTAAACAGTTTATTGGAAACTACTCGCCAATTACCTGGTCACAGTGAAGTAAAATGACTGCATGGTCCTTCTGCCCATCATCTTAACTACCACCAAATGACCATGTGGGAGCTTGCAAATAAGACAGAGAGGACTCGAGTTCAGGGATAGGCCAGTTCCACCGTTTTCTAGGGTATAAAATGACCCATCTCGGAAGCAGGATCATAGAATCCCATGACTATCAAGACAGGAAAGCCACCAGGGGAGCACATACAAGAACCATGTGTGAAGTGGCAGTGGCGGCAGCCCAGGCAACAGAGGCCACGGCACAGGGACTGTGACATACACTGGTGGGCTTCCCAGCTTGCTCACAGTATAAGTAAAGCTGAGTGTCTTCAGTCAGGAGGCTGGCTTGCAGAGTGGGATGCCTTCGGGGATGTATAAGCACTAAAGAAGCTTTATAACATAAATGTGAGCCGGGCAAAGGCTCAGGTGCTGCATGGGTAGGTTTCTGAGGACCAGAGAGAGATGCACCTGCTGGAATGGCTGAGAAGAGGTGCTGTGGATAAAAGAACTGTATTCTTAATGGCTTTTTTATCCTGATTTGTAACCAGTTAACCTCCCTAATAAACCCCCATGACCATGAGAACTGTCTGTGAGTTCTATGTGGCCATTGCATTGGAGTATTGAATCTTACATGTAAGTTGTGCTGGTTGGTATCCGAATAGGATCAAAGGGGAAGAATTGTGGGCACCTATCTTGGTGTGAAGTTAGATATTTTCCCCAACTTGTGTAGTCAGAGGAAGTTAAATCTGACCCCCACCCCCATTTCCTCAACCATTAATGCATTACAAGAAATAACTGGAGTTCCAGAGAAAGTTGTCACAAGTTAATGGTTATTGCCTACTGTGAATAAATTTCAAAAATGCTTGGGGCCAGTTATTATAGACCAAATTATCCTAACATCATTGTTTCAGCAAAGTATCTGACAAATGCTATCTTTTCATAGTCTCTTAGGACAGCTGAACTGAGTTAGATCAGCACTTTATAGATTGCTTTTGCCAAGTGTTAAAATTTAAGAAATAGGACTTAAAATTACTTATAATGCCACTTTCTCCACTTGACCCAGATTGCATGTTGCATTACCCCAGTGTTTTCCTAGGAGTTGTGCTCACACTACTGGGACAAGGTGGCTCAGGTGTTTTCAGGCAATAGAACAATGAGTACTTTAGATTTTAATAAGAACGGATTTATTTTAGGATGTAATAGAAAAGACACAGCAAGCATATAAAATTTTAAAGGTATTATGACTTGGAACAAAATATATAAAACCATTGAGAACTAGGTTTAAAAGTTTCAAGTAATTAAGTAATTTACTTGCCTTTTTCTAAATTGGTGCATAGAATGGGGGAAAAGCATGAATGTGGTAAAAGAGGTCTGACTTACAGGAACACAAGCTCTGAAGCAAGTCTTTCTATGAAGATGAGAGAGAAGTGTTGTCTCGTAGTGCACACCCCTGACTCGAGCTGTGAGAAACAAACCTGTTCTGAAAATGGTTCTCCTCCTGTTAGCCCCTATGCATCCCTGTCAAGGACTCTCGGGGTGAACACATCTTGAAGTCGTTGCTGATCTCACGGTGTCCTTGCAGTATATATACTACAGCGAGCAAAAAGAGACGTTGGCCTTACTCCACACTGGTGTGTTTTGAGCCATATGTCACCAATAATTTTCTGATAAGAACCATTGATATATCAAAGCAGAAAGGATTCTCTTTTAATTATAACCTAAAAGATCGGATGGCATCTCAGGAGATCTCCTTGAGCTCATTCACATCCCAATGCTTTTTCTTGAGAGAGCGGTAAAAGATATATGAGAGAGCTGAAATGATTCTGTCCCCAGCCTTCCTGGGACTGCGTCATAATCAGGGCTGTCATCCATTCTGTAAGTGCACCCTTCTAAAATAGCTTATTATAATCCCACCTCTTCTTTAGCCATGCCTAGAAGCATGGATATAAGCCCAGATGTACTTTTAAAAATTGATGGCAGCAAAAATCTGTTTTTTCTTGTTAAAAACATGGAGGTAAAACGTGGGAAATTAAAGGACTGGCTCTTTCTCTAAGTAACATTTTGACTGCCTAAAGCTAAAGGGGTTAATAAGGAGTCTGTGCCATGTAACAGGTTGCTTTGTAAGAATTATGCCAGGCAGCCATGTACTATCTAGCCATGCCTCAGAATTCAGGGGCCATTTTTCTGAAAACCCGATAGGTGTTCATTATTGATCTAACTGTTTTGTGGACCTGAGAAATACTCTTGCAGAAGAGCTTCATGAAGTATCACTATAATGAGGTCACCAGTAGAAATTATGGGAATCCTAACACATCGAGACGCACTTGCAGCTAAAGCAGAGTCTGTGACCTATGGTTTCTACCACCTGCTCTGCAATTAAGTGACACTTGACATTGAAGAAGTCATTTCCTTTCTTTGGAAATCAATTTTAGGTTTATCAACTCTCTGTGAAATTAGGGTTCTTGAAATATATAATTTTTGGTATAAAATATCCCTAGTTGTGGGATTATTTCTATTGATAAATCACATCTATTTGTGACAAAATAATAATAATAAACCATCATTTTTATATCAAATACTTATCATGTGGCAGATATTTCACTAAGGGCTTTACATATATTATTTCATTTGATCCTCCTATCATACTTAAGAGGTAGATATTACTATTTCTGTCTTACACATAAGGACATATTGAGTTTGGACCTATTCCTTGGAAAAGAAAAGATTACTAAGTGGTAGAGGTTGTATTAGAATGCAGGATTGTCTGACTTCTATGTCTTGCCCTGAAACCAATTTTATGCCTCCAAAATTCTGAGTATTGTTATTTTTAGTTTCCATATCTGTTTATTTAGAATTTATAAGTTTGTTACGTGCAATGTTACAAGAGGCTAATTATGTAGTTGTGAGATGGCCATGCCACTAATTGTAAAAATGAGGAAAACAGGAAGCAGATATTTAAGGTGCAGAAGCATTCATGACAATCTAATTTATTCATGAGGTTTAAATACTTCATTACTGAAAGAATACTTTAGTATGAGTGAAAGTTAAAAATAATAAGCTATATATTTGTTTAGTTTCTGCAAATCATTGAATTTTTAGATATGGCCCTTTTATAGTCTTTGTAACTTCCACCAAATGACTAGGTCCAAATACTAACCACGAATGAGTCAATTCTGACTCATAACAACCCGATTGGACAGGGTCAAGCTGCCTTTGGGGGTCTCTCAGACTAACTCATTCTCTGGTGGAGCTGCTGGTAGTTTCGAACTGCTGACCTTATAGTTAACAGTTCAACACATAACCACTACTCTACCAGGACTCTCAAATGAACTGGTAGGACTATGCAAATGGGAGGTACTTGTGGCCGACCAAGAGGATTTGACAGCTTGTTAATAAGATAAACAAGGCACAAGGCACCTTGTGGGATGGAACCATGTAAATAAGGTGTATGGAACTGAGCTATCCATGAAGTGAGAAGGGATGATCTCACTCCCAAGGAGAAATAAGAGCCAGAAGGGTGAGGACAGCTGTTGGACCTGAGGTCCCTGCACTGAACCTCCTTGATCTAGGAACCAGAGAGCTGTGTGTGACCCCATCGATGGAGAGAGATAGCAAGAAGCAGCAGCAGAAGAGCTAAGAGGCAGAGCAGTAGGTTTCTGAGCCTATGGAGCAAGAAAACTGAGTGCCCATAAGCACTTCACAGAGAGGCGTTCTGCTTGCCAACCCACAAAGCTAGCGCTGAAAGCCTTCAGGCCAAGGCATACTGATGCCGTGGTGAAGTGCTTTTGGACTTTTGTCAGAAGAGCTCAAAAGGGCAGAGGTCCAAGCGCTGAGAGAGGCTCTTACTGAGAGGAAGCTGTCCTGCCTGAAGAACTGTAACCTGAGTGTGCTGATCCTGAATTGTAACTTGAGCCCTATCAGCCCCCGAGTTGTGAGTATGGTCTTTGGGTCCTGTGTGGCCATTGCAATGAATTAGTGAGCTCAGCAGAAACGGAGAGCGTGCCCTAGGAGGAGCAGTTGGTGGGAGAACTGGTAAAGAGGGCTCCTGGCTGGACCCATGTCTGACCTGAGGCTCAGCGGGAACAGGCTTGGGCCGATGCTGATGGTGATTTCCCTCTGGTGACGTTGGAGCAAGTAGTTGATGCCTCTACCTCATTTTTAGTTTTTCATGGACTTTAGTAAATAATCATTGTTTTCAACCACTGCCATAGCGATGGAGACCGTTTAGTCAATATGCTAGTCACGCTTTAAGCAAAGCAAAACCTTGATTTAGGCTGAAACAAGAATCCTTATCTTTCCCATTCACCATGAACCCCCATTCGGCACAATTGGACACTAACGTAGCGTGAGCACTGTTGTTCTCCATCTCCTTTGGCTTCCACTTCAAGGAAGTGGTTCTCACGATTACAAATGTGCTCATTTGAAATCAGAAATATTACAGAATTGCCAAAGCCAACAGTTTGAAAGTTTACAGATCATTAATGTGACTTAAATTGATTTAGTGACTCAAATATTGCAATTATCCTCCACTGAACCCCTCAATGGGGGATAAAAAAATGTAAACAGAAGTACTGCTTTAGCATAGGAATAAGAATGGGTAATCTTGTCTCTCTTTCCCCTCCCCTCCATTTTTTTCTGTTTCCCTCCTCTCTCTCACCTCCTCCCTCCCTTCCTTCCTTCCTCCAGTGTAACTAGACTTAGCATTAATTTCATCTGGATTGCTCTGGTTTAAATATCTGAGGAAATGAAAACAATATTTCTGGCTACTGTTCTTTCTTAATACAGGAGTCTGGTTTATAATGGCAAACATTTCTTCTAATGACAAACATTCTGCATTAAGTGCTTATTAAATTACTTACAGGCCTTAAATCTTAATTTATTTGTGGAACGCTGAAACAGTACAAAGGAAAATAAAAAGAATTTGATTATAAAGACATTTCAATTTGTGAAACATCCTAGGAACAGGCCAGTGATGTTTGTGTTAAATGCAATTTTATTTACTACTGTATTACCTGAATGAATTTAATGCATCGGTAATTTAGATATCTGAATTCTTTTAAGACTGTGGGTTTGGGGGCCTTCTTATTACATTAAAAAAAAGCATCCTGCAGAGTTCTTTGCTTAGGAAATCCAACCTGTGCCTATAAACCTTTGCAAGGTTTTCTTGGTTCACTGCAGGAGGCCGTAACAAGAAAGCAAACAGAGATGCTTTAAAATTAAAAAGAAGAAAACCCATTCTGTCATAATGACAGTTCTATAATACATCTGAGGAATAATGTTAATGATCAGCACTGGCAATGGACAAGATGATTGTGTGTGTTTGTGTGTGTGTGAATATTTTAAATTTTCATGGGCATTTAAATACTGTGCAGTAGTGATTGCAAATAATAATAATACAAGTGATACCAGTGCTGTGAAAAGTAATGCTCTCTACCAATATTGCTCTTTCTGAGACAGCTTGGAAAAGCAGAACTTCTAATAAAATGTTGGACAAGACATCAGATATGGGAATTCTGTAGAAACGCTTAAGATGTACCTATGCATAACCTTCTACCATATTGGTTTTCTTTATATTACTTCAAATGGTAGAACTCCTTTTTCTCCCTTAAATCTAATTCAGAATATCAATAGGAAAGAAAGTGGGGTAACTAATTCTGAAATCACGGTAAGTGCTTGGAGTTCTGGCCACTGTCACTTACCATTGATGAGGGGGCTCTATAAAGCCATTTCCTCTATGGACTTTTCTAGAATGGGATGTAGTGATTCACATATTGACTCATTTGGGTCCAGGCATCAAAGAGCATCGCCACAATGGAAAATCTGGGAAGATTTTCTGCCATGACTTGCCTATCTTCAATCTTCATTGTCTTTTATTAAAAAGCGGAACACAGAGCATATTGGGGTCGAAAAGAGGTGCGCTTGAATTTGGGGGAGAGATGAATGAAGCAAAAAGTGGAGTGTGCTCGACTATGTCAGAGTACCATAGTCAGAAGGCAGCAGTCTTAGAACACGTATGGACAAAAGAAGATAAAAAGATGTGAGAGAGGATGCTGAAGGAGAGGAAGTGGGCTCTGAAATGATACCGGGCGAGCCTTTCCATTCCGACAGTCTCTAGATTGGCCAACCGGTCTGTCCTTGCTGCTTTGGTGAAAGGCCCCATTACAGTCGGAGACTCACTAGGGACCTGTTTGCTGAGGTGATCAGGAGACACCAACCCTGTGCTCCAGGAAAGAAGAAAAAGTGGCCCAGATTTGCCACGTGTTGCAGACAGAGGTCTTGGCTGCCAGGACACCTTTTCTTTGAGGATCTCCTTGGGAGAATTCTGAAGCTCAACTAGTGTACTGCTGAGTCCCTTCTTGGCTTGATTATATGTCCCCGAGAATGCCGCAGAAATAAGGATGGGCGAGAATGCTTTATTTTAAATGAGTCCCATTTTTGTGCAGCCTCAAATTCTTTCCTCGGTTTTTATAATGAGTTGCATGAAAGTTCTAAAAAAATATTCCCATTCTCAGCAGTGGTGGCAGGGAGGGGTGATTTATGTGTAAAGAAATTCAGGTAAGCAACCCTGTAGTCGATTCATGGCTCACTTACTTAGAATTTATGTATACAAAATAATAATAGAGGGAATGAGAATCAAAGTAACCTACTGTTCTTTACAGCATCTACTAAAAAGTCTGGTTTCCCCTCATGGTCTTATCCTAATTACCTGACACATGTGTGAGGAGTGACATGATAATATGTGGGCACGTCCATTTTTTATGGAGGAATTTACTCCAAGTCCTTCTATATGCAATGCCCTCCATGTGGAAAATTTCACATATGGTTTGCATTTTTGAGGTTTAGTTTGAAGCACAAAGATGGGTTCCAATATTCTGCATTAGTGTTTTCTTTAAATATTCTTCCTTCTCCAATATCACTCGGTTTCCTTTGAGAATCTAGTCACAGATACTTAAGGCCACTTAATATTGTGTAACCGGTCCTTAAAACTATAGTCCTGCAACCTCTTACTGAAGGGTCACAATGATTCCTCCCCTCCTCTATCATGATCCCAATTCCACCTTACAAATCTGGCTGGACCAGAGGATGTACACTGGTACAGATAGGAACTGGAAACACAGGGAATCCATGGCGGATGATCCCTTCAGGACCAGTGGTGAGAGTGGCAATACCGGGAGAGTGGAGGGAAGGTGGGGTAGAAAGGGGGAACCAATTACAGGGATCTACATATAACCTTCTCCCTGGGGGGTGGACAACAGAAAGTGGGTGAAGGGAGACATTGGACAGTGTAAGATATGATAAAATAATAATTTATAAATGATCAAGAGTTCATGAAGGAGGAGGAGGGGGGAGGGAGGGGAAAATGAGGAGCTGATATTAAGGGTTCAAGTAGAAAGCAAATGTTTTGAGAATGATGATGGCAACAAATGTACAAATGTGCTTGACACACTGGATGTCTGTGTGGATTGGGATAAGAATTGTAATGAGCCCCCTATAAAATGATTTAAAGAAAAGAAAAAACAACAACAAAAAAATCCTCTGTAGTCCTATTTTTTCTCTAACTTTTTTTTTCTTTCTTCAGATTGGATAATTTCTATATACCTCTTTTTCCCTCTGTCATCTCCAGCCATTGGGATTTTTTTTATTGATTCCATATTTTACAGTTCTAGAATCTCCATCTTTTATAGCATCTCACTGTGCTATTTTGAAATTTTCATTTATTGTGAGCATGTTTTTTCCTGAATTATAGAGCATAGTTTAATAACTACCTTAAGATTATTATCTGATGATTTCAATATCTATAGCACCTCAGAGTTTATTTGTATTAATTATACAAATTTTCTCTTGGAATTAAGTAGTATTATCTTCTTTCTGTACATTTTAAATAATTTTAGATAGTTTTGGAACATTGTAAATGGCATGCTGTGGAGCATCTGGATTCTGCTCTATTCCCCCTAAAAGTACTGCTTTTATTTTTGTTTATTTTCCTTTTAGTAGGCAATTTCACTGGTTCAGTTCAGGTTGCATAAGACCCTGGTGATGCTGTTAGGTAAGCACTGGTTTGCTAACTCCAAGGTTGGAGGGTCAAATGCACCAGCCACTCTAGTGGGGAGAGATGAGGTCAGTTGTTCCTGTAAAGATTTACAGTTTCAGAAAACCTCGGTCAGGTCACTAAGACTTGGGAAAACCTTATGCCTGTGGGTAAAGTGCAACGCACTGTCTCCTCTTGTGGATGGAAAATCTAATTATAGATTAGCTATTTTATCTTTAGCTAGGCTAAGTTTACCATATGCGCATGTTCAAATGCCAACCAGAGATCTGGGCAGAGTTTGGGGTGACACTCTGCCCCCCCACCCCCCACCCGGAGAATGGTTTATTTCACTTTCCAGCCATGTTGGTCGTTCTGAACCATGCTCCCTGAAACTACCCTCCATTTTACTTTGCATCCGTGCTTTTGACAATTCACAACACTGACTGTGGTTTGGCTTAAAAACAAAACAAGAAACTTAGGCCATACCGTTTTCTTACTCCAAGCAATAACCCTGCTCTGGCAATATCTTGCTAGTTATTACCGAGGGTCTTCAAGTATGTTTGCTTTCACGTGTTTTCTTTATTCAGCGTTCACAGTGACTGC
This sequence comes from Echinops telfairi, assembly GCF_000313985.2. NCBI lineage: Eukaryota > Metazoa > Chordata > Mammalia > Afrosoricida > Tenrecidae > Echinops > Echinops telfairi. The sequence continues at coordinate 52,262,068 of NW_022103968.1, read as the reverse complement.
CTTGGCAGTATTACTTTTCATATTACTGTATTGTTGAAAGGTGGCTCAGACGCGTTGTGAACCTCTGCAAAGCAAAAAGATACACCGTTCAATCCTCTGGATGTCTCACAATTGTTAAATTTCAGCCTATTATTGTAGCCACTGTGGCCGTCCCTCTTGCCGAACGTCTTCCTCTTTTCCGCTGACCTTCTGCTTTCCCGAGCATGATGTCCTTGTCAAGAGACTGGTCTCCCCTGATACTGTGTCCAAAGTACCTAAGATAAAGCCATGCCATCCTAGATGCTAAGGAGGATTCTGGCTGTACTTCTTGAAATACAGATTGGCTTGTTCTTCTGGACGTCCAATGTGCTCTCAAAATTCCTCAACACCATAATTCAGACGCGTCAGTTCTGCTTCAGTCTTCCTTATTCGCTGTCCAACGTGAACATGCGTGGGAGGTGATTGCAAATGCAGTGGCTGGAATCTGAGGCACCTTGTCCTCCGAATGCCCTGCTTGCTCTTCAACACGTTGAAGAGGTGCTTTTCAGCAGATTTGTTCAATGCAGTTGGTCGTTTGATTTCTAGACGACTGCTTCCAGGAGATTTGATTGTGAATCCAAGCAATGAAATCTTGGACAACTTTGGTCTTTTCTCTGCTTGCCGTGATGCATATCAGTCCAGTTCTAAAGGTTTTTGTTTTCTTTAAATTGAATTGTATTTAATACTGAAGACTGAAATATTTGATCTTCATCTGCAAATAGCTCAAGGGTTTTTTTGCTTTCAGCAAAAAATGTTGTAACTTTATAATGATCCTTCCTCAATCCTGATGCCTCATTCTTCTTTATTTAGCCCAGTTTCCCGGAGTATTTGCTCAGCATAGAGTTAAGGATGCTGAAAAAATGCAGCCCTGAAACATACCTTTCCTGGTTTTAAACTATGTGATATCCCCTGGTTCTGTTTGAGCAAACTGCCTCTTGATCTACTTATAGGAATTCTCTGTAGTGTTATCCATAGTTTGTTATGACCCACAAAGACTTTGTATAATCAAGGAGGCACAAGCAAATACCCTTCTAGGATACTCTGCTTTCAGCCAAGGTACATTTGGTGTAGACAATGACATGCCTCATTCCACATCCTTGTCTGAATTCAGCCTGAAGTTTGAAAGGTCCCTGTTGATGTACTGCTGCAACTGTTATTGAACCCTGTTCAACAAGATGTTACTTGCATGTGATATTAATTGTATCATTCACATATAAATATTTAATTTATCAAAAATCCACCCATATTTATGATGTTAATTGGAGGTTCAATGTGCACTGTCCCCACAGGGAGATAGCTTTGCACTTCATTGACAAAACAAGTCTGTCTCATCTCCCAGTGATTTCCTGTGCCTCTTTTTCATGTATTAACTCCCATGGACACAGGGCATGCCTTTGAGATCTTTAGTCTGGTTGGGTTTTTTTGATCATGTAATTATAACATCTTTGAAGTGTGTTTGCTAGAGTAAGTTACCTCCTCCCTCTCCCTCCCCGACCCACCAATCCCCTTTTCTGTGTTCCTCATTTTCAGATTTGACCTAGCTACTCTATGGTCACTATGATTCAGAATCAACTGGATGCATTGAGTTTGGTTTGGTTTTGATTAATTTAAATTTATTTTTCCATATGACTTATAGAATAAGTTCATTATATTATTCAAAAATTCTTTAGGAATATGGATGTCTTTATATTTAAGAAATCAATGCAAGTAGGAATATGGAATGTCTTCTCATTTATTAAAACTTATTTTTATGACCTTTCTAGTTTTTAGGAGCCAAGGTCACATAGTGGTTTCACATTGGGCTGTTAGCCCCAAGGCAGCAATTCGAAACCACAGGCCACTCCACGGAAGAAGGATGAGGCTTTCTACTCCAACAAAGAGTGAAAGTCTTGGAAACCCATGGGGGCAGTTGGGTTCTGTCCTACTGGATCGTTAGGGATTGGAATTGACTCTTTGACAGTGAGGAGAGTTGAGCTAGAGTTTTAACAGTTTGTCCTTAAAAGTATGCATCCTCTGTTAATTCCTTGAACATGTGTAGCATTTTTACCCTATTATCAATGACCTCTCTTATTATTTTTGTTGTTCTTATTTTATTGCTAGTGTAGAGGGAAGTTACTGATTTTGTTTCATTTTTCATGGAAGTATAAATTAAACTTGTTAAATACTCACACCTCCAGAACTATAAAAGAATAAATATGTGCTAATTTAACTACTGAATGTATAGTCATCTGTTAAAACAAAAATAGAAATTTAGTACATTTCTGGTACAGGACTGGTTTCTAGGTATTTTCATTGTATCAAAACCCAGTGCCATTGAGCCGGTTCTGACTCATAGCAACCTTACAGGATTTCAGAAGCTCCAAATATTTACCGGAGCGGATAGCCTCCTATGACTTCCTCAGAGTGACTGGTCACCTGGGGCATTTGACTACTGACCTTGCTGGTAGCATTGCAGTGGGAAATGCATATTTTAGAAGATAAAGCACTTTCTTTGTTTGCTGTGTTGCTTCAAAGTTAAATCCAGAAATATTGAGGTTTTACTTAACCACATTGAGTTTACATTAGTATCTTCTATCTTCTCCCATGCTGAAAAATCTCAATTCTCAATGAGAAAGAAGAATGGAGAAACAAACAAACAAAAATTGCTCTATTTTAGATTACATGTGCTAATTTTAGGTTTAGAATGATAACAAAATTACTACTATCAGCCTTAGAATGATAAACAAAATTACTACCACCAAAAATATACTATCAAGACTGTTGTTTTCCTATAGTATATCCCATATAAAATGGATAATGAAATTATTGCCTTAAAAATATTGGAATAGATCTTCTCTGATTGACTATGCCAACAACTGAATGATTTATATA
>NW_022103968.1:52250181-52258005 GCF_000313985.2 Echinops telfairi | reverse complement strand
CATTGATATGATTATTTGTTTTGGCTCTTCTGATGCCTGATTTGTCGACACTTTGTGATCACACAGGCTGGTGTGCTTCTTGCATGTGGACTTTGTTGCTTTCCTGCTAGGTGGCTACTTGTTTAACTTCATGCCTTTAAGACTCCAGAAGCTATATTGTCTAATAGCTGGGCACCATCAGCAGGCTTCACCACTTTTGCTTATGCACCCATTTTGTCTTCAGTGATAGTGTTGGGAAGGTGAGTATCACAGAATGCCAGGTTATTACAACAAAGAGTTCTTGTGCTGAGGGTGGGCTTGAGTAGAGGCCCAATGTCCACCTGCTACCATAATACTTAACATATAAATATATGTGAATAGACCTGTATCCCTATTGTTATATATTAATATATTTGCATATATACATGCTTATATTTATACCTCTATAAATAGTTTTTGTTTTACCTCCTAATTCTTTCCTCTATTTCCTTTTTCTTTTCTCTTGTCCCACTATCATGTTTGAACTTCATTCGGCTCTCCATAATTCCACTAGACTACATGGCTCTTGATGAAACCTTACCAGGCATTCTGCACCCTCCTCCTCATCGATTTTAAATCTCTTGTTCCCTTTTTTCCTGAATTTGTTGTCTCCCCTCTCCCTATCCCCCACCTCCTCCTCTCCCATGACCTCAGCCCCACCCTGGAACTGTTGGTCCAGTTGTTTTCTCCTCGGAATTGTTTATTCTGTCTCTCTTATATTGACATAGGGAAAAATGGGGGGGGGGCAAAAAACCCCTATAAATAGTTCCAACCCTGTCTGCTGACCATTATGAATGTTTCTGATCAGGTCTGCTGAGGTGCCATGCCCAGCCTCCCAAGTCAGAAATCTATTTTCTCAGAAACTTTGTTGCCTTACTCTCTTGCTTCTCTATTGTGTTCCCTTCATGTTTTACCCCTGTGTGAAGCAGTCAGACTGGGCACAATTCCCACACTGTGTCTCCAATGCTGTCGGGCTGGTGGGGCTGGCCCTATGGTCCTTTCAGTGCATTGACTGATCTGAGCAGGAATGTCATCCTTGAGGCTTGGTGGGCCAGGAAGCAGTTCTCTCTCTCTCTCTCTCTCCCTCTTAGTTTGCTCCCCTGTAGTGTGGGCAGACTCGATACATTCTCTGGGCTATATCTTCAGTACTGTCCTCTGTAGTACATTCCTCTGGGGAGTGGGGGTCGACGTAACTGAGATTGGGGCCAGCCTTCAAATCTCTCTGTTAATTCATTGCTTCATGCTGGTATGTTACCCTCAAAGCTAAGTATACCAGGTTAAGGTCTGGTCCCTCTCTCCCTTTCCTGTGGAGACATAAATAATATCCTTCCCATAGGTTAGTGTCCTGTTCCCCCACTACCCACATCCTTCTTTTGTTTTACTTTTTTCTTTTCCCCTCCTTTTTTGTTGGCTGCCATATGTATCCCTGGGTTGGGTCTTACCCCTACCAGAGTATCTGGACCTTGCTCCATATACTAATGCACTCATTTATGCATTTAGTGGCTTTTCCCCTATGCCCCTTGTGCTTTTTAAGCTTACCTCAGTGGACTCATTGTACATGTCCTTTTGTGTTTGGTTTATTCCACTTAGTATAATTTCCTCCAACTCTTCCCATGTGATGATGTGCTTCATGCATTCATCACTGCTTTTTAGGGATGTGCTCCATTGTATGTATGTATGTATCAGAGATTTTTAATGCATTTGTCCATTGATGGAAATTTAGATTGCTTCCAACTCTTTGCAATTGTGAACTGTGTGGCGATGAACATTGCAGCACAGATGTCTGGCCGTGATTTGCTTTTTACCTCCTCTGGGTATGTGCCCAGTAGGGGGATTGCTGGGTCATATGGTAGCTCAATTTCCATTTGTTTTAGATATCACCAAATAGATTTCCATAATGGCTGCACATACCTATAGGTCCACCAGCAATGGATGAGATTTCCTATCTCACTCCCTCTAACACTTGCTGCTTTCTGATTTTTTGAGTTGTGCTATCTCTGAGGATGTTATGTGGTATCTCATAATTGTTTTAATTTGCATTTGCTGGTGATCGGGAACATTATCTCATATGCTAATTGGCCATTCAGATTTCTACCCTTGTGAAACTTCTGTTCAGGTCTTTTGCCCACATCCTCAATGGAAAATATTTTTTGTTTGCCTGTTTTTCCCTTAATGTAGACAAGTAGAGTATTGTAGATTTTCATAATAGGGCTTTTGTCTGATTTCTTGGCGAATTCTTTCAATGTTCATAGGTGCTTTATCTTTAGTATACCCCACTTACCAATTTGTGCTTCCTCTGTGTTTGTGTCCTTCCCTATTTCTGATAGTCTATGTATTCTCTGTGCCAAAGTTCTTAGATCTGTCCCAAATCCCTCTTTAATGACCTTAATAGGTTGAGGTTTTACCTAGAGGTCTGTGACCTACCTTGAGTTTATTCTTGTACATTTAGTGAGGTCAATGTCTTGCTTCCTTTTTCTACAGGTAGATATCCATTTTTTCTAAAAATCACTTGTTGGAGAGGGTGTCTGCTTCCCATTTGATATTTTTGGGGCCTTTATCAAAGATCAGTTGTCTGTATGCTGATGATTTTATTTCTGGGTTTACAGTTCTTCTCCATTGGTCTGAGTATCTGTCATTATACCAATACCATGCTGTTTTGACCACTGTGGCTGTATAATAGGTGCTAAAGTCAGGTAAAGCAAGCCCTCCCACTGTGTCCTTTTTCTTGTGGCGTTCTCTGCTAATTCTGGGCTTCTTTCCTCTCCATATGAAGTTGGTAGTCAGGTTTTCCAATTCTTTGAAGAAAGATGGCATTTGTATTGGGATAGCATTAAATTTATTTAGTTCCTTGGTAGGACTTAGATCTTTACTATATTAAGTCTGCCGATCCACAAGTCTAGGATATTTTTCCATTTGTGGAGGTCACTCTTGGTTTCTTGTAACAGTGTTCTGTAGTTTTCCTCATACAAATCTTTCGGTTTTTTTGTTAGGTATATCCCTAGGTATTTCAATTTGTGCTTGACTATTGTGAAGGGTCCTACCTTTTTTGATCTCCACTTCCATGGTCTCGTCTGATGTATATAGCTGTCCGATAGACTTTTGTTTATTGATGTTGTATCCTACCACTCTACCATATTCCTCTGTTGCTTCCAGCACTCCACTTGTGGAGCTTTTGGGGTTTCCCATGTATACAATTATATCATCTGTGAATAATGATGGTTTCACCTTTTTTTCCTTAGATGAGTGCCTTTGAGCTCTTTTCTTTGCCTTCTGTTCTTAGCTAGGACCTCCAATAAAATGTTAAATAAGAATGGGGGCAATGGACATCTTGACTGGTCTCCTTTTTTCAGTGAGATTGTTTTTGTCTTTTCTCCACTGACTACCATGTTGGCTGTTCATTTTTCATATATAGCTTGTATTATATTGAAGAATTTTCCTTCCATTTCTATCTTCTTGCGTGTCTTAAGTAGGAATGGGTATTGTTGGTTGTTGAATGCTTTTTCTGAGCCTATCGATATTATCATGTGATACTTATCCTTTTTTCATGTCAATGTGTTGAATAATGCAGATGGACTTTCAGATGTTGAACCATCCCTGCATCCTAGAATGAATCCCACTTGGTAATGGTGAATTATTCATTTATATACTTTTGTATTCTATTGGCCAGTATTTTGTTAAGGATTTTTGCTTTGATGTTCTTTAGAGATATTGGTTTGTAGTTCTCAATTCTTGTGGGATCCTTTCCCACTTTAGGTATCAGTATTATACTAGCTTCATAGAGGGAGTTTACCTTCTTTTTCTATGCTCTGGATGGAAGAGTTTGAGTAGGATTGGTGTCAGTTCTTCCCTGAATGCTTTGTAGAATTCTCCTGTAAAACCATCTGGCCAGAAAGATATTTTTCTGTTTTTGTATTTCCTTGATAAGCTTGTCTATTTCTTCTATTGCTATGGGTCTATTGAGATTCTTGACATCCATCTAGGATAGTCTAGGGAGGGATTGTTTTATCAAGTATTTGTCCATTTCTTCCAACTTGTTGAATTCATTGGCATACAAACCTTCATAGGACTGTGTAATTAGCCTTTTAATGTCATCGGGGTCTGTTGTAATGTCCCCTGTTTTATCCCTCATCCTGGCTATTGTTACTTGTCCTTTCTTTTCTTTGAATAGGTGTGCCAATGGTCTATAGATTCTGTTACTCTTTTAAAAGAACCAGTTTTTTGCTGCATTGATTTTCTGAATTGTTTTCTTGTTTTCCCTCTCACTTTTCTCAACCCTGATTTGTATTTCTTTTCTTTTGCTATTAGGATTGTTCTATTGGCTCTGCTCTAATTGCTGGAGGTTTTGTGCCAGCATGTCAATCATAAGTATCTATTCATTTTTAATGTGTGCATATATTGCTGTCAAATTTCCTCTGATAAATGCTTTTGCTGTGTCCCAAAGGAGCATTGTTCCTACAAACGTCCTAATTTTTGTCTTGATCTGGGCCAGTACCCACTCACTTTCCAGGAGAGTTAGTCATCCTCCAATTGTGTGCCCTTGTTTCTTTAATCATCCTTTCTTTTTTGCTTTTCATTTCTGTGTTTATGACGTAGCAGTCCAAGAGGGATGTCTGAGTTACTGCTGTGTGCTTGAATTTGCACAGGCTCTACTCTGTTCCAGCATGTGTATCAGGTCAAGTGGCCTAACTATAGCATTTAGTTCTGTAACTTCCTTGTTAAGCTTCTTTCTCTGTGATCTATATTTCTTGGGGAGTAGTATATTAAAATCACCTACTATGATTATCGAGCTTGTGATTTCTTTTTTCTTCTTTTGATTGACTAATTTCACAGATCTCTCATTGGGTGTATATATATTTATTATGCACACTGGTTCTTGGTCTACTGTTTCCTTCAGCATTATATACTACCCAGCCTTATCTTTTGTTATGGTTTGCACTTTGAGATCAATTTTGTCAGAGATTAGGATTGCAACCCCTGCTTTTTTTTAATTTACCATTTGCTTATTATATGTTTCTCCAACCTTTGATTCTCAGTCTATTCTTGGGTGCAAACTTGATATGTGTCTTTTGTAGGCAACACATCGAAGGTTTGTGTTTTCTAAGCCAGTTCACTAATCTCTCTCTTTTAATGAGTGAGTTCGATCCATTGATGTTCATTGTTATTACCTCCATCTGTGGACCCTGTGATGTCATCTCATACCTTTTCTATTGGGTATTTTCCTACCTCCTTTCTAATTAGTGTATTGTACGTGTTTGTGTGGGGTCCATCCATTCTTGCCTTCTTTCACCATTGACCCAATGCTATCTTGGGGGCTGTTTTGATGTATTGACCTCTGTCTGTGTGGAGTTGCTCTATATGGTGGTCTCCTTATTTGTTCTCAGTGAGTGTTTTTCTTCTGCCCACACTGGGTTGGCAAGATTTTTTTTGTAGAGCTGGGTTTCTTTAACCTATTCTTTGGGTTTTTCCTTGTTGGGGAAGACTCTTACTTTTCCATCTATATTGATAGATAATTTTGCTGGGTAGAGTATTCTTAGGTTTGCATTATTTTCTTCAACTTTCAGAAGATGTTACTCTACTCTCTCCTCTTCATGTTGTCTGCTGATAGGTCTGAGCTTATTATATGCCTTGGCGAATTCTTCGTGGGACTCAGTCTAGCTGGTGTCCTCTCAGCTTCCTGAATGGTTGCCTGATTGTTTTTCATTAAGCTGGGGATATTTTCTTCTAGGTCTTCTCTCCCTATATTTGCCATTGAGTTCTTCCTTGTGTCTTGCTATGATAATCCAATTATTCTAATGTTTTTCCTGTTCGTGGCACCAGATATTGGTCTCGGGTTTTCTTCAGCTTTCCTGATTATCTTGTTTGACTGTCTTTCCCATTTGTTAAAGTCTGCCTGGTTATCCTAGAGGTCACTAGTAAAACGCTGCTTCTTCTAGTTAGCTGGCGAAATCTGTAAACTTGGTATTTGCTTTTGTTACCTTGTACCTTAACTCTTTTATTTCCCTTTGGTATGTAGTCTTTAGCTCCTCCATCATTTCATCTTTTATCTCTGTTTCTTCCATTGTATCCTGTATGAGTCCAAGCAACATTCTGAAGATTTTTTTCTGTAGTAGATCAACTTCTGCTTCTCCTATGCAGGTTTCTAGATTCAGGACTTCCTACAACATTGTGTTTTGTTTCTCCTGTTTTGTTTTGTTTTGTTGAGGTTGTGACTGGTTGCTGTCTGCATGTCATTTTGGAGGAGCTCAGTCCCATTTTCCAGGGAGTCAAAGAGCCCTAGGCTTTCTCTTTGTACTGCTGGTAGGAATGCTTCTGCAGGCTGCCTGTAGTCAACTGCCCTGTGGGTTCGGGTTACCCCTTTTTCCCACTGGGGTTTCCCTCTCACCCTAGCCTATTGGAGGGCTGGTTGGATTGTCTTCTCGGGCATCAGGGGCTGCGGTCAGACTTTTTGCATTGGGACACCACTCAGGCTTTCAGAGGAGTCTGCTCATGGCTGTGGAAACCTCAGACTGATGTCTGGCAGACTCCAACTGCAGGGCCACAGGCCATAGTTCGAAGGTGAGTGCTGATCCAGGCATGGGAGCACGAGATGTGTGTGTGTGGAGGGGGAGGGCAGCGACATTGGGGGGGCATCTATCCACCAGTAGAGGCACTACAGGTGGGCTGTAGGCAGAGCCCCCAGAGGGGAAAGGTGGGAGAATGCTGGTCATGAAAGAGGGATCCATCAGTGGGTGGAGGGAAGGCCCCGGGCCTGGCAGGGAAAGCCATGCACTGAAGGTGGCAGTTTGGGGTGTCATACCACGTTTCAAGAACCTCTGCTGAGTGGCTGGTGAGCCTGGGGCACAGCAGCACTGGTGCGGATGGATGCCTGGGGGTTGGTAGCTATGGTGGGATCTGTAGCAGTGCAGGCAGCGCAGGCTGGAGCAGCCTTTGTACCAGGCCGCAGGTCCCTGGACTCTGCAGTGCATGTAGGATGGGCGGTGTAAATCAGTTCCCAATTCGGGGAAGTGCTCTGGGCTGTTGCAGAGATTAAATGACAGCCTCAGATCCTGCACTGGGCCTCCTGGTCTCCCTACTTATGGATCTCCACAGAGCTCCTAGCACAGGCTGCCTATCTGGTTGCGATCTTGCCAGAAGTTTCCTGTAATTTAAATATGAAGAGTTTAAACTTCTATGTCAGTAATTATTTTCATAGTTCATTTTGTTTAACTAGAATTGAAATAAGGATACCCCCATTATATATGGTTTCTTTAACAATCTATTTTTATGAGCCACTAGGTTCCTACTCCATAGTTTTCTTTCCTAGCACTATCCCTTATTATCCGCTACCCCACTTATTTTTGCTATTGATAAAATCAGATTAGTTCTCCTGAAGATTTTCCTGCAGCTGACATTGTATAATTATATCCCTGGGATGTCATTTAACATGTTTCTTTATCTACTCTATTTCCTGTATTTTGGAGTCTTGGTATGATTTCTTCAAAAGCGAAAATCTTTGTTTTCTCAACCAAGAGGCAAATGCTGTATAGTTCTGTCTCTTTATTTTATTAATTGTGATAATCAATACCTATGCCCATTAATTAAATAGAGATTTTAAATGATGAAATGATGATTTCATCATGATTCTCTTAATTTTTAGTTATGATTTTTCTCCAAATATGACACTTGTCATTAAGTAATTGGTTACACAGAGTTTATATAAAGGGCAGTATAAAATCTGAATCTTTCCCTTTGTTTACAAATTCTCAGAATAATAAGTTGCCTTGGTTGTATCCTTAGACAGTTATTGTTACCTTTTTCCTTTTCCTT
>NW_022103968.1:52199314-52250081 GCF_000313985.2 Echinops telfairi | reverse complement strand
AATATATTTGATGTATTTTAACTTTTTGAAATTATTTTCATTATTGATATTAAAATAGGGCTGCAGAAGCCTCTTCTGTTTGGCTTGTATATTCTTTTGATACAATCATAGTCATTTTTAATAGCTTCCTTGCTTTCTGGTTTATATTTCATGCTTGTCTTGGGCATTTCTTGCACTGAATCTAAAATCGGTCATTTCTATAAAGAGTATTGTTCTTAGAGGAAAATGCTATTTCAAGACCATAATCTGGATGCCAGGACTGAATATAACTTATCAGTGAATCAACTCATTATTACATCTTTCCATAGATATGAATGGGAATATAATTAACTCTTATTGTTCTAATTCAGGAATTAATTTGCTGATTGTTTTCCTCTAAATTTATTTTGTATCACATCCGTACATTCTCTGCCCCACGATGAGGAGCCCAGGTGCCAATAAAAATGAGCCTGTTAGAATGAATATATAGCCTAAGGATTCACTTGCTGGATTTCAAATTAAATACAAAGCAGTATCAGTTGGATTACCAACAACTACATGGATATTGAAACAACTTAAAGCTATTGTGTTGCTTTAAATTTCTGTTCTTTTAAAATTTTTATTATATACCCCATAGGTCTATAGAGTAAAATTACTGTACTTTTAAGTTTCTAGGAATAGTTTCTCAATGAGAAGTAATGCCATCAATTGAATGAAAATTCATGTTTCACTTTGTGATAGGTAGGTTTATTATGCTAACATGGCCAATGAACACATGTGAGATTAATTGAAGGGTGGAGAGATTAATGGCTCAGCAAACCTTGCCTTTCTTGTCTCTTGCTCTTTGATGATCAGACCAGTGTGAGGCTGCCTTAGCTTGTTCTCTGCCTCAATTTGCAATTTATACTACCTGTGGGACACCTAACCCATGGACTGTGTCATTGTAGTTTGAGGTTCCTTCAAGACACGCTACTGGAGTATACATCACTTGAGCTGGGGACTGTTGGACCCTGTCATCTGGCTGACTGTTGGTGACCTGCCTTGCTGTTTTCTGCCTGTGCCCGGATAGCCTGAATTGCTCTACAGAGGACTACCCAGCAGCCCCCCAAAATTGAAGGACTGCCAGTGTCTCACAACTGTCTCATGGGAGTGAGTTCCACTGAGCCATTTGTACTGCTTTATAATTTAATTAATTTTATTTCTTATGTTATACATCTATCTATCTATATAAATATATATAAAATCATTAGTGTCCTGGTTTTGTTTCTCTAGAGGACCATGTGTAGCATAACTTTATTTTCACAGTTTACACATTGTATTGTAAAATCCAATTTTGTATAATTTACATTATTTCAGTCAACACACAACATGGAATATATATTTAGAGAAGTCTAATTTTGTACCTCTCCTTCTAGCCTGTTTTTCCCTTCATTTACAGGCAGCCACTTTAAGAATATCTTCTCACTTACCTTTTTAAAAAAACAAGTCATATATGTATATGTACATTTTTGTCTAAATGTACTGGTCTATTCTACCAAAATAAAGTAGAAGTGCTAATGGAAGGCTACCATGTCCTTCACCCCCATTCTACCCCGTGTTTTGTTCACTTGTATTTATGGTGTTTGTAAAAATATGCAACATTACTTATAAATAAGATTAGTCTGCATTATTTTTTAAAAAGTAATTTTCCCCTAGGTTTTGGATCATACATTTCATATGAAAATAGATATGTTTTCTACTTTCTACTACATACTAGAATAGTAGCAGGTGCATTTGGACCATATTAGTATATATATTTATGTATTCAAATATATATTTCTTCTTCTAGGATCCCTGGTGGAGGTGTGGCTACACATTGGGCTGTGATTCAGAACGTTCAAAGTTCATAACTACCAGCTGCTTCGCTGGAGAAAGATGAGGCTTTCTACTCGTAAACAGTTAAGAGTCTTGGAAATTCACAGGGCAGTTTTATCCTGTGCTATAGGGTTGCTGTACCCCCCCACACACATACAAACATACACATATGCACATGCACAAACGTTATATTTTGTATATATAAGTATTCTCTATATCAGTGGTTCTCAACTTGTGGGTCGTGACCCCTTTGGAGGTCAAGCGACCCTTTCACAGGGGTCGCCCGATTCATAACAATAGCAAAATTACAGTTATGAAGTAGCAACGAAGAGAATTTTATGATTGGGTGGTCACCACAACATGAGGAACTGTATTAAAGGGTTACGGCATTATATAGAACTATTGCTCTACATAAATATTTTATAAATATATATTCTAATATCATATGGCACAATATATACATGCACATATATTCATATTCTGTATATACATGTTCTCTCTATACATATATTCTAATATCATATGGTATGATATCTACACACACACACGCGCACACACACATATATAAAAGCAAACGCACTGCCATTGAGCTGATTCCCACTCATTCCCACTCAAAACCCTACGTAGGGTTTTGAAGACTGTAAATTTTTATAGGAACAGCTTCATCTTTCTCCCATGGTGCTACTGGTGGTTGTAAACCTCCAATCTTGTGGTTAGTAGTCTCATGATTACTGATAGTACTACCAAGAATCTTTATAGATATATTAGTTTGTTGTAATCCCCTGTGAAACAATTTTGACAGTGATTTCGTGTGAGAGATCTCTCCAACTATGATTTTATTTTATGGAAAATGAACTGTTAGAAATTCACAGGGAAGTTCTACCCCGGGCTATAGTGTAGCTACACACACACACACACACACATATACACATATAACTTTAATTTTTTTTACTCTATGTTGTAATGTTCTAAAAAAAGAACACTACTCTTTTCTCTCTTTTTTAAATCATTAAAAACGTTTTTAAAAATAATTTTATTGGGGCCTTGTACAATTCTTATCACAATCCATACATCCATCCATTGTGTCAAGTACATTTGTACATTTGTTGCCATCATCATTCTCAAAACATTTGCTTTCCACTTGAGCCCTTGGTATCAGCTCCTTACTTTCCCCCCTCCCTCTCTGCTCCCCCTCCCTCATGAACCCTTGATATTTTATAAATTATTATTATTTTATCTTATCTTACACTGCCTGACATATCCCTTCACCCACTATTCTGTTGTCCATCCCCCGGGAAGGAGGTTTTATGCAGATCCTTGTAATATGTTCCCTCTTTCTCCCTCACCTTCTGTGTTAGTCTGGGTACTTTAGAGAAATAAATCCACATAAACTTCCACTGTCTTTCAATTAGGGAACTGTCATTTCTTTACTAAGTATTTCTTCCTCTCTTTGAAAAGCCTCCATGTAGAACTTCTTCTGCATCCATGTGGTTTTACTTCTGTTCCCAGACCTGTTATTTTCTTTTATGTCACATCTCGTTATTTTTCTTTCTGCCTTTTGGGAAAGCTCTTCAATCTAGTATTCTGACTCACTAATTTGTTTTACAAAGTGGTGTTCTTTATGCAACTACCATAATTTTTCAAGTCTACGATTCCACTTTGTTCTTTTTTCCTGCTTTCCTGGTACTGCATTACACGAGTAATAGTCTATCTGTCTGATAATATTAACTGTGTGTATTTGTATCCTTTGTTACAATAATTTGTCGATGTGATTATTGCTTTTGTTTACTTATTTTTATTTTAAAGAGTTTATATCCGCAAGAACCTATAAAACCATGTTTCCCTAGGGACAAAAGCCATTTCGGACCTCCTTTGGATGGTAGGCAATACACAGTAGGGACAGCCATGAATTCAAATATACCAGCAATCAGGGAGATGGCACGAGATTAGACAACAGTTTGTTCTGTTATCTAGAAGGTCACAGAGCTGACCCAACAGGAACTAACAATTAAACCCCAAACTAAACCCATTGCTATCAAGTCGATTCTATCTTATAGCCAAAGCTGTAAATGTTTACAGGGGGCAGGAGCCTCATCTTTTTCCTACAGGATGGTTAGTGGATTTGAACCACTGATCTTGTGGTTAGCCATCCAATGCTTACCCAACACCACCACCAGAGCTCCTAACAACAAGAACAGAAAACCTCACAAACCCAACTGTTTGCTATGTATTCAATAGGTGCTACCGTGTTGAATTGCTCATTAGGGTTTTTGTGACAGAATAAGATCCCCTGGCCTTTCTTGTGTGGTGCCACCAAGTGGACTTGAACCTCCAATCTGTCTGCTAGTAATTGAGCACAAAGTATTGAGAACAAACAGGTAAAAATGGGCTTCAAACTTTTTTGACCCTCCTATACACCAGGAGGTACATTTTACTTGTGACTCATGTGATACACATGCACCCTGAATAATATTTACAGCTATGTTCAGCAATACTCTTTTGTATTTTCCAGTCAATTTGATTTTCTCAGAAATTACTAGTCACCATGAATTACATTGATTTAATCATCCAGCAATGGGACAACAGTGCAGTTTCAAAGAGTGCTAAAGAAGAATGTACGGAGAGGGGACTGCAGGTCAGACAAGAGTACGGAAAGCAGGATCAAGGGGATACCTGGAAATTGCTATGTGTTATAGCTGCTGTTTCAGGATTGTTCGCATTCTAGCATTTACCTTAGTTGTTCTTGATTCTTACATCCTCTGAGTCTTCACTTTCCTTGATCACATTGTGTTGACTTCGCCCACACTGTACATTGCCCTTCCCTTCTCCATAATTAACACTTGTATACTATCTAGTTAATTATTTTCAATCCCTTGTTCTTGCATTTCTGGTAACCATCGAAGAATGTTTCTGTCGGTGTATAAACTTATTCTTGACTTTTTATGATAAAGATATCATAAATATTTGATCCCTTCTGACATCTCACTCAGCATAATGTCCTCCAGATTCACTGGCATTGTAAGATATTTTGTGGATTCATAATGATTTTTTATTGTTGTGTAGTCTTACCTTGTATGTATGTACAATTTTTTCTTTATTCATTTGTCCTTGGCTGACCCGTAGCTTGTTTCCTTCTGTTTTCTATTGTATTGCTGTGATTAACACAGGTGTTCATATTGCTATTCATAAATATGGTATAAACTCGAGTATAAGTCGACCCGAATATCAGCTAAGGTACCTAATTTTACCACTAAAACGGCATGAAAAACGTGCTGAAAAACTCGGATTATTCAAGGGTATGAACGGTAACTCTTATTTCTCTAAGATATGTACCGAGGAGCAGGATTGCTGAATTGTGTGGCATTACTGTGTCTAGATTTTTTAAAAATATATTTTATTGTGATTTTGGTAAAAATGTATAGAGTTTTCCATTCAACCATTCATATTTTATGATAAAACCAACCATATTTTGTGACACTGATTGGAATTCTCACAATACAATTCCACACTTCCCACTTCCTCCCTGTGTTTGCTATTTTCATTTGTCCCTTTTTCCTTTCCCTTCTTTAGTCCTGAGCAAGTGCTCCTCTTTTGATCACATGCAACTGATTTCTTTATTGAATGTGTAGCATGCCGGTGTTCACCATAAAGGCCTGTCTGTCATTTGACTGAATATTTCTATATAGGGATGAGTTCAGTTCAAAACATAAATGTTACCGAAGGGTCAGAATTTTGAGGGTTCTACATCTATCAGATCAGTATGTCTATTCTTTTTATTATTTAGGGCCTTGGTCTACATTTCTCCCCACTCTATCCAGAAACTCCTTTTGTGATCCCTTTCAGAGTGGTCAGCAGTGGTTGCTAGGTACTGTTTAGTTCTTCTGGACTCAGTCATGAACTCTTCTGGTGTTCACACTGTTCATTAATCCCTGGGGCTAATTATTTCCTCACCTCTTTGATTTTCTACACTTTGTTTTTCGTCTTTTTGGACCATGAGAAACTAATATACTGCCTTCAAGATCATCCCGACACATAGTGGCCAGATAGGAGACAGTGAACCTACTCCAGAGAGTCCAATATTGTAAATTTATACTGAAGGAGGCTGCCTTACTTTCCCCTTGGAGTGGTACCGGGTTTGAACCATTGATCTTTGGGTTAGCAGCCAACATTTATTCCACTATGCCACCAGGAACCTTTAGAAGAGACCAATATCTGCACCCTAAAATGGCTGCTCACAATTTTTTAAAGCCTAATCACTACTCTTCCACTGCTCCAATGTTCTAGGATACAGAACATGATCTATGTCAGTGGTTCTCAACCTTCCTAATGCCCTGACCCTTTAATACAGTTCCTCATGTTGTGGTGATCCCCAAGCCATAAAATTATTTTCATTGCTACATCATAACTGTAATTTTGCTACTGTTATGAATCAAGCGACTCCTGTGAAAAGGTCATTCAACCCCCAAAGGGGTCGCGACCCACAGGTTGAGAACTTCTGGTTTATGCGGACTATAGTATGCCAATTGAATTTTATATGTGCTGAGACTATGGTCCTGAAACCCCAGGGACAGTGATTCATCCCCTCGAGGTGTGTTTGATTATGGCTAAAAAGTTTGTCAATTTGGACCCCTGTGTGTTCTACAATATTCACGGATATATTTATAGTATATACATATGTAGAAATATCATTTGTCAAATGTGCATATATTTATGGATGTAGTCCCATTTGCTTTTCCACTCTGGTTCAAGAGATACACTTGCGTGTATATCTATGTGTCCATCATAGTTTATTGTTATTACTGTCATTGTGGATTGGGTATGCGATAGCATTTACTTTTTTTCTCTTTTTGCCTTTAACTCTCATGATTCTTTCAGTGCCTTCTTTTACCTTGATCATTTTTTGCTTATCTTGATCATATTGCTATTGCCTTTCCCTTCCCTCAAGTTAATATTGCCCTGTTAATATTGCAAGTTAATTACATCTCCTTCTGCTCGTGACTTGCATCTCTTTAGTGGCTAGTGAAGGAGCCCTGGTGACCCAGTAGATAAGCACGGGGCTGCTCACATTAAAGTCGGCAATTCCAGCCTCATGGCTAATCTATGGGAGAAAGATCAGCTGTGTCTTTCCGTGAGAAGTGACTCTTTGGGAAATCCTAAGCACTCTTTGGGAAATCCTAAGGAGCACTTCTACTCTCTCTTGGACAATTTTTCCGAGTTGGAATTGACTCAGTGAAAGTAGGTAATGGCTATTGATTCCAAACATTCCTTCCTGCATTTGTTAGTCACATAAATGTCTTCGTCAGTGAAATATCTGCTCATGTCCTTTGTCCACTTTAAAAATTGGATTGTTCGTTTTTTGTCATTTAGGTGTTGACAGTTTCTATCCAGATTTAGAGTAAGCCCTTTCAGACATGCTGCTGCCAAAATTCCTTCCCCCACCAAGTTTTAGGTTCTCTTTTCACTATTTCGATGAAGTCCTCTGATAGCCTAAATATTTAATTTTCAGCAGCTCCCATTTATCTAGTTGACATTTGTTTGCTTGATTTTAGTTATGTGTATTTGTTGTTGTTGTTAGGTGTCCTAGAGTCCATTTCTTATCAACCTATGTACACTATGACTCGACGTACAATAGAATGAAACATTGCCCCGTCCTCACAATTATCCTTACATTTGAGCCCACTGAGGCAGCCCCAGTGTTAATCCTTCTTGTCCAGGCCCTTTATCTTTTTCATTGCCCTTCTACTTTTCCAAGCATCATACTCTTCTCCAGGAATTGATCTCTCCTGGTACTATGTCCAAAGTATGTGACATGAAGTCTTGCCATCCTTGCCTCTTAGGAGCACTTTGGCTGTACTTTAAGACAGATTTTGGAAATTCATGGTACTTCAATATTCTTTGCCAACACCACAATTCAAATGCATCAACCCTTCTTCAACCTTCCTTGTTCAGTATCCAATTTTCCATTTATCTGAGGCGATTGAAAAGACCATGGCATGAATCAGGTGCATCTTATTCCTCTAAGTAACGTTATTGCTTTTCAACACTTTAAAGAGGTCTTAGGCAGCAGATTTATCCAATGCAATGCATCATTTGTTTTCTGACTGTTGTTTCCATGAGATGTGATTGTGAATCCAAGACAGATTAAATCCTTGATAATGTCGATCTTTTACCCATTTGTATTATGTTACCTACTGGTCCAGTTGTGAGGGTGTTCGTCTTCTTTACATTGAGTTGTCATCCACACTGAAAGCTGAAATTCTTGGTATTCTCAGAAAGTGCTTCGAATCTTCCTCCTTTCAGCAAGCAAGGTTGTGTCACCTGCATATGTCAGGTTGTTATTAAGCCTTCCTCCAATCAAGATGCCACATTATTCTTCAAATAAGCCAGCTTCTTTGATTATTTGCTCTGCATATAAATTGAATAAGAGTGGTGTGGTGATACAACTCTGATGCAAACCTTTCTTGATTTTAAAGTGTGCAGTATCCTCTTGTACTGTTTGCACATCTGCCTCTTGATGCATGTATAGGTTCCCAATGAACACAGTGCGGTATCCTGGAATCCCCATTCTTCTCAGGGCTATCTGTAGTCTCTTATGGCCCATTTGGATGTCTTTGCACAGTCAATAAACACAATTAAACTTCCTTTGGGCTAATGGTTTCAGGGAAGTTCGAACTTCTTCCTTCATTACCGTTAGTTCTTGCTCATATGTTACCTCTTGAAATGGTTGAATATCAACTAGTTCTTTTTGGTAAAGTGACTGTGTATGCTTTAAATCTTCATTTGATATTTCCTGCATCATTTAATATTTTGTCCATAGAATCTTTCAATACTGCAACTTGAGGCTTGAGTTTTCCATTTCTTTCGGTTTAAGATATGGTGAGTGTGGTCTTCATTTTTGTTGTTATTACTCTAGGTACTTTCACATTTCATTATAATATTTTACTTTGTCTTCTCAAGCTGCCCTATGGAGTTTCCTGTTCAGCATTTTGACTTCATGATTTCTTCCATTTGCCTTAGCTGCTCTCTGATTGCCTGACATGCACTTTGATCTTTTCTCTATTTCCTGTCCTTTAAATACCTTTTTTGCTCTCTTCTGTGTCTCTTTTGCTCCTGATGTCACCCCACTCCCCATCAGGTCTCCTGTCATCAATATTCAATGCCTCGAATCTGTTCTTGAGATGATCTTGAACTTCAGCAGTGAGAGATTACAGTGGTTGTTGGGCTCTGGTGCACTTGTTTTCATTTTCTCTGCTTCAGCTTGAATTTATACTTGAGCAATTATTGACTGGTTTCACAATCAGCTCCTGCTCTGGTGTTAACTGGTGGTGCTGGGCTTTCCCTTCATCTCTTCCCACGATGCAGTACATTGTATGTGTGTGTATTCCATCGAGAGAAGACTCTTGTGCTGTTGAAGAAAGGTCTGTTTCCCATGAAGAAGTCATTGATCGAACAAAATTCTATCACGAGATCTCTAACTTTGTTTCTATCACCAACACCAGATTTTCCATTACTCTTTCTTCTTTATTTCCAACGTTTGCATCAATTGCCAATAATTTTCAAAGCATCTTGATTGCACGTTTGGCAAATTTCTGACTGATGAGTTTGATAGAATTCTTCTATTTTTTTCCTCACTAGCTTTAGTGGTTGGTACATACATTTGAACAATAATTGTTTTGATAGGGTTTTTGTTTTTGCATGTGGATCGATATTATCTTATCACAGACAGCATTGTACTTCAAGATATATCAGTCATTCCTGGAAAAGCAAGCCATATGATTTTTGGATTCAGAATTGCCAATACCATTCCATTTCCATTCACTAATACCTAAAATGCTGATTTTTATGCATTCCATTGATTTTTTACCATTTCTAATTTTCCTGGATGCATACTGTTTACATTCAAAATTTTACTTATGAAGTGTCAGCTGTTTATTCTCATTTTGGGTGATGCACCCATCAGCAATCGACAGTCTCCATGGTTTTATTGTATCCATGTCATTATGTTCAACTCTGCTCGTAGAAGGCAGTTCTTTATCAGCCATACTTTGAGTGGCTTTGAACCTGAGGGGCTCCTCTTCTCGCACGATCTCTGACAGTGTTCTGCTTCTTTTCATGAGATTCTTAAGGTTTTCAGTCACTAATTCCTCAGACGTGGACATCCTGTTCCTTTCGGTCTTTTCTTAGTCGGGACATTGGGGGAACCCTGTTACTGTGGGTGACCCTGCTGACAGTTGAGGTACCAGTGACACAGTTTCCATCATCAGGGCCACACACAAGCCACACACACGCCACCACAATATGACAAACTGACCGACAAGTCAGGGCATGTTTATTTAGTGATTCCTATTTATGACATAAGTTAGGGTCCTTCTTCTATCCCTCTGCTTTTCTAGATGAAGCTATGGTTTTAGTCCCGTCCATTCTGAGAAACGTGTTTGATAGTAGGAGATATGAGTTCTTTCATATTTAAGCAAATGAGCATCCAGCTTTATGAAAGACACTATTGTCTCTTCCCTGTTGGTTGGACTTTGAAAATCAGATGTCCATAGGTCATGACTGATGAATATTTTCTTTTCTTCTATTGTTTTTCCAATTAATTTTACTGGAGAAAACTAGAAGCCTGGTGTTAATATTTTTCACAAAAACATTTATAAACTCCACAACTCATATGTTTTGTGGTCAAATATTCCATGATAAATCTGAGACAAGTCTTTCATAATAATAAAATCAGTGAACGAAGATACGTACAGTTTTCCTTTTTTATTTTTTAAAGCTTAACCTTTTCATTTGATCTTCTACGTGTTGTCCTTCCAGGTGGAATTCATTGCAAGCTCAGAGCAAGCTCCATGAGTACATTTACATGTGGCAGTGTTTATACAGCCACAGCCAAACAGGGACTTGAGTAGCTAATACAGAGGGATGTAGTCAATCTGAATCGCTTAGGGGAAACCGTCTCCGCATTTGTCTGGATCGTGTGGTTCATTAAAGAGAATTCAGGTCACTGCTTTTGCTGGGGGTGCATTATGTCCCATATGCGGGGTAGGAATTCATTGGGGGCGATCCTACAAGCAAATAGAGTTGGCCTCGAACTTTATAGTATACAAAAAGACCCGCAAAAAAGCCGCTCTCCCTGCCAAACAGCCTCCGTATCTGCTCTTTCTCTGCAGTTTGGCCTTAATTTCTCTGTCTGGTTAGAAATTGTTGTTCTACATAATTTATTTGAATTGCAAAGACTGTAGAATTATTTCTAAATGCCACTGACAAAAGTTATTTTAGATTTTAGCACACATTAAAATATCCGTGTTGTTACTGTCCGCCTTAATTCCAGTTCATTGGGGAATCTGTTCTCTGATTTCATTATCTTTCTACACATCGACGCTTTCCTTTTCTACACCCCCAGTCTCTCTGTGCCACTGCCACTCATCCTGTTTTCCACAGTGATTGTCATGGCTTTATTTGTTTTCACCACTCCGTGACCTACCCCTGTTACTTTGAACTCGAAATGCCTTTAGAATCTATACACTTCTTTTCATCCCTGCCACTGCCATCTTAGACATCTGCATCTATTGATAACTACCACCATTCTCTGATTAGTCTCCAAATTTTCTGTGTTGATTCTTGCCGGTACATTTTCAACATTGTGCCCCTACAGTTTTGAAGATGTCAATTCTTTGCTGAAGCTCTTCAGTGTCTTCCAATTGCCCTTGAAGTGGTTTTCAGATGCTTTCCCAGTAAAGATAAACCCAAGAAACATGGCAAAGTTCCATTAATATCAACCACAAAAGCAGCTGATCTCATGTTTTTGCTCATACTACAGAGGGTAAGAAAGCTATGGGTGAGTACATTTGAATCTCTGAAATGAGAAGATTATTTATGGCAAATTATAGCTATTAAACGAACCCTTTTTAATTGAATGAATGAAGAGGACATAACAAAAAACAAACAAACTTATTGCCATTGAGTTGATGCCAAGTCATACTGACCCTAGAAGACAGGGTAGAACTGCCCCCTGTGAATTTTGGAGACTGTAACTCTTTATGGGAGCAGAAAGCCCTGCGTCTCTCCCACAGAGTGGCTGGTGGCTTTGAACTGCTGATCTTGCAGTTAACAGCCCAACTCGTAACCACGTCACCACCAGAGAACATAGAAATGGCAAATCGGATAGGAACAGCCACTGGAGCCAAGTCTACATCATAAAGTTCTGTGATAAGAGGGCAGCTGAGAGCACTAAGAACATAAGGGAGCTACTTTGTGGTGTGTGTGCGCGTGTATGCCTGCATGTGCACATATGTGCACATATAACTCATAACTTACTCACTGCAATGGCCTCAACTCTACAAGACAGAGTAGAACTCTGCCCATGGCTTACTGAGATTATTTCTTTTCAGAAGTAGAAAGCCTCCTCTTTCTCCCAAGGAGTAGATGCTGGTTTCAAACTGCTAACCTGTGGGTTAGCAGTCCAATGCAGAAGCCAAGATGCCATCAGGGCTCCTATGTGTGCAAATATGAGATGGTGATTTGTTGCTCTTCATTTGGAGGTCTCTCTATCAATAATTATCAAATGGAAAGTTTAAAAGATAGAATGTTAATACCATTTTGCCTGAGTTAACTTAATTTCCTGCCTAGTTTGGCTGGGAGAGGAGCATCTGTCCATAAGTGAAATATTGAATTCACCTCATATCCTTAGCACAACTTAATCCTATTCCTCAAGATATTATTTGTGAGGATACTTCCCAAGAAAAACAGGCTTCTATGATATGTAACTTTTCTATGGCTGTTATAACAAACTACCACAAACTTGGGACTTCATGTAAACCTATTCTTCGATAGTTCTGGAGCTCAAATGTCAGAAATGGGTCTCACTGGGCTAAAATCAAAGTGTAGGCAAAGTGTATTTTCTTTCTGGAAGCCTAGGAAGACAACTTTTTTCTTTCTTTCCTTCCTCCCTCCCTCCCTCCCTCTTTCTTTCTTTCTTTCTTTCTTTCTTTCTTTCTTTCTTTCTTTCTTTCTTTCTTTCTCTCTCTCTCTCTCTTTCTTTCTTTCTTTCTTTCTTTCTTTCCACCTCTTCAGCTTCCAGAGGCACCCCTGGGCTTGTCAGGCTGCATCACATAGACACTGATTTCCTTGCCACCCTCTTTCCTTTAAAAGATTCCTCCACAAGAGCAATTCAGACCATTAGATAGGTAACTTAGTGGGTAGTGAGTTTATATTAATGGAGGAGGAACAACTTGGAAAAGGGGGTAAGAATGATTCCACAAGTCCAGGAATGTAAACAATGTCACTGAATTGTACATGTATACATTTTTGAATTGGTTTATGTTCTGCTCTTTATATTCTCAACAACAACATAAATAAATGTTTTTTTAAAGAAACTTATTTGGTAATATTGCATCCACTTGGATATTTCAGAATAATCTTCCCATCAAGTTAGTTGATTAGCAACATTATATCACCTGTATCAGTAGTTCGCCTTTGTCATGTAGCATCACATACAGGTTCCTGGGATTAGGGCGTGAGCATCTTCCCAAACCAAACTCATTGTCATTAAGTCGATTCTGACTCATGGCAACTCTATTAAGACATAGTAAAGTTACCCTTGTGGATTTCTGAGACTGTAACTCTTTATGGGAGTAGAAAGTCTCATCTTTTCCCCAAGGGCTGGCTGGTGGTTTTGAACTGCTGGGGAATGCAACCCAATAGGTATCGATTAAACCACCAGGGCTCCTTTTTTGTGTGTGTGAAGGAAGGGGGAGCATTATTTTGCTTACCACACATGGTCATGATCTCCCTTAGAGATTCTCAGAAATCACGGAGCACAATATTAGCATTCTCTATTTTTCTAAGGTGCTGTGTGTCGATTTAAACTCATTGTGATGCCAAATGACAGAGTAGGACAATCCTATAGAGTTTTATAGGCTGTAAACATAGTGGTCACCACTTGTCTGTCAGTTTGCCATTCTATGGTGATTTACGTGTTGCTGTGATGCTTAAAGCTGTCCCACTGGGTCTTCAAATACCAGCAGGGTCACCCATTGTAAACAGATTTCAGCATAGCTTCAACCAAGACCGGTCAGGAAGAAGGAATAAGCAATCCACTTTTGGGGACTTAGCCGTTAAAACTTATGACTAGCAGAGGACTGTTTTCTAGTTAGAAGGCACTAAAAATATGATTATGGAAGAGCTAGCTGCCTCTTCAAAGTAGATTTTATTGTAATGATGTGGATGGAGCAAAGCTTTTGAGACCTTCATGTGCTGATGAAACATAACTCAATATGAGAAGAAGCACCTGCAAACTAGAATATAAATTAAGGAAAATAGAAACTCATCAAAGATGAAATGCATAAATATCAATATCCTAGGTATTAGTAGGCTGACAAGAAGCCCTGGTGTCAGAGTCATTACCAAAGGCAGAAGTGAGAAAACAGTGGCCTCTCCATGGGAAAACGATGAAGCTTTCTACTGTTGTAAAGAGCTACAGTCTCAGAAACTCACAGGAGGATTCTCTTCTGTCTTATGGGATCATTATGAGGCAGACAATACCCCATGGCAGTGAATATGGTTTTGATTAAGATAAAAGGGATCATGTTGGTTAGTCATTTTGAATCAGATATTGATATTGTTTACAATACCAGTAATAACAAATTTAACCTTTCAATATCTATTTTGAAATAAAACTCTATGTATATTCTTATAAGGAAGATAATTAATAAAATTATATTCAAACATGTATCAACCAATAAAGCCAATTGAAGAATTCCATCAACTAATTCCTTTTGTCTGAAATGGATCAAACATGCAATCAAGATGTACTGACAATAATTAGTGGTTGTAATGTAAAAGCTGGAAACAAAAAGTAGGATTGATAATTGAGAAATATGACCTGGATGATAGAAACACAGCTGGAGACTCCAGGGAAGAATTTTATAAGACAATGGCTTATTCATTATAAATACTTTTCAATCATATCAATGGTAATTGTACATGTGAGTCTGTCCAGATGGGACGCACAGCATTTAAACAGACAACATCTGTGGAAAGAGACAATGGGGTAGAGAAATATCAGCAAAAACCAGACCAGGGACTGACTGTGGAAGAGCCCAGCAATTGCTCATATGTAAACTCAAATTGAAGCTGAAGAAAACTAAAACAAGTTTACAAGAGCCAAAGCATGACCTTGAACATACCCTAGTTTAATTTTGAGAAACCTCAAGAATGGATTTAATACATTGAACATGCATAATCAAATATTAGGAGAGTTGTGGGATGACAGAAAAATATCATATATGAAGAAAGCAATGGTCATGAGAAAGGCAGGCGCCTGGATGTCAAAACAGACTCTGAAACTTGATCCTTGAATGCAGAGAAGATCAGTGGATGGGGGCAAAATAAGCTTGATTTTAAAAGACTAAACGACATTTCATAGGGTAGCTGGAGACGACAATGTAAAGCCTTCAAATGAAATGTGCAAAGACCTGGAGTTAGGGAACCAAACTGGAAGAAAACACTCAGGATAGCTCAAGCTTAATGACCTGAAAAGCAGCAGCAAGCTTCAAATTGCAATGCTGCAGCCTTCTGTGGGCAAAATATCAACCATGGAACTCCAGACTCCAGACTTGTTTCTGCCATCAAGGTGATACCTATTCACAGCGACTCTACAGGATAGATTAAAACATCCCCTGTGAGCTCCAAGTCTGTCATTCTTTACAGAAAGACATGGTCTCTTCTTTATCCACCAGGAGGGCTAGTGGGTTCAAACTGCCGAGCTTGCAGTTAGTAGCCTACCATTTCACCTACCATGCCACAGGGCTCCTTTATGTAGGAAATATTAAAGGAAGAAGGAAGGGATACATAGTCACTGTACCAAAACCACCCAGCTGGCATTCGGCCATTTCAAGAGGTAGCATATGATCAAGAACTTATGATATTCAAGAAAGAATTCCCTGCTGCATCAAATAGATGAGCACAAAGCAAGCCTCCACGAATTGATAAAAGAACCATCAAAAGGTTTCCACAAACTGATGCAGCTCTAGAAGCACCCACTTGCATATTCCCAGAAATTTAGAAGAGAGATACTGGTCCATTCCGAAGAATGGTGACCCAACTGAATGTGAAAAATCCCAAACAGTATTATTAGCATCACATGTAAAGAAAATGTTGTTGCTCATTAAAAAATGGTTCCAGTGGTATGCCAACATGGAAATGTAAGCCAGATTCTGAGGAAGACTTTTCATGAGTTTATTGCCGATGTCTAATTGATGTTAACTGACAGTTGAAAATAACCCAAAATGCTGACTTTACTTGGTTTTTATTGATCATGCAGAGGCATTTGACTATATGGATATGACAAACTATAGATTACATAGCTAAAAGTGGAGATTCCAGAACACTTAGTTGTGCTCATGAGAAACCTGTACATAAAGCAATACACAATTGTTCAAACAGCACAAAGCAATATTAGGTCATTTACATCAGAAAAGGCATGTTTCTGGGTTATATAGTCTTTCACCATATTTACTCTATCTATATGCTGAACAAATTGAAAAACTTCACTATATGCTTCTCTACTAGATATTAAAATATACATACATTTATAATGATTAAAACAGTGATACACTGACATAGAATAGACAACATAATGGAACATAATAGAGAAAACTGAAATAGATAGTTTCATTTATAAAAAATTGGTAAAGTCACTTTTGAATTTTCATTATATACATTTATCTTTTTTATGCATCAATATTCCTAACTTAATCCACCACTTTAACATTTGGGTTTTTCTTGATCAGCTAATCATTAACTGCTTTGTTCTAGAGCATGCCTCTGGCTGATAAGTACCATTTTTGGACTCATTTTATTATACTTGATAGCAGAATTTGGGGTGCTTTGAGATTATTTAAAAATGTACCCATGGGATATTATTATGAGGTAAAATAGAAATATGAATGTATTCATGTCATTGATAATACCTTTTAGGAAAACTTGAAAATTATCAAATAAGCCACAAGCACTCCATCTATATTTTTCTTGATGATATTGGTTGGATTTAGTTAACTATCTCTTTCTTGAAATAAAGTTGTTGAAGTAATAGCCTAAAATTAAAGGTAATGAACTAAATCACAGAATTATATTATAGAACATGTGTTCTTTCTCCCTAAACACAAAGTATAGTGATGAAGACTTAACAAAATACACACCAGGTATTTAAATCTTTCTACTTCCATTTTTATGTGACTTATTATCCCAGTCTTTTTATTGTACACCACATTAAATTCCAAAGAGAAAAGAGATGCAAAAGCATAAATGTTTTTAAAAAAAGTCTATACAACATTAGAACTGTTAGAGAAGACTGCATTAATTTCTTTATAGCCAGGAATTTGGGGAAACATTTATAAATATGACTGAAAATTTACAAGCAATCAAAGAGGAGAGTAATAAATTTGATTATACAAACTAAATAAAAACTGCATGGCTAATTAAACATAGTAAAAAGGCAAATTAATGA
The DNA here is from genome assembly GCF_000313985.2 of Echinops telfairi. Lineage (NCBI taxonomy): Eukaryota > Metazoa > Chordata > Mammalia > Afrosoricida > Tenrecidae > Echinops > Echinops telfairi. The sequence goes on along the minus strand of NW_022103968.1, from coordinate 52,232,743 downwards.
CTGGGGAAATATTTGCACTTTATCACAGACAAAAGCTAATAATCCCTAAAATATAAAAAGACTTCTGGAAATAGAGAAGAAAAATGCCCTACAGAAAAACACGCTAGTGAGATGAGCCAGCAGCTCACAGAAATAGAAATTCAAATGACTCTTAACCATATGATAAGATGCTTAACCTCATTTATAACAAACAAAATGCAAATTAAAAGTACAGTTAGAAACATTGCTTACCTATCAGATGGGGGAAAAATCCAATGTCTACCTGTGTATTTGCTTGAAAAGGCTGTGGGTAAATGCACTTTTACAAACAATAGTAATTAAAAGGCTAGAGCGTCTAAGGAGGAGAAGTTTCCAATATCTAACAAATATTTGCATTGTCATTTTATCAGGCAATAAAACTAGTAAGGTTCTATTATAATGAAATGCTGTCACATAAGTGGAAAGGTGCAAAAGATTAAGCATTAAAGCCAGTAGAAAAGACCAGAATTTTCAAATATCCATCAGTAAGCGATTACTTGAAATAATCAACATACAACTGTTATGTTAGTCCAGGTTGTCTAGAATAGCAATTCTAGTGACACTCAAATATGTATACCAGAGGGCATTATATCAAGAAGTAGTTCTGTATCATGAAAGCATCACAGCCCAACTTGAGCCTAACTCAAGTCCATAAGTCAGATGCTAGTCCCTAAGTTCTTATTCAGACACATATGGCAGTAGGCTAGTGGTGCAGGAAGGTCTACCAGGAAGCTAGAAGATCACAGGCCAGTGGGTGCAGAATCTTGTGGATTCAAAATTAGTGGGAACATGGTTGGGTACTGGCAGCTCCTAGGGTCCAGCAGGCCACATGGGGCCACCCTGAGAGGTCGACCCAGAGTGTAATCCCAGTGAGGAAGAAGGAAAAGTGGAAGAAAGGCAGTTCGCAGTGCTCCTCATGCTCCTACAAAAGGCCACGCCCCCAGGAGGTGTCATCAACCTACGACTTGACGGCAGGTTTGACTCCACCCCTTGCCAGGTGTGTCTAGTTGACATGAAATCATTCAAGTACCACAACTATATATATTTTTAAAGGCTTATCTATAGTTACAGTGTTAGGGAGGTGATAGGATGGAGGAGACAAATAGGTCTCTTTATGCCTTGTGTTATGGATTACATTTGGGCCCCCATCCCCAACCCAAAATATGCATTCAAGTCCCAATATTCTTGTAAATGCAATCCTGTATAAAAACAGGGGTTTTTATGTTATGTTTTATGTTTTATGTTATGTTATGTTATTGAGGCCATACCAGGAGGGTGTGTCCAACACCTATCTATTTTGAGTTATAAAGAAGCAGATTAGATCCAGAGGAAGGTATATCCTGGGGAGGACAGGTGCAATGTAAGTAGTGCAGAGAAACGAGAAATCCCCAGGGCTACTGCACAAGAAGGAATCTCTACGGGCCAAACCCTGATGAAAAATTACAGCCTCCAGGACTGTGGGAAAACAGCTTCTTCTTCTTTAAGACATTGTGGTGTTTGTGTTGTAGCCTGACCAAGAAATCCTGTTTTTAAAATACAACTTTATAAACTTAATCTTTAAAAACAACAAACCTTTTGCTGTATTGTGTGTACCAGTAGGCTTACGGAGGGCGAACAGGTTCTAACAGAGATTCCAAACTAAGAATGACTAGGAAGCGAAACTAGGGGATCCATCTTTGAGGAACTAACCATGGAAACCTTATGAACAGAAGAGGGATCTTGTCTGCCATAGTGCCAAGTAGCAAGAGCTGTCCTACGAAATGGTTTCGGGACTCCTTACCCCGTCCGCCCCACAGCCCTGACTTCGTGGCGGCTTGAGGTGTCACTTGAGTGGGTGCGGACCAAGAAGGACCCTCGGCACAACTGAACCAAACATTGCCTGGTCCTGCCTCGTCCTCACAATTGTTCATATGCTTAAGCCCATTGTTGCAGCCTCTGTGCCAATCCATCTCAGTCAGGGCCTCCTTCTTCTAAAATGCCCTTCTACTTCACCAGGCACGATGTCTTTCTCCAGGGACTGGTCTCTCCGGAAGCATGCCCAAAGTACGTAAGATGAAATGTCAACATTCTTCTGGCAAGGGCTAGAGCAGTATTTCCCAAAGTGGGCAATACTATCCCCTGGTGGGCGCTGGCATATCCCAAACCAAAAAACCCAGTCTTTGCCACCGAGTCAATTTGGACTCATAACGACCCTATGGGACCGTGTAGAAGAGCCTCCGTCAGTTTCCAAGGCTGTAACCCTTGACAGGATTAGAAAATGCCATCTTTCTCCCTCAGAGCACCTTGGCCTTTCACACTGTTGACCTTGAGATTAGCAGCTCAACGTGCAGCCACGACACCGTCACGGCTCCCTCCTGGTTAGAGGACAAACATGTTGAATTGCCAGGAGTGTGCTGGGCCTTTTACTATTTTTCTGAAAAGGGGCGATAGGCCAAATAAGTTTGGCAACCTCTGGATTAGAGGAATGGAAACACTACTTTCAGTTTTCAGATCTAAATGAAGGATATAGTTTTGTTTGATAGAGCTTTCTAGGACCTTTTGACAATAATTTTTAACATACCCTTGGAGATCAAACCCAGGTCACCTTCATGAAAGGCAAGAATTCTACCGCTGGACTTTGTAACCAACAATCCAAACCCACCGCTGTCCAGCTGATGCCGACTCATAGGTGAGCATCATCCTTATTGCTAAGCCGCGCTAAGATGTTGTGGGGCCTTCTACTCCTCCCAGCAGTATGGAGAATTAGCCTGCCATTTTGATATATGAGAAAGTGTCATCTCATTCTTGTATTAATTTGCATTTATTTAATTATAAAAAAGAATCTATGAATTTTGTTGAATATATATACTGATGATTTGTAGTTCTTCGTTTGTGCATCATTTATTTGTGTCCTTAGTCCATTTTTCTATCGAAGGATCATTTTTCTCATTTACTTATAAGTGCTCTTACTATATTAAAAGTATTAATTCTACATCACTCATTTTACAAATATTTGCCAATTAGCCATTTATCTTGGGTCTTTTGGTGAAAAATTTCATGTCTTCAAATCTATAAATCTTTTCATGTGGTTTTGCCCTTATATTATGTAAAACAATCATTCATAAAACACGGTCATATAGACATTCATCAATATTTTCTATTACATTACTTTTATGGTTCCATTTTTTAAATTTAAATTTAATCTACATAGAATTAATTTTAGTACAACATATGAAATAAGCACACTATTTGATTGTTTTCCCAGATATTTACATGATTAGAACAATACAACAAAAATATAATCAACTCTTTGTTCATTGGTGTGATTTTTTTATCTTTAGTACAGAAAAATAATTTCCTCATTATATATATAATATTATTTAAAATATATATGACCATAGAATAAAAAGATTGAATAACAAAGGCATATATTAAAAGGGTTGGGGAGTGATTCCTTAACAGAGATTAAAAAATAATAGAACTCTAAATATGGTAGTTATTTTTAATTCTTACCAAAATTTGAGTGTGAGACAATGAATATAAAATAGTTTTAAAACTAAAGTCAATATGAAATTAAACCATAAAATAAAAATTCCAAAGTTCTTCCTTTCATCAAAATCTAGTTCACTCAATTTCTTGAAATGACTTTTATGAAATAGAGAAAATTGATTGGAAAGAAAATTTGCCAGTGTTAAGCTTGAGCAAGTAATTGAGTTTCTGGCTTTAATGGCATCTTATTAACTTTCTTGAAATATTAATCAAGGAAAGTTAAACATCAAAATTCTTCTCTTTTTAAGGGCGTTCTCATTCTTGCTATTAGTAGCTACAAAAACTAATGAAAACATTTAAAGATTTTTATTAGAGAAATTTTCAAATGCATGCAAAAGTAGAGAAAACAGAATAATAAATCTGTTGTACAAACCACCTAGTTTTAACAGTTATTTACTTCTTGGTTAGAGCTCTGGGTTGATCATAAACACAAAGCAATTATCATTGTGAAAAAATGTAAATCATTTTCTTAAAACCCTAAAATATTCATTAGTGTTCACAAATCCTCAATTGTATACATATATGTGTGTGTGTGTATAGTTTTGTTTATAGATGGGTACTTAAATAAGGCATGTACATTGTATATTGTGTCATATTATTACAGACTTTTATTGTGATGACTTGCATGTTGCTATGACGCTGGAACCTATACTAGTGTTGTTTCAATTACCAGCAGGTCCTCGCTGGATAGATTTCAATGATGCTTTCAGACTAAGATAGACTGGGAAGAAAGACCTGGCCCCTTCCTGCCAAAAATTAGCTAATGACAATCTTATGAATAAATAAAATCCGTTCCTGGGGCCAACTTGTTGGCAGCTAGCCACAACATCTATATAGTGTTTAACAAAGCAAAATTTCCTCTCAAAATCTGTTCTTAAAAAGGAACCAAGCAAGAACAGAGCATTTAGTTTAATTTTTTATTGGAGCCTGGTTTATAAGACTTCTATAATTACTCTTCGGGCTGCTAATCTCAAGGTCTACAGTTAAAAAATCACCAGCCACTCTGTGGGAGAAAGAGGAGGCATTATAGTCTTACAAAGAATCTCAGAAGCTCATCCGAACAGTTCTTCTACCCTCTCCTTTGGGTCACTCGGAAGCATCATTTCAATCTACAGAATACAGACCTCCTGAAGTTACAGGAGCGTTATCAAACTGATCCCAGAGAAATTATATTTTTATAGGAAAAGTAATAAAAGACTTTAACAAGCAACACACAGGCTACTGGTACAAATCATTTGAGGGTCTGCATTGCATGTTTCAAGCAACTGGTTGTACCAGTAGCCTGTCATTGATTTTAGATGGATTGCACTCTTTCTGTTCCTGTAACCACGTGTTCACTGCCATCCAGTCTATTCCGCTTCCTATAGAGGCACCAAGAAGGTACTTAGGAACTATTCAGGCAGTGACCCTGAGGGATGCGCCAGATTAAGTTCTTGACTGCTAGTGGAATGGTTGAGGCCTTGAGACCTCCCAGGCAAGTCTTAAAAGAGAAGCCAGGCAGGATCCTTTGAAAGGATTTAAAAGTTCTATGGAGCCATGCCATATGACTCTTGTTTTTTTAACATATTCTTCGTCTAGGTAGATACAATTCTACTTTGCACACCAAGGACATCATGAGTTGGAATTGAATCTTAGAAGCAACAGTTGTTCAGGGAAGGGTAATGAAGTCTTATGAGACAGAGTTAACATTTCAAACAGAAAGAAGTATATGAAAATGTAAATATAGGAAATACATATGGAATGCAGCATATTTTATCTAAATAACAGGAATGTCATTTGAGATTCAATTAAGAGGTATTGGTACTAGCATTACACTTCATCCATGAACAGGTCTATATTATACAAAGTAGGACTAAACACACATCTCCAAGCGGTGGATGACTACACACAATTTTCCCCAGAGTACACTTGTCTTCGTCTCCTTTGGGTGCCTTCAAAAACAGGTCCAATCAATAAACATCCTCTACTAGACAGAGAAGTCAGCTCAGAAATTTAAGGTGACTGATTTTCTGAATTTCAAAGGAATTATCTTGGTAGATTTTCTCTCAAGAGACAGGACAATCACGAGGCCTTATTATTAAATTTTAAGAAAATTAAAAATTACACTGGTGAGGCAATGGTCAGGAAAATTGGGGGTAACAAGAGCTATCCTACAAAAAGTTAATTGTGAAACCTTGCTCCTCCATCCACCCTTCAGCCCAGATCCTACCAAGGTTGTTTTGTAAAAAAAAGTTAAATGCATAGCTTTGAAAAAAAAGTCCAGTTTTGGGGGTACCCCTCAAAGATGTACATCCTTAGTGCATTTTTTATGTTTTTAGTGTATTTTCAATATATTTAAATATAAGTTGAAGGAGTACCTTCTATTTTTGCCACCTGATCTAACTTAAATTTCAGTTAAAATTTTATATTGTCTAAGAAAAACTTCCCTACTCTGCCAGACAAAATTAATCTGTTTCTATAGCCATACTCATACTCTCATAGCAAATTCATTCTAGCTCCAATGTAGCATTTATCACTGTCTGCCTTAGATAAGATATTTATGTTTCCATCTGCCCAACTATGTTATGGGTGCAGTGCAAGCTGATAGCATTTTTTTAAAATCATTTTGAACTCTGATACAAAGAGACTTTATAAAGGAGACATTTAATAATGTTGGTTAAATGGAATGAAACCCATGAAAAATTACTTGGGAAAAACTCAGTCTTTTAAAACTTTGCTTTGATGACTTTTTACCGCAAAAATTATTTCCCAATGGACAGGAAATTGCTTGCTCTTTTTATATCAAGCTAGAGTTTATTTGAAAAAGCAGTGTTTTAAAACATTTCGATTTCAGAGGTATCAAAAGTTAGTTTCAGTAGCATAAATAGCTTTTGATAATGTATTTTGTTATGGAAGCTATGCTAACAAATATTTTCATTTCATTCAGATAAATGCCTATGAATTAAATTGCTATCTCATAGTGTAAGTGTATGTTCTCTATAAGAAATCATCTAATCTTTTTCTACAAATATTTATAATTTTACCCACCAGTCATCTAAGTGTATAAGTTCTAGTTGCTCTATACCTTTGCCAATGTTTGCTGTAATAGTCACTTAATTTTTTACCATTTTAGTACATGTGAAATGGTATCTGATTGGAATTAATCTGTTTCTTTGATGACTAATGATTTCAGAATTTCTTAATCTACTTATTGGCTGTTCATTTATCTTCTGTTGTAAAGTGTCTGTTTAAGATTTACACCCACTTTTACACATATATGTATTTTAAACCCCTGCAATTCAATAACAAAGCAAAAATCTAGAATTCTTGATCTGATTTGTTTTATAACAAATTATATGTATTTATAACAAATTATATATGTATAAAATAGGTGTAAGGCCCTATTTAGTCATAAATGATATAAACACTCTCTCCCAGTATGTAACTTATCTCTTCATTTTTAAATAGAGGATTTGATGAACAGTTTTTCTATTTTGTTTATATTGAATTAGACAATTTTATTTTTTTTATGACTTTACAGTTTTCGATGACCTATTTAGTAAATCTTTGCTAATCTAGCTCATGGAAATATTATTCTAGAAGCTCTGCTAGAAGCTTTGTAGCCTAACTTCTATGTTTAGATTTTTGATTCAAATATGATTAGTTCTTTGGGGGGGCTGTATGAGTTAGTAATGATGGTTTATTTTTATTTCTCTATGCTATAAACACTTCTCAGAACCATTTGCTGAGAAAACTTCATTTCCCTGTTCAACTGCTGTAGTGTTTTTAAAAACTTAGTCGAAGCAATTTGTGGACCCCAGACTCTATTGTTTTGATATATTTTCAACCTTAAGCCAATAACAATTTGGCTTGATTTCTTTGGCACTATAGGTAAGTCTTGAAATCAGTCATTAAAAAATTCCTCAAAAATGTTCTTATTTTCCAGAATTGTATAAAAAGTTTTTTCCCATCATATAAAAAGTTTTAGGTCTTTTGAATTTTCATAACATTTTAGAATTTGCTTGACAATATGCTTTTTTAAATTGCTGCTGTGATTTGGAATGAGGTTATGTCGAATCTTTATACCAATTAGTGCTAAACTAACATTTTAATTCTATGAAGTCTTCTGCTCCATCACATTTATTACTATTTGAATATTTCATTTGTTTCTGTTATAATTTTTAACGTTCCCGAAGGGGTAGAGAAGCCCTGGAAAGGAAGCCCTGGTGGTGCAGTGGGTTAAGGGTCAGGTTGCAAACAACAAGGCTAGCAGTTCAAACCCACCAGTCAGTGCTCTGAAGAAAGATGAGGTTGTCTGCTTCCCCAGTTTACAATCTTAGAAACTCTGTGGGGCAGTTATATTCTATTCTATAGGGATTTTATGCATTGGAATTGACTTGATAGCAGTGAATAGGATCTTTATAATTCCCTTTACTTACTTTGGGTTGAATTTTGATAGAATCCAATTTAACAATATTTTCCCCCATACCCTTCCTCCATTGTTAAGCTGTTTGAGGCAAGAACAAAATACAGTAGAACCCCAGACCTCGACGCTAATTTGTTCTAGAAGGAGCGTCCAGATGCGATGCAGTTGAGTTCCAAATCAATGTTTCCCATAAGAAAGAATTGAAAACGGATTAATCCGTTCTCAACCACCAAGTTTTTACCCTAACCTTGCCTTTTTATACAAAACATTACACAGAAATTTCACAGTAAATAAGTTCAGAGTTAAATAATATAATTCAAATATGAAACACAACATTAAAAAGTTTCTAACCACTACAGTGTGGCCCCTACCCTGAGATCGATGAGGACCTGGATCTGCGGACACGGAGGTGGGGAGGAGGCGTGGAGAGAGTCATTGTGTGGAAGGGGAAGCCCCTTCCATCAAATCAACTGGTAGCTGCTTTTCAGTAGGTTTTTTCCTTCTTTGCCTTTTTTTCACCAGGACCTGGCTGGCATTTTCTTATAAAAAAAAAATCTGTCTCGTGTGGTCTGCTGTCGGCGATTCCTTAACTGTTTTCTAAAAGGGTTTACTAAATTATCATCAACAATCTCGATAGCACGGTTAACCGGTTCCTCATCATGATGATTCTTTTCAAAAAAAACTCTTTTTAGGATCCATGGTTGTTTTTTTTTAATCTCAAAACAGTACAAAAAGCCACAAAAACTAATAAAATTATAGCAAAACGCTTGGAACACAGCCACAAAGGTTTAAACAATACGAACTAACAACGCCACCTAACGCTGAGTACTGACGGAAACACGAACTGCTTTTGTTTACAAAAATCACGTGCATCGGGCCAGATTCCAATGGTTTGTTCGAGCTCCGATGCAAAATTTTCTTGACATTTTGAGTCAAAATCCGATTATGTCGAGTACCAATAAGGTTGAATACCGGGGTTCTACTGCATCCTGTTGGCCCTGCAAAACTTCAGCAAATTATTTGTTATACGAGTTGTGGGATGCATAATTGGAACATCCCCAATCCTCCAGAATTGCACAAAATATTTGCATTATTTATAGACTACTTTATAACAAATTATCCCAAAGATTCTTGTCTAATAAATGAGATGAAGGGTAGTGTGTGTGTGTGTGTGTGTGTGTGTGTGTGTGAAGAGGAAGATATAAAAAGAACCAAGCCAAACTCTGAATTCTGACTCATAGCGACCTTTCATGGCAAGGTATAACAGTGGGGTTTCCAAGACTGTAACTCATTTTTCTCTCTGAGCATTTGTTGGGTTCAAACTGCTGACTTTGGGGTTCGCAGTTCAACTCCTAACCACTATCATGCCAGGGCTCCTGGGTAAGCTATGTAAGCAAGGGTATAATTAGAAACAAGAATGCAGGAGGAGTGTGGTAAATCAGGAAGAGAAGACATGTGGAGGCAGCCAGAGTACATGCCGTTCACATCCCCAGGTGTGTGATTTGGGAAAAGTACCTCCTGAGCTCTAGTTTCCTCATCACAAAATACGGTAGCCCTGCCACACTCTCTCGGACAAATGTGTATGCTTAAGTACAATGATGTATGCAAAACTTGAGTTGAAGCCAGTCATCTATGAGGAGTTCCAGGGATATCATTCCTTTGACTCTCACTATCTTTTGAAAATGCCTAGTCACTCTGTTGGTTCTCAGGGTAGGACTGGGGATGTGTGGAGGGAGGTAAAGTGTTCGCAGAGGGCAGTCTGTTTTAGCTGCAACCAGAACGTGAACTCCTGTTTACCCCAAACCAGTTCCTGTAGAGTTGAGTCTGACTCGTGACAACCCCGTGCGTTTCGGAGTAGAACTTATCTTCACACAGCTTTTCATTTTTATGACCTTTCAAAAGTAGGTTTCTTGGCCTTTTTTCCAAATGGCCCCGGGTGGATTCAAATGACCACCCGTTCAGCTAGTTGCTGAACCTTTAGCTCCAGGTGACACCCAGGGACTCAGAAACTCCTATTAATGTCTACAGAAACCTACAAATTAAATTACTGTTATAGTAGCCAGATACAAATCTATTTACCATGTTTTGGGGGTTAATTTTTTTGTTGTTGTCGATAATCTATATCTAGCCTCTCTAACTGATGATTTGATCATTTTTTTAAAACCGCCAATTTGGTCCTTTTCTTGGTTTTGTGAATAACGTTTTATTGGAGCCAAGCCCCTCTGTCATGTGTGAATTTTCTATGACTGCTTGTGTACTGTAATGACAGAGTTGAATACAGTACTTGTGACAGGGATGGTCTGGCCCATGAAGCCTAAAATATTTCCTATCCGCACATTTTCAGAGAAAAAGAATCATCTACTTCTGGACTATACAGATAAAACTATGGCTAAACCACTGAGAGTAAATTAGGCATTTTGAGTGCTTTCCATGCTTATTATTAATCTTCATTATTAATGGAGCCACCTTTTCTTGCTTCTGCTTGAAAAGCGCTACTGAGACAAGCTCAAAGAAAGGCCAGCTGAAAACCCAACGAGCAAGCTCCTAGTGCTATCAGATCATTAACGATCCCTGCCTCAGAGTGGTTATGAGTCCGAATTTACTGGAAAGCATTGAGTTTTTATGGTAATAATTGGCCCAATCCTCAACTAATGACCATCAGTATTAAACTTACTACTAAGAATCTTGGTTTTATGGTGCTGTTCCAAGTGCTAGATATTTCTATGTATCACCGCATTGCACGTTATTGTCTAATTATCTACCTAAACTAACAATAATAAAAGAAGACACCCGGATTTATTTCAGCTAGAAATTAGATTTCTCCTTGGTCTGAATATTTTGATAGAAATTAAAATAGAAAAACATCAAGAAAAGAGAATTCATAATGTAATTTACATGCCAGGAAGTTGTGTCAAAAAGCTTTCTTTAAAAGATTGCCAGTTTAATTTGGGGAGGCAGGAAAAGAGGTGAATAATTTTAAATATTCTTTTCTTTATAACAACAAGCTATGCTTAATTAAGGAGACAAAATATTGATTTGCAGAGGCAAGCAGAGATAAATGCCTAATAAAATCATTTTCTTAGCTCTGAGTTAACAGACCAGCTGGCTTAAACTGTGGGTGATACACAATTAAAACTGAACAAAAGACTTGAGATTCTTGCTTATTTGGCTTCTTATTCCTTTCAATGTGGCCCAAATCACAACCCTGCCATCTTCTCTGAATAATAAATCAAGCAGAAATTCACATGTGACCATAGTTTAATGCTGTATCTTCTAAAGATAAAAGTGTAAATGTATGAGTCACTAAAAATAATGATGTCCTATTAATTATATAGTAATAAAGAAGAAAATTCAATAGTTAAAGGTGATAGGCTATTATTACAGCTATTTGGACTGAACTGATTCATTTCCAATCAGGGCAATACCATCTAATAATTGGCTCATGTTTTTCTGTCTTTTTACCTATTAGACCCTCAAATATGTAGAAAAATTGAGTATCTACTCTTACAACTCAGAAGTAGGTAACGAATGCATTTATTTGCATTATCACTAGTAATTTAGAGTATACCACACTCTCCCATCTGTTTATGTATTTAATTATATCAGTGATTCTCAACCTGTGGGTCCTGACCCTTTTGGGGGTCGAATGACCCTTTAACAGAGTTCACCCAATTCATAACAGTAGCAAAATTACAGTTATGAAGTATCAACAAAAATAATTTTATGGTTCGGAGGAGTCGCCACATGAGGAACTGTATTAAAGGTTCATGGCATTAAGAAGGTTGAGAACCACTGCTTATAGGAACTTGTGTTAGTCTGGTTTGACTAGAGAAACAAATTCATAGATACTCATATGTGTATAAGAAAGCTTTTTATACAAGAACAATTGAATATTGAGAAAATATCCTAGCTCAGTCCAACTCAAGTTCATAATTCCATTATTAGCCCATATATCTGATATCAATCTACAAATTCCTCTTCAGACTCATGTAAGACATGCAATGACACCAAATGCAGGAAGATCACAGGCCAGTGGGTGGAGAGTCTTGTGGATCCAGTAGCGGTCTAAGCATCTCAGCACTGGCATGGGTCTCCAGGTGGCTCCTCCAGCTCCAGGGCTCTAGCATAGCTCCATGTGTCTTGTAATCAATAATACAAAGCAGAGTGTCCATGTATCTGGCCTCCAGGGAGCTATTTATCTCTGTGGTGCCTCCAACTGAGGTCATCAAGCTGAGACTTGATTGACAGGCTTGACTCCACCCCTCCACAAGTTGACAGGAGATTAACTGCCATGAACATTAAAAAGAGAGCTTTATAAAATAATAAAAATATATTTTTTAAAAACAGTCTACGATTTCATAGTTTGTCCTTACATTCTGAACATTGCTGATTGTTTAGCTACTGTTTAACTTAATTTCTTTATCCTGGAAGTTTGGGCTAAAGGCTTGATTAGATTAAAAACAAATCTTTTAGGCAAATGTATTTTGAAACAATGTTGTAAACTTCATTTTTCATCAATAAACGTATAATATCAGGGTACCCTAATGTTAGCAATGTTAAGTTTGATTATATAGTTGATCTGACAACCATCATTGTGAAAATATGTTTTCCTTTAGCAATGTGTGCATACCATATGTTTCATCATGGGCCCAACTTCTATGTATGACCTGTAGACCCAAGTTAAGTCCTTCATTGGGGATTTTGTTCTACGATTTCATATGCATGTTAAATGACTTTTGTGAAGTAAGTCTTTTTCTCCTAAATATTTGCTCAAGTCCTTGTTATGCCAGCTTTACCTAGTTGAAGTATAATTATGCTTGCATGAACTCTAAAACTTTTACCAGATTGGATAGTAAATTACAAGATAAAGTTAAGTATTCTTGTTGGTTGCAGTGGAATCGATTCCAACTCATATCAAAAGCAGAACCACTCCTTACAGATTTCCAGGCTGCTCCTTTCAGAAGCAGATCGCCAGAGCTGTCTCCTGAGTGCCTCTGTGTGGGTTCAAGCCATCAGCCTTTTGGCTTGAATTAGCTACCCTCTACCTTTCAGTTTCAGAATCATTATGATGCCTGTGTTTATTTACTCAGTGATTCATAATCTCTTATACCTTTTGTGGTAAAATGAGTTTCTTTTGCCTTGATTCTTTGGAAAAACAAGTTGATAGATTTCCACCACTACCACGGTCACACACACACACACACACACACACACACACACACAATCCCTCCTCCCCTAATACACACACCCCATGTCCTGAGCAGTAATCTTTGCCCTAATTTCTATCCCAGGGAGTTTGTTACTTTTGTACAGAATGATTAGCATTTCATGGATAAATTGTAAACAACTCGGGCTCATACTTTTTGCTTAGCCCTGGGCAGTGGTCTGCCCTGTGATTGGCATGCACTTTACAGGGATTGGTCAATAGATGATGCAAATAATATGAGTTGTAGCCAGGCACACCAACTATGCAAATGATGTGCCTGTGGCCTATCAAAAGAACATTGGTCAATTTATGGCCCTGAAGAAGGGAATGTGCCTTGAAATTGATAAGGGGTTGTACACATATTTGCTGCTAGCACACCCACTGAACACACAGAAAGAAGCAGGAAGATGAGCAGCAGGAAGGAGGAAGAAGACGCAGAGGAAGAGAGAGGCACATCTGTCAAGTGCGAGGACACTGAATATAGTGGTATGACTGGAAATTCCAAGCTGCAGAGCCTGCAGCCACAGGCAGCAGGACAAAGAGGAATGTAAGCTCAGGGCGAGGAGAGGAAGCCTGTCCTGAAAAAGGCAAACTGATATGGCCGAGAGACCTGTCCCACATGCTTCCTAATCCTCAACCCACGTTGTGCCTTGTTGTCTTCTTAATAAATCACAACTCTGAGAATGGTCAATAAGTTCTCCACAGCCATTGCAATTGACTATTGAATAAAGAAGAGAAGTAGAGCATCATGGGAGGGTGTACAATTGTAGCTGACCTCCCCTCACGTAAATCACTCTTGGCTAGCCTTGATTTGTATAATCTCCCTAGAAATAAGAGAGGTGCTGGCGATTCCATTCCCCACACTGTACTCACTCCTACGACTCACTGCCATCGAGGTAATGCTGACTCACAGCGCCCCTCTGTGGGCTTTTCAGACTGTCACTGTTTATGGGAGTAGAAAGCCCAGTCTTTCTCCGCATACCTGCTGGGCGTTTCAAACTGCCCACCTTGTGGATCGCAGCCCAAAGTGTAACCACTAAGCTATTACACCATCACTTTATACTTTTTGATATCCAAATGTTTACACTGAATAATTGTAGCAAAAATCCCCTTTGGTATGAAAACCTTAGCGTATTAAAGTTTCAAATTTGGCTGGCGTGACTCAAATCTGCTTGCTGTGTCCTTTTGACAAACTGTAATGCTGTCTGAATGAATTTTTGCTTTCTGGAACCATACAATATTACAGCTTCATTTCGTAAGGTCTATGTCCAGACCTGAATTTAACAATTTCTGCTAGGGCGTATGATTTCTTTTAGTAAGAAACAAAATTTAGAAACCCAGATCTGAATGCCAGGAGTAGTCAATTTTACTTGGGTGTTATTGCATTCAGAGTACTCCAATGAATAGTGCTAGCATACATCTAAATATAGATACATTTAAATCTATTTTCTGTTATTATTGCTGATTCAAATTTAAGATTATGATTTTTTCTTAATTTCTTTGACTGTGTATTTATATTATTTTCCATGCACTGTAAAGCATAATTTCAATAAACATATTTTATGCACATAGATAGTTACATGCATAAAATTATTAAAATTAAAATGTGAATATGTTTATTTATAATAAAACTCTGAGTAGGGTTTAAGATTTTTGTTTCTGTTCCTATTAAATATGTTTTACTAAAGATATGTAGTCAAAATATTAGATACAAAGTCATTTGAACATTTGCCTGGTTAAAAAAAGCAGGCAAATTAAAAAAATCAAATGATAAAAAGGAAAGTATTTTTAGTTTATATAAAACATGAAGAATTAACATTCCAAACATAAAAGATGTACTATTAACAGAAAAACATTTATAAAAAAAGATATGGTAGAAATATAATTAGATATTCACCAAAAATATAAATGAAAGTCATTCAACTTATGAAAATAGACTTAACCTTTAATTGTAGAAAGTTAAATGGAATTAAAACTTTTCTGAGGTACTGATTTTACTTGCCAAATGGACAAAATTTCAATGAAGAAACAATAACTGAAATATCTTTAAATATTTGCAAATGAGGCAACAGTTTTTTAAATTACATTTATGTCAGAGAAAAAGCCACAAGAGAAATTAGAAAATATTTTGTACTAGATGACTACATCTACTTGTTTTCTGTCTGCTTAAGTGTAAAGAAAACTAGTGTATTTCAAAATTTGCGGGATGCAGCTACAGCAGTATTTTCAGAAAAATAAATATTTATAAATGCTTATATTACTAAAGCAGACTCTGTGTTTTTTAACTTTTATCTTAACAAATTAACAGAGAAAGAGAATAAAACCCAAGAAAGTTGAAGAAAGTAAATAGTAAATAGAACAAGCAAGTAAAACTGAAAGTGAATAAAATATGAAAATTCAATTAAAATTACAAGCTGGTTCTTTGTAAATGTTAAAGAACTGGTAAACTGCTAGTAGATCGCTGAAGGAATTAAAAAGAGATGTCACTATTGGTCTGGCAGTCATTGAATATATTGATAAGGGAATATGATAATCACATTTATTTTAATAATTTTAAAATTAATTTGAGAATTTAAATGAATTGGATAAAAATCCTTGGATAAATTTCCAAAAGTGACTCATAGAGGCCAAGATCAAAGATATGGACTAGGCAGATATCCTATCTAGATCATTGTTTCCTACATTGGGTGATACCACCCCCAGTGGAGAGTGGTGGAATGATACAAAGGGATCATTCCTTAAAGCAGATTGTTTGTCCTGGATCTTAAGGAATACTACAAAAGTCTTTCATTGCCAAGGATTGCTGAGTGATTTCCTTTCTGAAAAGGGATGATAGGTCAAATAAATTTGGGAACCTATGATCTAGACCATCTACAACAAAGACTCAAGAAACCAAGTGAAATGAATATACTGTAGATAATAATCCAGACACTCCTGGAGCCTACAGCTTCAAAAGAAAGGTTAACGAAGGAGACCAACTGTCAATGAGAGCAAGAGGCTGAATGAAAACAATTAATAAGGAGGCATAAAGAACAATAAAACTTCCAATCCGCATACCATGGCCATTTTGAATGATTGAAAGCAACATTCAGATTGGAACAGGATAACTATCTACTCATCCCAAGACTGCACTAACATCCATACTGGTGATCAGTAGAGATGTGTGTTCTCCCCCACACCTTGCACAGCCTCCCGGTGACCAGAAACACAACTATCCCACCTCCTACCTGAGCAGCTGGTCATCTCCCTGCACCATTGCCAGTACTATGGTTTTGGGGGAAATTTTTTTTTTTAATCTTTCTCTCTTCCCTACTTTCTGTTCCCCTTCCTTCCCACCTCTGCTTTTCCATCCTTTGCTTTCTTGATTAATAGGAGCTAGCCACACTCCTCCCCAGTCAGCGATGCATAATCTCACAGAACAAGCTCTGTGTTCTGGATGCAGCAGTGTTGGGCCACTAATGTTTTCACCAGTATTGGTTTGCTCCTCTCTCTCTCTCTCTCTCTCTCACACACATAGTTGCTGTGTTCTTTGTTCTTTGCTCCTGCTCTTCTTTTTCTTTCTCTCTTGTTTCTTTTTCAATTCCCATCCCCATTTCTTCCCCTCTCCTACCAGCCTGTTGCCTGAGCCCCCTATTCCGGGTGCAGCCATATTTGGCAGCTAATCCTTGTGCCAGCACTATGCCACTCTTTAGCCCCCTCTCTTTTACTTTCTGCTGAATTATTTTTCTTTCCACCCCAACCTTTTTTCTTTTTTATTTCTCCCCCTCTTTTGATACCAGCTCATTCCAGACACAACATGTTGGTAGCTAACTTGGATCAATATGATACCAATTTTCCCCCCATCATTTTTTCTTGGATTCCCCACAGATTTTCCATTTTTTCTTCCTCTTACTCCTATTTTTCTCACAAGTCCCCCTAGCAGTGAAGAGCTCAAGACCCTATCTAGCCATACCCGTCACACTCACTGCCTCATGCAGGGGCCAATTGCCACCATATACTCTAGCACCACAAGTGTGATGAGAGATGGAGATAAACATTCCGTCAGCTGCCCTCAGACACTCTGCACAACCACCAGAGACTTTCACCTTCACTCTTACATGTACACTACCAAATCCACCTAAGGAAAAGTAGTGAGTGTCCCAAAGTTGCCAAAACTAGTGAAAAAGTAGTGCACCTGCCGATTTCCCCAAGTGTACATATGCGGAACACAAAACAATACGCAAAAATCAGGGTGATGCAAAGCACCATGCAGTCAATAAATTAATACATTAACACCACAGTGTTTCAGAGACAATAAACTACTTCAAATCTCACAGAACAACCATTACAACAAGAAAAACAGGATAAGAAGGCTAAAACAAATGATTAAAATACTATCCCAGAAAATCTTTTGGAAGAAGAAATTCTACAAGTATTTTCATAGGGTAAGAAATAATACAGGATAAAAAATACCTGATAAGGAATTCAGAAGATTTATAGTTAGATCCTTTAAGTAAATTAAAGAGGTAAAGGAAACCATATACAAATCAAAGGAATAACACAAAAAACTAGAAGAATTCAAGAAGACAGAATAAAGTCAAGTTAACAACTTAAATCAGAATTTAGAGATTAGATGTTAACAGCAAGTAGAAATTCAGAAGATTAATAGTACAATTTCATAAATAGATAATGTATTATAAAAGCAAAAAGTAGAATTGAATAAATGGAAGATATAAACAAAACAAATTCACTGTCATTGGGTTAATTCTGACTCATGGCAACCATATAGGACAGAAGAAAATTAATTGCCCTTTTAGGTTACTGAGGATGAAAATCTTTCCAACCAAATCTAACCCACTGCCTTCAAGCTGACTCAAATTCAAAGTAACTCTATAGGACAGACGAGCACCACTCCTGTGGACTCCTGAGAGTCTTTCCAGAATTAGAAAGTCTTTCCAGAATTAGAAAGTCTCATCTTTCTCCTATGAAGCAACCAGTGCTTTTGAACTGCTGGCCATGTGGGAGTGGACAGTGTGTTCAACTACTAACGTTGAGGTTAGCAAGCCTACATGTCACCCGTTTCACCACCAGGAATCCTTTCAGATAGAATGAATGAAATCAAAGACACATTTCCTAATAGGAATCTGTTCCAGGAACAATCTGAAAAGGAATAACAACAACAATAATGAAAGCCTCAGAACTCCGTGGAACAACAACGCCAAGAGAGGACTAGCATGCTCGTGTTCGGAATGCCAGAAAAGGAAAAAAACCAAGGCCCCAAACAAACGAAAACGCTGAAAATCTTGTGCAAGATTTCCTAAAAGAAAACATTCCTAATATAAAAGACAATTAGATATTTACTTTTAAAGCTTAAGAAATCCTAAATACAATAAAATGATTAAAAAATAAAAAGAACTATCTTAGACATCTTTATGTCTAAGTAAAAGGGGTGGGGTGGGGGTGGGGGCTAGAAATCCTAAATAGACTATATCCCCAAAGAAAATCATAAATATATTTCATAATCAAACTTTCTAAAGACAAAGACGAAAGGAGAATTTTGAAAGCAGCTCTGGAAAAATGAAAAGACACCTGCAAAAGAAAATCAGTAACCCCTGAAGTCCTATTCCTGGCAGAAGGCATGCCAGGAAAGCAGGGACGGGGGTAGCATACATACAACCCTGGAAAAAAATAAAAATGCTAAGAACTAAACATGGAGTCCCTCAAATTCAATAGGGAAATTAGAGCACTTCCAGATAAAGAGAAACTTGCAAAATTTAAAACAATCTTATATTAGATAGTAAAGAATGTTCTTCAGAGTTAGAACCAAGAACAGTAGACAGCAACCAGCTATACCTAGATAACACCCCACACATCGAAGTACCAGAAATAAAATAACCTAATAACACTGAAGACCACTCACAGCCATTCAGTCAATTCTGACTCATAGAGACCTTATCGGGCAAAGGAGAACTGCCCCTGTAGGTTTCCAAGTTTATAAAACTTTACAGGAGTAGAAAGCCTCACCTTTCTCCCAGGGGGGTGCTGGTGAATTAGAACTGCAGTTAACAGCCCAATGCACAATCCACTACGCTGACAGGGTTCCTTACATACGACATGAGAAATGTCAATTTGTCAACAATGACAACAACAAAGAATAAAGAGGGACTAAATGAAGCAGTTAAAGAACTTCCAAAGGAAGAGGAAGTCTCAGAAAATATTAAGATAAAACTATCTATTTTAAATGTTGGAAGAGAGTAATGAATCACAAGATAATCTCAAAGAAAATTTATAAACTTTATCACCGAAATTAAAAAAAGAAAATCCCAGTTTCAGTAAACTTCAAATTGCGTGACAAAGGAAATAATTAGAAAATAATAAATAAAATGAGCTCAGCATATAAAAATATGTAGAACAAAGAAGCTATCAATACCACACACAGACACAAACACACATACACACAAATGGAAAAAAGCAGCAAAATCAAAGGACTAAGTTCATACAATTGATAATTATAACAAATTAGGAGGATTTTTAAGAAAGGATGACCTGTGAATATTTTATCTATAAAACATGCACATTCACCCCAAAGACAAGACGGAGCTAAAAATCAGTGGGAAAAATAGCACAAGTACATCAAGTACACAGTAAGCAAAAGCAAGTGGGAATGGCAATGATACTTCTCAGCATTCTTAACAGAGGAAAATGCAAATCATAAGAATGAGAAAGAAAATGAGTGGTCTTACCACAGACTCAACTGTATTTTTTTCAAACCGATACACTTATTAAAAACATAGAATAATGGCTTTGTGCTCAAATATCATTGTGATTCTGTGCTGCCTTCCACAAAAGGTAACTAATTGTCATGGACTCTTGCCAGCTACATTCTGAACAGAAATAAAAAGTTCCATAGATGACAGCCAATACAGAACTATAACCAGACACTTACGATTAAGATTTGCTGGAAAATGAAGTGTGACATTTATAATTATATCAACACTCACAAAGGTCAAGTATTAGAGGCAAAAGGTGCAATATGACCACAAGAAGTCTTTTCACCTTTCCCAAGTAATTTTATACAGTCAGCCACCAGAAAATATATATGTTCTACACAAGTAAAATGTTGAGGTCCATTCCATTCAGAGTCTCATATCTCTCTGGGTCTCTCCAACTGTAGATGGAGTCAGGTTCTTCATGCCCTAGAGTCTCCTGTGATGCACATGTTCATGAATTCGCCGATTTCTTTAAGATCGATGGAGTGGCTTGCAGCAGGGCCACACAGATATGGAAGTTCCACTTGGAGGAGATCACATACTCCCACATCTTCTGCTTTGTTTCTTCAGGGTCCAGCTTCTGCGTGAGCCTCAAAACATCTTGGCTTGGCTTCAGCGACCCCTTAGAACTGACTTTGTAAAAAGGATAACAGAAAACTATGAAGAACTGTATGCCGATAAAGTTAGAAACCTAGAAGAAAGGGGAACATTTATAAATTTCCAGAAATATATCTGCCTACCAAACCAACCCAATCTGAGATAGAAATTTTTAATAAAGTCATCACAAAAGAAGAAAATATACACGTTATTTAAAGACAACAAATAAACAAACAAACAATCTCTCAACAACAAGAAGACCTAGATGGGTTTACTGGTGAATTCTGACTAATAGTCAAAGAAGAGCTGAAACCAATTCTAAATTATTCCAGAGCATAGAAAAGGATGGGATATTCCCAAACTCATTCTATGAAGCAAGTATAGCCTAATATCAAAACCAGGTAATGATGTCACGGAAAAAGAAGGCTATAGACCAATATCGCTCATGAACATAAATATAAACATTCTCAAAATCAACAGTATCAAAAAAATCATACATTATAAACACATGCAATTTGTGTTAGGTTTGTAAGAGTGGTTTAACAGAGTAATTGATGTAATATACTATATAAATGATACATAGTAAACAATATGATCTTGTCAATTGATTCAGGAAAGATCTTTGACAAAAGTCATCACCCGTTGCTGATTAAAAACACTTAATACAATAGGAATATAGAGAAAAGTACTCAATGTAATTAAGGGCATATTCACAGAACCAAGAGTCAATCTTATCCAACCTGCTGGAGAGAAGCGAAGATGATTTCCTTGCGTATGAGAACCAGACAAATTTGCCTTTGATCACCACTTCTTCTATTAAATATTGTGAGTCCAAGCAAAAACAATAAGTCAAGAACAGAGAATAAAAGGCACCCAAACTGGCAAAGAAGAAGTAAGATTATCTCTATTTGCAAGCGATATGATTATATACATAGAAAATTGCAGGGTTCAACAAGAATGATTCAGCAATTTGGCAAAGTACAAGATCAACATAAAAAAATAAGTTATATTCATCTGTGTTTATAAAGAGAACTCTGAAAATAACATCGGGGAAAAATTCCATTTATAAGAGTCACCCAAAAGATTATGTCCTCAGGAACAAATCCAATCAGTGACACAACAAAATTATTAATGAAAATGACAAACACTAATACAAGAAACATAAATATCTTCTACATAAATAGAAGGATGCACCCATGGATAGGGAAACAGCATTGTGAGAATGATAATATTATCCAAAGTGATCTACAGATATAATTAAATCCCAAACCAGATAGAATTATCAAATGTAATGTGATAGAACTTTAGATTAAAAAGGAAACATTCTGTATGAGCACAGAAGAAGAACAATATAGGAGACTTCACACTCACCAATATAGAAACCTAGTACTCAGCCATGGTACTGGTACCATAGGAAAGACATAGAACAATGGAACAGAATAGAGAACCCAAAATAAAACCATTCACCCACTGACAGTTCCTCTTTGACTAAAGTACTAATATCTGTTAAATTAAAAGAGGCTGTCTAACAAATATTGCTAGCATAATTGGATATGCACTTGCAGAGGAAAAATATGACTCATGTCTATTACCATAAAATTTTTTTTTAAAGTCTCAAGGTGGTTCTAAGACCTAAATGCAAAACCTAAAACTCTAAAGCTCATCAAAAAAGGTGGAGGAATTCTTAAGGGCTCTAATGCATTACATAAGAACATTATCCAACATATCTAAAAATACACAAAGAGCAGAAGGCAAACAAGATAATTGGGGCCTCCTAAAATTAAACATTATGTGTATTAAAAGACTTCAGCAAAAGATTAAAAAGAGCATTACATACAGGGAAAATATTTTTTGGCAATGAATAATGTCTTATTGGATAAGACATTAATCTCTAAAACGTATAGAAAAGGTCAACACAGCAAGAACAACAAAAGCAGTCCAATTAAATAAAAAAGTGATTTTTCAAAACTTGCATGCAGTCCCATTGCCTGTAGAATGAAGGTAGCTTGCTGACTGTGTCAGTCTGAATGAACTGGAGAAACAAATCTAGGGAGACTCATGTGTATAAGAAAGAGCTTTATATGCAAGAGCAATTTTACATAAAGAAAACATCCCATCCCAGTCTAGATCAAGTCCATAAGTCCAATGTTAGCCCATATGGCTGATACCAATCTATAAAGTCCTCTTCAGACTCATGAAACACGTGCAATGATGCCGAATGCAGGAAGATCACAGGCCAGTGGATGGGAAATCTTGTGGATCCAGTGGCATAGTAAGCATCTCAGCACTGCAAAGGTCTCTACGTGGGCTCCTTCAGCTCAGGGCACTAGCCTAACTCTGTGTGTCTTATCAACTGCAATGTCTCCCAGGGAGTGAGCGTGTGTCTCCCCCCCAATGAATTTATCCCCCAGAGCCTCCAGATGAGGTCATCAAGCTGTGACCTGGTTGACAAGCTAAACCCCACCCCTTCACTCTCAATACTCAAATTGACAACAGATTATGTAACTACCACACTAACCCCCCAAAAGTAAAAGAAGGCTCAAACATATACGTCACTACATAAGATATGCAGGTAGTCAGAATATACAAGGTGAAATGATCACAACCATTAGCCATTGCTGTTGTTAGGTGCCATCAAGTTAGTTTCAACACACAGCAGCCCTATGTAGAACGGAAAACTTACTGCCCCATCCTTTGCCATCCTCACAACTGTTCCTATGTTGGAGCTCAGTTTTGCAGCCAATGTGTCAATCCATCATTCATCAACGGCCTTCCTCTTTTTTTGCTGCTCTTCCACTTGACCAAGCGTGATGTCCTTCTCCAGGCACTTGGCTCTCCTGAGAACATATCGAAAATATGTAAGACCAAGTCTGGACTTCCTGGCCTCTAAGGAGCACTCTGGCCATACTTCTTCCAAGACAGACTTGTTTGTCCTTTTGGTAGTCCATGGTATTTTCAATTTTTTCACCAACACCACAATTCAAATGCATAATTCTTCCTTATTCAATGTCCAACTTTCACATGTATAGGAGGCAATTGAAAATACCAGGGCTTAGATCAGGCACACCTCAATTCTCAAAATAATATCCTTGCTTTCCAACAATTTAAAGAGGTCTTGTGTATCAGATGTACCCCAAACAATGCTTCTATTGATCTCTTGACTGCTGCTTCCATGAGTGCTGATTGGGGATCCAAGGAAGATAACGCCTTGAAAACTTCAGTCTCTTCTCAGTTTATCGTGATGTTAACTCTTGACCCAGCTTTGAGGATTTTGGTTTTCTTTCCATTGAGGTGTAGTCCATGCTGAAGACTGCAGTCTTTGGCCTTCATCAGCAAGTGCTTCAAGTCCTCCTTCCTTTCAGCAAGCAAGGTCGTGTCATCTGCATAGCAAGACTTGTTAATTAGCCTTCCTCTAATCCTGATGTCACATTCTTCTTCATATAAACCAGCTTCTCTGATGATTTGCTCACCATAGTACCTACTGAATAAGCATTGGGCATGAATACAACCATGACACACACCTAAATCATGCAGCATTCCTTTGTGTGTTCGCCCTAATGCCTCTTGATTCAACAAACAAGGTTGACATGAGCACAATGAAGTGTTATGGAATTCCCATTCTTCTCAAGGCTACCCATAGTTTATTTTTAGCAGTTAGAGAGGTATAAATCAAAACATCGGCGAAGCATCATTTTACACCAGCATTACTAATAAGGCTAAAAAACCCCCACAAAACAGCAATGATGGTAAGGCTGTGGCGAGATTGGAATGGCCATACACCCCTGATGAGACTCTAAAATGGTACAGTCACTGTGTGAAAAGAGTAGGCATTTTAGAAAGTTAGGAATATCATATGATCCAGGAATCCCACGGCTAGGCAAATGACAAAGAAATGACAAAGAGTCGTGACGCAAACCTGTGAACATCCATTTTCATTATTTATAAGAGCAAAAATAAATAAATAAATATACAGAATGGAAGCAACCTAAGAAAGAAAGAAAAAAGGCAAGACACTAAGGACGTTCCTTACGATATGCACGGAATTGATGTAAAATGAATAATAGACAAAAACAAGAGAGCCAAAACCCTAAAATTTCTAGAAGAAAACCTATGAGACCATCTTAAGGCTAATTATTTGGGGATATATTAAGTATTGATTTTTAACATTTTATATCTGATACCTCACGGAATTATATTATTGTGTGTGGTTATATTTTCACTGAGAGTTTGTACATTCAAGCACACTATCATAATTGGAACATAGGGAGCTTTACTTTTCTTTGGTAATCCTTATACATTTGCTTTTTCTGTAAGATTTCACTTAATGCTATGAGTAAATGGCAGTGGAAATGATAGCCTTCCTGTCTTGTTCTTGCCATTATGAGAATTCATCTAGTATCTTCTCAGAAATAAATGCTAGCGTTGGAATTGAAGAATACGCATATATGTCCATATACACACATAATCTTGTTAAAGAAGCATTCATTGAATCTTCATATGGATTTTTTTTCTAATTAGAAATTGAATTTTCAAATGCCTGTGAAGCACCTGGGGCGAAACACATATCATTTCATTTTCTGAAATATATTACAGTGCTGAATAATATTAATGGATTTTTCAAATGTTGAACTCTTCTGTATAAACATTTTTACATTACTGGGAAAAAACCCCACTTGGTCAGGGTATGTTATTTTTTAATGTGCTATTTAATTTTTCTTGCTAGTATTTTACTGGAGTTTTTTATTCATATTCATAAATTAAATTGGTTTGCAGTTGTCATTACTTTGGGTCCAATCTTAGAATTTAAATATTATACTCAACTCATAAAATTAATTTGGATGCTTTCCTTCTTTCAGTCTCATTTATTATATTCTTTATTATTTGTTATCAGCTTATGCTCTTGAAATGTATGTTTCTTGAGAGGCTATATGTCGCGAGCGACACTAGAATTTGCTAATGGCCATTCCACAGGGTTCCTGCTGTTGGTGGCATTGAATAGGTTCTGAGTCAGGGACCGTGTGCACAACCAAAAGGCACACTGCTCCTCCTATGCCATCTGACCAATCGATACGTGCGAGTCCATTGCTTGTCAATCCACTTCATTGAAGGGCTTACACTTTTTTACTGACCTACTTTACCAACCATGATGTCCGTTTCGGGAACTGGTCCCTCCTGACAATTTATCTAAAGAGCATGAGGCAGATTTTTGCCACCTTTGCTTCTAAAGAGCATTCTGACTCTACTCCACAAAGACCTATTTCTTTCTGCTTCTGAAACTCTATGATATAGTCGCTATTATTTGCTGCCACCACAATCCAAAGGCATAAACTATTCTGTGATCTTCTTTTATTGTTGTCTAGCCTCCAGATGGAAACGAGCCAGTTGAAAATATGATGGCTTCAGAGAGGCACACCTTAGTCCTCAAAGCGACACCTGTGCTCTGTAATGTTTTAAGTGGGTCTTTTGCAGCCGATTTGCCCAATGGAAATACTTTCTGATTTTTGATGGTTGTTTCCATGTTTGTTCATAGTAGATCCAAGTAAATAAAATCCTAGACACCGTCAATGTTTTTCTTCGTTTATTTGTTTTTCATGATGTTGTCCAGCTGTCATGATACTGGTTTAGTTGTGAGGATTTCTGTTTTCTTCACACTGAGTTATAATCCACACTGAAGGTTATGGTCTTTCATCTGCATCGGTAAGTGCTTCTTTGCTTTCAGTAAGCAAAATTGTGTTATCCGTCTATTGACGGTTGTTGATCCTTCCTCTAATCTGGATGAGGCATTTTCTTCATATTATCCAGTTTCTTGGATCATTTCCTCAGCATACAGATTGAATAAGTGTGGTGAAAAGATACCAACTTTATGTACAACTGATTTTACAGCACACAGGATAGTAACAATAATATATATTGTTCTGTTTGAATGATGCTTCTTGTTCTAGGGGCAAGTTCCACCCAGGCATGACTAAATGCTTTAGAATTTTGCATTGGAAACCTGGATTATTTCTGAGTTATTTCACAGCCAAGACATGCTTGTTGAAGAAAATTTACAAAGTATAAATTAGAAAACAATAAAATAAGGTTAATAAGAGTAATAATCTTTTATTCTATATTTAATATTTTCACTATATGATAAGGTAACAGAAATTTGTTTCTTAAATGTCTCTTTTTTCGGTATGATGTTGATCTGAGAAACCTAGATTTCAATTATTAATGTATTTTTATCTATTTTATGTTAAAACTATCTTAAATTTTTTGAGATACAAGTTTTGTGTAGTAAGTGAATTCTGTATTGTTGTAAAGGTCAACGTGGTCCTTTCAAGAGCTTGGAACCATCAAACCATGGTCCAACCAGATGCAACCATGAATATGGTAATATTTTTATGTGCAAAAATGGATTAAAATGAAGGATACCAACCATTCTGAGGGCCAGGACATTTGACTGAATGCTTCTTTTAGCCTCTCCTTTAAAAAGTAGATTGTATATTCATTGAACTTCATAGATTGTATATTCATTGTATATTCATAGAGTATACTCATGTATACTCTAGATATTAATGTTAGAATCTGCTTTATGATTGGCTCTCACTGCCAAGCACAGTCACTATTACATGAATACCTGATACATGTTTTTTAAGCAGGAAAAAATATATAAACAACTGCTTAGTTTGTCTCCTGTTTCTCTTTTTTGGTTTTCCTGTGAGTTACTTGAAATTGTTTTTGGAGGCAGATTTCATCTTGATTCATTTATAGTACCTTTGAGTCTTTCGGCATAATTTTCATAGGAATAATTCTGTTGGTGATGTCACACAGGTAACATGTATGATGGAAAAGATTGTTTTCACATGGAGTTGTGATTAGCAGGTCAACCTTGTCCGCCAACCCCTTGTACTTCCACCCAGGGGTCACATGTCCCCTTGTGCTTCTACTCCCCTCCTTAGGCCTCTGCATTATGGCATTAAAATAGGTATATGCGATTTATCAAGGATTACATCCTTAAGGATAGATTTTACGAAGAACAAAAGCCTCGCAACGGGACCAATAGATAACATCATGATTAATGGAGAAAAGATTGAAGTTATCAGCGATTCCATCTTGCTTGGATCCACAATCAATGCTCATGGAAGCAGCAGTGAAAGGATCAAACAATGCATTGCATTAGGTCAATATGTTGCACATCTCTTTAAAGTGTTGAAAACCAAGGATGTTACTTTGAGGACTAAGGTGCACCTGACCCAAGCCATGGCATTTCCCATTGCCTCATTGGCATGTGAAAGTTGGATGTTGAATAATGACAACTGAAGAAGAATTGGTGTATTTGAATTAGGGTGCTGGTGACGAATATTGAAGGACCATGAACTGCCAAAACAACAAACAAATCTATCTTGCAAGAAGTATGGCCACGATGTTTCTTAGAGACAAGGAGGGCAAGACTTGGTCTCCTGTGCTTTGGGCCTGTTGTTGGGAGAGACCAGTCCTTGGAGAAGGACATCAGGCTTGGCAAAGTGGAGGAGCAGCAAAAAGAGGAAGAGCTTCAACAAGATGGACTGACACAGCGATTCCATTGATAGGCTCAGATGTCAGATAATATTGACACCTGTTTTATCTTGTATTACAAACGGGTTCAAGAGGGCATGAATTACAACTGAAAAACTTACAGATAAGAAAAGAGATAGCCAGATAAGATACAGATAAGAAAAAAGAGAGGACTTGGGGATCCCTGAAGCATAGATAATCCAGGCGAGTACTTTATTAAGGGCTGGCTTAAATACATTCCCTGCACAAAGTCTGCAACACATGACAGGCTTCCACAGAAAGGGAGAGTTCCCAATTCTTTGAGAGCACACAAAGGAGCGTTAACACATCAGTCAAGTTAGTCATAGATGGGAGAGGGGGATGAGGCTGGGAACGTGAGGTTACTGACTAAGTTGGCACAGAGCTGCCTTCTGGAGCTTTAGTCTGGGAACAGGAGACGTGTGTGCTTATTTCAGGAGAGACAGGCCAGCCATTGCTTCATCAGCTCCCATGCCATGAACAGTGTTGGTAAACAGTACCGGTCCTGTCCTGTTTGCCTAAGGAGCAAACAACTTTCCCTCACACTCAACCATACCAATTGTGAGGATGGCACCTGACAACAGAACAGCAACATGTGGTTTACCACTTTCTCCTAGTACCAGTGCTCATCACCAGCGCTATGGTTGTGAGTTTGCATTTTGAGACTGGTATCGATGCTTTCTACTTCAAGTAAAGTTTAGAGAGCTTACTCCCTTGATGTCTTTGCTCCCTTCCCACTTTTAAAATATCATTATCTTAAATATTTCCTCCCTATACCAGCACACTGACTGTGGTATACAACAGATGGTGTTAAAATGTTTGCTTTAATTGTCAAGTATGCTGTAAGAAACACAAGACAACTAGGACTGCCTGTTTTATTTACTCCTATTATTGCATATTCTGATGTTCTTAATGTTTTATTTACTCCTATTATTGCATATTCTGATGTTCTTAATTTTTTTCTCAAATTCCAAGTGTTTCCCATGATCACTTCTTTTAGGTTTATAAAGTTTTCTCTAATCATTTTTTTTAGGTAGGTTTGCTAGAAGCAAATTCTGTTAGGTTTTTTTGTTTGTTTGTTTTTTAATCTGTGAATGTCTTCAGTTTTTCCTCCATTCTGGGAGGATATTTTACTGGTTATATAATTTGCCTTGAGTTCTTTTTGTGTCAGTACTTGACCCAGGTTGCACCATTTTGTCTTGGCCTTTGTAGGTTTAGATTAAAAAAATAAAAAACCTATTGTCAGTTGAATTGGTATTTCACCTCCCTAAAACAAACCTTTTGCCGTTTAGTTAATTTTGACTCATAACAACCATGTGTGGGTTTCTGTGGTTGTAAATCTTTATGGGAGCAAGATAGATTCATTTTTTCTTTCTTTGATTGGCTAGAAACCCATACTTTATCATTAGCAGTCCATCTTATCAGACAGTGTTTATCTCGCTCCCTGATATTTTGCATTGACAACAACTTGGAAAATAGTCTCAGACAGTTCTGAGATGGTCTGGGCCCCGTGCCTGGCTGCAGCTGGAACCTGAGCACTCTTTGTAGGCCAACTCGAATGCTGTACCAGAAGTCCCAGTGGTGACCTGGGGACATCTCCCAATCATCCGCTGTACCTCCCAGGCAAGGGCTCCAAAGGTGCAAGGGAGGTCAGTGCAGGAAGCCAGGAAGAGAGGGAATGGGGGGGCAAGGTGGGGTGTAGGGCTGGGGTAGATGGAGGAAGAGCAGAGTCTCTACCCAGGGTGGGTGGTGAAATGAACCAGGTGGAAGATGAGAGGAGTTCCTGCCCAGTGCAGGCAGAGAGACAGCAAGTAGTGGGTAACCTTTAACCATGCATTCCCCCCAACTTTTGGGGCAATGTGGTGGTGGTGAAAGCATCATGGGAAAAGGAGATTCTGCTGTGCCACTCCAATCCCAGGAGTGCCTGCTGAGTAGTGAGCAGTGGGGAAGTTGTGGGGGGGCGGGCGGTGCTGGTGCTGAAAATGAAGCACAACCAAATGACCTGGCCTTTGGATCACTTGTTGAAAAGTGAGCAGTGCTGATAACATGACATTTCTCTTTGGCTGCTTTCAAGATGTTTTCTGGTTTAGTTTTAATTTGACTATGATATATTTGGGTGTGATTTTATTTGGGCTTATTTTAATTAGTATTTGGTCAGTTTCTTCATCTGTGGATTTGTCTCTCATCTAATCTGGGGTATTTTGAGGCCATTATTTATTTCACCGCTTTTTCAATGTCTTTCTCTTTTCTTTTGAGATTAGAGTGATGTGACTCCTTGATTTTCTACTTATGTTATTTTCACTCTGTTGTTCATGTTGGGTAGACTATTGTTCGAGACTTCAGTTTGCTACCTTTGTCCTTGGGCATCTCCACTCTCCATTGAGTGTATGCAACATATTTTGTTATTCCTTCCACACATATACACACACTTACTCTTTTTTCTTTCAGTTTCAAATTTTACATCGGTTTATATTTTCAATATATTACAAGAGAATTAGTCAGTGGAAATTGAAGGGTTTTTTGTGATGCTTACGTTACTAGCTGTAAAGTCCCTGTCAAGTTGTACCAAAATCGGATTCATATTGATGGTACTTTTCGGGGAAAATGGGGCATGACTCAGCAACTGCTCTCCTCAAGGCGGGATTACGGGGGAAGGAGAGTTTTAATATTCTCTTCCTACACCTCTGTCTTTTTCAATTCCACGTGAGAGTGGAAGTTCAGATCCTCCTGGGAAGGCAGTGAGGGAGACAAATGGACTGCAAACTACCCTGCTTTGTATGACTACCCTGCGTCGTATCACCTCATTCCACCTCCTGGATGCTGGCTGGAGGCTGGATTCTCCACCGAGCCTCACTGACACTAAGGGTGGGAAAGTGGAGGGCTTATTCACACCAATGGCACTACCTTGTCTAGTCTCATCGGTGCTGCGTGGGAATAGAGGCTCAGCCCCTCCCTGGCCCTGCTGACACCACTTGGTCAGCACTAGAGCATGATTCTCACCAGGCAAGGCTGGAAAGTCAGCTCCTTGTTTAGTTCCTCTGACATCAACTAGGGCTTGAGGAATCAGAGGGCAGCCTGTTTATGCCTAGGCAGAAGTATGGTGTGGAAGGGAAATTTTCCACTTAGTGGCTGAAAACTCTCTGGTGGTGTGATACACACACACACACACACACACACACACACCCCTGTGGTGTTTGGCTACAGTCGGGCAGGTATTACCAAGATGTTTTTCTGTTGTTAGACCACCCTTTTGCTGGTCCTTTGAAGGGCAGGAAAAAGGCTTTTCTTGGAACTTTTTCGGTCTGTGTTTTCTTTTTTTGGACACCTCTGGACCGGCAGCCCCAGTACCCTGCCCAAGCTGTACGAGAAAGATTACAGGGAACCCCAGGGAGCCAACCACCATCATGCTGCTCAAATCTCACCTACTACAAAGCCAGCGTTCTCCTTTCCCACTTGTACAGAATGTTGATGCTTGTTATGTTATGTGCACGGATTTTTAACTATAAAGAATCTGGATGGAATAAGGCAGATATCATAAACATACTTTAAATTTGTAAAAAAAATGCAATTGGCTTTATTATTTTCATTTCATTGTAAAATGGGCCAAACAGGGATTAATTTACCTGCTTGTCAGTCAGATACTAAAAGATCAAGGACGAACTAGGTTTAAGTCATCATTAATCTGTTAAGAGGGAAAGGAAAATCCTTTCTGTAAGTCACTAAGGCAGAATTTTTAAAAATGGCTGTAGATGATAAATGATAAGTGAGAATATTTGATCTAGTGACAAGTGTAATATTTCCACAGGATTTATATCTACCATTTAGCTCTACCAAGTTCAGTTCATGAACATATTTAATGATAAATATCCCTTTTAGGTTAATTTTTCTATATCTAAAAATGTGGCCCAATGGGAAGCAATGGCCAATCCATTCCCCAATGACTTCTAGTAGGGAAATAGTGGGTGGACCATCCATCTTGTCCTTCAGTCCTCCAGGGAAGATTATCATTGTAAAGGTTATAAAGGTAAATTAATTTAAAAGATTATCAAAAAGATTATAAATCTAAGCAGAGGCTCTCAATTCTGTACACCCATTAGAACTACTTGAATTACTTGGGGTATTACATTTTATATATATATGGCTTTTATGACCCCAGGCAAATTAAATAAGAAGATCTTGAATTAGAGCTGTACATCTGAGTTTTTAAAGCATTCTAGGTTATTTTACTGTGAAATTTGGTGCTCTTTCCTTTGACAAGAAAATTTACATGCTACAACAAATCAGTCTACCATATTAGATATTGACTGTAAAACCTTCTGGTGATGGAAGATAGACAGCTCAGAAGCTGTACCTTTAAGATTGCCACTCCGAAGCTTCCTAATGATTTTCAAGTCCAGAGAATGAGTGAACATCTCTACAATTTCTTCTCCAATATGAAAAAGGAAAATGTTCTAACTATAGAAAGATGGGTATTAAAAGTGTGTTTCTATTGTAGCGACACCATGTTGATATCCTTTGGGTTCAGTCCCTCAGATTTATCAACTTTGGGGCCCACAATACTGATAGATGTTACAAAAATTTTAGCTTTGAGGAAACATACAGTAGTGAGCTATGGTTCGCTTGTCAGGTGTCAAGAACGTCATGGCCCTTTATACAGCAGCCTAAAGCATTGTTCTAGTCCACCATCCTCACTGTCCTTGCTGTGTTCGCACTCACTGCGTTCATCTGGCTAAGGGTTTTCTTCCCAGCAGAATGTCTTTCTCAATGGAGAACATGGACAAAGAACCGAAAATGAAGTCTTGCCATCCTTGCTTCTAAGGAATATACTCTGGCTGTACTTCTTGCCTGACAGATTTGTTCATTTTTCTAGAAGTTCTTGGTATATTCAATGTTCTTTACCAATGCCATAATTCAAATGTAGCAACTCTTCTTCAATCTCCCCTTTTCATTCAATGACTCTACCAGGATTAAAGCATTAAAATTGTCGAACACATTTCCTTCATACACTGATCCTGGTTGACAATTCATCTCGTGTCTGGCCTCTTCTTTTTCCTAAAAGAGAAAAGTCTCTGAATCATAATAAACTGGGTCTCCCTGCTTCTTAAGTTTCAATCCACTTACTCCATAAAGGACTTTACTCCATAAAGGACATTTCTTTTTTTTTTTTTTTAAGTAATCATTTTATTAGGGACTCATACAACTCATCACAATCTGTACATACATCATCTGTGTCCAGCACTTTAGTACATATGTTGACTTCATCATTCTTACGACACCCACTTTCCACTTGAGCCCCTGGTGTCAGCTCATTTTCCCCCCTCCCTCCCTGCTCCCCCTGAACCTCTGATAATTTATAATTTATTATTATTTTA
>NW_022103968.1:52168752-52197827 GCF_000313985.2 Echinops telfairi | reverse complement strand
AGCAGGCCTGTCTGCCCCTTAATGTGGCAAGGTCAAGGGAAGTGTGTCAGCTCCTGAAGCTAGATATAGGGCCTCATGTTATATAGTGTGTCAGGGCTTTATTTGAAACCATCAAACTTCAATGCAGTGGAATCTTGCTAGGGGACTTGATAGGCATTTCTTGGGGGAAAGCACTGCTTAAGAGAAGAGGTCAAGGGTATTAGAAGAGTCCCTGGGCAGTATAATAGTTAACAGGCTCCACTGCTAACTGAAAACTTGGTGATTTAAATTCATCCAGCGGGAACTTTGGAAGAAAGGCCTGGTGATCTATTTCTGGAGCATCCACCTGGAAAACCTTAACGAGTGAAGTTCTATTCTGATCCGCAGGAGGTGGTCATGAGTCAGAATGGAGTCTGCAACAAAGGCTTTTTGTTTTGTTCTAAATTAAGACTAAGGCAATAAAGATTATTTAAATCACCTGTTAGAGTATGCAGCTTCTATGAATCATCATCTTATTCAGGAATATGGATGAAAGATTGAAGAGTATCAGCCATACTATCTTCTTTTCCTAAAATAGAAGAAAATGCGTGGATTATGATGAACTCGATCTCCATTTTTTTCTTGAGTTTCATTGGTCCATATTTCCTTTAATGGCCTACCGTGGTGCTCTGACAGATAAGAGGGCTTCACCAACTAATAGAACTCATGAAACTCTACTTTGCTCAGGATCTTAATTTTTGTTGCTCTTGCCAAGGCCTGCATCAATTGCCAAGGCCTTTCCAAGGCCCAGGCCTGCATCAATTGGCCCAGGTATCTAGGTATGGTTAAGAAAGCTATGTTTTTCTTAATATGGGCTATGAGATTTGGGGCTTTCTATTAAATAGCCCATCTTTTGGATTTAATAACAACCATGGAAGGCTTAAGAATTATCCCACTATCTGTCTAAAATCATTAAAGGTAAATTTAGCAACCAGTTAGCATACGCATACACATACAATAGCAGATGCTAATGAAGGAGCTAGAAACCATCAAAGAATTCTTTCCAGTTTCCTCTCCTTTTCTCCTCATATGTGTGGAATGAGCTTGCACGTCAGCAAAGACTCAAAGTCCACCTCAGCTTACTTTTCCTCCTTCTTTTGCTACTTAGACTAATATTTAGATGGGAGGAGTAAGGGATCCAGGGCATTTTTGTTTGTTTTTATGGAGGAATTTTTATTTTATTTTTTCTCTTAAAACCTCCATTGTTGGTGCCCCCACATCCCCTCCCTGTCCAGGTTTCCACCCCTCTGCCTGGCCTCCACATAGCCATCAGAGTCTTGTCTATTGGTGAATAAACCACATTTCTTCTTTGTCCTTATAACAATGATGATATTAAATATTTATCTCCATAAGTTTGACTGAATTTGCTAAGCATAATATTTTTTAGTTTTGTCTACGTCTTTCAGTGTTTAAGAGAGTTATCATTATTTTTTACGGGTGCATGAAATTCCACAGTATGAATATTTCACAGTTTGTTTATCCATTGCTGTATTGTTGGGGCTTCTGGTTGTTTCCATGTATTTGCTCTTAAGGAAATTGCTGCAATAAACATAGATATACATATTATCTATTTGTGCTATATTCTTAATTTCTTTAGGGTATATACCCAGTAGAGAGATTGCTGGCTCATAAGGTACCTGGAATTGCATTTGTTCAAAGAAGTGCCATACTGATTTCCATGATGTCTGCACAATTCTACAGTCCCACCAGCAATGGAAAAATGTGCTTATCTCTCCACGTCCTTTCTAGCATTTCTTATTTTTGGTTTTGCTAAAAGTGTGGTGTGAGGTGATATCTCATTTTAATATGCATTTCTCTTATAGCTAATGATCTTGTACACTTCTTCATATAGTTGACTGTCAACTTTGGCAAGTTATCTATTCATGTCTTGTGCCTAATTTTTTACTGGATTATTTGTATTTTGTAGTGTTTTTTAAAATCATTTTATTGGGGGCTCATACAACTCTTATCACAATCCATACATGCATCAATTGTGTAAAGCGCATTTGTACACTCATTGCCCTCATTATTTAGTTTTTTTTAAAGAGATTTTGGAGATTAGCCCTTGATCTGATGTATTGTTACTGGATAATTTTTTTCCCCAATCTATGGGTTCTCTGTTGGCTCTTTTTTATGAAGTTTTTTGTTTGTCCATAAATGTTATATTTTTCAGTAGGCTTCAGTTCTTTATTTTGTCTCCTATAGTGGGGATATTTTTCATTATGTTTGGTAGTGTGTTTATGCCTTATATTACAGTCCTTAAGTTTGTCCCTATTTTTCATTGATGGTCTTAATAATGGTGTGATTTATATTTAGGTCTCGATCCATCTTGAGTTTGCTTTTGTGCTTGGTGTGAGGTGTGCTCTTGTTTCAGTCTTTGCTGGTGGAGATCCAGTTTTTTCATCACTGTTGGTTGAAAGGCTGTCTTTTTCATGTGTTTTAGTTGCCTATTTAATGTGTTTTAGTTCTTTATCAAAATTGGGTGTCTATAGGTTCTAGGTTACATTTCTGAGTTTTCAGTTCTAACCTTTTGTTCTTCATATCTATTATTACACCAGTAGAAGTAGATTTTTGTTTTTGTTTTCTTTTAAAATCATTTTATTTGGGGCTTGTACAATTCATCACAATCCATCCATCCATCCATTGTGTCAAGCACATTTGTACACTTGTTGCCATCATCATTCACAAAACATTTTCTTTCTACTTGAGCCCTTGTTATCAGCTCCTCATTTCCCCGCTCCCTCCCCGACCCCCTTCCCTCATAAACCCTTGATAATTTATAAATTATTATTATTTTGTCATGTCTTCCACTGTACGATGTCTCCCCTCATCCACTTTTCTGTTGTCTGTCCCCCAGGGAGGGGGTTATATGTAGATACTTGTGATCGGTTCCCCATTTCTACCCCCACTTCCCCTTCCTGGTATCGCTACTTATTAACGGTCCTGAGGGGTTTATCTGTCCTGGATTCCCTGTGTTTCAAGTTCTTATCTGTACCAGTGTACATCGTCTGATCTAGCCGGATTTGTAAGGTAGAATTGGGATCATGATAGTGGGGGGGGCTCTAAAGAACTAGAGGAAAGTTGTATGTTCATCATTAGCAGGCTGTTTTGATGATCAGGGTTATATAGTAGATTTTAAGGTCTAAGAGTGAAAAGCCTCCAACTTTGATTTTAGTATTTAGTTACGTTTATTTATCCTGGATTTATTCCCTTAATATATGAAGTTGGATTTTAGTTTTTCCATTTCTTTAAAATTTTGTTTTGGGTTTTTGATAAGAATTGCATTGCATTTGTAAAGTAATTTTGGTAATAGTGACATTTTCACAATAGTTTTTCTGCTTGCTCAGGACCATGGCTACTTGCTCCATTTATATAAGTTCCTTCTGGTTTCTTAAAGGAGTATTTTTAGTTTCATTTGTATAAGTCTTTGGTTTCTCTAGTAATATTTATTCCTAATTATTTTATCTTTTTGTAGTTATTGTAAATGGTACTATTTTTTGGTATCTTTTTCAGTATAATCATCCTTAATATATAAGAATCCAACTGATTTCTGTATGTTGACCTTATAGCCTTCCTTGTTCCAAAGTTTCCAAGTATTTTGAGCACTTGTTTAATTGAATCTTTGGGATTTTCTACATGTAGGATTATATCATCTGCAAATAAAGAGATTTTTATTTCTTCTGTACCTATGCAGATACATTTTTTTTTAACGATCATTTTATTGGGGACTCTTAGAGCTCTTATAACAATCCATACATCAATTGTATCAAGCTTATTTGTGCATGTGTTGCCATCATTATTTTCTAAACATGTACATTCTATTTGAGTCCTTGATATCAGCTCCTCTTTATACCCTCCTTCCCCCCTCCCACCCTGTGAACCCTTGATAAATGACAAATTATTATTGTTTTCATATCTTACCTTGATCGCTATCTCCCTCTCCCAGTGGTTTCTCCCCCCTTCCTCTTCCCACCTTCACACTACCCTCCTGGTATCGCTACTTCCATTTCTGTTCCTAAAGGGTTTATCTAGCCTAGATTCCATGTGTCCTGAGATCTTATCTGTGCCTGTGTACATTCTCTGAACTAGCCAGAACTAAAGGCAGGACTGGGGTCAGGATAATGGGGGGTGAGGAAGCCTCAAAGAACCAGAGGAACATTGCGTGTTTCATTGGTGCTATACTGCACCCTGTTGACTCATCCCTTCTTTGTGAAGGGATGTCCCATTGTCTATAGATGGGCTTTGGGTCTCTGCTCTGACCCACCCTCATTCTTAGCAATATGATTTTTTGTTTGTTTCTTTGTGGTCTTCTGCTGCCTGTTTCCTGATCTTGTCGACACCTCATGATCACACAGGCTGGTGTGCTTCTTTCCTGTGGACTTGCTTCTCTACACAGATACATTTAATTTCTTTATGTCTTATGGTCCTAGTTAAAACTTCCAGAACTATAGTTCATGGAAGTTGTGATAAAGGGCCAACTTGCCTGCTTCTTCAAAGAGAAAAGTGTTTCAATTTCTCTCCATTCAGTGAGATTCAGGCTACTCGGGTTACACATCCATGGATTTTATTATGTTGAGAAATATCCCTTCATATCTTTTGTTGCGTGTTTTCACCAGGAATTAACATTGAATTTTATTCTGCATCGATTGATATAATCATATAGTTCTTCTCCTTCATTTTGTTTATGTCATGAATTACATAGATTGTTTTTTTACTATTAAATCATCCTGGCATATTTGGTCTGAATCTCAACAATCGTGGGAAATCCTCCAGATTTGAACAAAGGACAAGTAGCTGACTTAATTTTCTAGAAAGAGTGTTTTTCCAGCTTAACAAAAATCTGTTGAATGTCTACTACATAGTAATGTGTAGAAATTGATGGCATATGGAGCAAGTGGTCTCTGCTTGCTCACAGTTGACCACAGTCTTCCATTTTTAGCCAAAATTACCTTGGGGAAGTGGCCCTCGTATCAGAAAATAAGAACAAAGCGTAACTTCTCTTTGTTCTTCACCAATGAGTACAGAGCTAAGGTCCTTAATTTTAGCCTTGAATATAACTATTTGTTGCTTGACTTAACTCTCATTAAGGAGTCCTGGTGGAGTAGTGACTGGTTAACCACCCACAGCACTCTGGGAGAAAAATGAGGCTTTCGGCTCCCTTCAAGATGTACAGCCTCATAAACCCTCGGGAGCAGTTCCACTCGGTCCTACAGTACCACGATCAATCAGAATGGACTCAATGGCAGTGATTTTGCATTTATATTTTATTTTCATATTATATTCTTGTTGATTTGACATGTTTTATATAAGATGTATATGCATATGGCTCATCAGTTCAACTGTATAAAGTATGCTTGGTGGCTTTTTAAAGTCCTAGCCATAAGTCACCAACATTGCCAGTATTTATTGGCCATCTCTAACATGTCTGTGTCAAAAAAAGTAGGCTCCTCATTCTCTGAATTTATGATGAGCTAGATCATATCTGTAGTATGAGTATATATAGTTTGTAGCATGATTAATTAAGTCTCCAAATATATCAAGCGACAGTAAAATAAAAATAAAAGTTTATGGATACATGTAATGCATGAAAATATTTAGTTTTGATATTCACTTAATGATCACTGCAAAAGTTAATAAAAATATTGCCTCAATGTACGTTAAATATTGGGGCCGAACTTGAGGAGAAAGAAATTCCATTTGGACTTCATAAGCAAATGACTGGTGAAGAAATGTCAGCTGCATTCCATTAGTACTCTTCATAGTGACTAACTAAATTATGTGCTCATTAGTTTATTGGGTTAATAAATGAGAGGTTAAAAAATGTCTTCTTAGAAGAGAAATATTTTCACAGAGGCAAAGGAAGCCTGACTAATTTGAGTTAGATTTAGATCCTCTGTCGTTTGTAATGATTAATACCATGAAGAATGAAAGAATAATCTACCTCTAAATCTGACTTGGATAGGAACTCACCAAAAACACCGAGGGAAATTCTCTTAACCCATCATGGCTTTCACTCTTCATCTGTTAAAGGGTAAGAATAAACCAATTCTTAGGATTTCTCCTAGTTTTGTGAGTCCATGTTACCAGAGCAAATATTCTAAGTGGTTTTTATTTTTATAAGAAAATCATATGTATTAAAACTGAGCCCATTTTATTAAAACATATTCTTGTAGGGCCAAGGCCATTCAAATCTGAGGCATGTCCCAGGCCAAGAACCGCTCAAGGACCAAGGCTGATGATGCAGTTGCAGTTACTAAACTGCGTTGTTCCCACAGGAGGATGAAGCTGGTGATACATTTTTGTGATACATGATCATGTAAATGAAAATGTTTTGCAAACTACTTGGGGCTATATAAATGTCAGGTACTAGGCGTTATTATTACTTGCTTTGCCATTTGCTCAGGGACAAGCTATAAGCAAGAACTGACGCCATGATAACAGGTTGGAACTTAACTGACTTCAGCAAGGCCATGTGCTAAGTCAGGGGCAATTTTTTCTTTGGGGGGCGGGGGGTGGATCCATTCTTTATTTCTCTACATCCTTTTATCCCACCGATATTTATTGAGTCTCTTCTGCTTGTAAAGCAACAATAGGGGTATTAAGCTGTGCATGGTACTACCATTAGTCTCAAAGAGTTTTTAATCTCATAAATACCATGTATAAAAAGACACAGTCTATTTTCATTTAATGTTTTTATGTGTAAATATTTTTGTGGAATCATTTTCCCCAATTGAGTTTTAAGTTCTTTGAAGTCCCAAATTAAATTTTTATTTCCTTTAGATTTTTTAATAAATTATCATCTTAAAAGTAATTCTTAGATGGAAAATTTTTAAAAATCTTTAGTGATAGAATTGGATTCCTCTAAAGTGCCATCTAAATATAAATAACTATCATTATTTATAAATGAAACTTTATCTAGAATAACTCAATGAGACCACAGACATGAAAGATTCCTTGGATTTATAAGTGATAATGGATCAATAAATGCCAAAATAGTAATGCAAATAATAATAACTGTTATTGGCACCCAATAATAAATCAAACATTGTGTCATATGTTTGTACACATGATCAGGAGCTGCATCTGTCTAATTTACCACACTAAATACTATCTGGAAGTTTAGATCAATCTAGACCAGTGCTTCTCAATAGAAGGCAATTTTGTTGTCCCTGGAATATTTAAGAATGTCTGGAAACTGGTGTGGTTGTCTCAACTGCAGGGATGCAATTTCATTTACTAGATAGAGGCCTGTGATGTCTCTAGTGCAGAGGGTGGCCTCCCATACCAAAGGATCATTTGTGCGAAACTGTTCACAGAGCTGATCTGAACGTTTCTATGCAGCCCAGTAGACCACTGTGAAGCTGCCTGGAAGAAGCCTGGCCTAATAGTCTAGCACAAGAGCCCAGATGACCATGAGTGCACAGTGTGTGATCTTAGAGCTACACTAGAAGAAGCAATGCCCCCCAATAAATTAAACAGGACATTCTTTTCTGATATTTATTACTTTTTTGAATTTGTAAAATTTTGCTTCATAAATCTTCATAGCCTCCCTCTTTGTGATCATTTAAAACAGTGCCATATAATTTCAGAATTTTAAATCAAGCTGAAATCTTGCCTTTATTTGAGGCTCTTTCCATCTCACAGTTCCATGGCTTTATCTACAGGCAGCCAAGATCAAGAACGATAGCAAGGTCACGGTGCTTACAGTCGCATTTCTTGATACGCCCTGCGTTTTCAGGGCCCATTAGAGATCCCTGTGTGAGTCTTGCCATCAGGAAAAGGGCGTGCTAGCACACACTTTGGGAGCTCTGCTGTTGCTGCAATGATTTAGAAACACATTTCTAAATCACTTTCATTTTTTTGTGTTGTTGCATTTTTAACTTGTCTCATAAGTCTTAACAAAAATGCCCTTTGCAATCCAAATGCTTAGGTTTTGAAACAGTAGTCTAAATTGAGAATTAATTCACATTTCAAAGTCATACTGCTATATTGCTTACTTTTAAATTGTACTTCCAATAAGGATTGATTTCTAAACCACAGAAGAACATATTTTCCCTCTTTTCATGGCATTTTAATAAAAATTATGGATAGTGTATTGGTGGAGAATAAGATTAAATATTATAACTATTAAATGTGTCTGATGAAACCCCAGTAATATCCTATTACAGAATCCATGTTCTTCAAGTCATTTTTATAACTTTGGGAAAACAATTATTACTGAATAAGTAAGAGAGAAAACCAACCAATTCTGAATGCATTAGTATAATTTATATGTTCATAAAACTGATAATAGACATTTATTTCTAAAAATCCTTAAGCATAGGTAATAATGGAACCAGTCAGCAATTTGCCACTTGTAATTAATCATTCTCTTCATATTCACAACATTCAATTTTTCTTGCTATTTGAGAGAGTAATGATTAATTGATAAAAGTTTAACAAGTACGCTAATAGCAGGTGCTCTAATTGCAAAGTCTTCAGAATGATTCTCCCCAAACCTACTTTATGCTAATTTGTACAGCATTAGTCATAACACTTTATGATTTTACTTTTTTAAACGACTTTTCTTTTAGTCAGCCTAATTTAATTAAGAATTTTAACTAGTTGCATGTATGAAGAACACCCATGAATTTTAAATTTGTGAGTTTGATTACCATAAGAGATCAACAAGAAGTCTCATAAAAATGCACGGCTGCCAATTAGAAGCATCAACACTGTGTAAATTAGAATTTGTTAATTGGTTTGGCAAATGTAAATTCAATTTTTTGAAATTTTATGAACTGAAAAATTGATTACATTTTTTAGAGCCTCCAGAAATATCTTATTAGTGCTGATATTTGTTTCAATGCTTCCTGAGAGTATGCTTGTATTTTACCCACACATGTTTCTATTCCATTTATTTCAAAAATATCTGCCTTTAACATTCATTTTTCATCCACACGTTTGCCCCTCACCATCCGCACTGTTAAATGAATACTTAAGTACACATTTTTCTTTCATCTGTCTTCCTCTCAGCAAGACAGATAAAATATGCATTCTAGGTAAGATTTGTTAATTTGTACTTTCAATATCAAAGTAGGTGTAATTAATTTAGTTTCCTTAAACACTATGTGTTTATGACAAAACCTACAAAATTTTACAAAGATGTATATTCAATAAACCAGTTTAGGTATGCAGATTAATACTGCTTGCCTCTAGGAAATAGACAGACCCAGCAGTCTTGCATTTGTAATTATAGGAAGAACAGAGCTATATTTTAGTATACACCGGGGGGAAGGGCGAAGTCTGAGAAATGTAAGGTCAAAATCTCCTCTCAGAGAGGCGCATGCACAATTGCGACACAAACCCTCAACCAGTTACTCCCATGCTGTGCTTCAGTCAAGAAATGAAGGGCAGAGTTTAGGGCAGACCTAAAATGTTCTTATAATTGAGTCTGTACCACCTACCTGAGAAAGGGGGGAAAGCAGTGCTGTCGTTAATATATGACATCGAGTCAACGCTGAGCCACTCTCTGCAAAAAGAACTAAACACGGCCTGATCCTGTGCCATCCTCATCCGGGTTATGTTTGAGCCCAACATAATAGCAGGGCCCTGGATTCTTCTTTGAACTCGACGTTCTCCATCTTCCAGATATCATCAATACTCACACATTTCGCCCTCCCTTCTCCAACCCGCACCAGTTTCCCAATCAAAAGTCACTCAGATAATCCCCCTACAGGCTAGAAATGCAGCATTTGCTTACTTGACCAGCAAAGCTTCCCACATAAATGCATTATCCCAAATGAGCTTAATTGGATCACTCTCTCCAATTTAATTGGACTACTCCCTCTACTCTTGGGGTGCGACTAAACAAGAAATGAGGTTTGTTGGGGTTTCCCCTTCATCTAGCAACAGGTATTTGGGGAGAAGGACCTGGTGATCACCTGAAACATCTATCACTGAAAAATAGAAAAGAGGCTGGAGAGGACTAGACAGCAAGCCGTTATCCATGGTTAGATCCCAGAGGCCTGAGGCGCAGGATAAGATCAAAAAGTAAAGGAAGCAGGATCCCAGTGATGGGGGTAGGAAAGGAGAAAGGACTTAGAAGGAACACACTACATGTGTACATAATTCTACACATTGTCTTATCTAAGCAGATAGACTTGGGATCCAAGCAGCATCGGGACGGTATTTGGTCAGAGAGCGCCACTTCAGGAAATCTGGCTTAAAAGACAGGGAGTAGCTAGAAATCAACTGAATGGTAGGGAACAGAGCAACGCAGCCCTCTCCCTCTATTCAGGAACAGCCTGGTTTTTATTTTAAACCCAATTCCTTCATCCTTGCGATATACTCTTTCTCTTCTTCATTTTCATATTATGTTAGTTAAAAATTTTAAGAAAGGAAATAATATCAACTTCCATGCCAAACTCAAACTTAGTGCCAGAGAGCCAATGCTGACTCATAGTCACATATTAGGACAGAATAGAACTGCCCCTGTGGCTTTCTGAGACGATAAATCTTTCTGGGAACAGAATGCCTCATCTTTCTTCTGTGGAGTGCTTGGTGGTTTTGAACTGCTAACCTTGTGATTGGTAGTCCAACATGTACCCACTACACCACCAGGGCTCCCATAAATTTGTATATTAATGGACTAATAATTCTTTGTTGAAATAATAATTCCAATACGTAGTTCCTAACATGAAAATGTTTGTAATTGATTAATTTATGGGTTTACCTAATAAGAAGTTAAGTCAAAAAATATTGCTTCTAGGATTCTTGTTCCTACATGGTTGAGATTTTGTTTCACAAAAGGAAGCAAGCAAGAATTTTTAGCATGTCTTTATGATAAGTGGATGGCTGTCCACAAGTTCACTCAGCAATACAACTGTCTTAGTCTTATAACAGTGCCTTCAAAAACGGAAGAGTGCTAAAAGCGTTGGACGAAGATCAGGTCAGTCAAAGCTCGGATCTTTAGACCTGCCCTAATGGATCATAACCAGGGACAAGTTGGGTTTGCCCCCAATGATCCAGAGAGCAAGGTGCAATTTTAAAAAATCGGTTCTAGAAAGCATTACTGGGTTGGTTTAATTCAAGGGAAACAGGTCAGCATAGAGACTTAGGGTAACTTGTTTGGGGGAACCGCAAGGGGGTGCTCTTGATAGACTTTCAAAGGACAGAGGGCATTTAAGGGGGCATATAATGAAGAAAGTTTTAAGAAAATGGGAAAATGCCAGGAAAATCATGCCAAGGGACTTGTTTTTCCCATTGCCTGGTTATTCTTCCAGGTTAGCAAGGACAGTCCTGTAAAGATTTTGTTGGGAAGCCTTACTCATCCACTGGCAGCCTCAATCTTGCCCCTTTTGATTTATTTTTCATTCCCCAAACTCAAAGAACATTTAGTCGGATCACC
This sequence comes from Echinops telfairi, assembly GCF_000313985.2. Lineage (NCBI taxonomy): Eukaryota > Metazoa > Chordata > Mammalia > Afrosoricida > Tenrecidae > Echinops > Echinops telfairi. The sequence continues at coordinate 52,186,420 of NW_022103968.1, read as the reverse complement.
ATTTAAGTTCTTGGAGGGTCCAGAAACTGCCATTTTGATTTGGTGTCAAGAATTCTTCAGGGGAAAGTTAGAGACATGGAAATAGCATCCACAGAAATATATTGGCCCAGATGGGGGATGTAGGAAAACTAATATCTTCACATTTTGCTGTTTTGGTTTAATAAAGTATTCTCTAATTGTGTGTGTGTATAAATTATATATATATACTTCTCCCTGTATTGTTGCATGGGTCAAGCTCTGGTTTAGGTGATAGAGCTCCAATTTACATCCTAGTGGGAGATTTAGACTATGAAAAACTAACCAAAAATATACACAGTGAAATTTCCATAGCTGTAATAACTATAAAGAAGGAGAAAGCAGGGTGAGATCTGAGGGCAATTGAGTAGAGATTAGAATGGAAAAGGGAGAGATTTATGCAGATATCGGAACATTCCCAGCAGGAAGAAAGGCCAGTGATAGGATAGAAAGAAAGGCTGAACTTCAGTGGAAAGGGCAGGGAATACAAAGAGGGACCCAGATTAGAGATGAAAGCAATGATGGCAATGGGTTGGAGATGTTCTTATATCCTCACTAAACTGGTTCTTCGAAAAGGAAAGTATCTATACTCTGCCCTGAACTCGTGTTGTCTTTGGTGTGGCAAGGCTTTCAATGGTATTCTCTAAAAGTTCATCATTTTCTCAGCCCTATGCCAACTTCAATCCTCTATAAAACCCTTTTCCCCGTGCAACACTGGGAGCTTGCTTCTGGTGGGCTTCTGGTTTGTCAACGGACTCTCGATTCTCTTATCTCCAGTCTGGGTATATTTGTGGAATCTTGGGCAAAACCATCCCAAATCTTAAAGCCACACGTTCTTAGGCTATTAATGAAGAGAATAATATTTCTCTTCCCTACAGTTGTACAGGTTGATTAATAAATGCTTTAAAGGTGTTCTGAAGATTACAAGTGTCAGCTATTATTGTGATTATTATTAGCTGATCCTGCAATCCCAAATTAGAGTCAGCACCAGGTTCCGGCTGACACTTTCATCTTTTGTACGTGTGTTCTATGCATGGGAGGAATTAATTTAAGCCAGGCATAATTAATTAATGTTTATGATGCATGTTATTAGTCTCAATTGCTCTAAGTGCCAAGTGCAGTTATGATTGAGAAGAGCTATAGCTCTGGGTTGAGCCTGGTAGCAATATTAAATTCTGATTGACTTTATTTAGATTATAGATCGACTACTCAGGATCTCATTTCTATGTTCTTTGCAGTGCCTGGTAACCTGCTGGCATATCATAACCGCCCAATAAAATCAGTAATAAAGTTATAATCCCTTTTCCTTTTCTCTTTATTTGCCTCCATACTTAAAAAAAATACTAGAAGGAAGAAGGATGGTTTCTTTTTATTGGCAAATGATAATTCAAAATCTTAGCTAATGGTAATATGGAATCTTTTTTCTCCTGCTTACCAATCAGGAAAATGAAAACTATTTACTCTGGGAAGTCTGGTTGGATCGCTCTTAAATCATGTATAGTCCACTAAGTGCTTTGAATAATGGAGGAGCTAGGAGAGTCCCTGATTTAATTTTGTCTGCAGTGTTTCTTTAGTATCTATGTGCTTTCTTGCATTTAGGAAAATAGCACAGAAGAGAGAGTTAAGGATTTTTTTTTAAGAAAGCTATTAAAAGCTCTTACAAGGGACTTGAGCTTTAATAAAGCCTCTCTGTATGCAGAAAGGCCAAATCTCCAGGGATGTAGGAAGGGGCAACCTCAAAGTTAAACATTTGAAAAGCAAACTAAATTCATGGCTTTAACATTGCTTCTTTTCTTCTCCCAGCCTTATCATCCTTATGTAGATACAGCATTGGTTTACTGAATTCTTTAAACCCAGAGTCCCTAGTAGATCACAATATCAAGTAGTCAGGACACATATTGGCTTGCTGTTTTTGTTTATAAAATGTTACTTTCCATCTGGTTAACTTTCTATTGCTGCTCTAACAAATGGCAGTCCATTTAGCAGCTTAAAACAATACTCACCTATTATTCCACAGTTCTGTAGGTCAGACTGCCAGGCAGGAGTTGGGTCAGCTGGTTCTCTGCTCCTAATTTTATAACGCTGAAATGAAGGTGTTGGCAGACTACACAACTTTATTTTTTATGTTTTCCTTTTAATTGTGACAAATATATAAACATATATGTATCAAGCATTTGGCATTTCTACAATTTCACATACAGTTCTGCGACAGCTATGTTACCATGCTGTTAAGGATGATGGTATAAATTGGAATGAATAAATTAGGGTGAGAGTGATATTGCTTTCTTAAGATTTCAGGGATGAATTCACTGCCAAATGCATTCAGGTTGTTGGCAAAATTCAGCTATGCATTTGTAGGAGTGAGGTCACGTTTATTGCTGGCTGTTGGTTGGGCATCATTTGCAGTTTTTAAAAACTGTGTGTATTCCTTGGCTGTGACTCTCTTCCTCCATCTGCGTAGCCAGTAATGGTGGCTCATATTTTTTTCATGGTTCAGGCCTCTTTTACCTCCTCGTCTGACACACCTCTCCTTTTTTGTCTTCTGTCAACTAGAGAATATTCTCATTTTTTAAGGGTTCATGTGATTTTATTGTAACTACTGAATAACTCAGAATAATTTCATCATCACAGATCTTTTCATTAATTATATCTGCAAACCATTTTGCCATGCCGAGTGCCCTATCCATCAGTAGTGAGTTAGGTATGGGCATCTCTAAGCGGTCATTTTCCTGTTCATTATCATATGGGCAAAATCGTCATCGCAGGCAAGGGAGATGCTGGTATCCAAGATACTTTGATCCAAGATGAAGAAACTCAAAATCGCTGTAGCATAAGTGATTTCACCCAAATCACAGAACCAGTCATGAACTCAAGGATAACGGTTCCAATCTTTTTTTTTATTATCTCAGTGCTGCTTTTTTAAAAATTTGTGTCACTACTTAAATCGTGTTTCCCAAAATATGCGCTAACTTGTCTAACCCATGAACCCAGCCAGGATTATGTGGTTGCCCTTTATTTCGTGATCTGAGATAATGATCCTTTATTTTATGCACACTTTTTGCTTGAGTCACACTTTTTATTTTATAAGGGGGAAAAAAAGAGAGAGAGAAAAGGGAGAAGAAAGGTAGACCACACTGGCGTCAAGAAGGGAGAGTTGTGAATGAAGCCTTTCCTTTGGACCTGGAGTCGCTGTGGTGAGAATGCCAAGACACAGGAAGAATCCCAGGGAACACCAGCCCACAGAGCATACCAGGAGGAGAGCAGAACCTTCCCACAGAGCCGACAAACACACACAAGTTTCTCCTAGAGTTGGTGCCCTGAATTTGATGTTCTAAACTGTGAGCAAAGAAATTTCTATTTGTTAAATACGTCCACTTGTATTTATGATGTAACAGCACTAGATAATTAAGTATTCAATATGATAGTATTCATAATTGTCATGCTCTAATAGTAAAATTAAAAACAGAGAAAGTAGGAGACAAGAAAAGTTCCCGTTTAGCTTAATATCCTTGCCGAATAAGCAAAATGTATTAATTTTATTTAACCTTTGAGTATATATCTTTATAATATTTTATGTGGTTAAACGGGGAGTACTCGTAACATTTCTGCTGCATCCTGAAGCGCGATGACAAAGTCAAGAGGAGAAGCACTTTTGTGATTGTCGTAGTTGTCAAACTAACCACTTTTCCCTGCATGAAGTATACTTCTTACTTGTCCTTAGGAAGAATCGAATGAACTATGATTATTCAGACCTGGGTGTTTGTACTTTTTTTTTTTTTTAAGAACAAGTGAACCTCTTCAGAGATAACAAAAGTCAGCATTTGTTGCTAATGAAAAAAATTGAGATTTCAAACAAAATATTGAGCGTTGGAAAACATTTGTCACCATAAAGCTGAAAGCACTCTAAGTCTTTAAGCATGGTTTTCAAGAGATTGATGATTACTAATAAATGTGATTCTTGACATTGCTGTGCCATCATTTGGATCATCTACGTAGCTCTAAGTCAATTCTTTCTAATAACCAATGCATACTATGAAATCATGTAAGATGAAAATGTATTCAAAGTGTGAGACAGGCCCGTGGGTATCAATTTAAATGTGTACAAAAACTAATTGGTATGGTTTTAGATTCTGTATTTCAATAACCTTTAGGAAACTGCTACTTGCCATAGTTGGGTGTAGTTAACGAACAATATCCATTTTATCTAGAAACACTATTAAATATTCCTTCTATTCCTAATAGATCTGTGGCCAAAAACTTTTCTGTTATATTTTAATGAAAACATATGTTACGACAGACTGAATAAAGAGCCCAATATAAGAAGTCAACTGTATTTTCTTAAATCGGTCTGAAAAGAATTTGCAAAATGTAAAACAATACTCGTTTTCTCACTAATTTTATTATGCATGGGTTTTATTATTATTTAAAATTGAATCTATGTTAATATCTTATACTGCCCCAGTTTAAATGCTTTTAAAGTCTGTAAATAATTCTTGATATAACCCATGTAAACAAAAGCTCATGAAGGATTCTTAATTGTTTTTTAAGAGTGCAAACTTGAACTTCACTGCACGAGGGTTCCAGAGAAAAGGTCACTTTGTGAGGATTACTACGAAAGGTGTTTCTGTCCTTCGGGGCCATCAAGCTTGTTCCAGTGATCAGCGCCCTAAGTACAACAGCAGGACTTGGACCCAGTCCTTCTCCAATCTCACAGCCAAAGCTATGTCTGCGCCCATTGTTGAAGCCACCGTGTCCGTTCATCTCCCCGAAGGTCATCCTCTTTTTTATTGACCCTCTAATGATGTCCTCATCCAGAGATTATACAGCAGACTAAGTCTCACTAGCCTGGCTTCTGAGATTCTGGCTGTATTTCTTCTAAGATAGATCTGTTCATTTTCTGGGAATCCATGATATGTTGGTAGTCTTCGTCAACATCGCAATTCAAACGCACCCGTTCTTCCGGCTTCCGGCTTCATCGCACATCTTCATATGCACTTAAGGTGACTGAAAGTCCCACAGCGTGAGGCAGTCCTCCTGGTGACATCTGAGTTTTTTAGCATGGCGAGGAGGTCTTTTGCAGCGGCATACTACAATATGGCACAAACATGGGTCTTTACTCTTAGAATAAGTTTCCGCTACCAAATTTGGTGCAGTTACATTTTTGATCCAAGGTGAAACAGATTCTGTTTTTTTAACAGTGTCATTTAGCTAAAACAAAAACCCACACAATTAAATATAGTTGATTGTATTGAAATGACATTGCATGAAATGGGGCATTTTATGTTTGCTACTTTATTTTAAAATATTACTATTCAAAATGAAATTTAGAAATCAGGTCTCTCACTTCTGAAATCCATGTTATTTGGCAGGTCTTCCTTTGACCTACTTTTTTCTATTGCTTTTTGAGATGTTAAAGAACACTTAAATAGCTGTTCAGACTTACAAGTTCTCTCTGTTTCTCTTCTTCTTTATTTTTTTGGCACTTTGCTTTCTTTTAAGATGCTAATCTAAAAGCTGTGTTTCTAGAATTGGCTGATGGTTGTATTCTTCCCTAAACTGCCACCTCAAGATTAAGTTATGCAACTTCTTATATGAATAGCTACCGGATAATCATATTCATAACATCAGATTTTATCAAAACTAAACACTAGTGTTTCCCATTGAAAGGTTTGTATAGGAAGGTCTAATAATGATTAACAAATATATTCAGTAATGGAATCTGAAGAAAAATGTCAACACATATAGATACCAATATGACTATTATCTCCTTCTGCAGTGTTTCACAATACTTCATAAAGCAGTCATTCATAATTCATAGATTTCCAGATCTTAGTAGAAATGGTCCCGTATCAATGTCATTTTGTTCAACAGAACCCAAAACTGAATTCTAAATGTCAGCCTATCTATTGCAAGATGCCAATAAAAAAGATAAGGGTTGATGGCTGATTTATATAGGTTAAATCAAAATGGTGAACAGATTTTGAAGTAGTTTTTGAAGTACTAGCTTATAAATAAAGTTGACAATCATCAACTTGATTTTTTAGATGAAACACTCAGCTAATGGCATATATTCAGACAATTTTAGCTTTGACTCTTTAAGAATTTTCTATTTTCTTTGCCTGCTCTTGGGCTTAACACATCAAATTTGAATCCAAAGAGATATTTTCTATTTTATGGCATTTTATTTATTATAAAAATACTTACATACTAAAAATTCTTACATTGCAAGTAAGCATTTGCCATATTGTTCTAGGTATATGACATATGTTGACACACTTTAATCTTGTAATAATCTTGTGAATGACTTGTGATGGAATTGAAGATCCAGAGCCTATGATTCATGCTCAGGGTGACAAAACTATTGAGTGGTTGAGGCCAGGAATCAGATTCCTTAATGTAGGCCCAGGTTGAAATATGGTTTAGCTGTTAAAATATTAAAATATAACATTCCAAATGAAGATTTATTTCGATTTGTGGGGAATACTCTTTGGGAAAGGAGCTCTAGTGGTGAAAAAGGAGTCCTGGTAGTACAGGTGGTTACCTGTTGGGATGTTAACTGAAAGATGGGCACTGCAGACCCACCACCAATCGGCAGGAAAAAGATGAGGCTTACTGTTCCCAGGGAGATTTACAGACTCAAAAAAACAAAGCTCTATTCTGTTCATTGACTTAAAATGATCTTCTACATGACTGAGTTGCAAATTTTTTTGTGTGGCTTTAATTGGCTCTTGACACTCTGCCCCAGTTTAGTTCCAGGAGCTTGTTGTGTGATTTTAAGTCAGCTTGAACTCATAGCAAGCCTGTAGGATGGAATAGAACTTGTCCTAAGCAGGATGGGAGCAGATCAGCAGATCTTTTCATGTGTGCAGTTGGTGTGTTCGGACTACCAACCATTCCATTGATAGACAAGCACTAAACCATTGGACCACAAAAACTCCTTTAGAAGTGCTTGGCTCCATAGACTCCTACTTCTACAAGGGCAGTGGATTATTTAGTGTAACTCTTCTAGCCAATGTCTCTTTAACTCCTATCAAATTACCTTTCTTTTATGGATCTGGGTAAGAAGGTAGGGAAAGATACTGGTGCGATTCACCTATGAGTAATTGTGAACAGGATAAATTGTGATTGCCATCATGAAGGGTATAAAATGATCCTTCTGAGAAGCAGAAGAGGAGTGTGTCCTTTGCATTATGAGATCCCCACACAGTGTACCTCCTGGATCCAGAAGACAGCAAGCAGTAACATTGGAAGAACAATAGCAGAACCAGTAGCCAAAGCCTAAAGCAAAGTGGTGCAAATAAAGCTGAGTGATTTGGGGCAGGAGGTTGGCTTGGGGAGTGAGGTGTCTCCAGGCACTTAAATGGGGAAGCTGGGTTTGCTGACCCGGAAGGTGGAGCTGAGTGGCTTGTGGCTTAGGCTTACAGGGGTAGAGGACCTTTGGGCACGTAATTCAAGGAGATCGGTGTGCTGACCTTCAGAGCTCAATGCCTCCAGATTGAGACAGTAGAGTGGCATGCCCTTTGAGCACTTGTTAGCAACCCTGAAAGGACTTTGTAACATCTGGATGAGCAACTGTATCCCGAGCATTTGTCACTTGCATTGCAATCCCTTTCATCATGAATATTGTCTGTGAGTTCTGTGTAGCCATTACAATGGATTATAGACTCTAGATTAAAAAGGTAGAGAATATTGTTAGGTACTGAACACTGCAACTCTTTCTGGAGGGCTGCAGAAAATGATCTCCTTTTTAGCTCCTCTGTGCATTGTTGTTTAGGGATTCTATGCTGACATGAGATTGGCTACAAAGCTCTGGATAAAGTGATAGCAAGGGAGTGCTACAAGGCACAGCTCTGTATGCTATTTTGGTTTGATGAAGTCCCTGTGTGGTTCCCCCCTTTCACTGCACTTTGTAAGTAACCCCAGCAGTTGTCAAGGCAAATCTCTGAAGAGACTAGGCAATAGATCCAGGATGGAAATTCTAGGAAATTCTGGGGACTCTGGCACAAGGGAGGGCACACACACCATGTAATGTGGCCTGAGGTATAACTCCAGCCCAGTAAGAATGGAGAATATTGTGACAGGTAACTTTTTTTTTTTAAGTTTAGAAAAACAAAAGTTCAGATTAGTTGCTGAAAATTAATTTTTTTTTAAATTGGTGCAATACAATTGTATAAAATATGTAGCTAAATAAAAATGTTTCTGACTTTTGGCCTCTGCTGTACATTCTTCTAGAAAAGTGGGTCATGATTCCTTGTTGCACAATGGTTGTTGTGTTGGGTGATGGATGGACACTCTCTCTGTGGGTTGGGGAAGGTGTGAGAAAGGGAACTTTTGCCCTCTAATTATCCTAAAGCTTTGTGTCTGAGTACTCACAAGGCCCAAGAGGAGAATTAAGACAGCTCTTCTTGAAGAAAATAAAGAATGACTTCTTTGTTATATTTATGCTATTATCCTCTGAGGAACACACATTTCTTTTGTTCTTTCCTTGCTGGAAAGAAGAACACTACTTTCCATCCTCTGAAAACCACTCCTTGACTTTTGAAATAGTTATGAGAGCTCTCTTTGCTCTTGTCTTTGCTTTCTTCAGGCAAAATAACCCCAAATTCTTAAATATTTCCTCAAGGATTTCTTTTCTTCTTACTTTTTAATCATTTTCATTATAGACCTCTAGATCTTCTCCAAGTTTCCCATATCTTCCTTATAATGTGGTCACACTGGAACAACTTGTGCTCATAAAAGCTCAGCCAAAAATTAAATACAGATAAATTATTTGCAGTTACAACATGTTATGTCTTTGCATTATTTTGAAATGCAGCATTTCTGGTTGAAATGTAACCTATAATTGACTGCAAACCCATACTATTTTTATTATATTATGTACAAACAGCCCTCTCCTAAACACCTGCCATAATTTGAGACTTTCCTAGCTTAAAAATTCACCCGATATGATTTTCTTGAGCTTAGTTTATGTCATAGTGGAAATGCTAAAACTTTAATGCCAATATTTACACAACACCCAATATACAATGTATGCTTAAGATATGGTTGGTGAGTAAAATAACTTAAATATATGTTAAACAAAATATTATACAAAAATCCTTATTGTATCTGAGTAGAAGCATCTGGTACCTTTTATCCGAATTGACTAAAGATTGGATTCTATAGAAAGATTGGTGTCTAAGCTAGTTTTTGATTTTTTATTAGTTATATTATTTTAACAACTTATTTAAAAATCCTTAAAACTTTAGTTTTCACTTTAGAAAATGTGTATAATATTTACCTTGCAAGTTGTTGTTTACCACCCATCAGTTTGTCATACTGTGGTGGCTTGCATGTTGTTGTGATGTTAAAAGGTATGCCACTGGTGTTGCAGATGCCAGCAAGATCACTTATGGTGGACAGATTTCAGTGGAGTTTAAAGACTAAGAACAGGCTAGGAAAAAGAAAAAAGCAGTCCATTTCTGGAAAATTAGTCACTGAAAACCTTATGAACACAGTGGAACATTGTCTAGTATAGTGCCAAGTGAAGAGAACTGGGGTTGGCAGGTACTCAAAATAAAGCGGGAGGAGAGTTACCTCTTCAAAATAGAGTCAGTCCTAAGGGTGTGGATAGGAGAAAGCTTTCAAGGCCATTACTAGCTGATGTGGCACTACTAAAAGTGATTAATAATCAGAATGTGGCATATAAAAGTATGACTCAAATAATTGAAAGTCATCAAAAATGAAATGGAACACATAAAGATCAATAATCAAAGCCTCAATGAGCTGAAGAGGATCGTTGGTGGTCATTTTAAAGCAGACGGTCATTTGGTCTCTATTCCAGATATCACAAATTGAAAATAATTTGTATTGCATTTATTGTTAAGAAGAACACCTCAAGATCTATCCTGAAAGACAATACTCTCATTGACAGGATAATATCTACATGACTACAGCAGGGACTATAAATATCATGGTTACTCAAATTTATGCACCAACCCTAAAGTCAGGATGAGGAAATCAAGCATGTTTACCACTTCTTCAGTCTGAATGTGATCAAATATGCAATCAAGATGGATTGATAATTACTAATGATGGGAATACAGATGTTGGGAACAAAGAAGGATCAACAGTTGGAGACTCTTGCCTCGGTGATGGAAAGAACACCAGAGATCACATGACAGAATTTTGCAAGACCAATAACTTCTTCACTGCAAATATCTTTTTCAGCAACATATATATGCATGGATCTTGCAGGATGGAATACACAGGGATCAAATCAATATGTCTATGGAAAGAAATGAGAGAGAATCTTGGTATTATTAATCAGAACAAGGTCAGGGACTGATTGTGGAACAGATCAACTGATCCTATGTAAGTTGCTTTTGAAGTAGTAGATGATTAAAATAAGCCCATGAAAGCAAACATACAACCTTAAATATATTCCACCTGAATTTAGAGACTATTCCATAGTATATTTGATACACTGAACATTAATGACCAAGAAGAAGATGAGTTATGGGGTGACATCAAAGATAGCAGATGTGAAAAAAGCAAAATGTGATTAATGAACTGGGAAGGAAAGAAAGAAAAGTCCAAAGTACATGTCAGACTCAGAAATTTCTTTTTAAACATAGAACAGCCAACGCAAATGAAAGAAAGAATTAAGTAAAAAAGCTAGACAGCAGATATCAAAGGCAACTTGAAAAGGTAAAACATTATAATGAAATGTGCAAAGATCTGGAATTACAAGACCAAAATTGAAGAGCGTACCCTATAATTTTTAAGATGAAATAACTAAAGAATAAGTTTCAAATTTTGAGTTGTAATAGTGAAGGATTCTATTGCAAAATAGTCCACTATGGAGTAACATCAACAGGAGATGAAAACAATACAGAGACACTGTACCAATAATTATTGATCAATGTTTAATTAAATTCAGGAGATATCATATGATGACATTGGAGAAGAAGTCCATGTGGCACTGAAAGAACTGGGCAAAACAGCTCTGGGAATTGATGAACTACCAATTTAAATGCTTCAGCAAATGTATGCAATACTGGAGGTGGTCAGTGTTTATGCCAAGAAATTTGGACCATCTGACTGAGAAGGACCCATGATCATACCCATTCCCAAGGAAAGTGATCCAATAAAATATGGTTTTGTAGAGCAAAGTCCTTATACCACATGGAAGTAAAATTTTGTTGAAGGTAATTCAAATACAATTGCAGAAGTGCTTTGATATAAATTCAAGCCAGATTCAGAATAATATGTGAAACAAGCATTATCATTATCCATATCAGATGGATTTTGACTAAAAGCAGAATACCAAAAAGATGTTTACCTATATTTCACTGACTGTGCAACGATATTCAGCTGTGTGACAGGATAACATTGTGAATAATGGGAATTCCAGTTCAATGCATTGTGCTCATGTGGACTCTTCACATTATCAATAGGCAATTTTTGACAGACCAAGGAATACTGTGTGTTTACAATTAAAAGAGGTATAAATTAGTGTTGTATCCTCTCTCCATACTTATTCAGCATACATATGCTAAGCAAATGATCTAAGAAACTGAACTATATGAACAAGAGCATGACATCAGAATTGGAGGAAGATATATTAGCAATCTGCAATGTGCAGATGAGATCATCTGGCTGGCTGGAAAATACAGAGAACTTGAAGCACTTTTTGATGAGAATCAAAGACTTTAGTGGTCGGTATGGATTACAATTCAACATCAAGAAAACAAACATCCGCACAAATGGACCAATGAGTGCCATCATCATGAATAGAACAAAGACTGAAGGTGCCAAGGGTTTCACTTACATGTATCCACAATTACTGCCAATGGAAACAGTCTTTAAGAAATCAAATGATGAATTGAGCAAATCTACTCCAAAGAACGTTTTCAAAGTATAAGAAAGGAACAATGCCACTTTACAGACACGGTCCTCCTGACCCAGGCCAGGCTATTTTCAATCATCTCATATACATGGGAAAGCTGGGCAACAAGCAATTAAGACTGAAGAATTGATACATGGTGTTGGTGAAGTATGCTCAATATACTATGGACAAAAACAAGAACAAACAAATCTGTCTTGAGTGAAGTACAATCTGAATACTTCTTAGAAAGGAGAATGGCAAGACTTCATCTCATGTACTTTGGATGTAACCAGTCCCTGGATAAGGACATCATGCTTAGTAAAGTAGAGGGTTGGCGAAAAACAAGACTGTCAATGAAATCGATTGGCACACGGACTGCAACAGTGGGCTTAACTATGGGAATGATTGTGAAGATGGCACAGCATCAGGCAATCTTTCCTTCCATTGCACAGAGAATTGCAATGAATTGGAACTGACTCGAAGGAGCACAACAATGACAAAGTTATTGGAAGGTTGATATGCGATAGTCCATGCAAAATGCTACAAGACTTCTGGATACTCAAAAAATTCTCCCTACATTCTCTAAAGTTTTGTGTTTAAAATTAGGAAATGTTCATAAAAATATTTATGGCCAAAAGCATGAGACATATTGCATGTACAATACAAGGAAAATTATTGGTTCATACTAAATCCTATCCCCCACCACATGCTATATTAGGAAAGTATATAATGCCCACAACACTGAGTAATATATCTAAAGAAATGGGGTATTTTCTTCATCTCATATGTTCCCTCCTAATAGATTTTATGCCAAAAACCATTTCTGGAATTTACAAATGCTCACTCATAGTGTTCTCTCTAGATGCTTAACTTTTTAAAACATCTTTCTGCTTAAATGCAGAGCAGAGATGTTTTGTCTCAGTAATATATCCAATACACAATGTTAACATTTCAAAATCAGTACTTTTGCCTTTTCCTTGTATTTTATATGAATCGAAATGGTAAATATATCCCACTGAAATCTAATGGCTAAATATCAAGCTATGGTATTGTAATCATTTCATATCCATGTGGAAGTTGGACATTGCATTAAAAATACTGAAGAAGAATCAATGAATTTGAATTGTGGTGCTGGCAAAGAATATTGAAAGTATCATGGACTTGCAAAAGGCAAACAAATTTGTCTTGGAAGAAGTGCAACCAGAATGCTCTTAAAGGCAAGGATGATGAGATTTTGTCTCATGTACTTTGGACATGTTGTCAGGAGAGACCAGACCCTGGAGAAGGTCCTCATGTTTAGTAACATAGAGGACCAGTGAAAAGGAGGAAGGCCTTCAACAAGATGGGTTGACACAGTGACTGCAACAGTAGGCTCAACCATGAGAACAATTGTGGTAGTGTTTCATTCTGCAGCACAAAGGATGGCTATGAGTTGTACTGACTCGATGAGCCCTAACAACAACTGCTGTTGAATTATTTTAAAGAAGAGTAATGCACTTGTGTATTCACAGGAAAGGGATGAGCACTTTGCAAGGGAAGAACCATATCTAATGCAAAGGGTGCCCTGGATTAGGTGCTTGGTAAATATTTCTTGGTCCATACTGTTGGCATTTGGTAACATGGGTAGGTTCCCAAAGCATGGAAATGAGGATTTGACCAGTAGAGAAAACAGCAGAGGAAAAGTACTCCAGTGAACAGCAGACTGTGGCAAAGCTACAGGAATGACAAGGAAAGTAAGAGGAAATGACAGTTAAAAAGTGATTCACAGCAACATGAAAATAACAAACTGGCAGACTTCATAGATGCTAAAATTCACAATTCTAAAACGGCCACCAATTTAACTCCAGAAATGTGCACCTCAGCAGAAATGGTGGCTTAAAGTGAAGATTTACAGTTTCTTTTGCAGGTGGTAAGTAGCTCAGGAACAGAACTTTTACACGGCTTATTAATTGTCGTCAAATGATAGTAGTTAAGCACAGAGTATGTTAGCACAAGTTACCGTGAGGTGATAACTCACATAAAGTTTATATTAAGCTTAGAATTCATTAGAATAATTTTAGAAATCCAGATGACCTTGCAAGACAATTTTCATTTTTCAGCCACTCTAGTAGATCATTTTCAACTCCGCACCACTTCAGAATCATAATGTGTCCCAAGGATACACTGAATTTTATATTTATACCTTTGCAGTTTTACTTTATCTTGAAAAAGGTCATTGACAATAAGACAAATAAACTCAAAAGTTCCTATAGTTGTCATTTGTGATTTTAAGCTTATTCTTACACATTTTTTCCCATATTCAGAAATCCAATACCCTCAAATTTATAATGTACTGCAGGCCTACTTAGAGAGCCAATTTTTCGTCAGTATAACTTGGGGTAATTTAATATGGAAGTACATATAAAAATATAGAAATGCACACTCGTTTAGGGATCAAATGCCTGAATTTTATATTGGTTCTAAGACTTGTTGGGTACATGATTTTAGGCAAATTTTTTGAATTTCACTTTCCCCTTTGGTTAAATGGGACTGTTGTACCAATGGCTTCATTTGCCATTTGAAAGACCAAAGGACTTGATGATGCATGGTTGTTTAAAAACTGTACAGACTGAGCAGGCTTACAGAAATATTAGGCTATTATTGGAGTTCTATGAAGTCTTTGGGTAGTACATACAGCTAGGGCTCTTGACCACCAACTAAATGATTGGCGGTTCAAACCCACCTTGAGACACCTTGGAAAATAGCCCGGGTGATTTGCTTCCTGAAGGCTAGCAAACTGCACCATGGGGTCACCATGCACCAACTTCTGTTATCACTATTGCTGCTACTAAGACAGCTACTGCCACTGGCACAGTATTGTATATTAGGTTTGTTTCCATATCCTGCCTGAGTTTTAATGCAATTAATATGTAAGGGAACTGTACTTATGTCATTAAAAACAATAAATGGCTTTGGAAAACATGAAAATATGCTTTTATGTATTTTTCCTTAATAAATTGTACATTCAAATTACCATCATTTTCAGGAAAAGACAAAATTGTTCAAAAATATTTGAACAATTGATCCCAAGGTGCAAGCCATAAGAAGAGACAAGGAGGGGCACTATCTAATGCTCAAGGTAACAGTAGACCAAGAACCAGTGAGCATAAAAAATATATACACACCCAACAAGAGACCTGAAAAATTCATAAATCAAATACTCTAAAAGTTGAGAAAAGAAATTACAGGCTGAACAATTAAAGTAGGTGACTGTAATACATGACTCTCTAAAAAAGACAGATCACAGGGAAAGAACTTAACAAGGAGGCTACAGATCTAACCGTTACAATTGGATGACTTGATCTGATGTATATTTCAGAGCGCTCCATCCCAATGCAAACAATTTCACATTCTTTTCAAGCCCACGTGGTACATACTCAAAGATAGACCACATGCTGGGACACAAGTCAAATTTGTGTAAATTCAAGCACAAAGAAATCATTCAGACTTTTCTCTCAGACCACTATGTCATAAGGCTAGAAATCATCAAAAGGGACAATTAAGAAACCAAGGGCAAACAATTGGAGGATGAATAATTCTCTACTGCAAAAGGAGAGGGTATTGGCTCATATCAGAAATGAAATTAGGAAGTTTCTAGAAAACAACAAGAATGAAAATATGATGTACCAAAATGTTTGGGACACGGCAACGAAGTTTGATAGCAATACATGCACACATGAAAAAGGAAGAGAGACTTATAGTTGATATGTTGACACAAAACTTACACCAATTAGAGCAGAGTCAACAGTACAATTTTACTAATAGAAAAAGGAGAGAAATAACAAAAAATCAGGGCTGAGATACATGAGAGGGGGGAAAAAAGAAAACTATGGAAAAAATGCAGCAAAAAGTTGTTTTTTGAAAGGGTTAGCAGAATCGACAGACCACTGGCAAACCTAACCAAAGAAAGGAAGCTACACATTTCAATAGCAAGGATGATCAAAAGCAAGGATGAGGTATGGAACAGGGGACATTACAACAGACCCTAATGAAATCAAAAGGATAATTACACAATACTATGAAGGCCTATACTCTAATGAATTCAACAATTTGGAAGACATGGACAAATACTTGGTAAAGCAATCCCTAACTGGACTATCCCAGATGAATGTCAAGAATTTCAACAGACTCATAACAATAGAAGAAATAGACAAGATTATAAAGGGATTACCAACAAAAAAATCCTCCCCCAGGCCAGATGGCTTCACAGGAGAATTCTACCAAGCAATCAGGGAAGAACTGACACCGATCCTACGCAAAGTCTTCCAGAACATAGAAAAAGGCAACAAACTCCTGAATTGTTTTATGAAGCTAGTGTAACTCTGATACCTAAAGCAGGCAAGGATTCCACAAGAATTGAGAACCACAGACCAATAAACCTAATTAACATCGATGCAAAAATCCTTAACACAATACCGGTCAATAGACTACAAAAGTATATAAAAAAAATTATTCACCACGACCAAATCAGATTCCTATCAGGGATGCAGAGATGGTTCAACATATGAAGACCATTAGTATTATTCATCATGTTGACATGAAAAATTATAAGAATCACATGATAATAGCGATAGATGTGGGAAAAGCATTCGACAACATCTAACACCCACTCTTGTTTATAACACTCAAGAAGATAGGAATGGCAGGAAAGCTCATCAATATTACACAAGCTATATATGAAAGATAAACAGAAAACATGGTAGTCAATGGAGAAAAGACGAAAACAATCTCACTGAAAAAGGGGACCAGACAATGATGCCCCTTATCCCCACTCCTATTTAACATCGTACTGGGGGTCCTAGCTAACAACATAAGACAAAGTAAAGACATCAAAGGTATTCGTCTGGGGAAAGAAGAGGCGAACATATCGTTATTCTCAGATGATATGATTTTATATATTGAAAATCCCCAAAACTCCACAAGTGGAGTATTGGAACCGATAGAGGAATATGGCAGAGTGGTGGGATACAAGTTCAATAAACAGAAGTCGATCAGACTGCTATACACATCACACAAGATCACAGAAGAGATGATCAAAAAGGTAGTACCCTTCACAATAGCCAAGCACAAATGGAAATATCTAAGGATATACATGACTAAACAAACAAAAGATTTGTACGAGGAAAACTACAGAACACTATTACAAGAAACCAAGAGTGACCTCAGCAAATGGAAGACTATACCATACTTGTGGATTGGAAGACTCAATATAGTAAAGATGTCACTTCTGCCCAAGGCACTATATAGGTTTAATGCTATCCCAATACAAATGCTATCATCCTTCTTCAAAGAATTGGAAAAACTGATTACCAACTTCATATGGAGAGGGAAGAAGCCCAGACTTAGCAAAAAACTCATCAATAAGAAAGACAAAGTTGGAAGGTTTGCTTTGCTTGACTTTAGTACCTATTATACAGCCACATTGCTCAAAACCGTGTGGTACTGGTATAATGACAGATACACGGATGAATGGTAAAGAACTGAGAACCTGGAAATATAAACATCAGCATACAGATAACTGATCTTTGATTAGGGCCAAAAAATATCAAAAGTGAAGTGAATGCCCTCTTTAATAAGAGGTGCTAGAAAAATTGGGTATCTACCTGCAGAAAAACGAAGCAAAACCCTTACCTCACTCCATTCATAAGAATAAATTCAAGGTGGACCACAGACCTTGAGGTAAAACCCCAAACTATTGGGGCCATCAATGAGGGAATTGCAACAAACCTGAGAACCATACCACAG
>NW_022103968.1:52163486-52166697 GCF_000313985.2 Echinops telfairi | reverse complement strand
TTATTCACATCCCTCAACAATGATCAGAGGGGATTCACTGGAGGCTTAATCCATGTGTGGACCCTGAAAATGGATTTTGGGGCTCTAATGTCCTCCATAGCTTTCTGAACTCTAGGTTTTTCTCAACTTAAGTTCTGATACCATTCCTTCCTTTAGATTTGGTTTATATTATTTATAATCCTTAGATCATACAGGTCATGTGCTTCTACCATGTGTACTGAGTTGGTACCTCACTGAGATGGCTGCTTGTTTTAAGACGAGACTTTAAAGTCCTAGGTGCTACTTTTGCTGATTACTTCTTCACCGCGCTTTGCTCTTGCACCTGTATCTTCAGTGATCTCTTCATGAGGATAAGCATCAAGCACAGCCTTGTCATCAGAACTAATTGTTCTTAGATTGGGGCCTAAATTAAGTGCAAGCCCCAAATCCATTCATGGACCTATGGTTTATAATCATGTATATCTCTGGTTTACCTTAGAGATATCAGTGTCTTCTTATGTTAGAAAACATTATCATCCATCCCCGAGGCATCACTTCCACTACCAACTTTCTATGCAAGTTAGCAGATAGGACCTTTACATACTATGCCTTTAAGTTTATTTAAGAGAAACAATGCAGACAACATTGTTATTGATAATTTTGCGATCTGTTAGGCACAAGGCAGAGTACTAGATACACTGATGATAGATTCTCAGGTCTCCTTTTTACTAAACTCCAGAGAGGCTGTTCTCTCTGCATCGATTATTATAGTGTATGCCTTTAAATTTTTAATGTTTTTATATTATCCCATAATTCCCAATTAATAAAAATATTTTTATTGCAACAAATTCCTTATTACATTCATAGAGCTGCTTTAGGTTTGTTTTCAGAACCTACTGTAACTGAATATTATTACAGTTTTTCTAATTATAGTCAATGCCTTCAATCTTAAACAGTCCCAACAGGCCTGAGGGAGAGGCAAGTTGCCGTAGACAGGAGCGAATAGGGACTGGGAACTCATGCCTATGGTTGAGACGGGCCAACAATATTGAGGTAAAAGCTGGTCACTGACTTTGGCATAAAGAAGAACACACAGATCACAAGTTGGCACAGGCAGGAGAGAGAGAAGAGATCCGTCAAACAGACATGGAGCCCACGTTTTCACTTAACCTCATCATTTGAGCACATCTCTGTGTAAATTTCAAAGACTGTATGATAACCACAGCTGTCCCATAATTGATGTAACACTCTATTATTGTTTTATGTTATTGTTTCCAATTTTGTTTCATAAATAACAGCTGACCAAAATCTCTTGGGGTATAAAGGTCCCTCTTCACATTTCTGCTGATTTCTTGAGAACTCTTCTTGAGGTAGGCATCTAAATATACCTATACATGTAATTACCATATAGATGCAATTGCCTAAATACTCATAACAACTTACATTTACATCATTGGGATGTATGATAGCCTAACCCATAGCTTCTTCCAACCCTCCCTCCGCTACAAGTTTGTATTTTATTTTATCTCTGCTGATTTGATAAAATAAGGCTTTAAAGAGTTAAAATCTCAGAAACCCAGAGGGACAATTTTACTCTGCTCTATAAAGTTGCTGTGTGTAGGAATCAACTTGATAACAGTGAGTTTTGAAAATTTTAAAAGCTGTCGTGTTCTCATTTCTTTAGTTGCCAATAGATCTATTACAGAATACAACCTTCCTTTTGTTCATTGATAAATATTAAAGAGAACTTCATAGAAGGCATCCTAATTTCTATGAGATTTCTAGATAGTCATATCCCAACACATTTTCATCCTTCTATTGTTTTCTATCTTTTAATTGCAATTTATTGTATCCTTCATGTATAAAAGAAACTCACTGCCCTCCAGGCTGATTCCAATTCATAGTGGCCTTATAAAGTGTTTCTGAGACTGTAAATCTTTATGGATGCAGGTATCTTTATCTTTTATAATTGTGATGAAATCAAATGAGTGACCATTTTCTTTATTATCTCTTTATTTCTTTTAAGGAATGAAAAAGCTCAAATATGATAATGCAAGGTAACTTGATAAGTCTAAAGTGATCATATGTAATATAACTACTACTGTTATCACCATCACCGCTATCTCTACCATTTCTTTTTAATTTAGGATGTACAGAGAATTAGAAGGGGAAATATTTCTCCATCATTCCTTGTCCTCCATATTCACACACAGGGATCACTGCCTGCAATTGGATGCATGTTATCTCCAGCCTTTAAAGTCTGAGTTTACAGTCTCCTTTGCCTTCACTCTTATCCAACCAGTTCTGAGCTCAATAGACTTACCTTTTGAAATTCATAGTGTGTTCTCCATTCGTTTTTGTTTCCAAGTCACCTGGCTGCCCACCTCACCACCATCTTTGAGTAAGTGGTCTCCTTTCAGATGATCTTCCCAGCAATTAAGTGTCATCATGGTGTGACACAATAGTCATTTGAAAATGAATGCTAGTTTGAAACCACTCAGGGGTTTGCATTGTAAAAGTTGAAGCATAACATCTTCAGTCAATTTATATGTCCCCATAGGAAGAGCTCCTGCTTATTACTCTACCTTCTCGTATTGACCACTTCCAGTTCATTCTTCACTTTCAACATTACTTCTGCACGTGTATCTTCTTTCCATTTCCCCCATGGCCATATGGTTCCTTCTCCATCCTTTACATTTTCCATCCTAATAATGTCATTACTTGTTAGTAAATAACTATTTGCAATTGTTTACTTAATATTTGTTTCCCCCAGCAGTTGACAACAAACCCTGTGAAAGTTATGAAGGGATCTGTCCTGTCTGCTTTTGCGGGGGGTATAGGATCTGGGATAGGGCACTCGGCAAACTTCGGGGAAGGTCCACATCTTGATTCAGGTGGTGTTTTTATGCCTATATACAAGTATTTTACATATACACACGTGTGTCAAAAACTCTGGAGATTTGCATACTGAGGTAAATTTTATTGTGCCAACCTGGCCGATAAACACATGTGGGGTTAATTGAAGGGTGGAGAGATAAATGGATCAGTGAGCCTCACCATCCTAGTTCTCGGGTCTCTTGTTTTCTGATGGTCAGACCAGGAAGCGGCTGCCTTAGCCGCTGCTTAGCCCTGCTTCAGCTGGCAAGGCTCACTTCCTGAAAGACATCTTTGAGGATAAGTCACATTGACCTACCCCGATGCAGCCCTGGGTGCTGGAGCATCCGCATGGAGA
>NW_022103968.1:52158959-52163305 GCF_000313985.2 Echinops telfairi | reverse complement strand
CTTGATGTGCACTTAACCTTTATATAAAACTCTCTCTTATACATGAGTTTCTGTGGATTTGTTTCTCTAAAGTACCCAGACTAATACACATACTTTATCATATAGTCTATAACAGTATATATTCTTTAATTGAAATGTTTACTAAAGAAAATAAAAGATAAGTAAGCGCATTTAAAATTTTCATAGAAAATGTCACATAGTACTGCAAAAGCCATAACAATCTACACATTTTTATCATTAATATATAAAAGGACTCTTTATTTCATGCTCTAATCTATACACTATTTATACCAATAAGACAAGCAAAAGATACTATCTCATTGAAATCTAAATTTGCTTCTTTGATTATAAGTGAAATAGAACAAACACGTTTAATCCATTTGGATTTATTTCAGTGTATGATATAGGATTTAATTTATTTTTTCCATCCTGTTGGCCCAGAACCATTTTTGAATAATCTTTCCCTTCTTCCTTAATTTGTTATGCTTTTAATCTTTATCATATTTTGTGCTGTCGATGGCCTTAATAATAGAGTAAATGCAGGTATATAATAGGATCTGTTTCTGAGATATCTATTCTCATCTATTCATTTGTCTCTTTATTATTGCTTCAGTGCCATGCTGATTAAGTTAATATCACTTTTAAAAAGTCATCTTCATTAATCTTTTTCAAATGTAAAAAGAATCCTGATGCTTTAAATGATGTCTAAAATGGTTTTGTCAATTTAGAAAAATACCCACTGAGATTTTGATTTGCAATTCATCCAAAGCTGGGTTCCCAGGAAACAGATGCTGAGATGGAGATTTGCATACAGGAAGTTTATTTGCAAGTGCTCCTGGGAATCACACCTGTGAGCAACTGAGGGAAGGAGAGGAGGAAGCTGAGCTGCAACGAAGTTGCAACAGAGGTTTTAGCTGAACCCACAAGGAGAAATAGAACTGAGATGGTTCTTCAGTATTGCGCTAATTTTTAAAAGGGGTTGCATGTACCAGTCAAAGAATGCAAGCTGTCCCCAAAGGCAGGCACAATGGATAAGACCAAGAACAATTGCTCTGGAGGAATTCAGCTATGACTAGTCAGCACCCAACCCTCCCACCCTGGGAAAGAATGTCTCAATTCTAACGGAGATCTAGGTGATGCACTATAGCATCCACTACATGAGTTTCACAATCTGCTTCTTTCTCCAGGAAATTATTCGCCTTTCTTTTATTAAAATTATTGAATATCTAGAATAATTTTCCTTGGCTGAAAATATAAGGCAACTGGAAATTTTGAGCAAATTTTCTGTGCATGACAAGTAGTGAAAAAATAAACTCAGGATCCCAAATCAGGAGGAAAAATAAATTAACAGGAATAGGTGGTAATCATTTTCTCAATATTGCACACAAGCTTAATATGGCTCATATATATGTGCATATATATTATATATATATATATACATATATATATATATATATATATATATATGAAACTCCATTTTCTTCCTTTAATTTCCCAAAATGCTTTGTTAATATCACTTTTATGTATCTTCTTTTATGTATTTATGAACAACAACAACATAATTACTCACTGTTACCCAGGCAACTTTGACTCTTTAGTAGCTTAATTCCTAACCACTACACCCCCAGGGTGTCTAAAATTAAAACAAAACCTCACTGCCATCAAGTTGATGCCAACTAATAGCAACCGTATAGGTCAAGGTAGAACTGCCCTTGTGAGTTTGCAAGCTGGAACTCTTTACTGGAGTAGAAAACCTCATATTTCTCCTGCAAAGCGACTGGCAGCCAAATGTGTAACCACTAAGCCACTAGGGCTCTTCTTTGTTGTCATTCAATATTTGAGAAAATACCATTAAAAGGCAGATTAAATTTTATTCCATAAGGTGGTGGATTCGATTGTTAGGAAAAGTGTGTAGATTAGATTCATTTTCAATATGTTGAACAGACATTTCCCTTTAAAAATTATTAAGCAAACACTTAATAATACAAACAATTTGCCTTGCATTAATGCTTTACATTGCCAAGCTTAATTCCATTTGATTCTTGAAACTACACACTGTATAATTTCAGTATGCAGACACTTCTATCTCCACTTTCCCTATGGAGAGATTGAGGCCTAGCAAGTTTAATGATTGCTCGCTCACATCATGGAACTAACAAATAGCAAAGTTGTGACACATTCAAATCTTCTGACTCAAGAATACTGGAAAATCCTAAGATTTTATGACTATTTGGCTAATTAAATTTTTATGTAGTGGAAAATGATGTTTCAATAGAACTGCATTTGACTCTGTTTCCACTTCTATATTTGTTACCAATCTTCTAGTTCCCGGGTGAAAGGTGAGGTTTCTGCTCCCATAAAGACTTGGTCCCAGAAACCTACAGGGCACTCGGCCCCTGAGGCTGAAGTTCCATGGCAGTGAGTTTGCTTGGTCGTGTTCCCAGTTATGCCTCGTTCTATTTTCTTTAGTAAGAATAAGACTGCATTTTCTTATTCTATTTCATTATTCATTGGAAGAGAATTATCCTCTATATTAGACAAAGGATCCATCTCCTTTATATGAGATGCTATGAATAAGAATTAAAGTTCCAACCATTCTTTTTGTTTGTTTAAGTTTTATTAAAGTATAATTTACATAATACACAATTTATTCTTCTTAGATCTACAATTCCACAACAAATTTTCAGAGTTGTGTAATCATCTGCACAGTCCAGTTTTAGAATATTTCTTTTAGTCTACAGAGATATGTATGCCTATATGCAGAGAACTCACATTCTCAACCACAATCCCAAACCTACAATCAAACTCACTGTCAACAAGTTATTTCTGATCCAATATTGGCCCTAAATAGGCTCTAAAAAACTTCCCACAGAGTTTCAAATGCTGTGATCTTACAGAAGTAGACTACACCATCTTTCTTCTGCAGAACAACTGGTGGATAACTCCTCTGCTTGGTTTATATCCTAGAGAAATAAGAGCAGAGATGCAAACACA
Organism: Echinops telfairi; assembly: GCF_000313985.2. Taxonomy (NCBI): domain Eukaryota; kingdom Metazoa; phylum Chordata; class Mammalia; order Afrosoricida; family Tenrecidae; genus Echinops; species Echinops telfairi. The sequence goes on along the minus strand of NW_022103968.1, from coordinate 52,160,311 downwards.
TTTATGAGCACTTATATTCATGCCAGCACTGTTCACAATAGCCAACAGAAGGAAACCATCTATATCCCTGGCATGGAAGAACAGATCAGCAAACCCCAACACAGACACACAATGAAACACTATATTAAAGAACAATGATGAATATGCTAAACACTTCACAATATGCATATACCTGGAGGACTTCATGTCGAGTGAAACCAGGCAATCACACAAGAATACCTACTGTATGTGACCACCATCCAAAAAAAATGAAGAAGAGTCAAGAAATGGTCTCACACTAAACCAAAACAAATATCCTTTCCTAGTTCCTAGGGGTGCTTTGGAAAGGCCTGGGCTAGAAGGTAGAGGGATGTCTACCTGAGTGAACGGGGGCAAAGTGATGCAGGTAGGGGAAGTCACTGGGAGGTTTGCAACCGTTAATGGCAACAGAGATAAATAGTGTTCGATATACCAGCTTCCAACAGTGGTGATCAGCAATACTGACAACTACATATCAATTTGACACAGAATATTTGTATATGCATATTTACCTTTGTTGCCAGCATATCCACCAATGTGATAGAGTATACGGGGAGCAAAGTCATGAATACTTCTTAGACATAAACTAACACCTTACGAAATGCTCCCTGGGGGATCAGGACCATGGTCTACATAGACATCAAGCTTTATTGGCACAGCAGAGTTAACAAAGACAATGTCCTACATTCTACTTTTGTAGCCTGAAGGAAAGAAGAATGAGGAAAACGTAAAACCATCTGGAAATAATTCCTCCAGGCAAACACCATATGGAAACCACCAATGGAAACAACATGGGAACAATAAATGGACCAGCAAATACCAGATTACACAACCCTGAAACCAGAAGAACTAGATGGTGCCTGGCTATACAGACTAACTGCTCTGAAAAAGATCACATTGGAAATTCCTGGATGGGAGAAAATATAGAACAAAACTCAATATCATAGCCAGATAGAGATAAGACTATGGTTTTACCTCTACCCAAGTACTCCCTCCATGCAAGAACACTTTGTTCTAATAATCTGGCATTCTGTGATGCTCACCTTCCCAACACAATCGCAGAAGACAAATGTGGTGAAGAAAGTTGATGGTGCCTGACTATCTAAAGATATAGCCTGGGGTCTTAAAGCAACAAAGTCTACATGGAAGAAGCACACCAGCCTGTGTGATCATGAGGTGTTGATGAGATCAGATATCAGGCATCAAAGACCCAGAACAAAAAGTCATATCAATGTGAATGATGTGGGAGGGCAGAGTGGAGACCAAAAGCCCATCTGTAGACAATAGGACATCCTCTCACAGAAGGATCACAAAGAAGAGATGAGCCAGTCAGG
>NW_022103968.1:52157631-52158617 GCF_000313985.2 Echinops telfairi | reverse complement strand
TCCCTGGGGTATGGACAACAGAAAAGTGGGTGAAGGGAGGCATCAGTCAGTGAAAGACATGAAAAAATAATGATTTATAAATTATCAGGGGTTTGTGAGGGAGAGAAGGTGGGGGCAGGGAGGGGTGAAAAATGAGGACCTGATACCAAGGACTCAGGTAGAAAGAAAATGTTTTGAAAATGACGATGGCCACAAATGTACAAATGTGATCGACACAAGGGATGCATGTATATATTGTGGTAAGAGCTGTATGAGCCCCCATTAAATTTATTTTTTAAAGACTACGGCATTAATTCCCCTTCAGATCTGAAACAGCTCATCCCTGTGAGAGAATAATCAGCCACTTGAGATCAAAGGGCAGCATGTAACCAGGGGCAAGGGTCCGAGGGTTGGGAAAGGAGAGGAAATGGTATATTGAAGGGGTTTCTGTGGTAAGTTGAAACAAAATGAGTATGAATTATTGAAGGGAAAACTAATGATCTTTGCAAACCACCACTGAATTCACAGTAAGAAGTTTTCTAAAACAGAAGAGCCAGAGAACAGCAAGTAGATTTGAACCCCTGACCTTTTGGTTAGCTGACATGCTCTTATCCACTGTATCACCAGAGCTTCTTAGCTCCAACCTTAGGCACCGCTAGACTCTTTTCTGTTTCTATGGATGTATTTTTCCTGAACAACAAATGGAATGAAAAAATAGAAGGACTTTCATTTGGGATGATGTCGGACAAATCGTTACATGTATCAATGCTTCCTTCCTTAGCTCATTTATTTTGTATCCCTGATAGGCTCACTTCTATGTGTCTAGTCTATTTATTTAAAAGACAATGTTGGTGTGTGTGCACCGATATGCTCTGCTGTCTCCGTGACATTGTGATGTGGCTATTAGGGAGCGAAGGCTGGGTCACTGGGGGATGGCTGAGTCTACCTAGTGGTGCAGAAGAGAGTGAAAAGGAAGCACAAAGCCAAAAGAAGAGGAAAGGAGGGAG
>NW_022103968.1:52156539-52157490 GCF_000313985.2 Echinops telfairi | reverse complement strand
TCTCCCCTCAGCCCAGAAGCCTGGCAGCTGTTGTGGGCTTGAGAAATGTGGACCCCTGTGCTGGCGTGAGGCATGGGCTGCCTGAGCATGGAAGCAGGGTTGTGAGGGGCAGGGCTCCGGGGCTGGTGGAGTGGGTGCACATGTGGTAGTGGGGTGAACACAGGGGAGGATGCAGGAGCGGCGGTGCTCTGTGGCAGCGACATGCCTAGTGACAGAGGTGGCAGCTGTGGCCTCTAGGGGTGGAATGGTTACAGGAGCATCCACGGTCCACATCTGGAGTGTGACAGCAGTGACCAGCAGTTTGGGTAGAATGCAGGACAGTAGCTCTGCTCTCATCAGGGGTGTACTTGGCAGCATTGGCAGCCCCTGGAGGGAGTCTCAGGAGTGCTGCCAGTGGCAAGGGTGCTTCCAGTGGCAGTGCCAACAGTGGTGGCCTGTGGTGCGAGAGAGCCTAGTGATAGAACTGTCTGAATATTAAAGCAGGACTACAGCGTGACCATGGAGGTGACTTGGCAGGGAAGCATGTAATGGCAGCAGTAGGCAGCTGAGGAGAATGCTAGGCACCTCATTCATGGCTTTTCTCCTTCCTCTTGCTCTGCCTGCCCCCACCGTCTTTGGGGTGTAGAGACCTTCTCCATTTAGTTTTTAAGTTTTTCCCCAAGTCCACGAGCCCAGGTCTTCTGTCTCATAGGTTTTTCTGATTATTGTGCAGGGATCCTCTTATGCCCATCTCTAAGTGTGATAGTTAAGGTTGATTGTGCCAATGTAGTTGAAGAACACATGTAGGATTAATTGAAGGGTGGAGAGATAAATGACTCGGTGAGCCTCACCTTTCTTTTTCTCGGGTCCCTTGTTCTCTGATGGTCAGACCAGGGTGCAGCTGCCTTAGCCAGTTCCCTGCTTCAGCTGGCAAGGCTCACTTCCTGCGAGACATCCCTGAGGAGAAGCCAC
>NW_022103968.1:52135797-52156028 GCF_000313985.2 Echinops telfairi | reverse complement strand
CTCTCTCGCTCTTTCTCACTGATACTGAGTCGATGTTGATTTATAGAGATGCCCTATGGGGCACTAGAGAATTATAACCCGAGATTAGGATTTGATTAAATTGTAGATTTTGCTTTTAGCTCTTTTGTTTTCATCCTAGTATAACTACTTCTTTCGTTCTTGAATTAGACTTTTTAACCATCGTGAGACGCTCAGGAATTGCATAATGTGAAGTAGCTCAATATCTTCAGGAACAATAAAACAAAAACAAAACTTTCCATCTTAAACATACTTGGCACAGAATTTTCCTTCAATTTCTTCTTTAAGTTACTTTCTGGCAAATAAGATGAATGGTCTTGTACAGGTGAACTCAATGTACATTAATTTGGACTACCTCAAAGATAACAAGAACATTTAACCAGAAACAAAAAACATATCACAGTTACATACTAGGTGTATGATGTTATACTTATTGCAGGAATATTTGGTTCTTAACATTCTCTTTGATATTTCCTGCTGGCCAGTGTTTTCTTTTACAATAACAACAGCATTAAGAAATACAAAGGTAAGTCTAATATCCAACATTTATCTAAAGTTTACTACATCAGAAGCACAATGCTAAGTGTTTTTCACACATTGAAACAACACCTTTGTCAGGAGAGAAATGTTATCAGCACAGAAACATTAAGTTAATTGTGCAAAGTCTTATAGCTATAAAGTGGTGAAGCCAACATGGCCACACAGATAATCTTCCTCCAAAACTCACACTTAACTCCTGTAGTATGTTATAATCAGCATTATTAAATCTGTTCTTCAAATTAGAATTTTTGGAAGGCTGTCAATAAAACATAAAGAGAATTGATTTCTTATTAAGAATTAATGTAGTCCTCCAATTTTTTCAGATTCTCAGTATTTCTGCAACCATATTTAAATGTTGGCATATTTAAATATCTCACATTTATTAATCTTTGCTCTTTGTCACCTATGAAAAATTCCAATATAATATTTATGTTCTATACCATATATACCCACAGATATACAAACACGTATAGATAGGTATTATAGGAAGGAAAAATAAAGAAAAACTGTTAGGAGTAGTTCTGAGTAAGTCCTCTGTTCACATTCTATCATCTTTGAGGCTTGGGATTTTGATTAGTGACCTGGGAAGGGCTGATGAGACCTGTCCATATGCACCAAAACTAGGAAGTGAAATCTACTGAGTAGGACAAACGTAACGAAAGTAGTCGTGTTGGGAAGGATGTCAATAATTTTAAGGACAAAGAAAGATACATAAATATAGAAAGATAAAAGGCTTATATAAGAATTCTTAAAAGGGAAAATGAGTTCATAGTATAAATATTCTTATATAAGTAGAAAAACATGAATGTTTGGAAATAAAAGGCAATTTACTATGGTTAGTATGTGCCCCGGCTAATGCACAAAGACCCTATATACAACAAAAAGAAACACTGCTGGTTCCTGCACCATCCTCACAATTGTTGTGATGTTTGACCCTGTTATCGCAGTGTGTTCATCTGGGTACTTTAGAGAAACAACTCCACAGAAGCTCGTGTATAAGAGAGTTTTATATAAAGGTTAAGTGCGCATCAAGAAAGCATCCCAACCTAGTGTGCCCAAACCCTCAAGTCCAACATTAACTCATATGTCTGACACCAATCCAAAAAGTCCTCCTCCATCTCACAAAACACACTATGATGCCGACTGCAGGGAGAAAGCTGAGTCAGTGAGTGTGTAAGCATCTCAGCCCTGGCAGGGGTCTCCACACGGCTGCTCCAGCACATCGGGTAGGTCAATGTGGCTTCTCCTCAGGGATGTCTTGCAGGAAGTCAGCGTTCCAAGCTGAAGCAGGGAACTGCTACGGCAGCTGCATCCTGGTGCAACCATCACAAAGCAAGAGACCCGAGAACTAGAAAGGCGAGGTTCACTGAGCCATTTATCCCTCCACCCTTCAATTAACCCCACGTGTGTTATTGGGCCAGGTTGGCACAATAAACTAAATACCTCACGCAGCCTCTGCATCAACCATTCCCATAGAGGATCTTCCTCTTTTTTGCTAGTCCTGCACTTCATCCAGCATGATGTCCTTTTCCACGGACAGGTCTCTCCTGATAACATGTCCAAAGTACTACATGAGACAAAGCCTCACCATGCTTTCTTCTACACTGGATCTTAGCCAAAAGGTCAAGAAGCGATACCATGCTTTCTTCTAAGGAGCATTCTGACTATACTTCTTCCAAGACAAGATTTGCTTGTCCTTCTGCAAGTTCACGTTATTTTCAATATTCTTTGACACCACCATAATTCAAATGCATCAAATATTCAGGGTCTTCCTTAGTCATTGGCTAACTTTCACTGGCATAGGAGACAATTGAAAATGCCATCGTTTGGAACTGGAGCAACTTAGTCTTCAAAGTGATATCCCTGTTTTGCAAAATGTAAAGTGGTCATGAGCAACAGATATGCCCAATGCCATGTGTCATTTAATTTATTGATTGGATCCAAGCAAGATGAAATCCTGTAAAACATTTTATCTTTTCCCCATTTATCCTGATGCTATCTATTGAAGCAATTATGAGGATTTTAGTTCTCTTTATGTTGCATTATAAAAGATAATGAGGGCAGCAGTGCTTGCTCTCCATCAGAAAGTGCTTCAAGTACTCCTTGCTTTCAGCAAACAAGGGGTTGCCATCTGCATATCCCAGATGCCCATTTGTTGTTGTTATTGTTGCTAGGTGCCATCAAGTGCCTTTTACTCTTATGCTTATGAATCATTTTATTGGGGGCTGTTGCAGTTACATATTCTGCCGTGAACTTGAGCAAAGGGGCGGAGTGTAGCCTGTCAATCAGGCCATAATTAATAATGCCTCCGTGTGGGCATGGTTTTCTACTGAGGATTCTGGTAACTCCTGTCTTCCTCCCTGGAGGCAGGAGATACACTCTCTCTGCTTTGTCTTCCTGTTGACAAGCCACATGGTACTTCACTGATGGACCCAGAACCCTGGAGCTGGAGGAGCCACATGGAGACCCACACCAGTGCTGAGTTGCTTCCACCACCACTGGATCCACAAGACGTTCTACCCACTGGTCTGTGATCTTCCTGCATTCAACATCATTGCATGTGTTGTGTGAGTCTGAAGAGGAATTTATAGACTGGTATTGGACATATGGGGTAATATCAGACTTGGACTTAATCTGGGCTGGGATGGTTTCTTAATATACAATTGCTCTTGGATATAAACTCTTTCTAAAACACATATAAGTGTCTCTGGATTTGTTCCTCTAGTCTACCCATACTAACACAGGAGCTCTTACAGCTCTTATAACAATCCATACATCAGTTGTATCAAACACATTTGTACATATGTTGTCATCATCATTTCCAAAACATTTCTTTTCTACTTGAGCCCTTGGTATTAGCTCCTCTTTCCCCACCCTCCCACCCTTGTGAATCCTTGCTAATCTATAAATTATTTTAATTTTCATATTTTACACCATATGCTGACTCACTTCACTCACATATCTGTAGTTCTTCTCCCTGTGTGTGTATGTGTGTGTGTGTGTGGGGGGGTTATATGTCAATCATTGTGATTGGTTTCCCCCTTTCTCCCCACCTTCCCCCTACCCTCATGGTATCGCTACTCTCATTATTGGTCCTGAGGGGTTTATCTGTCCTGGATTCTGTGTGTTGTGAGCTCTTATCTGTACCAGTGTACATGCTCTGGTTTAGCTGGATTTGTAAGGTATAGCTGAGGTTATGATAGTGGGGAGGAAGAATTAAAGAACTAGAGGAATGTTGTGTGTTTCATTGGTGCTATACTGCCCCTTGACTGGTTCATCCCTTCCTTGTGACCATTCTGTGAGGGGATGTCCAATGGGCATTGGGTCTCCATTCTGACCCTCCTCAATCCCATTGAAATGGTTGTTTGTTGTGGGTCTTCTGATGCCTGATACCTGATTCAGTTGACACCTCATGATCACACACATTGGTGTGCTTCTTCTATGTGGACTTTGTTCCTTCCCTGCTAGATGTCTACTTGTTTAATTTCAAGCTTCTAAGACCCCAGATGCTGTATCTTGTAATAACTAGGCACCATCAGCTTTCTTCACCACATTAGCTTATGCACCCACTTTGTCTTCAGTGATCATGTTGGGAAGCTGAGCACCACCGGATGCAGGTTATTAGAACAAAGTGTTTTTAAGTTGAGGGAGGACTTAAGTAGAGGTCCCAGTATTGGTCTGCTACCTTAATACTTACTATATGTATATAGACCTATATCCCTATCTTTATATATTAATATATTTCCATATGTGCATGCCTATGTTTATACCTCTATAAATGTCTTTTGCCCCCTAGTTCTTTCTTCTATTTCCTTTTACTTTCCTCCTGTCCCAGTATCATGTTCAACCTTTATTCGGAAATTAGTAATTCTGCTCAGCTACACTGTACTTGCTCAAACGCCACCAGGCATTCTACGTCCTTCTCACCATTGATTTTAGATCTCTTGTTGTTCCCTTGTTCCTGGGTTTGTTGGCTCCCCACTCACTTTCCCCCACCTCCTCCTCTCCCCTGTCTCCGTGGAACCCTTAGTCACTTTGTTTTCTCCTTGGGATTGTTTATCCTGCCTATTTTATATAGATAGACATGGACCAAAAGAAGCAAGGGAGAAAAAAGAAAAAAAAGAAAGAAAGAAATGAAAAGAAAACAAAAAATAGTCTATAAATAGTTCCAGGTCTGTCTGCTGACCCTTATGAATGTTTTCTGATTGGGTCTGATGCAGTGCTAAGTCCTGCCCCCCAGAGTCCAAAGTCTAATTTCAGAATTCCTCGGGGACTTTGTTGCTTTGCTCCCCTTGCTGCTCTGTTGCTCCCTAGTGTGTGTGTGGGCCCACGCACGTGGGGGTGGGGGTGGGGTGGGGGTGTCAGAGCTGACACAATTCCCCTACTGCGTCTCTAGTGTTGCCTGCATAGGGGTTGTGGGTCAGTAAGGGAACATCATGTCTCATGGTGAGGCTGACCTAATGTAGTGGCTTTTGACCAGGGGTGGGATTCAAATTGTTTAACAACCGGTGTCTGCCCTAATGACCATTTTAAGTATAAAAATGACATACCAAAAGGTGGCTTATTCTTTCATGCAGTTAATACTTAAATAAGAACAATAAAAGAGATACACAAAGCTAGATTATTATAAGTTTTGAAATATTAATGAAAATTAGACAATATTAAATTAAATAGTAAAATAACAATAATATAATATGTTAAGATACTTATGGTATAAGTATCATAATTATAATTATGTGATTGTTCTAATATAATAATAATAAATACTTGACAAAAACAATCAAACTGTTATTTAAGATATTTCCATATTGCTCCTTGATGGGTTTCCTCGCTTAAAATAGTCACCGTTCTTATTGGCGCATCATCTGCTGTGTGGTTATTCTTCCCCTTCTTTTCACATTCTTCTTGAGTGGGTCACTCCCGCCACAGTAGACCAGCATTCTGCACTTCAGGGCGGCCAATACCAGTCCATTTCAACTCACCGCTGCCTAGAATCTCAGTCTGTGTGCTTTCCATTTCATTTCGACAGCTTCCAATTTCCTGGTATCATCTTCGTGTATTCCCAGTTCCAGTTACTAATTGTTGTTTTCAGTTGTTCCTTCTCATTTTAAGTTGTACTTAATCAGCAAATGAAGACCCTGAAGGCTTCATTCCCACAGGCTTTACTCCACGGACTTAATCATAGTCCATTCCACTTTGAGAAAGCAGCTCCCCATCAGTCCATCCTGAAGGGCCATCCTCTGGTACTATAGCTAACAATGTTCTGCTTCCACTCTTTCGGCCATCAGTATCTGGCTATATTTTGATTCTATGCATAAGGATTTCAGCGGTCATTTCCTCAGAAGTGGAAAGTCGATGCCTTCTTCCTAGTGTATTCTTAGTCTGAAACCTTTGCTGAAACCTGTTCACATGGGTCTTCCTGTTGGCATTTGAAATGCCAGTGACATAGCTTCTAGCATCACAACACTACACAAGCTACCACAACATGACAGACAAGTGGAGATGCCCATTTAGACCATCAGAAATGTAGAATTAAATTTTGTGAATCAGAGGGAAAAATAACAATTAAATTTCTAGTAATGGTTATTACAGGTATATCCAAGAAAGAAAATGTGAATGTATTACTATAAACTTAAGTTGGACTGGGCTTGGTCAATTTCTTGATAGAGAGTTTTTTCTTGGGATAAAGTTCTTAGTTATATGAGTGCCGCTGGTTTTGTTTCCTGTAATACAAATAGGAAGAGAGATGACTAGGCAAATATGTGGCCAAGCGATGAAATAAAAACAAGAAAGTAAAATTTTGAGGGACAATATTACAGAAGAATTTCTCTGATTTTTAATGGCTATAAGTCAATGATACATAAAATATGGGGGAAAGTGGAGTTGAGTAATTGCCAGTGTGGGCTGCTGAAGGAAAAGCTGCAATGTTTCTTTATTATGACAACTGACCAGCCAGATAAACTATGATGGAGTAAGTTACAGGTGTGGGAAATGGAGTGGAAACGGACAAGGGTCTCAGCAAACGATAAAACTGCCCTAGCTTTATCAGGGGACTCATGTTGAGTCCGTCTAGTTGATGAACATCCTTATCAGCCAGCAAATATAAATGACTTATGGGAATCATATTTCAAGGCATAATGACATAGCTATATCTAGTAGTTTTCTAAGATCTGGGTTATTAAATATTAAATATCAAAGCTGTAAATTATAGTAGCAGCTTTATATAACTAAATTAAATTCAAACAAAACCTAATTTCCTTAATCATTGGCTGTAATCCTCCAGGAACATATGCTATTAACTCAGCTACAAATGGCACAGAAATTGTATGACTTCAGTTAAGTTATTTGATATCAAATTCTAATCCAGGGCAGACTTTTCTGTAAATCTCCTACAGGGATTTTAATACTTTCACAATCACATTGGCTTTTTACGAAGTAACTAATCTTTTCATGCTGTTTTTTTCCCCCTCTTTTATCCAATTTCTCTTTTTTCCGCTTTTTTTCCGCTCAGTGTATATTCCAAGTCAATTAAAAAAAAACAGATTGTGGAATTTTCTTTTTATGGTTTTTATCCAGAATTATTACAATCTGAACTTTTACACATAAAATGAATTAAATTTGACAGTGTATTTATAGATCAAATTAACTGGCTATGGCCATGTATGTGAATGCAAATCTAAAATAGTACAATAATGATAAATATAATTTGTTCCCTTGCTCTCATAGCCAAATATTTATTCAAGAGTTTGATCAATGATGAAATGCATTGTGTCTATTTTGTAGTTATGGACAAATGACCTAAATGAATTAATTGTATGCACTTCATGAATAAAAAGTAACCATTTTTTTGAAGAATTTTTATTGATCATAGACTAAATAATATCTGATTAAGGATTTAACGTTCTTTGAAAGTGAAAGAGCTTGAAAGAGCAGCTTGTGTTGTGAGGATATACATAGCAGTCGGGGTTTAGAGTCTAGAGAACGGGAATGCCCTAGGAGCTCAGGTCATGACGAAGATAAACAATGATGTGAGGCCAGGGACGATGTGTCTCCATGGACCTTTAGAAGTAGGAGGAGAGTTAAGTTGCATTGTAATCCTAAGTGTTGAACTTCCTGAATGTGAAGATGGTGTTTACTATATTTCAGAAATACCAGGGAGGAAGCAAGAAGCCAGATGATGGTCATGTACAGTCTTCCAAGCCATGATCAGACTTAGGATATAAACGGAGTATGAAGGGGAGTCACTAGAGGGTTTAGAGCTACAGTCTGACAGGAGCTGAGGTATAATTTTTAAAATACCATCTGGTTGCTCTGGAAAGGCTAGAGGTTGGAAGAGTAGAGGGTTATGGTTTTAGGCCAGGATACAGATGGTAGTGGCTTGAGTTGGAGCCATAACAGTGAGGCGTTATGAACTAGTAGAATTTAGGGAATACTTTGAAGGTAGGGTTTACTGATGGAATATATATAGGACTTTAAGAATAAAATAAGGTTAGTTAACTCCTCTTGAAGCATGGTATAAGCATTAGGTGCTATGCCAATGATCTCTATTATTATCGTCACTGTGTAGTCCAAGGTAAACATGGCTTTTGTTGGTCAACACTATGTAAGATTTAATTTTATAATCTTAAAAGCATTGTCGTGTATCTCTTCTCATTGAGTCGTAGTGACTAAGTGGTGAAGAGACTGAAATTCAAAGTTGACATGAACTTCTATGAAAGGTAGAGGCTAAAATTGTGTTTTTATCCATCTTTTGGGCTTTATCTCTTTTGAAGAACAACCCTTCCAGCCTGCTCTCTTTTTTAAGCTCAAAAGGATTCGGTTAGAACTTATTTAAAAGTGGAGATTTGATTCCCATATAAATGAAAGGTGTTGATTTTCAGTAAAGGCAGCATATAGGTGCTTGGCGTTGTACTGTTGATTGGTAGTTCTGGGATGCTAGGAAAAGAATGACTCTGGTTCTTAGGAGCCCTGATGGTGTAGTGGCCTACAGTCGTTGGCCTACAATCTCCAGGGTTGGAAGTTTGAAACTACCAGCCACTCCGTGGAAGGAAGACTGGCCTTTCTGCTCCTGTAAGGTACACAGTGACCTTCTCAGAACCACACTGGCGGCAGTTCTACCCTGTTACCATGAGTTGGCATTGACTCTATGGCACTTAGTTTGGTTATGGTTTTCCTTAATTATTATGACAATCATGTTATTTTGGGGGGCGGGTGTTTAGTGTTTATGTTTTAGGTGAAAGTTTATGCAGCTCATTAATTTTCTATCCCAGAATGTATACACACATTTTTCTGTGACTTTGGCAATTACCACTGCACTGTGTCAGCCCTAGACCCATTTCCACTCTGCCTTCCTGTTTCTATCTCTCCATGTTCCCTGTCCCTCTTTGTCCTCTTATCTTTTCTTTGGAGAAAATGTTAACCATTTGGTCTTGTATAGTTTATTGTTCTAGGGAGCATATGTCTCATGGGGATTATTTGTCCACTTTTTAGACCAATACATCACTTGGTTGAAAGCTTCCATTCCTATTTAAAAGGATGACAGAATGAAGGCTTCCTCCATCTATGTCAGCCCATTAAGTCTGGCCTTTTTAATCACATTGTTCTCCCTTCTGAACCAGGACCTTCCATTAAAGTTCCTGTTTGAAGTGGTCAGTAGAAACAGTGAGACACCACTTAGCTCTTCTGGTCTTAGGAGGCCATTATTCCTGTGAATTAATTACTTCCTTAAGTTGTTGGCTTCCTTTACTCTCTTTGCTTTAGACAGGCCAGGACCAACAGTGGTGTCTCAGATGATGGACCACAAGGATTAGGTCCTACTCACCAAACTAGGATGTAGAACATTATCTTTATGAGCAGTACCTTTATGCCAATTGGCCTAGATGTCCCTTTAGCCTTTAGCCTTCATTGGGTGTGTGCATACGTGGTTGGGAGAGTGTGGTGTGTGACTAGTAGTATCAGAACATGTACTTCCACTCACGGGGTGGACTGGGTGGTGTTGAGGGGGCAGAAAGGGGCACTCTCACCATGGTTCCTGCATGGGTGGAGCCTTAAGGGTGAGTTTCCAACAACCTAGTACAAAGAAGGTGGGGTAGGGGGAATGTGCTCCTATGGTCATTAGGCATGGATGCCTGGGCCCTTCTCATTGGCTACAGTAACAATCTGGAACTGACTCTGACCAAGTACCGGAAGGGGAGGCTTCCCAGAGTCAGGTGGGGTACCTCCTGCTGACCCTCCATGGAACTCTTAACTTTCAAGCAACACTCACGCCAATAGTCAGGGACTGCCATGGTGAGTGGCCCTGTCTCTGGAGCCTGTCTTCTCTGCTGCTTTGTGGGTAACAAAATTCCTGAAACACTGGCCCTCCTTTCTGTACAATCCATGATCTCTTCACTTGGCTTCACTTCTGCTCTGTCTACACAGTGTCTCTGTCTTCTGTTGGGAAGTCCAGGAAGTCATTTTCCTAAGGTCCTCCCAGGATTGCTGCTAGTTTTGCTGCAAAATGGCCAAGTTGTGCCAAGCCAGCTGTCACGCACCTCCACTTCACATCTCTCCTTGGTCCCACATACACTCGACACTGTCTCTGACCTCTTTGAGGGTCAGTGTTCTTGCATTTGCTGACTTATGTAGTGGAGTGTCAGGCTCTGGCGGTGAAGGGTTCTCCCACAGTGGTGTTGATCCATTTCGGGGTGAGTCACATCCACGTGGCTACTGAAAGATCCGTCACCAATTTGCCTACCTCTCCTCACATCCCTTCTTACAGGTGATATTCCATGGTGGCTTGACTAGGTTTATAGGGATAACTGGTGATAATACTCATCCACATAATCTAAGAAATGGCCTTCCAGAGCTCCCGAGAGAACTGTTCCCTTCCCTATTCCAGGCTGGCCACCAGGGTTTGACGCACACAACCTTTCATCATCATGTTAGATAGATGGTTTCTCTCTGAGCTCTCCTTAGAGCATCTCTCACTTCTTTTTTTTATCATTTTATTGGGGGCTCCTACAATTCTTATGACAATCCATACATCCATCCATTGTGTCAAGCACATTTGTACATTTGTTGCCATCATCATTGTCAAACTGTTTTCTTTCTACCTGACCCCTTGATATCAGCTCCTCATTCTTCTCCCTCTCTCCCCACTCCCCCCCTCATGAACACTTGATAATTTATAAATTATTATTTTGTCATATCTTACACTGTCTGATGTCTCTCTTCACCCACTTTTCTGTTGTCCATCCCCCAGGAAGGAGGTTATATGTAGATTCTTGTAATCAGTTCCCCCTTTCTACCCCACCTTCCCTCTACCCTCCAGGTATCACCACTCTCACTACTGGTCCTGAAGGGATCATCTGCCCTGGATTCCCTATGTTTCCAGTTCCTATCTGTACCAGTGTACATCCGTTGGTCTAGCCAGATTTGTAAGGTAGAATTGGGATCATGATAGTTGGGGGAGGAAACATTTAAGAACTAGAGGAAACTTGTATGTTTCATCATTGATACCCTGCACCCTGACTGGCTTGTCTCCTCCCCACAACCCTTCTGTAAGGGGGTGTCCAGTTGCCTACCGATGGGCTTTGGGTCTCCACTCTGCACTCACCCTCATTTACAATGATATGATTTTTTGTTATTTGATGCCTGATACCTGATCCCTTCTATACTTCATGGTCACGTAGGCTGGTGTGCTTCTAGGAATACATAAAAAGAAACCCAGCTCCACAAAAGATCCTTGCCAATCCAGTATGCGCAGAAGATCAACACTCATCGAGGGCAACTAAGAGACCATCACATGGAACAACTCCACCCATAGGATGACAAAGAGGAAACAGCCCCCAGGCTCAACAGTGGAAAGAAGCAAACATACACCACACACACAACACAAGCAGAGAAACTAGGTAGGTAGGAAAATACCCAACGCAAAAGGTACAAGATGACATCACAGAGTCCACAGATGGATGTAATAACCCTGAATGTCAATGGATGAACTCAGGCATTTATCTCTCACTTCTATGTGACATCTATTGCTGTCCGCGTCGCCAGCAATCTGTACCCTTGTTGTGAATAGAGCTGCAGTTCCTTGATGTTTCTGTGTCTGACAGAGAACTGGAGCTTGGTTAGGTCTACTAGATAGGAATGTGGATGGGAGGGGCTTTGAGATGAATAAAGGGCTTTTTTCTCTCTAGAGGGCCCCAAATCACTATTATTGAGTCAGTTCTGGTTCATACAGAATAGGTTAGAACATCCTGTAGGTTTCTAAGATTGTAACTCTTCATGGGAGTAGAAACTTCATCTTTCACAGAACATCTGGTGGTTTCGAACTGCTGAACTCAGGGTTAGCAGGCCAACCTGTAATCCAGTACACCAGGAGGGTTCCTCAACACTACCAGAGCTCCTTTGGAGGTGGGAAAGCAAAATTCAATAGCTATGTATAGAGTGAGATTGGGAATGTGGGGGTGGGAGGAGGGGTGGAGGTGGGGAGAGGGGAGAAGAGTGGGGACAGGGGACACTGTAAGAAAAGTGCCGCTTTGTTCCATGCGATCATGCCCATGCCTCAACTCTGACCTGCATAGTCTCTGATCGGTTTAAGAGGTCAGGCATGCCAAGGCATGCCTTTGTTATAACACACATTTTGCTAAGTGCATCCATTTTATAACCAAAAGAACCAAATTAACTGCCATCGAGTAGATGATGACTCATCTATGGCTAAATTTTTCATCTCTTTGTAGTTTTAGGAGATGATTTTTTAAAATTCTCGAGTGCTTGGGTCTCAAATTTGGATGACTTTGAAGCTTTCTCAGTTTCTTGTCAATGGCACCGTTATTAACTCGTTTCCGGCTGCTTTCATTTGCCATTCGTCAGACATTTTTACTGCTACATTTTTGAGGATTTGGGGTTTAATAGGAGGGTACCAATTGGACAGGAATTAGTAACTGAGCAGCAACCTTGGAAACCTGACTTGGCTTAAACCATTATGGGAAACAGAACTATCGTGCTGACATTCTTGCATCTTGAGTTTGTTAGAATTTCCCCACTATATTTGGAGGTTTTAGCGAGATGAAGCAGTAAGAACTTCAGTCAATTTCATGCTCAATACAAAATATTACAATCTGAAAAATTCTGTACCAAAAGCTTCAAAGAAAATAAATGATAGATAACTCACTTTAAAGGCCTCACATTTAATCTGGACAGTACACATTACTGCAGCCATTGCTATGAGATCTTGCACTTTTCTGAAGAAAGTTACCCTTCAAAACACAAACTGCTGCTCCACTAGAAGAAAAGATGCTGTGTTTGTGTTCTGTCTGCATTATTATCACCTTTTGATTCAGAAAGTGAGGGGGAGTAAAGGAGAAAACCTTAGTTTCTCCAAGGAAAGGCTGTATCAATGTATTGAATGAATATGGCATTGCCTATTAGAGGCTTTAGAACCTATTTCAGAATAAAAACGGTTGCTTTTATTTACCAGATTGCAGGCCAACTTCAAAATCTATGACAATAGTACAATGCAAAACCGAAACAGCTTCATGTTGTTACAGACTGCACTTTGTGTAGCTTCCAGCAGCAGGGTGTTATACTGACCATGAAAATATTTCAAGAGCTCTCATCAACTTTGTCAAAAAATAGTGTGACTGAAGAAGGAAAATATAGGGACCTTGCAACAAAGTAGGGTCCTGAAAGTTGGTGTTGCAACCTGATTTAAATCACACGCACACAGGCACAGTCAGTGTTTGTTTGGTTTATTTTCTAGGCCTCCTCTGACAGCTAGCTCCTCAGACCACACCTGCCTTGATAGCAGAAGGTAGGAAGGGAGGGTAACCAGATGAAAGCATTTACTATTTCTGCTGACAGCCAAGGATTATAGAAAAACAGAGCATCTCTTCTACTGAGGGGAGGTTTAGGGGTCTATGTATAGCTGTGTGTTCTGCTGGAACCTCCTATTAAAATATTTAAAATCAATATTTATCAATATAACCTTACAGATTCAGAGGAAGAAGTCACACTATCCCCACCCTATAACCTAGATCTCTCACTTGAAAAAGAAGAGGGACAACCCATTCCGTTTTTTCTCCAAGGTTCCTTGCACAGTAAACCAAACCATACACACTGCCACAAGGTTGATTCTGATGGACCCTGTTGTACAGGGTAGACCTGCCCCTGTGAGTTTCTGAGACTATAACTTTTTATGGGAGTAGAAAGCCCCATCTTTTTCCCATGGAACAGCTAGTTTTGAACTGCTGACCTTGCTGATCTTGTGGTTACCAGTTCAATGCATAACCACTATGCCACCACTCAGTAAAAATTGATTGACACTCCATTTTCATTCCAAGCCACTCCTACCATTAACAATTTCACCATGCAACTTTAGAACTGGCATGCAAAGCGTGCATCTAGTGTAGAGGGGAATGTATATCCCATTCAAAATATGCTCCTGGGTTTCCTCTATAAAGGAGTCTCATTTGGGGTCTTTTCTTGCTTTGGAAGCTTAAAGGAATGATTCAGCATATGTGGCCTATACTAAGACCGACTTATCTTAAATAAATTTCTTAATCTGTGATAGTGACAAATGTCTCATGTAGAGCTCTAGTTACACATTAGTCGCATTAAGTCAAAGGCCAGTTATTGCCCGCTTACTGTCACGTCATCATGGTTTATCCACATGTCTTATAAGTGCTTTTGTGCGTGGAGCCCTGTTTATATTTTGTGGTTGCAAAATTTTAGGAATTAGAAAATTCACATGTATTACCTACAGTGATTTGCTTTTCAATTTGTTTCACATAATTTGAGTGCTTACAAAATATTAATGTGGTTGTAAATATCTCCAAGTCTCTAAATTACTAGTAGCATGACCTAAGAAGTATCACTAATCTGTTTTGAAATCTAGTTACACATTTTTAAACTGAGGATTAAAATCTAACCCATTCCTTTCTTACAGGGTGAGATGATCAAAGCAAAATTACTTCTTAAGGTCTAAACTATCATGTGATTGGATTCATCGGCATTTCTATATCACATACAATGGGCCCTCAAAAAGTTCATGGAAAAAAGTATCATTGAATTCTTTTTTTTTTTTTGGAAGCCAGCTCAAATCTGCTGTTGTTGTTCGCTGCATTATATCAGCTCTTCACTCATGGAAACCATATGGATAGGCATTTGTTAATGTGGGTTTATTTTGAATTAAAAATCTCAAACCTTAGGAAGCACATTTTCCATAGCATATTCCTTCATTGAAATCAGCACCGACAAATCAGTAGCCCAAGTACGGCTCCCTTCCGCTCCCACTTTCATAGCAGACGTCTGAAATCCACTAGTGAGCACTGCTAATGGCCAGTCTTCTAGGCAGCCACCACTAATGGACCAGAGTAAGCACACAAATTGATACTCTTTTGCCATCTCTAGATTTTGTACCAATCAATCCATTCTGTGGGCCAGCCTGTTCTGTCAAGCTAATGTCTAGATGGCTCTGTCCGTTTATTAGATGAAATGGGGATTTATATAATAGAACAGGGGATGGAGAAAATCATTAATGTTGGCCATCATTTCTGACTCAGAGAGAGTATGTGGCAGTAGACTTGTTCTATAGCGTTTCCAAGGCCGCAGTCTTTGTGGGAAGGAGCGCCAAGACGCAATGTTTAAATGCTCAGCTACTACTAAAAAGCCAGAGATTAGAAAGAAAAGTCCTGATAATGTACATTCTCCCATAATGATTACAGTCTAGCCAAGATATTGAGGAAGTGCTGCTCTGTCCCACGAGTCAGAATTGACCCAGCTTCACATTACAATCTTTATGGAGAAAGCTTGCCGGCCTTTTATCCTGTGGACCCCTTGGGTGGGTTCGAACCACGAACCTTTGGGTTACTAGCTGAGTGCTTAACCATTGCACCACTGCAACATCTTTCTATTCTTAATTATTGTAGCTAATTATGAGAATCAGAACTTCTTTTGATCTATTTGGCTAAAACATTTTCAGGATATTTATCATCTATTTAAACCACTGTAGCCAGAATCATGGCCATCCCTGCTCCCTCCTTAAAATGTTGCTGTTTGCCGGAGATGCCAAGGGAATAAGCATTCACACATACTGCATGTTTGGAGAAGAAAACCAACTAGTGATCCAATCCACCTTCCAGACGAACACATTCTAGTACCTAGGGAGTGGGGTACTAGAGAAATAAGTCATGAATATGGACAGTGAGTGTTTGTTTGACCTTTTCCCCATAGAAGTGTTTCCTCTTTGGCTAGCCAGAGGTCAGATATGTCCATGTGGTTTACTGGGTTGTTTTCTGGAAAGAATATGGGAAGTTAAAATTTTGATTACTCTGTTTGGCTGTTGTCTTTGGATATTCCTGTTTGAAATGGAGAAAATGAATGTTGTTAATGTACATTTTGAGTCCAGGGGTAGAAATCATCCCTTGAATTTCCAAGAACCATGCTTGGTTGACAGAATGGTTGACAGAAGGTCAAAATGGGTGACAGAAAGCCTAGCTCAGGTGATGGTCTCAGAGACCAAATCCCATGTTTTGTATCAATAGAATAGTTTCAATAAGGATTAAGATAAACTAAAGATTGAACTTGACTGTTTTAAGAATTGAGTTTAGTATATGATTCTACTTTGTTTATACTGATTTCTTCTGCTTATTATTGTTGATATATAGAACTGATTATTGGGAAGTATGAAAATAGAGAGCTTGTAAGTCCAATTGCCTTGAACCATTAAACATCAAATCGGTTTAGAACACACCTTCAAAGAAGGCTCTGAAAGGATAAGCCCCACCCAGTGCTTTGAGTTCTCAGCATATTTGCATTCCAAGAGACTTGCCTGGGTGGCTGTTGACAGATTGAAGGGAAAAGGAACTCTTTGGATATCTGAATTTTGAACTAGTGTTTTTGTCAGAAGCTGGCAAAAATCTGGAATCATGAAGAAAACTCCTCTCCAAGACTGACCATTAAAGGGAGCCTGTAGCAGCCTGAAATGCTTGCTTGATGACCACCTGGATCCACTTGTTGAGTGGAAGTGGGAGAAAGGCAGCAATATAGAGATGGATTGAGTCTGGCCACTGATACCTATGGACCTAGTTTATAGGAACTTGAGGAGAAGATGAGAGCTGGTTGACTGGTCTGAAGTTCATGACCTAGCCCAAGGGAGCAAGGATTGTTGAGAATTTGTGATGGGGCCATGGTCTAAAGGCAAGGTGACTAATGGGCACCCTGGTGAGGTTAAGTGAGGCAGCCCACTTTGAGTTGACCAGAACCTGAGCCGATGAAGAGAAGATATTTGAGCCTATGAATTTGCATATTGCTGCAGACTATGGACAGCCTGTCCTGATTTGACTTTGCTTATGGATGCGGACTTCACAAGGTTCCAACTAGGATGAAGATTCTTCACATCAAAGGATATGATTGTCTCCTCAGAGCACTGGGTTAATATAAGTGGGTGGTATAGAAATTGGATACCCAAAATGGGGGGAGAAAGGCATGAAGTGGTTGGCTTACAAACTTTTATAGGTGGAGGAATATATTCATGGGGTTATAAAGATGAAGATGTAGGTATTCTCATATGTATAGAACATTTTTGTTTGTTCACTGGTAGAATGTTATATTTAAATGAGGGTGGCACATTTTTTAAATTATATGCATTTTAGCTTTGTCCTTTAAGTAAATATATGATTTTATTATTGTTTGTTTGAAAATTAGATATGGCTAAAGAGTTATGTGAAAATGTCAAATTGACAAGTGTGGTCTGTGGTAGTTACATAATCTGGTGTCAATTTGAGGATTAAGAGTATAGGGGTGGAGTCTAGCCTGTCAATCAGGATATAGCTAATGAGGCCTGTGTGGGCATGGCTTTCTCCTAGGGATTCTGGGAACTCCTGTATTTTCTCCTTAGGGGTGGGAGACACACACTCTCTCTCTGCTTACTCTCTGCGAGACATCACTGTGGAGAAGACACATGGAGAGAGGCTGATGGAGCCAGACCTCTGGAGCTGGAGGAGCCATGTGGAGAGCCCTGCCAGTTCTGAGATGCTTGTGATGCCACTGGATCCACAAGACTTCCCATCCACTGGCCTGTGATCTTCCTGAATTTGGCATTATTGCATGTGTTTTGTGAGTCTGAAGAGGATTTTATAGATTGGGATTGAACATGTGGGCTAATATCAGATTTATGGACTTAATCTGGACTGGGCTGAGATGTTTTCTCAATATTCAACTGCTCTTCTAAATAAAGCTATTTCTTATACACATATGAGTGTCTATGGATTTGTTTCTGTAGGTTACCCAGACTAACACATTGGTCCTTTAGGGAATATTTTCTCAATTCTTCTTCAGATAACATAGAAGAAGAAACCAGAGCTTTCTGATTAAAATAAGCAGCAGGTTTCATGTTTCCTCTTGTCACTGAGTCATACGAAGAAACAAAATAAATAGAAGTAAAAACAAAGTAAAAGACACTCCGTTCAATCGAAAGCTAACCAATTGCATTGCTTTATTAAATATAGCATCAACAGAAAGAAAATATGTTGTCCTTGCCCAGTAAAAATGGATGCCAAGAACAGAGTCATTTGCTGGCTTTATTTTTGATATCAATAAATTTGACTTTCTGTGCAAGTCACTAAGTTTCTGAATAACTATTGCATGAAACATTGGGGCAACTTACAGTGAAGTGCATTAGGGGTTTACCAGGTGTTCATCAGCCACACTCCGTAAGTACCCTTCTGACGTCTGTTTTTGACCTCCGTCCAGTCTGTAGAGCACACTTTCTTTTTCACTTCTATTATTCTATCTTTTTATTTTTGTGGCCAAGGATATATTGGACTCCAAAGCTTGTTTCAGACCAAAACTTGGCATGTGAACTCTTGGTTTGGCTGCGATTGAGTTAGCACCAATTTGCAAAATAAAGTATGAATAATAACGTAAGCTGTAAGAGTAAAAAGTAAAATCAGGGATTATAAATCAAACTGGCACTTAAGTCAACCTAAATTTTGGTGTGAAATTACCAGATGTAGTTATTAGTCTATTTTATAAATGTAACCAACATGCTGTTTATAATGAGAATTAAAGACCCCTAGAAGCTTATGAATGATCCTTCCCTCATAAGCACCATCCAAGCCCCGGTGCATGGAATCCTATTGAGTTCACTTGACCACTTTGCCCCTGCAGGCCTTCCTCCTGTCCCAATTAAACTTCATTAACTTTTCTCTTGGTTTTCTGCCATGCATCCGACTACCTGCACAAAGCAGACTAGTCTTAGGTGGGTGGGGGAAGGAGGACAATTACGACCGAAAAAGGATACTATTTTCAGAAAACATTACTGCAATTGTCATTTGGGAAGTTCAACTCCACCATTTTTTTGGACCCCGAAATAGGTTAAATATTTCACTCTTGCTACAGGGGCCAGTCTGCCGCGTCCTTCAGTGTCGCTATGACGTGATGACAGTGAGTGACGGGCTTGAAAACTCTAGGGATGTCCTTAGCCGTACTAGACCCCATTGCTCTTCTGCCCTCTGGCCCCACCATGGGGCTCATCACCATTCCACCCACTGAGAACAGACCTTGCCCAGACTGGCCAGTTTCACCCGAGACCTGCAGGTACAGTCAATGTTGAGGGAAAAAATACTGTTCTCATTCACTAGGACACAGGTGCATGACCTCCTTTAGTGCCTCCCGAGCCTGTTCATGTGAAACTCTTACAAACAAAGAGGTGGAAGATTCAAGAGGTTTAATGTCTGTGTCTCTGGTTACCTACTCAACTTGGCCTGATACCAAAGCCCATGCCATCACCCTGCGATGCTTTCCCCCTTGGCATATTAAAATATGATATTGTCCAAAGGCTGTCTTGACCCAGGATTGAGGTCCAGAAGGCCAGTTTATTATCTCTTCTTTAGCAACTGATTAAAGTAACTTGTCTATCCATTCATTCCTTTATTCATTTCTCATATTGCTGGGCTGTGTTGTTGTTCCTGAAGTGCACTGTGACCAGATATTCAACAACTAAGTGCAGCCCCTATGTTTCAGAACATATAGAACTATTCAAAATACCCAATCCCCAGCAAACACGGGAAACCCAGCTTGCCCCAATCTGTTTACCAAACACAAACTTCCAGGTCCAGCTTGTCGTTACCCAATTTAAGTAAACCCCCCTGAGTAGCTCTGCCTCACGGCCTGAACTGTGAGGAGCATAATAAATAGTTCAATGTGTCTGACATTACTTTCTTGGGTTATAGTCAACCTTACCATAATTCAAACCTTACGCTTACATCAAGTAAAAACATTAGCATGCTTGTGATTCATAGCATTTAGAAGCCAGAGGTTCCAATTCTTCTTTCCACACCTGCATCCTTTGGTCACCACATAAACAGTGTCCCCAGCCCATCTCTTCACCTTGGCTTGTTTTCACTTGTTAGCCTTCCTAATTCTACCCCCCAGTGACTCGTAACCCCTCTCGCGTGGTGACATCAGGAGAAGGCAAGGTTTGTGCTCTCCTGGCATACTATTGAGTGTCTACATTCAAATTAGTACCATCTCTTTTGAAATCATTGTCCTTGCTTTTTAAATTAAATTCAATTTATTTATTATTGTTTTATTTTATTGGGGGCTCTTACAACCCTTATCACAATCCATACATATATCCATAGCATCAAACACATCTGTATGTATGTTGCCACCAGCTTTTGCAAAAC
>NW_022103968.1:52123525-52135149 GCF_000313985.2 Echinops telfairi | reverse complement strand
ACACACACACACACACACACACACACACACACACACTATCATGACCCCAATTCTACCTTAAAAATCTAAACTCCACTTCATCTCTTTTCCTTCTCGTTCAGAAGATTAGTACATGAATTCATCTTTTTCCTATTCAAACTCAGATGTCACCTTTGCTTTACGGTATGCTATTGTTTTCCGTGTCATTGCGTGGGCTCTGATTCATCGTGCCCCCTGTGTAGTGAAGCAGACGTTGACCAGTCCTGCGCCATCCTTGAAATTGCTGCTATGTTGGAGACTATTGTTGCCATCTCGTGGGGGGGCTTCCTCTTCTCAGTGACCCTCTGCTTTATCAATCATGGTGTCCTCTTTCAGGGAACACTCCTTGCTGATAACCTGTCCAAAGAATATGAGGCAAAGTTTTCCCATCATCGCTTCTCAGGAGCTTTCTGTCTCTGCTTCTTCCCAAACAGTGGTGCTCACTCTTCTTTGACTCCATGGTAGTCAGCATTTGTCACCCACGCCATAATTCAAATGCATCAAGTTTTCCTAGTTATGGAGAGAACCACTCAACTGGTACTGCGCTCTCTATTTTCTTCTAGTTCATCAGCATCTTCTCTTTCCTTTTCTGCCTTACTCTTCCTGGATTTCACAATTGCCCATTGGAACTATTCTCTTATCAGGACCAGAAGTGCCTCAGATCCTCTACTCTGACATTGTTTGGGAAAACAGACTCTTTGATGCTACAATGTACTCTCTCTGTTCCCTGCTAGGCTGCAAGAGAAAATTGCATATGTTGTTTTAATACCAGCTCAGAATTGATTATTAGGTTTTTAAAAATTCTTATTATAATTTGGCTCTGCTACTCTCATTTCCCTCAGAGCCACTCCTGAATCTTTACCTCTCTCCTCAAGTTTTCCATCCAGCACCCCCTCCTTTATTGTCAGCACAGGGCCTCATATCCTACATTACTGTCATCACCAAGGTCATCAGACACGATCCATCTCAACTTCCTGTCTCCCTTCAGCCCCTGGCATATCTAAACTTACACCCTTCCTTCCTTCCTTCCAATATCAAAGGATAAGATGTCTGTGTTGGAATGTTCTTCCTTTTCATTTAACTAACTCTTCAGGCATCTTTAAAAGCAAATTCAGATGGTAACTATCCCAAGAAACCTTCCTGAAGGCCAGTTATTTAGGCCAGTCAGATGACTCTCCTCGGAGCCTTCTAGGCACATACATCTATTCCATCATCGTGTCTACAGCCTGGAGTTTGCTGCCTACTCCATGCTGAAAGAACCTCAAGGTCAGGAACCAGATTGCTCGCCTTTGAAGCTTCAATGTCTCACGCAGGCCTATCCTATAATAGGCACACACTTTATTTATTTATATTTATCAAACTTTCTTCCTAAGCTGAACCCAGATATGTTTCCTTAACAACCTAGACCTGAGAGAGAGAGAGAAACAAATAAAATAAGATTCACAAGTCTTATGCCTTCCTTATTTCTATTAAAAATAGAGTTTGCGTAAATACAAATTTGTCTCTTTTCTTTTACTTTGTATGCAGAGCCCTGGTGGCTTAGTGGGTTACACCTTGGGATGTTAACCTTGAGGTTAGCAGTTTAAAAGCACTACCTTCTCCTGGAAAAGGATGAGGCTTTCTACTCCCATTAAGAGTTAACGTCTCAAAACCCCACAGGCACCATTCTACCTTGTCCTATAGGGCAGCCATGAGTCAGAATGGACTCAATGACAGTGAGTTTTTTCAAGTTTATGTGCCATGCTTTTTTCCGGTTGCACATTCTTCATACTGTTGATACCTACATAGGCTCTGACTTGGAGTAAGCCAGTCATCTAGCCTTTTAGGGATTCCGTGTTGTGAAGTGCTGAGGTTATGCTAGGTAAACTCTACGGATTCTTCAACAGCGAAGCGTTTGATTTTGTGGAGAAGAAAAATAAGAAGACAGAATGTAATTATGGAGGACAGAAGAAAAACAATGGGCTCTGCTTTTCTAAAAGTATTCTCAAAATGCCCCATAATCATGTTTTCATCTGACGTTTCAAAATTAAATTTTAAAATTTTCAAGCTACCTCCAATTAAAATACAGTTCTATCCCAATTAACTTTTTAAAGAGCAGAAGCAAACATTTTTATTTTAGAATAGGTTTGGCTCTAACAAGAAGTTGCAAACTATCGTGCATAGAATTCCTGTTACCCTCCTACCCCAGTTCCTCTGTTGCCGATGGCTTACATGATTGTGGTATATTCTTATGTCACACTTAAAAAGACATTAGTAAATTACTAATAACCAAATGCTAGGTTTCATTCAAATTTCACTCATTTTCCCATGCATGCCCTTTTACTTTTCCAGGGTCCCATCCAAAATGCCACATTACATTTAGTCATCACCTCTTCTTAATTTCCACTGGCCTGGGAGAGCGTCTCAGTCCTCCTTGTTTTTCAGGACCTTGACAGTTTTGAGGAGGACTGGTAGAGGTTTTGCAAAATGTCCCATCATTTGGTTGTGCCTGCTATTTCCCCTTATTATTATGAGAGGTTGGTGATGGTGTTAGGTTTCTCGGGTGAGAAATACCTTGGTCCTTGGTTTCGCACAAGAATGAATTCATGCTGAAGCCTGGTTTGAGATCCAAGTGAGTTATTATAAAGGATAGAAGAAGTTTCAGGTTTTACACAGGCACCCTCAGGGCACTTCACCCTGTGACCACCTGAGGCCAGAGAAACCGCAGCACGGCCAGGGAGCAGCTGGGAAGGAGGGGTGGTGGACTAGAAGATTCTATCTTTCGGGGCTTTCCACTGGGAGGCGAGACCGAAGGTACTGGTTGACCCCATTGTCTGATTACACCCACCTGGGCTAGATTGGGGCCCTCCCAGGTGTACTGGCTTCCTGGCTCAAGGGCCTGAAGTTGTGCATGCCCTCTAGCCTTGATTGGCTTCCAACTTCCTGTAAGGGGGAAGGGAGGTCTTAGCATGGGGGACAACCCCTAGTTTCTGGCTCTAGCTACCTCACAATGGCTTTCAAGCAATAAGACCAGAAAGGTAAAATGCCATTCTTAACATTTGATATCAGTGTGATGTGTCCCTCGTGATGTCTACCTTAACTGCCGTTTGTTTTCACAATATGACAATGATGACTCATAAGATTCTTTCAATGGCCCCCAAAAGGACAGGGCTGGTGTATCTGTTTTACAAGGTACAACACCGAGGCTGCCACTGGAGCTGAGGTGCTATGGGTGTTACACTACCAATCTTTTCCTAGCACCCGGACCACCTCCTCGCAATTAAAGTTTCAAAAGAAGCAACATTTTATAATTCTTCCCAGTGTAAATTCATTACTATGTTCAGGAACACTCACAATTCCGTGAGACATGGTGTCCCTGAACTCTGGCTACAAGCCCAGGAGTGTCTGAAGAAGCTTTGGTTGCCTGACAGTTAAGTGCCCAGCCATTTGAACCCACCCATTGACCCCACCCATTGATCACAGGAGAAAAGAGCCAACAATCTCCTCCCGGCATGATTACAGCCTGGAAGATCTAAAATGATCTAAAAGATCTTCTGTCACCTAGGCTTGTTATGAGGTGGAATCTGCTCAGCACAATGCAGCAACAACAACCTCAACAACCAGCTGCTTTGAACAAATTTGAATTGAAGGATCAAATCCACGAATCAGGTAACAAACAAGACCATGCAAAATAAACATTCTTATTTGTTACAGATGAACTTTTAAAAAATGATTTTTTATTAATCATTTATTGGGGGTGCTTTTACATATCTCATAACAATCTCTAATTCAGTTGTATTAAGCACACTTGTACGTATGTTGCCATCATCATTTCCAAACATTGCAAAATGATTATTTTGGGTTTGATAGTCATATCATATTTTCTTAAAGGGATAAGCTCTCCTAAAATCAGGTGTCATCAATCAATTCTGGCCTCAGTGGGTCAGAGGAGAACTGTGTTGTGCTTCTTTATGGGAATTTCTGTGGCTGGTTTTTTGAAGTAGATCACCAGGGCTGTCTACAAAGACACCTCTGGATGGGCTCAGACCCCCATCTTTCTGGTAACAGCCAATGAATTGCATTGACCATTTGCACCACCCAGTGGATCTCAAACCCTCTTACCAGACTCCAAATGCCAGCTGAAAGAAGGCTTCTCCCATCCATAACACAGATTCATGACTGAAAAAAGTTAACGACATTTTTGGCTTGGTTGTGTAGCAAAGTTGCTCATTTTCAGTTAGATAAGAAAGGGGATCTGATCATTTATTTCTGGAAACTCTAATAGCAACAATATTTTGATTATAATTAGGGCAATCATACTAAAACTTACATAATGAATGAATCATTACTATGGGTCAGGCTCTGTGCTAAATAATTAATGATCTCATTTCATCATCAAATTATTTTACTATTTTGCTTTGTCCTACTAAGAACTTCCTTCTGACCATGAAGAAACTGAAGCTCTGAGATAAAGGACGTCGCTCACCTACATCAAATATTGGAAGCTGGTATTCAGACTCCAGCTCTACGGCTCCAAAGCCCAAATCATAGTTCCTGTGCATTTTCAGACTTGCTTATCATTGCAGTAGATCATACAGTGTTTCCACTAATCAGTGATCTCCCTTCACATGATAGAAATGAGGCATTGAGCCGAAACTAACAACAGTTCCTCGCTTCATTATTTGTCCCATAATTCACAAGCAGATGGCCATAGAAGAAGACTCAGAGATGGTACCAGCTGGGGAATAGCACATTTCCATGATGGGGTGCTCTTTATTCAAACCTCACTCACTTCTTCATTTATTTAACCAACAAATATCGAGTGCCTGCTATATCTCAAGCATATTTCTAAGCACTTTTGAAATAGCATCTGATCTGATTTACAACAAACTTGAAGGTCCTGTCAATGACACTTGACAAAGGAGAAGTGCAAACACAAAGAGATTGAATAATGTGTCACCTTTCACATCACTAACGAGGTGGGGTCAAGATTAGAAAAGAATTCTAATTCCAGATTCTCCCCTGGAACTTCAGGTTTCTTTTCCATGGTGTTGAATTAGCTGAAGATTCAATGACTACTATTGACATTGTCTATTTTTAAGAGAGTTGTATTTGTGAGGGTTCTTGTTAGCTTAGTAAATCTGTTTTTCATCATTATGTGTAATGTGAAACAATGGCCATTGCACTGATCATTTCATCCACAACTTTTACGATAGTTAAGAGTGGTATCTGAGAGTTTTCTGGTTCAAAGCAACACTAAAAATGTGCCAAAAAAGGGGAAAAGGTTTGTATGTATATTTACTCTTTACTCTGTGATGTTTGGAAGGTGTCGTGTTTGGGATTCGGTAATACGCAAGTGAATGTTATTTTCAGGGGCATTCATCTTTGCCTTACTTCAGGACTGCAGGTACATATAAGTACCACTTACAATTTTGCTGGTCCCTGCTCAATAATCCATTTGCTCAAGAACAGTTGAAGAATATAACTAATTAAGGGGGAGAATGGATGGTGTTGACCAGAGGTGGAAATTAAAAGGCCTTCTGTCAAATGATGCTATGCTCTATGTCCTTCTCTACCCTGGCACTATAGTTTTACAATGTGGAAGTGTATAATTGGGGGCAGATGTAACCAAGAATCCTTTAGGAGTATTCTGACTTGGCCACTCAATGTACCATGAAAACTATTCAACTAATGGTCATGAGTTTGGACTCTCAAACCTGAGCTGAGCGTGATAAACGTAACATCCAGTTATGGTACCGACACTAGTTATTGACAAGCCTAATCTGACCAGGGTGTCATCCTTGTAGACATTACTTGGAATTATTGAAAAGAAAATTTAAGGGCAGCTTCCCAATTAAGGTGATCCAGAAATAAAGCAAAGGTCATAACGATGGTTTTCAAAGGGAAATAATTATTGGCAGAGTGAGGGAGAGAATAAAGTGGATGGACTATGAGGGCAGAAATGGCCCAGCCAAATCCAGACCCAGACCAACAATGACACAGCATGGACTACGGATACATATGCAACATCTGGAAAAGAGAGTGGTAAAGGGGAAGTGCACTCTGAAAAGCAGCCAATAGCTAAGATCTTCCATCGGGTGGTAGAGGGAGTGGCAGAATGGCACCAGGATCTCGGATGAACTGCAGTGCGGGTCTGCACAATGCTGTTGGACATAACCCTGAAATAGACTCTCATTCGCTCCACTCAAACCGTTTTCCCTATCTCTCCAGTGAATACTTTCTTGCAAGCATGCCAAAAACCTAGCTAGGGAGGGAGCAGGCTCTTCAATCCCTCCTGATAGCCAGAGTGAGTGACCTCAGGTGAGTCTCCTCTTGGCATATAGTTCTCTGAGGTTTATGGAGGTTTACTTCACTTTCACTTTCCCCCCTGGGTCTGTGTTCTCTTGGCGTGGTCCTAGGAATGGTTCATGTTCTTATCTGGGAGGAGGTTTCTATAAATCTTGAGGTCTTGGGAG
Source organism: Echinops telfairi (assembly GCF_000313985.2). Taxonomy (NCBI): domain Eukaryota; kingdom Metazoa; phylum Chordata; class Mammalia; order Afrosoricida; family Tenrecidae; genus Echinops; species Echinops telfairi. The sequence continues at coordinate 52,128,676 of NW_022103968.1, read as the reverse complement.
ATACAGAGGTCATTTTAATTTCAGAAAGCTCTGGGGAACTCTAGGTTACAAAATGTAGGTATGGATTAACCAGTAAAAATACTGCTGGGGCAGTCACTGGTGGTTTTCATGAGCATTAAGACATCTGTGATAGGATAAGGTAGTAGCAAGACAGGTCAGGGTGGTAGGCTGCCATCTACATAGAAAATCCTGTGTGCCAGTCTTCACGTTCCAAGCAAAACACTGTCCAAATTCCAGAGCATTCCTCTCTAGGTGTTGTGTGTGTGTGATTCAGGGAAAGCAAACAAGCAATCACAGTGCCCCACATGGCTTTTTACTCTGCTTTTATTTTCACTGTGTTTGAGTTTTCTTTCTTGAATGGGTAAACTTAATCTGCAAGAAATGTTTCACTTGACAAAACCTGCCAATATGAGTAAGCATTATGGCCCTGATTTCTAAGCACTTGGTATAACATTGCTGAAGATCGTTTAGAACACATGTAGCTACTTTGAGGATCTTTAAATTTGTCTAAATTACACACACACACACACACACACACACAGTAAATTAGAACAGAAGTATTCGCAGATAAACAAATTCAATGGGATGCATATTTTATGGGTATTTTGAAGCTGCCCACAGAAATCAAGAGAGAAAGATTCCCTACTGTAGGGATCAGATACAGTCTCTCAAGCAACAAAACAGAATAAGGATTGTGTAAAAGTTCCACAATAACCTATATTTTGATGTTATTGGCAGTTCCATCTGCTATACCAAAGACTCCATTCTGTGAGATACTTCTGAAAGTCAGGCATCCTGAGGAAAATGATGACACCCCCACCACCACCACCACTACTGCTCTTTCCTCCCTGTTCTGAACCAGATTCATGCCGTTGAAATAATCCTTCAATGATCACAAAGACCCACAAAGAATTCACTAGAGAATTTAGAATATTAATTGACACTTTATAAGTGTCCATAAGGTCAGATTTTATCAGTCAAATAATTTGTTAAGCACGTCAAGAAAGATCCAATTATGAGTGGAAAAGATAAATTGGAAATATCTGAACAATTTCTAACAGTTGATTCTACAATAATTGGAGCAACTCTGATTTGACAAATTAGAGCCATTTCCTTACTACTTAAAAGTAGTATACTGGAAGTTTTTCCTCATAATATTAGTCTGGCCAAGATACAATGTTGCAAACATCTAATTATAAAATGATCTTAGAAATGAGGCTGGAGAGACTTTGTCTCATATATACTTTGAACTTGCAATGAGGAGAGACTAAACGCAGAGGAAGTACATCATGCTGGTAAAGTAGGTCAGGAGAAAAAGAGGAAGAACTTTGATGAAATGAAGTGACACATTGATTGTAACAATGATCTCAGTTGTAACAATGATGACAATTGTTGCTAACAATTGTGAGGCTGGTACACGGATGGGCAGTGTCTGGTTCTGTTGTCCATACGATCATTAGGAGTTCAACCTAATCAGTGGTAACTTAAAACAACAATACAGTTACAGGGAACATGTACTTGGCAATTAAACTTTAAAACCAGAGCAACACTGATACAATAAAATAGTGCAATTACCAGCTTAGTTTTTAATCCTATAACAATAGCTTTCGCTTGAGAATTGATTGAGTTAAAGTTGTTGTTGTTAGTTGGATTAAGGCAGTGGTTCTCAATCTTCCTCATGCCGTGGCCCTTTAATATAGTTCCTCATGTTGTGGTGACCCCCAACCATAAAATTATTTTCATTGCTACTTCATAACTGTAATTTTTCTACTGTTATAAATTGGGCAACCCTTGTAAAAGGGTGGTTCAACTCCAAAGGGGTCACGACCCACAGGTTAAGAACCAGTGGATTAAGGTATAAAGTTGCAAATAACAAAAACATGAATCAAAATTCCTCAATACAAGCTAGATGTGAAAAACCAACAGCCAATGTGGTAATCAATGGAGAAAAGACAAAACAATTCCACTGTAAAAGGGGCCCAGACAAGGATGCTCCTTGTCCCCACTCCTATTTAACATCATACTGGAGGTCCTAGCTAACAACATAAGACAAAGAAAATACATCAAAGGTATTCATCTGGGGAAGGAAGAGGTGAAACTATCATTCCCAGATGATATGATTTTATGCACCAAAAATCCCCGAAACTTCGCAAGTGGAGTGTTGGAAGCAATAGAGAAATATGGCAGGGTGGCAGGATACAAGATCAACAAACAGAAGTCTATCAGACTGCTATACACATCAGACAAGATCACAGAAGAGGCCATTAAAAAGGTAGGACCCTTTACAATAGCCAAGCACAAATTGAAATATCTAGAAATATGCCTGACTGAAAAAACAAAAGATTTGCACGAGGAAAACTATAAAACACAGTTACAAGAAACCAAGAGTGACCTCAATAAATGGAAGGATATCCCATGCCCTTCCCAGACTGGGATATCCCATGGATATCCCAGACTCAATATAGTAAAGATGTCACTATATAAGTTTAATGCTGTCCTGATACGAATACCATCATCTTTCTTCAAAGAATTGGAAAAACTGAGTACCAATTTCATATGGAGGGGGAAGAAGCCCATAAGTAGCAAAGAACTCCTCAAGAAGAAGGACAAAGTGACAGGATTTGCTCTACCTGACTCTAGCACGCATTATACTACCACAGTGGTCAAAACAGTGTGGTACTTGTATAACAACAGATATTCAGAGCAATGGAAAGAGCTGAAGACCCAGAAATAAAAACATCAGCATACAGGCAACTGATTTTTGACAAGGGCTCAAAAAATATCAAATGGGAAGTAGATGACCTCTTCAATAAGTGGTAAAATGGATATCTACCTGCAAAAAAAATGAAGCAAAACCCTTACCTCCCTCCATGCCCAAGAATAAACTAAAGGTGGATCACAGACCTTGAGGTAAAACCCCAAACAATTAGGGCCATTAATGAGGGAATTTGGACAAACCTGAGAACCCTGGCACAGAGAACACATAGGCTATTGGAAATAGGGAAGGATACAAATACAGAGGAGCCACAAATTGATAAATGGGATATACTAAAGATATATCTCCTGTATACATCGAAATAATCCACCAAGAGAGTAATAAGAGAGGTCACAGACTGGGAAAACATCTTTAGCAATGACACATCAGACAAAGGCCTTGTTACTAAAATTGATAATACTTTGCAAGCTTTCAATAAGAAAAACATTAACTGCCCACTAAGGAGGTGGGCAAAGGACCTGAACAGAAGTTTCACAAGAGCAGAAATCTGAATGGCCAATAAACAAATGAGAAAATGTTCCCGATCATTAGCCATAAGTGAAATGCAAATTAAAACAACTATGAGATACCATGTAACACCCTCAAAGCTAGCCCAATACAAAAACTCAGAAAGCAACTAGTGTTGGAGGGACTGTGGGGAGATAGGTACTCTCATCCACTGCTGGTGGACCTGTAGGTGTGTGCAGCCACTATGGAAATCGATTTGGCGATATCTAAAACAGATGGAGATTGAGCTACCATATGATCCAGGAATCCCCCTACTGGGCATATACCCAGAAGAGGCAAGAAACAAACCATGGTCAGATCTCTGTGCTCCAATGTTCATCATGGCACAATTGCAAGGAGTTGGAAACAACCCAAATTTCTATCAACAGACAAATGGATTAAAAAACTGGTACATACATACAATGGAGTACAACGAATCCCTAAAATGCAGTGATGAACACATGAAGTACATTGCTGCATGGGAAGAACTGGAGGAAATCATGCTAAGTGAAGTAAGTCAAACACAAAAGGACAAGTACAACATGAGCCCAATGATGTAAGCTTAAAGAAATAGGAAAAAAACACAAAAACGGGGCATAGGGGAAGAGCTACCATATACATACACCCCTGGGGAGAGGTCCAGCAACTATTTCAGGGGTCAAACCCAATGCAGGGATATATACAGCAGTCAACTAAATAGAGGGGGAAAGAAGGAGAAAAAAGAAAAAAAATACATGGGAAAGGGTGGGGCAGGGCACTAACTCACCCAAGTGAAAGATATTCTTTATATCTCCACAGAAGGAGAGTGAGGCCAGGCTTCAACCTGATTCACCAAGACATAAATACAACATATCTGCATGTACCAGGGAACCAATAGAGAAGTCTGTGGGGGCCAGCCCCAATCCTGACTAGGTGGACCCCCTCCCCCCAGAAGAATGCACTTCAGAGGACAGCACTGGGGCTACCAGTTGGGGAGAGGGGCACATAGGACTGGAGCACACGGAGAAACAGGGATGGAGAAGGAGGAGAAAACATCCTGGCCTACCAAGCCCAAAGGATGATATTCCTCCTTGTAGCAGACGATGCACAGGGAGGACTGTAGAAGTGGCCTCACCACGGGACACGGTGTCCCTCACTGAACCATGACACTGTGGGGGACAGCACTGGAGACACAATGTGGGAATAGTGCACAGCCTGGCCCCATCATGCTGGGGTGAGGCACTGAGGGCATGCAGCAGAGCAGCAGGGGGAGCAGACTGATGAACCCCCTGGGGAATACCAAAAATAGACTTGGGAGATCAGTGTGGCACCCTATCAGACTCGACTGGAAAACACTCTTAAAGGCCAACAAATAGACCTTTAACTATTTATAGGCTTTCCCATTTTTGTCAGTGGCTTTCTTTTTGTTATTGTAATTTTGTTCTTGCTTTCTGCTGTTGTTATTGTTTTGTTGGTTTTAACTTCCTTTGTTGGCTTTGCCTGGGTTTTGAACTTATTAATGTATCTACATGTCTATCTAGATAAGGTAGGCGGGATAAATAATTCAGCAATGGTTCCAGAGGGATAAGGGAGAAGGGGAGGTGGGACAAAGGAAGCGGGGTGAGAAGACCAACCCAGGGACAAGGGAACAACAAGTGAACTAAAATCACTGGAAGGAAGGTCGTAGGATGACTAGTAGGGCTCAATCAAGAGCAATGTAGCAGTGAGGAATTAATAAACCCAAATGAAGGGTAAACATGATGGTGGAACAAGAGGGAAGTTAAAAAGGAAATAGAGGAAAGAACCAGGAGACAAAGGACATTTATAGAGGCCTAAATACAGGCATGTACATATGTAAATATATATAATTAGAGGGGAATAGAACTATGTACCCATATCTATATGTTAAG
>NW_022103968.1:52120856-52123097 GCF_000313985.2 Echinops telfairi | reverse complement strand
TGAGTCAGTCAGGATGCACTATAGCACCGATGAAACACACAACTTTCCTCTAGCTCTTTGATGCTTCCTTCACCCCGCTATCATGACCTCAATTCTACCTTACAAATTGGATTAGACCAGAACATGCACATTGCTACAGATAAGAGCCTGCAACACAGGGAATCCAGGATAGATAACCCCCTCAGGGATAACAAGGAGAGTAGAGATACCAGGAGTATTAGGTGGGGGCGGGAATAGAAAGGGGGAAATCGATCACAAGGATCAACCTAGAACCCCTTCCAGGGGGATGAATAATGGAAAAGTGGGTGAGGGGCGATAGGACAATGTAAGTTATGGAAAAATTAATCTATAACTTATAAAGTGTTTGTGAAAGAGAGTGAGCAGGGGAGGGAAGGAGAACAAATGGGGAGCTGATATCAGGGCTCAAGTGGGAAGAGAATGCTTTGAAAATGGTGATGGCGGCATATGTGCAAATGTGCTTGATACATTGATGGAATATATTTATTGTGATAAGAGATGTAAGAGCCCCCAATAAAAGTATTTTAAAAAATAAGTGGTTTGTATCAGAAAAAAAAGGAAAATGATAAATCAGCATAATCACAGAGAATGTTTAACTAAGCCTTTTTTTAAGCATTCGTCATTAAACTATATCAAAGAAGGGTTTAGAATAGCACCCATATCTGAATGAATGGTTCTAGTTCATAAACTAGCTCAATTCCAGGAGCTAAAGAAACAGACCAAACAAATTAATGATGTTGCAATTAATAACAGCTATAATACACTGATGAGAGGAGAACTTTTAAATTAGATCCTTCTAAAGTTGCAACTAACATCTTTAATATTCGAAATCATTGCAAAATATCCAGGCATTGGAAAAAATAGTTTTAAATTAAAAAGCAAGCAGGGCCTTCATCACTTGGGCCACCTCAATCTAACTCTGAACGAAGGACCACCGAGGTACACCCAAAGGCTTTTTCCTATGGTGGCATGAAACCCTCATGACTGGCAGTGGAGAATTTTACAAATTTCAAATAGACATAGGAACCATTTCATATGCTATTAAATCAACCTGTTTTAAAAAAGCCTCTTCCCTGGAGTACAGGAACCGCTAAAGAAATGGAGAACACTAATCAAATGTAGATTTTGTATCACTCTCAATCAGCACATATTTCTCTTGGATTTATTAAGGATTTGCACCTTTTTTCCTCATTAGCCCAAACACCATATACATTCATTGGGAAGAGATTTTCTAACCTAAGTGGAAAATGTCTGATAGATGTAATGAAAATGGATAGACTGCATTAGATTTGCACAAATCCTCTAAGGAATTAGGAAAACAAAATAAAGTGGTGGATGATATTCGCTACTGGCACGCTCTCACTCTCCTCTTCAAACTCAGACTGAAACAGATACAGGTTTCCTGCAGAAATTCTCTCTGAAACTTTGTTGAATGAGTTTTGTCAGCTGATTTTGGCTTATCTAAGTAACTACTAAACATCCCCAATATGTCTTGAAATGAGAAGCTAAGAAATAATTAGCACTTATAATTCAAGACTTTCTTTTCAAGAGCCCATTATCCCTCGTACAAATCCATGCAGTGTACTTGTCCTCCCGGTTAGGAAGCCAAAAATAGAGACTGAATAGTCATCCAAGATTTACTAATAATTAATCAAATACTTGTTTCTAGATTCCTGGTGGTCCACAATCCTCATTTATCACTTTCTAATATCCCACTGGAATCTACTTACTTCATAGTTAGAGATATTGGTGCTGCATTGTTTAGCATCTCTGTACACTCTGCTAGTCAATATTTATTTGTATTCACACAGGAAAATCAACCATTTACTTGGGCTTTTAAACCTCAAACTTAGTCAACTCAATGCATTGAGAATGCCGGCTGTCACTTCTGCAACTCTCCACTATATCCTGAGTTTACTTGGTAAACAATTGTGTAGAATAATTTGATTTTACTTGCTTACAGGTTTTGAGTGCTGTGTTAGGTTGGGTTCTTTAGAGACGCAAAACCAGGGACACTTGTTTGTGTCTGTATAGAGAAAGAGATTTATGTGAAGAAACGGCTTACACTGTTGGAGAAATAGGCAAGTCCAATCTGGTTCAGGTCAGGTTTCTCCTGACATGGAAGCTGACGAACAGGAAGCAGGATGATAAAGAAGAGACACTGGGAGGTACAGGCTGGCTGACGCAGAGGTAAGATGAATCCAAAGTTGGCCTAATGATTAC
>NW_022103968.1:52118703-52120055 GCF_000313985.2 Echinops telfairi | reverse complement strand
CATTTAAGAACTAGAGGAAAGTTACATGTTTCATTGATACACATATGCGTGTCTATGGATTTGTTTTTCTAGTCAACCCAGACTAACACAGGGGAGTACCCCCCCCAAAACCAGAGCTTTCATAGTATGCATTTTTCCCCCTCAGCGAGCATCAAACAACTTTCTCTGAGTTAGTGCACTCAGTGGCATCTCATGGGAAAGTTCTCTTTGGCCACAATGAATGTTTTCATAAATCAGTTTTGCTTGAACCTCATGTTTTGTGATGGTTGATTTAAGAGAATTGTGAAATTTTGTTTCCTTCTCAGGAAAAATGCTGCAGAAAGTACTGTGATGTTGAACTCAGCTTACAAGGACAGCACTGTGAGAAAAACTCAAATTTGTAAGTGGTTTTCTCATTTCAAAAAAGGTGAAATGTTGATTTAACAAATCTTGTTCTGGACATCTGTCACTTTCCCAACCAGACAAAAATGTTGACTTGTGCATTCAGTCAGACTGTTAATTAAGCGTTCTATTTAGAGGTTCTGAAAAGATTGCAGAACAGTGTGCCATTAAAAAAAAAAAAAGCCTGATTTGTGGCATAAAGGGAACTGGTTTTGCCACCCCAACAATGCACCTACTCACGTAGCCATCTCAGTGTGCCAGTTTTTGGCAGAAAACAGCATGCCTCTCTTGCCCCACATTCCTTACTTACCTGACCTCACTCTATATGACTTCTTTTTGTTTCCACGAATGCAGAGGGACATGAAAGGACAGAAAATTTGATGACTTGGAAGAGGTGAAGTAAAAAACGAGGGAGGTGCTGCAGCCATCCAAACAGATGAATTTGAAAAATGTTTCCAAGAATGGAATAGAAAATTTGACAAATGTATTAAGTGTAATAGAGAGTACTTTGAATGTGATAAGTTTGTTTTATAAAAAAACATTAAATACGTAGCTTGGGAAAAAAATCCAGTTTTGGGAGAGTATCCCCTCATATATAAACATTAGATATATGAATGGATTTTGAGCTTGAATGTACACATAAACTCTAATCTAAAAACAAGTCATTCTTATGATGTGGCTCCTGTTCTATCCTTGTCCTCATCTCCAATGATACGGGTGCTAGAGCAAAGTGTGGTGAAGAAATTAGATGGTTCCTGGATATCAGAGAGATTAGCACCTGGGGGCATAAAGGTTTGTCTTAAACGAGCAACCATCTAAGTGAGGAAGAAGTACACCAGCTCATGTGGCTAAAGATTTAAATGGTAAAGCCCAAGATCAGAAGAGGGAATGGTATTAGAGCTTAAATTCTGAACATGTGGTTTGCAGAAGGCTAAAGATAACAGTGAAAGCCCAAAACTCATTGTAGAATT
>NW_022103968.1:52116962-52118603 GCF_000313985.2 Echinops telfairi | reverse complement strand
CGTCTCCCCCTGCCCTCTTCTCTGCTGTCCATCCCCCAGGGAGGAGGCTATACGTAAATTCTTATAATCGGTTCCCCCTTTCTACCCCACATCCCCTTCACCCTCCAGGCATCACCACTCTCACCACTGGTCCTGGAGGGGTCATCTGTCCTGGATTCCCTGTGTTTCTAGGTGCTATCTGTACCAATGTAAATCCTCTGGTCTAGCCAGATTTGTAAGGTAGACTTGGGATCATGATAGTGTGTGTGGGGGGGAAGGAAACATTTAAGAAATAGAAGAAAGTTACATGTTTCATCAATACACATATGAGTGTCTATGGATATGTTTTTCTAGTCAACCCAGACTAACACAGGGGAGAACCCCCCCAAAACCAGAAAAAGCTCAGCAGAGTGGAGCTTTCATAGTATGCATTTTCCCCCCTTGGCGAGCATCAAACAACTTTCTCTGAGTTAGTGCACTCAGTGGCATCTCATGGGAAAGTTCTCTTTGGCCACAATGAATATTTTCATAAATCAGTTTTGCTTGAAACTCATGTTTTGTGATGGTTGATTTAAGAGAACTGTGACGTTTTGTTTCCTTCTCAGGAAAGTACTGTGATGTTGAACTCAGCTTACAAGGACAGCACTGTAAGAAAAACTCAAATGTATAAGTGGTTTTCTCATTTCAAAAAAGGTGAAATGTTGATTTAACAAATCTTGTTCTGGACATCTGTTGCTTTCCCAACCAGACAAAAATGTTGACTTGTGCATTTAGTCAGACTGTTAATTAAGCGTTCTATTTAGAGGTTCTGAAAAGATTGCAGAACAGTGTGCCATTAAAAAAAAAGCCTGATTTGTGGCAGAAAGGGAACTGGTTTTGCCACCCCAACAATGCACCTACTCACGTAGCCATCTCAGTGTGCCAGTTTTTGGCAGAAAACAGCACGCCTCTCTTGCCCCACATTCCTTACTTACCTGACCTCACTCTATATGACTTCTTTTTGTTTCCATGAATGCAGAGGGACATGAAAGGACAGAAAATTTGATGACTTGGAAGAGGTGAAGTAAAAAACGAGGGAGGTGCTGCAGCCTTCCAAACTGATGAATTTGAAAAATGTTTCCAAGAACGGAATAGAAAATTTGACAAATGTATTAAGTGTAATAGAGGGTACTTTGAATGTGATAAGTTTGTTTTATAAAAAGAACATTAAATACGTAGCTTTGAAAAAAAATCCAGTTTTGGGAGAGTATCCCCTCATATATATAAACATTAGATATATGAATGGATTTTGAGCTTGAATGTACACATAAACTCTAATCTAAAAACAGGTCATTCTTATGATGTGGCTCCTGTTCTATCCTTGTCCTCATCTCCAATGATATGGGTGCAAAAGCAAAGTGTGGTGAAGAAATTAGATGGTTCCTGGATATCAGAGAGATTAGCACCTGGGGGCATAAAGGTTTGTCTTAAATGAGCAACCATCTAAGTGTGGAAGAAGTACACCAGCTCATGTGGTGAAAGATTTAAATGGTAAAGCCCAAGATCAGAAGAGGGAATGGTATTAGAGCTTAAATTCTGAACATGTGGTTTGCAGAAGGCTAAAGATAACAGTGAAAGCCCAAAACTCATTGTAGAATTGCTGAGTGGACTAGCCTCTATTGA
>NW_022103968.1:52111594-52116085 GCF_000313985.2 Echinops telfairi | reverse complement strand
AAATCACATAAAATTGTATTTGTTTTTTAAGCTATTGAAATGGATGTTCCAAGACATTTCTCACACTTTTAGTCTTTTAAAGAAGGATTAGGTGCCTTTTAAAGAGAAGCAACCTAAAATTCTCATTTTCAGATCCAGAGAAAACAAAGCATAGACTCAACCTAAATTTGAAAAGTGAAAACAACCATGTTCAAAAACTCTCAAGATGCCCTCTCTCCTTTTTCTTTCTTTTTCATTTTTTCCCCACTCCTCTCATAGGGAACTCATCCTATGAAGTTTGCGAATGAGGAAACCAACCAGAAAGAATCCAAAGCCGGCCTGGCACTCGGTGTGCCTGGTGAACCTAAATAATCCTGCAGAACGCTAACTTCAGCATAGGCTACTCTGTGAGCATCACGGATCAGTACAGAAATAAAGTCCATCTGTCATCGTGCATGAGCACAGACAGAACACGAACACTGTCCATACTACAAACATGACCAAATGTGCCTCTATTGAAATAACACTTGTTAGAATCATAGAATTAACCCCACTTCCTGGAAGCTTTTGATCTAAAGCACTACTTTTTTGTGTAGTCCCCAAATGTCACTCAATACAAATTCAGATCCTTTCTAACTTTTCTCCAATTCTACCTATGCCCTTCTTACTGAGATATCCGTGAGTCCCTGTGATGCGTTTTTTTCTTTTGCCAAAAGTAATAAACCGTCTGTTCGGCTACAGAGAAGTTTCTAGTGATCTTTGGCTGGAAGATGTTGGCAGATCTTAACGGTGTCATGGTTCTCTATTCTTTTTCGCTTCTTTTTAATATAGCATTTTATTGGGGGCTGTTACAGATCTTATAACAATCCATACATTCATTGTGTCAAGCACATTTGTAAAAATGTTGCCATCATCCTTTTCCAAATATTTTCTTTCTACTTGAGCCCATGATATCAGCTCCTGTGTTTTCCCTCCCTCCCCAACTCCCACCCTCATGAGCCCTTGATAAAATAGAAATTATTATCATTTTCATATCTTACACCGTCTGCTGTCTCCCTTCACCCATGTCTGTTGTTCACCACCTTGGGGTAGTTATACGTTGATCATTGTGATTGATTTCCCCTTCCTCTGCTCCACTTCCCCTACCCTCATGGTATTCCTACCCCCATTATTGTTCCCCGGGGGCTTATCTGTCCTGGATTCTGTGTGTCAAGAGCTCTTATCTGTACAGTATATATGCTCTGGTATAGCCAGATTTGTAAGGTAGAATTGGAGTCATGATAGTGGGAGGGAGGAAGCATTAAAAACCTAAAGGAACGTTGTATGATTCCTCAGTGCTATACTCTACCCTGGCTGGCTCATCCCTTCATTGTGACCCTTCTGTGAGGGATGGCCAATGTCTCTTATTATTGTGTAATCTGGGCTAATTTTCTTCATCTCAATAATATTCACTATTGGGTTTCCAAGCATTTTGTCTTGTGCTTTATGGGACTTCACACATTTGATCCCAATAATGACTGTGAATAGTCACACTTAGTACTCCACTAACAGATGAGAACACTGACAGACCAAGGCCACAGCTATTACGTGGTTGAGCCAAGAGATCCAGGAAGCTAATATACCCGGTGGCACAACAGGTAAGCACAGAACTGCTAACAAAAAGGCTGGAGGTGACTCCGGGGGAATAAAGAACCTATGGATGTGTTCCCATGAGTGCAGCCTAGAAAGTCACATGGGGGCAGTTGCAGTATGTCACATAGCATCACTGTGAGTTGGAATAGACATGATGGGACAGCGAAGTGGTGAGCCCTTGCTGGATTGCTGACTTCCACAGCAATCTACTACACTCTCCTAATGGATTCCAAAGTGTCACAGAACTGTCGGGCTCTTTCACTGAAGGACACTCAATGCTGGTTTCCCGTAAAGATATTGGAGGGAAATAGAAATGAACAGTGGGGGAAATCCCTTGTCTCTGTCTTAGAAATAAAGGAGCTTCTCTTAAGTACTTTTAACATTTTCTGGAAGCATTGATCACACAATCCAGTTTTTACTGGGTTTTGGAAAAAATGGTATGGGATGATTTTACCCAAGAAAGATTTTCTTTTTGTTTCCCTCCCCTATTTTCTTAATGTGGTAAACAGAGTATTTGTGAGAGCCAGCTCACAAATTGACCAGCGACAAGGGGCACGTTTACAATTATAAAATGGATAAAAGAGACAAAAGAGAGAGTTTGGGACATAGGGGACCGAAGAAGAGACTCTGAGGCTCACTTCTTTATTAGAAACAGGTTTTTATATAGTTCTCGTCATGTACCCTGTGTTCTCTGACAAGCTTCTACACAGAGGGTCTGTTAACAATCATCTGAAGGCAAGCAAAGAAACATTAATATTTTAGCCAATTACTCTGTGACCCAAAGGGAAAAATAAAGCTAAGAGTAGGGAGGATAGCTGATCTTTGGAAGAATACTGTGCTTCAGCAGTTTCTCTGGGAAAGAGAGGGAAAGTGTCTACTTTATCTTAGGTGAATAGCAAACCATTCAGTGCATGAGCTCCTTGCGCTGAGCTGTTAGTATCTTCCCATGGAAGGTGATGATCCCATCCCCCTTGAAGAAGGAAATGAGCTCAGACTGTCCTGTAAATGCAGTACTCTGTTACCCAGAAGCCCGGTTCAGCGTTCTGCTCCAGGTTCTCTGTGTCCCGAGAATTTAGCACCAATATCTCCACATTCAGAGTTCCTCTTAAGAAAATCTGCTCCCACAAATATTTCTCTAAGGAATTGTTCCTAGATTCTGTCTCACGGTAACCCATTGCGACAACAGAACTGCAGTATGGGCTTCCTAGACGGCACTATGTCCTGGAAGAAATATAGCCAGAGTGTCTCTTAGATGTGAGACTGGTAAAATGTCTTTTCATGTATTTTGGACATGTTATCAAGAAACTGGAGAAGGGTATCGTGCAAGATAAAACAGAGGGCCAGTGGAAAAGAGAAAGAGTCTCAACAAGATGGATTGACACAGTGGCTGCAACAATGAGTCTGAACACAGGAACACAGGAGGAGAGGACAGTGCTTAGTTATATTGTATGCAGGGGACCACGACTTGTTGGCACCTACCCCAAACGGAACAAGTACAGCCAAAATGCTCCTTGGAAGCAAAGAGGGTGACCCTTCATCTGACATGCTGTGGCCATGTCGTCCGGAGACAACAGCGCCTGGATAAAGACCTCCAGCTTGGGAAAGCAGAGGTGCAGCAACCAAGAGGAAGACCTTCGAGGAGATGGATGTACGGATGCAACTCAACAATGGGCTCAACGCAACGATGGGAGGATGGCACCGAACCAACTCAACGATGGGAGGATGGCACAGAATCATTGGACCAGAACCCACTTGATCCATGGCACCTAAGAAGAACAAGGGCAACCTTGTTTACATAAGCAGCTCTCCAAGTCTTTTCACACTCAGAACTGGTTGGGGGCATTCCAACTATGAATCTTTCCCTAGGAAGTGCAGAGCCCCATCAGAGTGCCACCAAGACTCACTAGTCATGGGGCTAACCAGAAAACCAAGCTCACTGCCAGGGAGTTCCTTCTGACTCACAGGGGCCCCATGAGACGAGGTAGCACAGCTCCTGTGAACTTTTGAGATGGGAACGCTATACCAGGGTAGGAAGTCCTGTCTTTCACATGCCGGGTAGCTGGTGGTTTCGAACTGCTGATTTTGCCTAACACAACCCACACAACCACGAGGGCTTCCTGTCATCGGACTCGTGGCCTCTATTTCTTTTTAATGGAGACAGAGGAAGTGTGAGGCATACAGTCTTGGAAGGCATTAATATCCAGGGAGATGGGAGTGCATTAGTTTTATTTCTTTTATTTGACTTTGCAATTGCTTTTTATATGATTTTGTAATTAGTTAGTCCAGGTGGCTTCCATCGACAGCCATTCAGACGGGTTTCCCATTTAGAAGTGACTTAAAGCTTCCCTTTGAAAATGAATTTCGTTTAGTAAAAATTTCATTCCCTTAAAATATTAAGCAAACAGTGGTGCAGATGGTGAAAAAGCATGACCAAAACTCATGAAGGTGTTTGGGGGAAATCCTGCTTTCGGGGGTTCTTCTTCGCTTTGGGTGCTGGAAAGACCAGCCTTTAGTTCATGGGTGATTGCTGGGGAGAGCACGGGCTCCACACCGGAATCCTGCTTTCCCGTCGTACTTCTGGCTTCATCTTCTAGCTCTTCCCGCACGTGTCCCTCTGTCCTCCCCTCTGGCCCACTCACATCCTTTTAGTATTAAAACACGTTGTAGAGATAGTCGGTGGGGCTGCGGGAGAGGGAGTGAACAGAATACATTTTTCTTTGCTTTAAGAATATCAACATACCAAAAGAGTTTCTCAAATCAAAACCAAACTCACTGACATCGAGTCAATTCTGACTCAAAGTGACCCTATAGGACCCGTTTGTGTTTCTGAGACAGTAACTTTATAGGAATAGAAAACCTCATCTTCCACACCCGCCCCCC
>NW_022103968.1:52109358-52110740 GCF_000313985.2 Echinops telfairi | reverse complement strand
CCGGCCCCCGGGGCGGGCTGCGGGGCTCCGGCCGGGGCGGCATGGAGCTGCTGGTGCTGCTCAACGCGCTGGCCACCCGGCTGCTGTTCGTGCTGCACTCGCTGGTCGGGGTCTGGCGAGTGACCGCGGTGAAGAAGGAGCCGTGGTACTGGCTGCTCGCCTTGCTCAACCTTCTGCTTTGCCTGGAGACTGCGCTCACGCTCAAGTTCAAGCGCGGCCGAGGCTACAAATGGTGAGCGCGCCCGCGGGGCCGGGAGAGCGCGCGGGGCTCGCGGGGAACCGGGGGCCCATCGCCTTCGGGGGGCAGCCCAAGGGCCAGTGTGCCCCCTGCCCGCGGACTCCCTAACTCGGGTTCCGATCTGCTTTGTCCTCCCTGGGAGCCTCGTGGGCGCGGGAGATGCTGGCGTGGCTCGTGAGCTCGCCTGGGGTACCCCGATGTTGGAGAGGTCGGAGCTGGGAGCGCAACCGTGAGTCACTCCGTCCCCGTTTGGGGAACTTGGAAGGAGACCAAAGGGAAGGGAAGCACTCCTCTGCCGAAAGTGCCCCCAGTTGCGGGCCTCGTAGGGAAAGGAGGGTGCTGTGTTCTCTGCTTTCTGAGTTTGGGGTGGGTGGGTGCGCGCGAGTTGTTCGGCGTGCGTGCAGTTCTGGGAGAGCCCTTCGCTGGGCACCAGCCACCTCTGGAAGAGCCAAAGGGCACCAGACAGCCTCCCAGGACCAGCAACCCCTGGCTGTGCCTGTGGGGTTCAGTCACCCCGCTTCCTCTCAGTCGAGGCGCTCTGCGCTCCAGGCAGCGCTTCAGCCTCCGGTTTCTGGGTTGGTGACTTGGAGGATGGAGATGGGTTGTCCAGACCAGCAGATAGTGGTGCATACTTCAGCCCAGACCAGCAGGTAGTGGTCCATACAAGAGCTTTTGCATGGAAACAGAAGAAGTGATGGGGGAGAACAAAATATTTTCTTGTCATTTACTACCGGGTCCCTTTCCTATCTCTCTGCTTCCCGTACATTTTCATTCCAAACTGATTCTAATGAGACCGCTCCCCTGATTAATTTTTAAATGGCGAGACTGCGTTTTTAAAAGTACACCTAATGCTAGGTGTGGGGAAATAATGGAACCAATTCAAGCAATACAAAGACAGTGGCATTAAGTGAAGCACTCTATTCGGAAAACCAAGTCTTCTAGCATTTTACAGATGAAGTTAAAGAGCCTGCACAGTCCATGAGAGCCCAAGGATGAGACTCTCTTGAGATGATGTGAACCTTCCTTAAATTTTAGTTTTGCAAAATTTCTGGAATTATCCATGGGGGGGTGGAGAGTTGAAGTACAATGCTAGTTTAATAGAGTGGTATTCTCACTCCCCTAAATGAAGTCTTTTTTTTAAATC
>NW_022103968.1:52107404-52108622 GCF_000313985.2 Echinops telfairi | reverse complement strand
CACCCCAAGGGTAGGTCTTCTCTAATGTTGAGTGAAAACACTCTAGTTGTGTGGAAATACTGTAGCCCAGTGAACTTGACCTTTAAGTCCTAACCTCATTGACAAGTGATTCATGCAGGTATACAACTTAAAACCAATTGAGGAAAAAAGCATTGAGGCAAAAATCTGTAGATGGTCAGTTAGAAGCCAAGTTCAATAGAAGACATCACACTTTTACATTCAGAGCTTCATAATTGAAAAGATAATGGGAGAAATATCTGGGCTTGCCTACTTACTTACTGTTGGACATTAAGTTACGTAACCTCCCTCAGCTTTCTCTTTAATAAATATTTGATTTGATTCTCTAAAGATTGTTACAGAATTAAATGGGAGAATTGTATTGATGAAAAGTGAAAATTTTAAAATGGTTTTTCAGTTCTTTCATTTTCTATTCTTCCTTGGGTCAATGAGACATTGTCTATCTGTACTCATCACTTGTGAGAAAAATGAGGCTTTCTACTTTCATAAAGATTTCTAGCCTCTGAAACTCACAGGGGCAGTTTTACCCTGTCCTATAGGTTCGCTGTGTATTGACATCAACTTGATGGAGAGGAAGACACATCATTTGACTTTAGGGACCCACCAATAAACCACAATGGGCTGCTAATTGCAAGGTCCACAGTGAGCAAGATGGGGCTTTCTACATCTGTGGATACGCACCAGGGTCTTTTCACTCTGTCCTATAGGGTCACTGTGAGTCACCCTCAACTCCATCACAGTGGGTTTGGTTTTTGGTTTTCAGAGCAAAAAGTAGAAAAGAATCTCACCTGTTTTTCATACGTACTAGCCTATGATATATAAAACTCTAATTCATGAGCATCTTGCTGGCTCAATGTCTAAACTAACACTTGAAAATAATACAAGAAACAGGCTGATAGAATTGAGTTTTTATAAAAAAAGTCAGGGAGTCTTTGCAAATGAGCTAATTAGAATGTGAATAGTAATGTGTGGTTCTATGGATGTTTACCATATATGACTGAGTTTGCAAACATGGTCATTTGGGGAGTGGAAAAAGTCCACACATTACTCGGCCATAAAGCTGATTAGAAAAATCTAAAGATATGTTGCTAAATGTGTAGGAAATTAGCATTGATATGGTAACAATTAAAAAAGTTTATGGTCCATTTCATTTCTATGATGAAGTTCTGTCTTTCCTTTCCTGTCCTTTTTTTTTTTTTT
>NW_022103968.1:52086317-52106570 GCF_000313985.2 Echinops telfairi | reverse complement strand
TCATGACATTGGTTTCAATCTCCACAATGTAACAGCATGCATCTCTCCTTTTCCCTGTATTCCCTTTCATTCATCCTTCCTATTTCTTCCTGTCTTATGAACTTGATCCTTAGACAAATGCTGTCCTTTGTATCTCATATGAGTTATCATTCTAAGGAGGACATACTTCCTTGGTGCCACAGTTCACTTATAGATCTCTCTCTTGTTTGGCTCAAAGTTGCATCATGGGGTTGAGTTCATGCACTTCCAGGCTTGAAGGGTAACTAAAGGCCATAGACTGTTTCACAAGTCTCTATCAGTATAATGAGTCTTTTTTTGGGAATGATTTATTTCCTACACTTTCCCCTTACTGTACCCAGGATCCTTCTCAGAGTTGTCAGCAGTGGTCCCTGAGCACCATCTAGCTCTTCTGGTCTCAGGGTCATTGTGTTAGGCTGGGTTGTCTACAGAAACAAATCCAGTGACACCAGTATGTAGAAGAAAGAACTTTACATCAATAAGTAATTATACCTATAAAGAAGGCATTCGGGCCCAGTCCAACTCAAATCCGTAAGTCTGGTACTTGTCCATAAGTTCCTCTTCAGTCTCATAGAGCCATATCTACATGTAAGGGTGCACAATGAAGGAAGATCACACACAGGCCAGAGGGTGCAGAGCGACAGGGATCCAAAGTTGGTGGAAACATGGCAGGGTCCAGTCAGTTCTCAAGGTCACTTGCTGAGTCCCATCAAGCAGGAAGCCTCAGAGGCAGAGAGAGAGGGAGGTTCTCAGTTTCCCCATTATAAAAAAAGCCACACTCCCAAGGTAGCATCCCAGGCTGGGATTTGATTGACAACTTGCCTTCTACCGCTACACTTCAACAAATCTTCAAGCTGACATAAAATCATCTAACTACTACAGTCATGGAGACTAAAGTTAATGGTCCATTCAGTCCTAGGACTAATTGCCTTCATCTGTCTTTGATTTTCTTCACTCCTTTTTACTCCATATAGGGAAAGACCAATTGTTCACAAGCTTTTAAATCCTCCCTGCTACTCTTCAAACTAGATGTAGAATGTCTTCTTTGTTGACTATGTTATGCCATTTGGCCTTGATGCACCCCAAGACTGAAACCCTAGGCCCGACTACCCACTCCTTCTATGTGTTTGTTTATGGGTAAGAAATTCCTATAACTTTGCTCCTTGGGTTTTATATATTTATGGATCTATTTGCAGCATATGTAAATACATATATGTAAAAATATGTACATATACAAAGCCTGTCATATATATGTATATATCTACTTATATTCCTAATCACATTCCCACACCTGTTCAGCTTGTTTCTATGGATGCATGGGTTATTAGTACTGTTACTGCAGGATTGTGTGTATAATAGTACTTACCTCCATTGCCTTTGACTCTTATGATCCTCCTAGTGTCTCCCTTTGATCATTCTGTGTTGACCTCTACCTTATTGTTATTTCCTTCCCCTTCACCCAAGTTAATATGCATCTACTCTTAATAATTTACCCTCTCCTCCCTCTTCCCCGGCTAATGTGTGTGTGTGTGAGTGTAGTCATGGGGTGTGAGAAGAAAGAGGAGGGTGTAGATTTGGGGTGAAGCAAATGGAATTACTATTAACTAAGATGCAGATAGCATCTGTAGATGTACTCAGATCATTAACCTTTTGGGGCACATGGACTCTCTGTACCACCCAGGTACTCCATGTAGATCTATTTAAATGGTCATTTTGACCCATTGTTCTGAACATTTGAAATCTGTCCTTTGGGAAAATCCCCACATATTAATATATGGTATATTTTTATGCTTAATTATTATGGTAAACAAAGATATTTGCTTTTAATCATTAGTGGCACAAAGAATAATTACCAGAAATCTGATTATCCATCATTGGGACAGTTGAATAATTGGGGTGTACCTATATTATAGGATATTATACAGGTATTAGAAATAATGAGCTAGAATCTATCTATTCACTAAGAGGGATACCCACAATGAATTTCCAGAAGAATGACATTTAGAGGTATATATATCATGATCTTATTTTTTTAAATGACTTGTATAACAATTACCCTTCTTTTTTTTACAATTACCCCTTTTATCAATTGGACATACTTTCTATTTGTGCAAGTCAAGGAGAAGGAGGAGGAAAATGAGAACAAAAGGAAGAAGAAGACATTTTCCCATTTTGAAAACCAGTACACAGAATAATACTTGAATTGTGGAGTAGACAATGTACACCCATAAGGGGAACATTGTAGCTTGTTTTCTCTATCAGTCTTATAAATCTACTTCGGACTGTACAGATAATTTGAATATGGTGATTTCATACTTTTCCTCAAACAAATCAGAAAATATGGAACAACAAACAGAAAATGTCAATTATAAAATGCAAATTTTCATGAAATGTAGCAAACACATTACGCATGTCTGAGGAATGTTTCTTTAGCTCTCCCTTGGAAAAGAAAAATTGAACCAGAAATGCTGAACTCAGCTGTCCAGGGACAAGTAACATTATGTCAGCACGGCTAACTTGCCAGGTGGGGAACTTTAATTTGTTGGAATCCTATAGCATGAGGAGAGTGAGCCAATGGTACATACCTTATTAAATTCGATGAATATGCGCTAGTGGAATGTGACTTTTTCAAACTGCCCCTTAATTATTTTGCCTGCATATTCACTTGCAGTTCTATATCATAAAAAATTATCTTACTGTGCTAAATTCCCCCACCCCCCCAGTTTTTGTTGTTTTCATTTTCTATTGTTTGAGCAGCCTTCCAGTGGATCTTTAAATTATTATTTTGGTAAAGTCAAATAAAAGACAGTCTGCTAGTTGGTTTCTAGCCAATGGTAATAAAATAATTCCTCCAGAGCTAGAACAAGTTCCAAGGTTGTGACAAGTTTGAAGTGTGTTCTGTCGAAAGTAGGAAGAAAGCTGAGAAGAGGTAGGAATGTCAGCTGACTTTAGGGCAAGAGCACAGCATTTTAAGCACACAACTATCTTCATCAGCATTTCAACAATGCAAGGGCAAGGTGATGGAGCAAGGAGAGAAGCTTCCTCCATGAGAGGTCTTCCTGTGTCCTCTCTGTTTCCTCTCCTCTTGTGTGTGCTCAGTTTGAAAGCGATTTGTAAACATGACATTCTGCTAGACATTGCATAACCAGGCAGAAGAAACAGAACAAACACACTCGGAAATTTAAAATAAAAGGTAGCAAGTGCATTGAGAAAATGTTCAGTTATGTGGTCAGAAGAATGCTCATGAATATTTAACATGTACTATGTCCCCAGCTATTCCAAATGGTTCAAACTTTTCATCCCATTTTTATCCTGACAACATCTGTATGGATCTTCTATGTCAGCTTTCTCCCAGCTTTAGAGGAAGAAACTGAGGTACAGAGCAGGGAAGCCCCAGGATCACTTAGTTGGCAATTGGGAGTGCAGAGATGCCAAGGTGGGAAGTTCTTGTTCTTTCTGGCTGCACTGCTTAGGGATTTAGAAGGGAAAGGGGACTGTTGCAGCCATGGGCTGGTGGAGGGGGACTGCAGAGCATCTGGGGACCCAAAGCCAAACTCGCTGCCATCCACTCAATTCTGACTCACGGAGGCCCAGTTTAAGAAGTAGTGGGGAAAGCGGCAAGGTCTGCATCCGGACAGGAATATGAAGGCCATCTTAGTTGAGAACATCCTGACGGAGTCGGTTAGGGTAGGGAATCTTGAGCGGATTCTTCTGGAGGAGCTTTATGTTCTTCATCCAATAAAAACATGGAACATCTGTTCCGCTCTGATGTCTTTGCGCTGGACCACTGCCGAGAAATCAGAGTTGAATGAAACAGATACAATGCTATCCTTAAAGGGTTCCCATTTTAACCAGTTATTTTAGGGTGCCATCAAGTCAATCCTGATTTCATGACCGATAGAACAGAGAGCACAGAAAATGACCAAATAAACACTCAACACGTGAACGAATCAGTGGGAATACGAAGGTTAAAAATAAAGAATCATCCGAGCCAGGTGGGTAATATATATTATGGTGTCAGGGCATTGGCAGGGAAGGTTTGATTGTGGCCTCCCTTAGCACAGGACATTGAGCTGAAACCATAGTGAAGAGCCAGGGATGGTAAGAGAGTTTCTGGGAGATAAGGAAAGCCAGACAGGGGTTACACCTAGTGTTCACTGGGACATCTCTAATGTAACCTAAGAAGACCAATAAAGGTTGACTTCCTTCCACACTCGTCCCCACCTCTAAGTGAAAGAGTCCTACTAAATCCTTGACCATAAATCCTTTAGTATACTGTTAGAAAGTGGATGGCTTAAACCTGGAAACAGGAAAGATGAATTAGGAGTCAAAAGTTGTGGTAGCCTAAATTGATCTTACAGCTAAACCAATTGTGGAAAACAAACAAAGGAAAACAAAGTACACGTTTCATTACTCGAACTGCAATTGGGACAGAAATTAGAAACCTAGTCTTGACAGATGGGCGCATACTACATGGCCTTGATTCACAAATGTGGAACCTGTTTGTGTGATCTAACTCTAAACTATTGGACACTATGCACCTTCCTCTAGTGAAAAGTGTTTATAAAGACGTCAGAGAGAAAGTTGGACAATAAAAGTACTTATCCTCGCTGGTCCTTTTGAACTTCAGAGAGGGTGAGATGGAGGGATTTGGAAACAGACCAATGGGTTCCAGATGGCCAACAGGGCACTGGAAAACATCTCCTGCAAGATAGAATGTCTCTCCCCCTCTTCACATTTGCTGTCCATATTTCCTGAAACAGGTCCTTAGATTTTGAGTTCCTCCAACAGCACTTTCCATTGTGCCTTGGATTTATCAGCCTTGCCTGTTTTATTTCTTCCTTGTCTTCTTGTGTCTCTCGTTGTATGCGTGTTTTGTATCAGGAGCTGTGAGCTATATGCAAAAACATGACTTAACTCTGTGTTATTTTGCAACTTTGTGTGATAACATTGAATGTCGTCAGCCAAAGGCTTTGTTTTCAGTTATCCATTAGTGCTGTGCTTTACTCCCAAGTGGGTGGGGGATAGGGGTATTGGGGGATGGGAGTTAGTGGATCACATTTTCTTTTTTTCTCTCCCCATAGTCTTATGACTATGAGAATCATACATTCACATTTCGAATGAGACCTTAGGAAATTCAACCATTGAGTTATAACCATGCTTTCTTCATGGGTATGATCAACTGAGACATTTAGAATGAGAATTAAGACTGTCAGTATTTTGTGCCTTCGTGACTTTAGGAGCCCTGGAGGCACCGTGGAGTGCTTGGGCCTGTGAACTGCAAGTGTGGCGGGTCACAGCCTCCACTTGTTCCTCAGGAGGGCGGACTCTGGTCTGCTCCCATCAAATGCCATAGTCTGGAAACCCTGTGAGCAGCACGCTCTGTGCAGAAGGACTCAGGGGAGGAGACCTGCCTTGGTGGGGTCTGAGATTACAATCCTTAAGGGAGTAGAAAGCCTTCTCATTTCCCCAAAGTCTTGGACAAGTCCTATGGTGTCCTTTTGCTTTCCTAATTCTCTGATTGAGCCTCTGGTTTGACACACATTTTGATGCACCGGAAATAATCTCCTAATGCCAATGTTATTGTCTGAGACCCGGGAACTAAAAGCGAGGATGCGCAGAACGAAGAGGACTGTGATGATGATCATGTGGGTGGTGCCAGTTATCCATTGTTGAATGCTGACGAATGTTCTCCACCAGCTTTATGCTATCTCATGTAGGCTCGCAGCGAGCCTATGGATCAGTCGTCCTCTTTTGTCACCATTTCATGGTGAGGACACAAATGCATAGCGAGGCCAAGTAACAGAGTTACATCTTTTTAACAGAATGTTCATTTGTAATGTCTGTTAAACACTGAAATGTATTGAAGCAGGTGTTTGAATTACACACACCCCTTCTTTCAGCTCCCAGGGCATCCTTATTATTATCCCTAATAATAGAAACTATTATTACTCTAACTTGTAGACGAGGACAAGAAAGCCGAGAGGTGCAGAGAGGGATTACCAATCCCAGGATTGACTGTCAGGACTGTCCGTGGCACGTGGAACTTTGCATTGCAGTCTCAGCTCGCTGAAGCAGCTCAGGGTGCTCCTCACTCCTTCAGCAAATTGGTTTTGCAGGAGTACACTATGGACACATAATATTTAGGGCCAAGATCTTCTTCTCGCAGGGAAACGATTAACAATCCTCCCATAAGATTGAGTCAATAAATCCTAGATACTCGCTAATGGTATACTGCAGTGACTTTGCTTAGAACAAAACACAGCTAAGTACAAACTGCACAAAGACCTGGCTTAGAGACGCAAGGCATCCTTGTTGCACCAAAGCAGGAGGTAAATGAAGAGAGTGAGGGAGAAAAACTAAACATGTCTGTATGCTTGGTCCTAAACTGAAAGACCGGCATCCTTTGCAGAGCAGAAATTAATGCGATTGTGTTTTAGCATGGCATAAATTAAGGTATTATATAAGTAGCATCCATAATGCATTTCCTTTCTCAGGAAGCTTTAGATTTCTCACAGAACAGCAACTTTAGTTTATTTATTCATTAAACAAGCCTGTGCTGTAATAGGTACTGTGGTAATGTTCTTGGAAGAAAGGAAAATATGCATACTGATACAAGAACAGATCAAAACAGTGTTCCAAAATTCAAAGGATTATCACCTGAATTAGGTCCAAGAGCACAGAAAGGCTGTGCAATAAGGATGCAATCCTCAAGGGAGGCTTACTAGACCAAGAACGTTCCTGAGGGAAGAGATTTCTGTCCTGGCCTTTGGAGGAGGTGGGAGTCATGAAAGAATGAGAAAGAGACACGGGCTTTTCACGTTGAGACTATCCCGATAGTGCTTAGAAGGTGGCTGAAACCGATTTCTTTAGGAAGTGACCCTACTTTTGTCTCAGAAACAGTTTATGGAAATAGAATATAGATCATAATTATGATGCTTATTTTGTCCCTCTAGTTCAGTCACATTAAAGCATATGGTTGCTGAGTTGGAATATGAACAACTTGGATTTTATAAAGCTTATGCCTGGTGGCATGGTCGTTATATTTTGGGCTGCTATCTGAAAAGCCAGAAGGTCAAAACCACCAGCTGCTCTGAGGGGGAAAGACAGGGTTTTCTATTCCCATGCAGAGTTACAGTCTCAGAAACCCACAGGGGCAGTTCTGTCCTGTCCTATAGGTCACAACGAGTTGGCATTGACTCGATGGCAGTGGGGTGCTTGTCTAGAAATATTCCTGGGAATTTGTAGATCACCAGAGGTATCCAGTGTACTCATCTTGCCAGCAATGCACACCATAATTTTGGAATCTCTCCTTAGAAACAACAATAAATGATAAAAGACAATAAAAACTATAGTTCAGAAATCTAATCCTCGCTTTAAGGACGATTCTCCTACAAAACTGAACGCGGCCAACTACACAGGTGTGAGAAGGTAAACAGGAGTGCATCCATTATTATGTAGCATCTTGGTAGAGGATATTACTTCCTATGTGCCACAAAAAGCTTTAGGTATAGAGTACAGCATACCACGGTCAATTAAGTTATGAAAATTCCTTAGCCATAACCAAAGACCTGGAAGGAATGAGTCCCTGGGCCTGGGGACTCAGGAACCCTGTCTCAGGGGACATCAAATTGGCATAATATAGTCCACAAAGGCGATGCTTTACCTCCTACATAGGTGAGTAGGATCTAGGGTCTTAAAAGCTTGCATGAAGCCATCTTAGAGGATTTATTGATCTCTCTCCATCTGGAGTGATGAGGAGCAATTAACATCAAAGGCACAAAGTAGCACTTAGTCAATGGACCATGCAAACCTCAGTGTGTACTCAATACCCTGAAAACAGAAGAATGACATTGATGGTACTCAGCTACCACTGCTAATGCCTCTGAAAGGAATCATCACGGAGGGTTCCACATAGAATTAGAGAAAAATGTGGAACAAAACTAAAAGCCATATGAAAGGCCAGACTGCTGATCTGATAGAGATGGATGTGAACCCTCTTCACTAAACTTACCTCTATAGGTCAACTTTTAGCCAAACAATAGACAGGCCAATGAGATGTATAATAGCATCAAAGAGGAAAACACTCCTTGCTCCCCAACAAAGCGCAGATGGTAGGAAGGGACAGAAAAGTGCTGTTGCATTGTGGGGATTGCCATCGTCATGGAACAAATGGACATGGATTCTTGAGTGGAAATCGAATTGGCTCCGTAAACTTTCACCCAAACCATAAAAAGTAGAAACTACAACAGAAAAGGCAAATGTGAGCATTCAAGGGTTTTGTCAAGTACAAAGAACCTTCCATTGAAATAGGTTATCCCAACCCATTCAATAAGCCTCCTTGTCTTTTCAGTTATTATAGATCCACTGTCTCTTAAGATCACTCAGAGAGCAAAGCTGCCATCCCTACTTGGCACATAGTAAGACATACACACTTGATATTCCATTTTACTTTGGGGATTCTCATGGGTTTTGGTCATGTAAAGGTGGTGAGGTAGTTAGTTTATTGTGCCAACCTAACCAATAAACACATGGCTCAGTGAACCTCACCTCTTGTCTCTTGCTCTTTGATCATCGGACCAGTGTGCAGTTGCCTTGCTTGTTTTTTTGCCTCAATTTTCAAGCTACACTACCTGTGGAACGCCTAACCCATGGACTGTGCCGCTGTAATTTGAGGTTCCTTTAAGACCTGTTTCTCTGCACCATTGGAATTTACATCTCTTGAGCTGGGGACTGTCGGACCCTGTCATCTGGCTGACTGTTGGTTACCTGCCTTTCTGTTGGCTGCCTGTGCCCGGATAGCCTGAATTGCTCTACAGAGGACTACCCAGCAGCCCTCAAGACTTGAAGGACTGCCAGTGTCTCACAACTGTCTCACGGGAGTGAGTTGCACTGAGCCATTTGTACTGCTTTATAATTTAATTAACTGTTTATTTCTTATGTTATCTAGCTATCTGTATAAATATATATAAAGTTATTAGCGTTCTGGTTTTGTTTCTCTAGAGAACCCTGTCTAACACAGGTGGCAAAGGATTCTTTGAGGGGGAGATGATGGTGAGGGAGAGGCTAGTTCATGAGACAAAGGAACTAGAGCTGGGGTCAGCAATTTTGCAGGCATTCTGAGGCTCTGTGTTGGACAAGAGTATTAAGTGCATTTTGAAGTGTCACAGAAGGGTATCAAATATTGACTCAGCCCCCATGGCCACTATCTCCCTCTGTGTCTCAGTCCTAATGGAAAGTTTTTTTGCTGAGAAACCTAGATGGAGATCTTTCATGTTAAGGCAATCTTGGAAGAATGACATACAATTCTTAAATTGTTATACAGTTTAGGGGCTCATAAATGGGTATCTTGGCCTACTGTCTTCATTTCCATGAAAATAAGCTCATTCTGAGAAAGTGCTCCAGAAATCTTATGGAGAACACTTAGGCTGTTTTACATGAGATTGTAAAGCATAGCTCCACTCGGCTAACAGCCCAAATTGACTTTTGAGAAATAAAATAGACATAACATCTCATTCACATTGAAGTGATGTTTGGACCCTAGTTTTGCTTTGGTTAAATGCTACCCACTTTCAATTTTTAAAAATCATTTTATGGGGGGCTCATACAACTCTTAACACAATCCATACATCCACCCATTGTGTTATAGGTATTAAAAGAATACAATCTTCATGGTTGTGAAGTAAATATTTTTTGTGGAGCTAAAAAGCCAGATAACTAAACATGGGAGCAATGATATTAGGGTTAATTTGTCACTTATTTGTTTATTTATTGTTATATGTTTCTAAAATGAATGGATATTTGTTTTCAATATGAAAACAATATACCTGTCATTTTAGAATGAGGAAAATGGAATCGTAACTTTAGGCTAATGATGAGTTGAGTAAATAAAAATCTATTGCAGGGCTAGATCACTAAGTGTCATAACATCCTAATTTTATGAAAAACATAATTTGCTGAAATGATAACTTTGTATCATAAGCCATCTTTTGTTTTGCGGATGAAACAAATGGAAGGCATGAGTATAGCTTTTAAAGAGCTCAGAGCTGAGTCTAGCATGTAGCAAAACGTATATAAATATATAAACAAATGAGGTGCTAAATCCACTGAGGATTGCATTTCTGCCGTGTGCCATGGAGAGAATTGGTAGGTTGGCCAAGGGCAGTGGAATTAAAAGAACAAAACAAAAAACAAACCAGCGTCTGTGGAGAGAAAGATCATCTTTGAGAAGATTTTGATTTAGAAAAAACATACTGAGCAATATAATGTGGTATGAATGTATTAATGTTGAACAACTATGTTCTGATGGAGAATGTTAATTAGGATTGGAATCCATTTGAATTTCTAAGGAAAGCAATAGAGTTATGGAACATCAAATTTATAAGAAAAACTGCTACTTGCAACCTGATGTATTGAATCAATACTTTATTCACTGATTAATATTGATTAATTTATGAATGACATGTTTCATTTTTACAAGTGTCCTGGAATGTAATCTAAATTATTGCTGTGTCTGCTTGGACCTTCTGTGGTATCATTCTTTATACAAAGTTCTTGACTCCCACTTAGTCTTGATACTAGCAAGATTTAAAGACTGCAGGAAAATTATTGTCCAGTTTCTCCCAAGAAAGGACCTGCAATTTGATTAATTGCAACGAAGCAGGTGGGTTCAGGCCTGGTTTATTAATTTTTAGAATTCACACTCTCATCGGTTCCCCTAAAGAATTCAACCATTGACATACACCTTCACAATAAGTACCAGCTCAGAGGTCACACGAAGGTTTTTCATTGTAGTAGAACACTATTAAATTCGGTCAGAACAGAATAACTTTCTGTGGGCAAAAAATTCTAATAATGGTTAATTTATAATGGTATTCTACCAGCCACAGATATTTAAGAAGGAAGAGACTGTAAATCACTCAGGGATTTCTGTGATCTCTGCCTGTTTGTGAGGAGCCCACTGTATGTATGCACCAGGCACCTTGTAAAAAAGAGCTTAAAGTGATAAAGCAGACAGATGCAGTTCTAAAGATTGCATTGCTTGGAACTGAGGGTGGGGGGGAGACCATCATTTGAAAAAGGCTGCACAAAATATGAGAAAAACACTAAGCCCCAAACCTGTGACCAACAAGTTGATTCTGACCCACAGCAACCCTGTGAGTAGGACAGAGGAGAAAGTCCCCATAAGTTTCCAGTAACCATAAAGCTGTAAGCTTTATGGAAGCAGACTTCTCTACCTTTCTCCTGCAGATCGGCAGATGGGTTTATGGGTTAGCAGCTGAAGGCTGCAACTCCACACATATACAAATATGTATCTATTGCATTTGAAGATCTATGAAGTAAGAGAGAGCACTACTGGACAGTAGAACAGGAGGGCCTAATTAGACTGGAGGGGTAGGGGGGTTCTCCTGGGAGAGTTCCAGCCAGCTGACAAGAACGATGAGAAGTGGGAGAGGTATTTTCAGGGAGTAGGTCAGAGTTAGAAAGACACTTAGCTCTTTTCCAGAATGCAAAGAATGATATCCTTACAGGAGCACAGTGACGAAGAACAACAAATGAGGAGTCCAAGAAGTGCCAGCATCCCAACTGCATATCATCTGTCAGGGAGTGATGGGCAAATGCCCTTTTCGTTTTGCCACTGGATGGCGGCAATTGCGTCCGCATGCAACGCAAAGTTAGAGATGGTCTCTTCTGCAGATGCACAGATTCTTGTAGCTCTGTCAGTTAAACATTGGACTGCTAATCAAAAAGTCACCAGTTCGAATCCACCAGCTCCCCTGAGAGTCAGGTCAGGCTATCTGCTCCTGTTAAGAGTGACAGCCTCTGGAACTCTATAGAGTCACCATGAGTCAGAATCAACTAGATGACCATGGATTTGGATATTTCTTTGCATGGTGAGAATGGGTAAGCACGAGAGGAAAGGTGGTCGGTTGGGACCCAACCGGAAGCACTTTGGAAGATAGACCTCATTTTGCCCATGACAATCCTATGGGGCACAGCTCTACTCTGCACATACAGGTTACCAGGAATTGGATTTGACTCATTGGAAACCAATACCAAGACGCCAAACAAATAGGTTTCATTTTGGGAATCATGGTGTAAAACACAGTCGGTTATGCTTCATTTGAAGAAACAGTCTTTGAAGACTCTCAAATGAAACCACACTTACTGCCATCGAGTCAATACTGATTCACAGTGACCCCTGTGGGTTTCTGGTCTGTAATTGTTTCCAGGTCTTCTGTGGAGCTGCTGGTGGACCATGCGGATTGTCGCCCAAAGCATAACCACTACACCACCAGGGCTTCTTTAAATATAGATAGTAACTATAATATGTTACCATGAGCAAGTTTGCAGAGTTTAGCCTAGGCAAGGCGGGGAGGTGGGGGGTGGGGGTGAGCAGGGGCAGGGGCATGGGCATTTCCTCATTATCTACATTATTAGACACATTATACCCATTGTCTTGCTAAATCTTCACAACCACCCTGTTAAGATGTTGTCCCATTTTACAGATAAGGACCACGTGTCTTAAGGAAGGTAATTCATTTCCAAAGATGGAAGGTACCGGATTCCAATGTAGATTTACTTGTGTTTTAAGTGTAATATTTTCGCTGTACCCTACTGAACTTTGATAACTCCTCAAAGATCACCACTCCAGGAGCATGTTGGCTATTAAACAAAGCAAAACAGTCAAACCCATTCCTGTTCAGTCTATTCCAATTTACAGTGATTCTCTACCACAGAGTAGACCTACCCTACCTCTTAAGGCTCCCAGCGTTATAATCTTTATGCAGGGGAAAAATGAGGAGCTGATACCAAGGGCTCAAGTAGAAAGAACATGTTTTGAGAATGATGATGGCAACAAATGTACGAATGTGCTTGACACAATGGATGGATGGATGGATTGTGATAAGAGTTGAACAAGTCCCTGTAAAATTATTTGGAAAAAAAAGAAAAGATTTACGATGTCAGGAACTCACAGGTGCGGTTATGCTCTGTCCTGTAGGGGCGCTGTGGATCAGAATTGACCCTGTGGCCGTGAGTTTGTTTTGTCTGAGCGTCTTCAGGGACGCAGACCATCACCGCTTCCTCCTGCACTGTGGCTGATACTTAATAGTCGAGCTCTTAGTCACTGTGCACAGGACTCCTTACCGGAGATGAGAATAAAAGATCCTTGTAAATGTTGGTAGCCGTCAGCAATCCGTTTGTTCATTTTCCCTTTTGTCATACATTCAGGGTTTCGAGCGTTTCAGTATTGATTTATTAAGCATTATTTGGAGGCTTAGGAAGACTGTGATCGGGGAGAAAGAAAGATGAAGGAAGGGGGTGCAATGATATATAAGGCCAAGATCTGTTTTCTGAAATTATATTGATCACAGTGACTAATGTAAAGATGGGCAATTCGAACACACCATCTGCTACATGGGAGAAAGACGTGGCAGCTGCTCCCATAAACATCACAGCCTCAAAAATGCAATGGAGCAGTCCTACCCTGTCCTGCATCAGTCAGAATGAGTCAGACTTCCTCAACCACTATGGGCTTGGGCCATAAAGCATTAGAAAATCTGTTGGGTCATAAGAGAATGTTAAGATTAATGTATGTTGATGGATCAAGGCCTAATAGAAATCGCAGTACCATAAATACCATCAATGAAAAAA
This sequence comes from Echinops telfairi, assembly GCF_000313985.2. Lineage (NCBI taxonomy): Eukaryota > Metazoa > Chordata > Mammalia > Afrosoricida > Tenrecidae > Echinops > Echinops telfairi. The sequence goes on along the minus strand of NW_022103968.1, from coordinate 52,092,896 downwards.
TAGGGACAAATTTATGGGCCCTAATACAATGCATAAATACATTGCCAAACATAACGAAAACATTCATACTATAGAAGCCAAAAATAAAAAACTGGGACCTTCTAAACATATGACATATATGCACATCAAAAGGCTTCATCAAAAGAGTTCAAAGAAAGCCGATAGATTGGGGGGAAAGTACTTAGCAGTGACATATCAGGTAAAAGGCTAATTTAAAAAATCTATAGAAAACTACAACACCTTAATAAAAATATAAATAACCCAATCAAAAATAGACATATGGCATGAATAGGTAATTTACTAGAGAAGATATTTGGGTGGCCAGCAACCAGATGAAGAAAGGTTGGTGTTGATTAACAATAAGAGAAATACAAATTAAAACAACAAAGAGCTATTACCTCATACCGACACTCTGCAAAATTCAGAAAAACAAAATGACAAATGTTGGAGGGGATGTGGAGAGATTGGAGCATTCAGACATTGCTGGTGGGACTGTGGCATTGTACAGCCACTAAGGAAATCAGTATGGTGTTTCCTTAAACAAATGACCCTGCAGCCCCTCCGCTAGATACATTAAAGAAAAAAGAAACGATAAAAATCTCTGATTATAGAGGAATGGATAAACAATATCTTGAACATTCATACAATGGAACGTTATGCATCAATAAAACATGATGTTTACCTAAGCGAGTCAACCTTGTAAAGATGCATGTTTAATCACACCATTACTATAGGAAAACAGAAAAAGAGGAGGCCAGGGATGGAGTCAGGGTGAATGGAGGGACAGGAAATTATGGGACAGCACTTCTCAACCTGTGGGCTGTGACCCCATTGGGGGTCGAACAACCCTTTCACGGGGTCACGTGATTCATAACAGTAGCAAAATTATAGTGATGAAGTATCAACGAAAATAATGTTATGGTTGGGGGGGGTCACCACAACATGAGGAACTGTATTGAAGGGTCTCAGCATTAGGTTGAGAACCACCGTTATGGAGGGAGGGAGGGAAGAAGAGCAGGAGGAGGGGGAAAAAGAACCACATTAATTGGGGGAGGGGGATTCCTGACTGAGAGATTAGTACTGATTTGATGAGGTGGGTTGTGCACCTGCAGAGAATATGCTTTTCTTTAAAAACCTAAATCAATGAATGACGTTAAGATAAAAGCAACAATGTGCAAGGTAAAGACTCACAGTCTTAAAAGCCTCCCAGATTTCTTTAGCCCTGGACCTGCACATTGGTCCGAGTGGCTTAAAAGAGATGAAAAGTAAAACTGAAGTGGACTTGGATTCTTTAGCAAAACACAAATTCATTTCAAACATGAACAGCAACAATAAAGATTCTTTCCTGTTGTGCCCTGAAATGAAGGGCTGAATATCGATGGGGGAAAAGTCAGAGAAGGCCATTTCAATACAGGCAATTATAATTTTAGGGAACATTTTCTTAAGACCTTTTTAAAACCCTTCTCAGAATTAAAACCAACTAAAAGCCATTGAGCACAGTGTTTTAGCAATGAGTCATGGTTAGAAGCACTTCATGGTGCTCATAAGGGAACTGTGTGTTGACCAAGAAGCAATGTCCCCAGCAGAACAAGGGGATAGTGAGTGATTTGACATCAAGCAAGCTGGGTGCCAGAGTCGTATCCTTTCAATCTGTATGCTGAGCAAATTGCCTGAGAAGCTGAGTTCTATGAAGAAGCACCTGGCATCAGGCTTGGAAGAAGGCTATTCACCACACGCCATCTGCGCACAACACAGCCTTGCTTGCTGAAAGCAAGAACTTGAAGCATCTACTGATGGAATCAAAGACCTTTGGGCTGGATGACCACTAAATGTAAACACAAACAAACCGAAGCCCCACCCTCACAATTGGACCAATAACCAACATCGGATAAATAGAGAAAAGATTGAAGTTGTCAATTTCCTTTTACTTGTATCCCCAATCAATGCTTATGCAAGCAGTAGTCAAAAATTCAAATGACATGTTGCACAGGACAAATCTCCTGCACAAGAGCTCTTTGATGTGCTGAGGAGCAGAAGCATCATTTGGAAGGCTCCACCTTGGCATTTTCAAGTGTCTCTTATGCATGTGAAAATTGAGCAACGTATAAGGAGTAACAGAGAAGAATGATGCATCTGAATTACAGTGTTGGCACAGAATATTGGAAGTGCCATAGATTGCCAGAAGAACAAACAAATCTGCCTGGAAGAAGTACTGCCAGAATGCTTCTTAAAAGCAAGGACGGCAAGACTTCATTGCACATCCTTTGAGCGTGTCGTTGTTGTTAGGGTGCCATCGAGTCAGTTCCAACCGTAGTAACACTGTGTACAACGGAACAAAGCACTGCCCGGTCCCGCACAGCACTCACACGGGTTCTCAGGCTTGAGCCCCTGGCTGCAGCCATGGTGTCAGTCTGTGTTGGTGAGCACCTTCATCTTGTTTGCTGCCCCTCTGTTGTCCTAAGCAGGACGTCCTTTCTCAGGGGCTGGTCTCTCCTGGCAACAAGCTGTCTCCTTGAGGGGCTTCCTCCTTTTTGCTGGCCCTCTACTTTACCAAGCATGATTTCATTTTCCATTCTGCCGTGCGTAGAGCGGCTATGACTTGGAACGGACTAAGGGCACCTAACAATAATCTAACAATAATAACAACACCGTTAGCAAGGCAGAACATGCGCTATGTATTTCGGAGATGCCTCACTCGTATTGTAAAATAAAAGGTATCTATCCACATTTTAATAATTTCCCTTATCATAAACTTATTTTTTTTTATTAGCTTTAAGATTTTTCTCTTGCTCAATGACAACAGCTGGTTACTGCAAATATAGACAGGAAGGAGTGGGGGAAACCTCTGTTTCTGATTTATTGTTTGTCGTTTGGGGACACCATGTGCTTCACTGTTACTGTACTTGGCACTTCCTTGAAATTCCAGCAAATCCTTTTAGGCATTAGTTTAAGAGGGTAGGAAATATGAGTAGAAAGTTGTAGACTGAATTGGATATGATTATTTCTTGGGCCCTCAATACTATTCCCTCTCACTAGCCCCATCCTAATGTCAAGTGACACTAAGGGATTAAAATGAGGGGTTTGCTTGTTTTCTTTTCCCTACAAATCTTTTGGGGTTTTTTTTGGTACATAATTCACTTTTGGACTCATAAGTTGTTCAATTTTACTAAAATATAGGCTGCCTTAAGGGAAGTGGAAGGGAAAATAGAGATAAACATAGATATTGGAGGTTTTTAGGTTATTGGATATTATTTGGTTGTGAAGTTTGGGTTTTCTATAGTAGACAACAGAGGAATTCTTGGCTCTTGAGGATTTTGACATAACTACATTTTTCAACCTATGCCAAGGCCGGGGAGTATTTTTCCCCAAATATAGAAATAAATCTATGCATAGACAGTAGTAAGTATTTTTGTTTGTTTTATTTAAAATGTCCTTTTAATACTTAGCTAATTATGTGCTCTATCTGAGCTGCCCCAGATTATTTTTGTAGCCGAATTATCAGGGAGAGTTTGGCTGACTAACCTCTAGTGGATCAGCCTCGTGCCAGTTCAGGCACCACTTGACGTATCCAAATCAACATGTCCACAGTTTGTCTGTCTGTCTTCCTAGAATTCCTTTCCTTTCCCAGCCTCACAGCGGAAATATTCTCTCCTGATGTTTCCTTTGAGATGTACGGTTAAAGAATTAATTGTTCCTTTTCTTTTTAAGAACATCTTCAACATGGGCTTTTGATAACTCTCCATAGCCCAGGCATCTTCCCAGTCAGATTTTAATAATAACAAAATCTTCTCTGTAAAACGGATATTTGCAGGAACTTAAACATAGGGAATGTCTATATTAAATATTATTTCAAAGAAAAGGTCGGTCGGTCTTCCTCACCCACCCCTCCCATGTCTCTCTCCCCAGAGCTGAAATAAGGTCTCAGTGAAGGCGTTTACAATGCCCTTCTGAGTTTGCCTTTGGGATTGTTCAATGTTTCTTTCCTGGATGATGATGACGCCGTTTGGATGCAATGTTATCTCCAACAATTCTATTTGTTGAGCAAGTACCATTTCTCCTTTCTTTTCAGGACATTTTAAAACACCAGATGCACGTACTAAAAATATATTAATAAAATGATGCTGACTTACAATCTGACTCGGATGTTCTGGAAAGCAAAAGTACAATCTAAAAGAAAATGCAATTTGAGGAACATATTTAGAAAGCATATTATTATCCCATTTCAAAAATGGAAAGCTACATGTTCATTGCATAATTTCCTCCCCACATCATAAATAACCACTCACTCCCTGCCCTTCGAGTTGGTGCCAACTCATGGAGGACAGGGTGGAACTGACCACGTGAGTCTCCAAGATTGTGACTCTTTACAGGAGTGGCACACTCGGTCTTTCTCCTGCAGAGCTGACGGTGATTTCAAACTGCTGACCATGCGCATCGCAGCCCAACGAGTTACCAGTACACCACCAGAGCTACTCATTAAATAATAGCTGCCTGATTATTAAACCGTCACCTCTATGAGGCATTTCTTTTCACATACCGTTAAACACTCCTGAAATGGATGTGACTGTCCCCATTGTATGTGCGTATGTGTGTGTGTGCGTGCATGCGTGCGTGTGTGTGTGTGTGTGTGTGTGTGTGTGTGATCAGAAAACAACCTGAGAGGTCAACGGCAAAGCAAGCATTCAAACCTGAGTGTGTCTGACATAAAAAACCCCACCCTCTGAATTGTGAGCCACATAGAATGAATAGAGAAAAACATTAATTCATTAAAGACCAAGCCCTTCGGCTATTGCTATTTGTTTTATTTTTAATTTTCAAAAATGTCTACAGGTTTAGCAAAGACACACAGCCAGTGGGTGACACTCCTTTCTATTCATTATCCTCTGATTTCTGAGCTCGCATGGGATGTTATTATTTGCTCTCACAGCATTCCAGGTTAATGCTGAAAAATTAGCCCATCTCCCTGAAATTGCAGCATTGAAAAAAAAATCCAGGAAGATTTACCATTGCTGTATTTGACTTTTTGCAACACATATTAAGTACAAAATACCCAGTGTGTGCCTGGAAATAATTGGCAGTGTCCCATTAAACCATATTAAAATTAACATCTATTAATTGGATTAGAAATTCAGTGAGAATGACAGCTGCTAGTGCCTTTTACAGTTACTTTGTTTCTCTATAATCCATATGGCAGGAGTCACATACTGCTCTCCCCCCACTCCCATTGAAATAAACACTTGACTTAAAAAGGTTTGACTCCATGTGGTCAGGGTATGTTCATTTCTTTTTTCTTTTTCTTTTTTTTAAAAGCTGGACCATCTTCTTTCTCCCTCCCATTCACAGGTTTTCACCAGCCATATTTTTATATTTGATTAGCATCGTCCCATCATTATGGCTTCTCGAAATGCACCATGAGACACAGGTACGAATTCTGGAAAGCAAGAAACTCCTTTCACATTATTAACAGATGTGTGTCAGATATCCCGTTTTCCCACGGACAGCGAGCTATGAAGAAATGGATGAACACCAAAGAGGCTATCAGCAAAAGGAAGTGAATCCAGGAGGAGTCAAAACCAGTAGTAAAATTGCTGCATTTGTTTAAGATTTAAGATTGCATGCCTGCTTAACATCTTGTGTTAAGAGAGGGTTTTCTTAGGCCCTCCCCATATGCTAGCGCTCATACAGGGGTGTGAACATTTGGTTTCAACTCTGCAGCTCCATTGCGTTTCCGTGTTGTGTTAAAAAGGGCAGGAGTTTACTAGTCTGACATCTTGTGAAATAACATTTTTATCAACAACAACAAGAAAACCCCATCATCTGTACTCTTTTATAGGATTAAAATCAAACTTGGAAGGACTCTTTTAAATAGACTATGTTACAATATGGGTTGTCCAGATTACTGGAGATGAATTTTGCGGGAGGAGGGCTCCAGGGTTTCTCTAGATCCCTGAAACTCTGGTTCAAGGATAAGAACCTTGGACTCCCCACTGGGACAATGGACTATCTCTTCTACAACCAGACTGACCTGGAAAACAAAGCCCAGCCCCATGGCATCCAGTGAAAGTACGGAATTGGAAGGATTACTGTTGCTGGAGAGGAGAAGCTCTATTTAGCAGATCCTAAGCTGGAGTCTTGCATTTATTGATCCTAATGGACAAGCCAGTTAGTCTAAAGTCCACAAGACTTGGTCCTGGACTTCCTATCTTGAGACTATCGTACACGAAAGAACTGGAGTGCGATGACATTTGGGGCATCTCACTGATCAAATGCTTTATCTAAGATCTGTGAGAATCTGACCATTTCTTTGTTACAATTGGGATTTTTATATAGTAAGGTTAAGCCTCCTATCTCTTTTTCAGATATTCAAAACCTTATTTTGAAAATGCTTGCTCTTGATCTTAGGCACACAGAGAGGAATTTAGTTTTGTGGAGTTTTTTTTTTTTTTTAAGACTTCCACAAGCCTCAGTAATGTAGATGTGAAGAAAATATTTATCATCCATGAATCTCATATTAACTCTTTTTTGAAAATCATTTGGGAATAGACTGGTCAGTTAATGTTATCATGGTTTTTTAACACT
>NW_022103968.1:52075569-52085861 GCF_000313985.2 Echinops telfairi | reverse complement strand
AGAGAGAGAGAGAGAGAGAGACAAAAAATTCTAATTTCATATTAAAATTGGCAGATAAAAGGAAGGTAACAATCCCTGTAGTCCATTAACGTAGATAATTTAAATGATCACAATAATCAATCATTCCTTATAGTTTTCAAAGTGCTTTCCGATACATTTCTCATCTGTGGTCACCACAACTCCATGAGTTAGGCCTGGTACATGCATTTCTATTTTATAGCCGAGGGCCCTAAGGCTCAGAAAGGTTAAGTCATTTTCCCAAGGCCACACAGCTAATCAACAGGAATGCTGGGTCTTAGAATTTTGGTCGTGACCCCATAGTCCATTAAACCACACTGCCCACTATGTGTTCTGTGTTCTGTGTATTAGAGAAGTTTGCATCAAACGGTCTGAATTTTTCATAATGGGAAAAAGGAATGCAGGTTCCTTTCACAGTTTCCATTTACTCCACATCCTAAGTGCTCTGACCTATGATTTGGCATTTGCAAAGGGCCCCGATATATTTCAAGAAGCTTCTAGTTGATCAAAGCAGTGCCTTCGTTCTGCACCTGCCTGGGGTCTGCATGCATGGAAACAAAAGTGATGTCTGCCCGTTGACTCTCTTTATGAAATGGCACAATGAAGAAAGAAACCATTTGGTCTTGCTTGTGTCACAATTGTGCTTTCTTCAAAAGCAAGTTGTTTTGAAGCTAAAAAACTTCGATGACACAGCCCATGAGAGAGTGGCATGGTTGGGTGCAGATCATCAACAAGTACCCATCTATCCAAACCTGAGTGCAAATAATCTTGCTGTAAAAGCACTCTGAGTCAGGATGGGTGGTGGGATGCAAATCTTCAAATAGAAGTACTGTAGCTGCCACTCAAAAGCGTTCCATCAATTTATAACAAGCAGAATAATAAAGCACTTGGAGAGAGACTTGGATGTTGATCCTAGAAGATTAGCCATGGACAAGAACCAACCAAACCAAGACTACAGACTCTCAGGCTAGTGAACTGACTGAGTTAAACAAAATAATGATCTATTAGGCAATTATACTGACAGAGATATCAAGCCACCACTTTAAATCTGCGATCTGCTTTCATGCAGACAAATGAAGTGGCCAACATTTGTTTGCTCTTGACCATTACAGTTCTTAGATAGTCAAAAAATCGCTCTGCAATGAGGATTTGTTGCTTGGTGCCGAGATTTAATTTTTATCTTCATTATTTTTCCTTGGGGATCTAGAAAGCACACATTAAAAATATATGCAAACAGCTGTATTTTGGCTCATAGAGACATGGTTCTTGACCATTTTTCTGACTTATTCTTGCCCTTTTATCCAGAGCACTAGTTGCTTTGATAGAGTAGGTAAAAATAACTTCTGACAGACTCCCTTTTCTTCTTCACACAGCCCATAGAATGACCAATGAAGTATGTAGGATGATTAAGAAAAATATGGTTCTACAGCTTTAACATGAAAAAAATCTAATTTAAAATGTGTGATTATGAATGTGTGTGTTTGGCAAGTATATTAGCACTGCAGATGTTTATCAAAATCTCCGTATACATATATGTATATATATCCAACTTATGACATATGTATTAACTATAGTTACATATTCCAGTTGCCCCTCTTACCTCTCCTACAAACTGTTTCCTTCCTGATCTCTAGCTCCAATGCCCAGCATCTGGCTAGAGAAAGATCATACAGAGTTCAATAGCAGAAATTCACATGCAAAATGGAAAAAAAAGAAGGGGGGAAAAGAACATTTCTTTCAGTCCCATTGTCAAATTTTCCATCAATCTAAATTGGCATCTAAACTGACATAAAAGCATATATTTTGGTAGATGATCATGATCATTTTCTGGTTGTTACGGTGCTATCAGGCACGATGCGGAGTAATTGGCTTATTTACTTACGCAAAATGTTGTTTTACAAAAAAGGGCTTCTGTCCACGAAACAGAGTCTTAGAATGAATGCTTTTGAGTGCGTTATGCAGGTTTTGCTGGGGTCGATTTTGTTTACAGTTGCATCTGTGCTTAAGAAGGGTACCCCAATTGTCAATCCATAAACCTTACAGCTTTGCACACTGACTCATAGACGTATGGATAAATATGACATGCTTGGTTTATTCTCTTCACTGATCAGTTAGAACATGGCTTTCTATCTGAAGCCTATATTTGTATTTTTGAAAATGTTTATTCATTCTATTTGAAACTCCACATTAAAATATAATCTCATGGGTAGATTGAAGTCATTTAAATTTTACTTTGATGTTGTTGTTGTTTTCCATATTGCTTTTTCTGTCCTCAATTCTTAGTATTGTAATAGCCCACAAGAAGAAATGTCTCAGAATACTAGTAGAAGAGAAGACCTCAATGAAACTTTGATGTCAAGTCAAGTAATTAATGGAGATATCATCGAGACGGTAAGAGCTTTGCTCACTGTGGAGTGATAGCCACTCTAGCAAGTAGGGAACCTGTCACTTCGTTCTTTCCTAAGCAATTTGCCAGTTACTTAATTTAGTGCATAAAGTAATAAATTAATTATACTTCTTATGTCATTAAACATTGAACATGAATAGCATTATGAATGTTTATTCCCTATTCTATGTTATGCATATACCAACGACACCGTCATTGGTGAAAATAGCTAATGTGTTTGACTGCTAACCAAAAGATTGGTGTCTCAGAAGAAGGGGTTAGCAATCACTTCCAAAAAATGTATCCACTGAAAACCCAGGGGCACACGTTTCTGTTCTCAAGTACATGGGGTGGTCATGAGTTGGGGTTGAGGCAAAGGCATTTATATAAGATAGATATATATCGCATATATAAGGAATGCACAATCATCTAATTAGGTTAATAAATATATTTAACCTGCAGCACTAAGAAGCTGTAACACATAGATCAGACAATATATGCACGGAGACATATTTGTGAAAGAATTCTATAATTAAAAGACTGACAGCTGTCCTGTATATTTTGAAGTGTACATATTAACATAATTAGTAAGAATTGAGGCCACACTGGAGTCACTTCCTGTGTTCTGTGGATGCTTGCTGTTAGCACACTAACCATGGCTTGTTAGAAAATGATGGAAAGGAGATACTCAAGGTCAAGGCCCCTAACACTAAGCCATGCTTTCAAAAGGGAGTTGATTCTGTGGGATTGAATAACCAAACACCCACTGCCATTGACTCAATTCAAACTTAGAGTGGCATCTAGAGGGGCATCAGAGGTAGTCAATCTTTTGGGGAATAGGCAGAATCAACTCATCTTTCACCTGTGGAGCTGACACTGATGGTTTTGATCCGCTGACTTCCAGTTAGCACAGTGCTTACCTGACAGACTCGCATAGCTCTTTGTGAACAGAACAATTCAATATGCAGAATAAAACAATGAGTGTATCATTCTTATCTTTATTTACCTTTTTAAATAATGAGTAATTTTTTCCCTAATTAGATAAGAGTTAAATTTAAAAAAAATCATTTTATTAGGGGCTCATACAACTCCCATCACAATCCATACATACATCAAGTGTGCAAAGCGCACTTGTACATTCATTGCCCTCATCATTCTCAAAACATTTCCTCTCTACTTAAGCCCCCAGCATTAGGTCCTCATTTTTCCCTTCCCTCCCCACTGCCCCCTTCCTCATGAGCCCTTGATAATTTATAAATTATTATTTTGTCATATCTTGCTCTGTCCTATGTCTCCCTTCACCCACTTTTCTGTTGTCTGTCCCCCAGGGAGGATGTCACATATAGTTCCTTGTAATTGGTTCCCTCTTTCCTACCCATTCTCCCTTTACCCTCCCAGTATCACCACTCACACCACTGGTCCTGTAGGGATTTTAAAGCAATAAAAAAAGAGAAGATTTTGGAATTGGTCAAAGTATTCCCAGATTAATAAATTCAGATTTGAAATCAATAAAGAAAACTTCATGATTCTTTTGTGACATTAACGTTTATTTTCTTTAAAAATTTGCTATCCATTTTACTACATTGCAGAGTTGGATAAGACTAAAAATTTAAACAAAATTTAGGTATTTGATTATAAAATTGTAGCATTATGGTATTGTACAATCTCAGTAGCAAATGTACGTTTAAGACTTTTTACTGGTTTTAAGGCCGCCTCATCTTGAGGATTACACTGGTTGCTTTTTTCAGATTGAAAAAAACCAGTTGAAAAGCGTTTTGCTTCTGTTAGTAAGTAAAGGAGAACTACCGAAAAAGCTTCTCCCCACAAGTTACCTGTTGACAGGGCGTGACCGGGAGGGAGGCATCTCTGGCTGAGTAGACGCTGCATACATACTCTTTGAATGTCTGACCTTTCTGCTCAACAGGCCAAGGTGTTTGTAAATAACTTGTCTACAGTGTGTGAGAAAGTTTGGACCTTGGGACTCCACCAGACATTCCTGTTAATGCTAATCATTGGGAGATGGCTTCTCCCCATTGGAGGCGGGATCACCAGGGACCAGCTCTCTCAACTTCTCCTCATGTTTGTGGGAACAGCTGCTGACATACTGGAATTCACAAGCGAGACGCTGGAAGAACAAAATGTGAGGTAAGCATTGCAGTGCGGTCCTTTGGGTCAAGATCAGGATCACCATCCCCTACTCTTTACTTTCTCTCGTTTATATTCTGCTCGAATCAGGATTTTCAGTACGTTGTATGCCCAAGGGTAGAATAGGAGAGTTCATAGAATTTGCTGCTTTTCAGATGTAGAACAGTTTACATGTTATCTATCTTTATATATTTTGAATATGGCTACTTCTCAGCCCAGATTATATAACATTTTTAACAGATAAGCATTGCTGGTGCAGTGATTAGTGCTCAGCAGCTAACTGAACGATTGACTGTCCGGACCCACCGGCCCCTGTGCTGGAGAAAGCTCTGCAGTTATCTTCCATAAAGAGTATACAGCCTGGGAAGCCCGTGCGGCTCTTATACGCTGCCCTGGAGTCTTGCTAAGAGTTGGAATCAACTCAAAGGCAATGAGTTTGTTAGTTTTGTGTGGATTGATAGTTTTGCTGTGAAAAAAAAAAAAGGGCACATACATTTTTCAGTTATCGAGAACAAAAATATCTCTTCAGGTATGCATGACCACAGGTCACACCATGGGTACATGGAGACATTCTAGGGTAGAATGGGCACCCTGAGCTCCTATCACGTTTGACGTGGTCCAGAACATATCCGATCTTAAGATTCTATTGTCAAGTAGTTATAGCCCCAATCATGAGAGGGCCTAGGGGAGGGAGAGAAATCTCCTCACTATCCAGTTGGGAAATTTACATTCCCTGGTGCTATTAGAGAATAGGGAAGATTAGGTTTTATTTTACTAAATTTTATTTTTAGTCAGGTTTGTTCAAAGTGCCCAAAGGCTTTCTGGTGTAGATGCCTATAAATTAAAACTTATTGAGTTGGTGTTTTTATTTTTGCCACAAGCAAATAAGCTCAGAATCCATGATCACATCTGTTTATGGAACTGCTTTCTTCCCAATAGGGATTTAAGTCTCAGTGCCTGAATGTACTTTCAGCTTGGGTTGTTTTGCACTGTGCTATAAAAATAAATTGGAATGAGGCTGGCTTTTAATGCTGCAGTTTACTTTATGCTGGATTCTTCAAATAATGAAACATAAAGCTGATCAAAATATACTAACTTACTGAGTAAACTTAATATTCCAATTATAGCTCAAGGTATATTTATAACCATGGATTTACCTTTATAAGATCATTTCCTGTTTCATTTATACTAATTTTTCTCATAGCTTATTAAGTTCAGACTTCCTTTATAAAATCAATCCAACCAAAATCGACCAATTGTCCTCAAAATGTGGAAGCTCGTCTTATGGTTTGCATGACTTGCCTGTGGTCAGTGCCTTATTCTGTGTAAGAAACCCTGCTGGCATAGGGATTCCTCACTGAGCCGCTGTTAGGTCAGTGGTTAGAGCCCTCCAGTGGATCTGCCCCACTCAAGCTTTGAGGTCTTAGAAACCCAAAGAGGAGGCTCTACTCTGTCATGTAGGGTCACAACGAGTTAGGATGGGCTCAATGACCACTGTTGTTTTTGGTTTTAATTGTATACTGTGTTTTCAGAATACTTATAATGCAACAGAGTTATAAGAAACACGAAGAAATCATGACAGAGCACATAAAAATACCACCTACAGACACTTTGACAAGGACAATACAATTAACTGTGACTATATAAAAATAAACACATACTTACTAAATGTCTAGGCACATGGTAGTGGAAAGGGGCATTCACAGGGAGATCTCCTGAGAAGCCATTCAGAAAACACTATAGATCCCAAACTTTTGATTTGTTAGGCCTGTCCAGAAGTGACACTAAGGGGCAATTTATAGATCAATGTTGGTCAATGACTGTTGATTTAATAAGTTAATGGGAAAACAATCGATGACTGGTGGGGAAAACTTTTTTTCATATTTGAATCTTGTATCGTGTTCTGAGAAAACTGACTTTAATGGAATCAAATAGACTGCGAAGGTTTGTTTCTTTAAAAATGTTCTTTCAGGGTTCGTGGGTCTCCAGCAGAAATCATTTTTATCTTTATTATAACTGCATCTTTAATCTAACTGTAATTGTCAGTAACCTTCTGCAATCTCTACTTCATGCCTGCATGTCTCCTTTTCCCAGACTTTTCAAAATCAAGATCCAAAAAGAAGCTAGACATTTTTTCTCTCTCCTAAATGTTACCTTCCTAGTTTTTATTTCCTGGCTCAGACTCCACCTATACCTCAAGAATTTACACGATAACTACTCATATCATCAACGAAAAACCAACACCAAATCCATTCAACTCGCACCACTTTATGTAGGGTTTCTGAGACCATAAATCTGTACAGGAGTAGACAGTCTCATCTCTCTTCCCAAGGGAACACGAAAACCTTCTCTCAGGCACTTTGCCTCAGATCAACCGTTATGAAGAAGAAACTTAATTTACAAGTAAAATATGTTTCATAGTAGAGGGAATCACTTCGTTAGTATTCCCTATTACTATAACGTTTACTTTCTGTTTTCTTTTATTCTATGTTTTGGGCTGATAGATTTAGGAGAAAGCCCGCAGTGATGTCTAGACCGCAATGATTAATTACATTTCCTCTGACATCCTGAGTCACACTGAAAATCCATGGTTTTAACCCTAATCAATTTCCTTACTTTTTAATATTAAAATTCATCTGCCGAATTTTTACAAATGTACATAGACTTCTGAGACCCTGCATGTTTTCTTAACAGGTTTACTGAATTAAGCACCATTCACCTATTTTAATTCTACATTTCAATGTTGTTTAGTAAGTTTAGAGATTTGTACAACTATCACCAAATTTTAGGTTTAGAACATTCACATCATCCCCTAAAGATTTCCTGTGGCTGTTTGCAATCAATCATCCCTGCCACAGCCAGCCTTAAGTAACCACTGATAGGTTTTCAATCTATGTAGCTGTTTCTTTTCTAGAAATGTCGTATACGAATTGGGTTTATCTCTGGCTTCTCTCACCTGAAATGTTTTGGTGGTGAGTGTACCAGTAGTTGAAGCCTTTAAAATGATTAATTAGTATTCCATTGGAACACATATGCCACATTTTGTTTATCCATTCAGTCATTGTTTGACATTTCTCTTGCTTTTAAAATCTTCATTGCACTTTTGCTATAAAGTATGATTTTCTATGGGCAGTCACAAGCAAGCTATTTTCCGAATATGTTTTCATTTCTTTTGGCAAGATAAATAGGATTAGAATGGCTAGATTTTATACTAAATACAAGGGTAAGTGTTTAAAACAGCCAGACTACTTTTTTTCCCTCACCTTGGCTGTACCTGTCAGAAATTGTCTTTTTCTCCACATTCTTACCTCTTGGCCTTGTTTACAGTAAGACTGTAGCCATTACAGTATGTACAGAGTTGCATTTTATTATGACTTTAATTGAAAGTATCATGGAGAAGAACAAACAAATCTGCTTCAAAAAAGTACAGCCAGAATGCTTCTTCCAAATGAGGATGAATCTGAATGGTTTCAAATTGCTCACCTTGAAATCAGCAGCCCAGCATGTAACCACACCCTCACCTGGGATCCTAAGTATGTGATAGATATATTTTATTCGACTAGTAGAGCTCAATACAAGGCAACTGGGTGGCATAGGTGGTTTGCAATCAACTGTTACACTTAAGATTTGGTCATTTGATTCCTGTCCAGTCCAGAATCTGTCCAACTGGGCGGGTGGGGAAATGGAATTATAGTCTATCTTTAAAAGACAGTTTACACAGACTGATGTTTGCCATCATCCACTTTTCTGTTGTCCATCTCCCAGGGATGGGGTTATATGTAGATCATTGTGATTGGTTCCCCTTTTCTCCCCCCACCTTCCCCTTCCCCTTCCCCTCCTGGTATCACTAGTCTCTTTATTGGTCCTGAGGGGTTTATCTGTCTTGGATTCCCTGTGTTTCCAGCTCTTATCTGTACCAGTGTACATCCTCTAGTGTAGCCAGATTTGTAAGGTAGAAATATAAGGGGGGGCCGGGGGAAGAGCATTAAAGAACTAGAGGAAAGTTGTGTATTTCATCGCTGCCATACTGCACCCTGACTGGCTCATCTCTTCCTTGTGACCCTTCTGGGAGGGGTTGTGTAATCATGAAAATATAATAATTTATAAATTACCAGGAATTCATGAAGGAGAGAGGGTGGGGGAGGGAGGGGATAAATGAGGAGCTTATACCAAGGGCTCAAGTAGAAAGAAAATGTTTTTAAAATGGTGATGGCAACAAATGTACAAATGTGCTTGACACAATGTATGTATGTATATATGTATGTATTGTGATAAGAGCTGTGGGAGCCCTCAATAAAATGATATTTAACAAGAGACCGTTCAGAAGCAAATATACAAATACACCCACTCCTCTCTTACTGATGTCTTAATATTCCAAAGTCCAGGTTGTTATGTGACATTGGTGTCATGAAAGACTTGGGGGCCATGCCACGTGGCATTCGAGCTCCCTGCCTCACCATGCCTGCTCCATCACCATGGAGCCTTCCAGAAAGGCTTAGGGTAGTCATGGTGGTAGTTGGGTATTATCAGCCACTTGCTACCTCATAGCACCCCTTCTAGATGGGGATCCATCCATTCTCTACCTGTTGCCTTCCACTGCACTTCATAGATGGGGAACCTGCTTATCTTCTACATACCACCTCCTGCTGCCCTCCTTGGCAAGGATTCTGCTTATTTGCTTCTTCCCTGGTTTTATAGACCTATGTAGCCTCATCTTCTCACCTCTCTTCATTGACCTCCTTGGAGGTTTCAGGCCCTCCACTAGTCTCCCTCTACTCTCCTAAGAGCATCATCCATTGTTGCCCAATTGTGATATTTGTGGATAAACAGTTGAAGATCTTTCAACACGGACTAGTTTTAGTCTCTTGGGTAGCCCAAGAAGGGCATCCCAGGACCAGCTATAACACTGCATGGAGTCTGAAAATTTTTTAAAAACCTGTTATAAATGCACAGTAATGAGATAGTTAATAGGTGGCAAATAGGTACAGTTTCGATGTAAAAAATTGAAAAAAAGATATCTCACCCAAACAATAACAATAAATGAGGGCAACAAATGTATAAGTGTGCTTTACACAATTGATGTATGTATGGATTGTGATAAGACTTGTATGAGCCCCAATAAAATGATTTAAATATGTATATATGTATATATTTAGTGCCTCTATTTCTATGCCACACAATAAACAAGGAATATCACAAAGGAAGAGAGACATTTTCTGATGAAAAATTTGTTTCTGCTTCAGGAATATTTATATATGTATATAAATTATATATACACCTTAAAAAGAGAGACCCAAAATATAGTAAGAAAAAGCTGATAATATTAAAAGAAGAAATATGTCAATAGTTATAGCTGCAGATTTCAATGCCTCACTCTCAAGAGTTGATATGACAACTAAACAAAAAGTCTATAAGGGTATAGAAAATTTGAGGGACACTATTAGCCAAATTGACCTAACTAGCGTTAATAGAACATTCAACTGAACAACAAGAAAATACTTTTTTTTTTCAAGCACGGAAGATATTCTCCAGGGTCAGCCATATGCTGGGTGATAAAACAAGTTTACATAAATTGAAAAGGATTGAAATAATGTAAACTACATTCTCAGGTTACAACATATTTAAAATAGATAACCATAGAAAGTAATTTGGGAAGTCTTCATAGTGTGAAAATCAAAGAACTAATATCTAAATACCCCATGGGTCATGGGGGAAATGACAAGAAAATTGGAAAATCTTTTGA
>NW_022103968.1:52027744-52075233 GCF_000313985.2 Echinops telfairi | reverse complement strand
GGATAATTTTAAGTCCAAATCAGACAATTTAGGTGAAAGGGAAAATTCCTAAAGATAATTTTGACTTATGATCAGTGAGAGTTTGCTGTACTTGAACCCAGTTTTCCTGTGTCCTTATTTTTATTTTATCTTTCCGTAGCTACATCACTTAGTAGTCAATGAGTGACACGGGCAGTTGAGCCATTGTTGAGCATTCCCGTCCCGGGAGTGTGTACAAGCTCCTACCCTCTGTCAATGGGTCTGTGGTGACTGGGGAACGGTCTTCATTTCTATGTCAGCTTTCCTTTTCCACCAGGTCCCCTCGGGTATTCTCGCAGTTTCCCAGTCAGCAAGATAGAGAGGAAGAGATTATCTAACTCTTATTTCACGCTCCACTTTCAGATCTCTCTATGAAATTTTACCTTAGTCCATTATTCCTCAAAACTGGAATTGCAATCTCAAGGTAGTACTGTGGGTTTTCCTGTTTGCTTCCAACCAAGTTTACTACTTTGACTAGCGACACCACTATGTGTGGGATTTCATATACCACGTCACCTTCTGGTCATGAGGGGACTCTGGCTTTTACTTCAGAGCCTTTTTCAGTACAGCTAGCCCATTGGGAAACAGGAGGACTACGGGGTCACCCTTGAGCAAGAACGCAGCAGACTCCCATTGTTCATCCGAAAGTTTTACTAACTGAGAGGTCAACACTGAGACACTGAATGGAGACAGGATTGAGACAAAGAACATGAGGTTCAGCGCAGCTTTATTAGGTAGGGAATGAGCTCCCGTGAGAGAAGGGAGAGCAGAGAAAGGGACAGGAGCATCTTGAGCTCCAGGGCGGGCTCCAAGACCCAACGAGTTAGGTCAGGGAAATCACAGCTTGTCGGTGAGGCACTGGGAGATATATAGGGCTCCAGCTAGGGAGGTATACGTTGACAACAAGAAGGGATATTTTTTGCTTGCACTGCAGGACCTTGAGTCAGGATGCAATCCCTGGGAAGTGCCTTTGTTTGCCAACCTACTCTCTGGAGTGCTGAGACAGTGGCTTCACAACCTTGGTCTGGAGAGATAAGCTCCTTGAATGTTGGGGCAGAAGATGCATACTTCAATAGGTCATTTATCTTCCTGAGAGACTAGAAATAGGGGGTCTTGAAGTTCTGTCCTCCTGAGGAGCCAGAGAGGAGATGGGCGCTGCCTAGTCAGGACCCGGCCCAAACACTAACTTTCCATGAAAAGCTGTAACTTAATTTGTTGTTTACCTTGGTTGATTCCAGAGCTCTTAAATGGTTGTTGTTTTTTAAAAACTTCCCCAAATCTTCCATGGCTGTTGAAGAGAGGGTTTGCTTATCTTTTTACCCTATATAGCACTCACCCTGCAACATTCTAATGAGTCTGAAGTTCAGCTCCATTGCCAGGAAGAGTAATGGGCATTTGAAGTGGTCATTTACACATTTAGAGATCACTTTGTACATTATTTAAAAAAATTATTTAAAAAATTGTCCCATATTCTTTCTATGACTTAAATCTATTTGATCACATTAAGGAGAATCTATCCATGCTTGAAGCATATTTTCTTTGTCTTCTTTTTAAAGATAGTTTTGTTGGCATATACTTCATATATCACACAAATGCACATTCAGTCATAGGAAGAAGAGCTGTGCTCTCCCCACCACAGTCAATTTCAGAACATTGTCTTCCTGTACTCATTGTTGCTAGTGCCTCATTTCCCCCCAATCTCCCCTGCCATGCCGCTAGGTAATGATTAATCCAGTTACTCTGTCTGTAACGTCACCTATCCTGGATTTCCTGTACACAAAATCATACAGAGTACAAACAGGAAGCAAAAGAACAAACAAAAAAGATTAGACAAAATGGAAAAGCCTCATTTGAAAAGGAAACAGCATATATTAAAAACCAAAACATCATTAAAGTGGGTCAAAAGAGAGATCAATTGATAAGATATTACACTTTTACCTAACTACATCTGCCATAATTGACTTTACACTGTTCTCTTTAGGATAGCTAGGTTATTCACATCCCTGCACTATGTTCACAGGAGATTCCCAGGAGACTTAATCCATGTGTAGGCTCTGCAAATGGATTTGTCATCCTTATCCTCCTACAGACTGGGTGCTCACTATTTAAGCTCTGATACAATTCTCTACTTCAGATTTGGATTTTATTATTTAAAATTCTTGGACCACACAGATCGGTATGCTTCTTCTATATGGACTTGGTTGAGGCCTCACCTAGAGGTATCTGAACAAAATCCTTTAAAGCCTCAGGTGCTATTTTGTCTGATAGCTGGGCACCATCTGATTTCTTCATCACACTTCACTATAGCACCCTTATCTTCAGCAATCTCTTCATGAGGGCTAGTATCAAGTAGGGTCATGTCATAAAAAACTAATCATTCTTAGATTTGGGCTAGAAGTAAGCATGAGTCCAAAATGCATTCTTGTATCTATAGCTTATATAAGTTTCTGGTTCACGTTAGACGCATGATTGTCATTTTATGAAACAGAACATTTCTCTGATGCGTAAACACATTCTACTGTGGTGTCATTTATTTAGCCAGTGGTTTAGAATTTAAAACACCTGAGATTAGACAAAAAGGAAATTGTATGAGTATAGGCTGGCTTCAGACAGCAATTCATGAATTGTTGACTTGTACAGATTAAAACTCATCAGCGATTGAACACCATGTATATGAACAGTGGGGATTGGTGATAGGGCAAAATGTTCAGTAACACTCATTCACAAAAGCAGAACACTTAGCAATACTTACCTAGGACCCAAAGGAAGAGTATAACCAGTACTTGTTTCTCCTTGGACAGTTTTGACCTAGTTTCTATCCAGCCCTTGATGACCCAGGCTGTGTGCTATAGACCACTGAGATTTCAGCTTCTGTCCCTTAGAGATGCACATCATTCTTCATAGACAACACCAGAAGAATTCATTTTGGAGAGCGCCCTAAAGGAACTGAACTTGACCTCAACTCACCTGAAGCAGAATTAGGGACCCAACACACTCCTTTGGACCTACGGCTGAAATGCTCTAATATAAGAAGCAGATGACTGCTATCTCAAGGTTATGGAATTGATGGTAGTTGGACTTTCCTAAGAATCTCTTCCTTTGAGGATACTCAATGAATGGTGGCCGGACTACCATATATGTATTTCCTTTTTCTTTATTGACATCTTTTTCTTGTCAAAACACAAAACACACAAACAATTCTTTCTTCAAAGTCTTTGTAAATTTTTGTTTAGACCTTGAAATGTTCTTTTTTTTAAAAATCATCTTATTGGGAGCTCATACAGCTATCATAACACTTCACAGTTCAGTCACATCAAGCAGTATTACACATTTGCTTCCACACTCGGTTTCAAAACATTCTTTCTTGAACTTCTTGATATCAGCTCACCTTTGTTCCCTCCCTACCACCCAGGAACCCTTGCTCTTATTTTTATATATATACATATCTTACACCATCCACTGTACCCAGTCACATACCCTTCTGTTGTTCAAGCCCATCGAGTGGGGTTATAGGGTCATCCGTGCTATCCGCTCCCCCTTCCACCACACCCCCCTCCCCCAAGCTCTTCTAGTACCTGTACCCTCAGGGAACCATTCTTTCTGTTACTGTTTCTGAAGGGTTTATCTATCTTGATTTTCATGTCCGAATGATCTTAAATATGCAAATGAACATACAGAAATCTCACATGATTAATGAGGTGCAATACATAAAAACCATAATAGTAAGGGGAAGAGATATTAAAAAATTAGAGCATAGTTCTGTGGTTCATCAGTGCCATACTGCTCCCTGAATTTATCATCCATTCCATGTGGCCCTTCTGTGAGGAACTGCCCTATTCTCTTACAGGTGGGTTTTGGGTCTCCACTACATCCATGGCCCTTCACGTTGATTTGGTTGCTTGTTTACGAACTCCTGATACCTCTTCCCGTCGACACCTCATGATGACACAGGCTGGTGTGCTTCTTCCGTTTGTTGCTCTTTTGCTAGATGGCTGCTTGTTTAGCTACAAGCCTTTAGCCCTGAAAGGGGGGAGGGGGGTCTGGACTGATGGTCATGTTTGATCGATTGAATTGTATTAGAGAGGGATTACTGAGAAGTGAACGATGGATAAACATAACAGTGAAGTAGGAGGGAAAAAAAGAAAAGAGCAAAGAAGAAAGAATATATGTATATATATATGCAAATGTAACAAGGAAGCAGATGGACTTTGGGCCTCTACTTAAATATTACCTCAGTACAAGAATGGTTTGTTCTAATAATGTGGCATTGTTTGGTTCTCACCTTCCTGACAAGATCGCTGGGTGCATAAGCAAATGTGGTCGAAAGGTTGATGGTGCTCATCTACTAAAAGCTATAGCACCTGGGGTTGAATTGTTCTTTTTGATGATGAATATCATGTCATTCCCAGCATAATAAACCATATGACTGTCTGATTCAAAATGTTCCATGCCAGTTCATTTTGGCTTACTAATGCCTGATATATCAATCTTTATGCATTTCATTTTTGAGAACTTTTAATTTTCTTCAATTCATACTTTGTTCATTCTATTTTCCAATTATTGCTAGATGGTTGCAACTGTTCCTTCTCAATGTGCGTCATGCCCCATCAGCAGTGAAGGTCCATCCAGGTCCTTCAGGGCAGCTCTGCGTTGAGAAAGCAGCTCTTCCTCAGTCATGTTTTGACTGTGTTCCAATCTGAGGGCCTTATCTTCTAGCACTCTATCAGACGGTATTCCATGGCTATACAAAAGGCCTGCAGGGGCTAATCTCTTGGAAACGGACCACCTATTTCTTCTTTCTAGTTCATCTTAGTCTGGAAGCTGCACTGAAACCTGTTCTTGAGGGGTGACATTGTTGGGTTGGTATTTGAAATACTGGCGGAATAGCTTCCAGTATCACAGTAACCTGAAAATCACCAAGCTATGACAAATGACAGATGAGTTAGGACAGTGAGGGCTGTTGTTGTTGTTGTTAAGTCAATTCCAACTCATAGTGACTATGCACAACAGATCAAAAAACATCACCTCATCTTGCACCATCCTCACAATTGTTCTTATGTTTGAGCCCAATTGTTTCAGCCACTCCATCTTCCGAGGACCATTCTTTTTCGCTGCCCCTCTACTTCGCCAAGCATGATGTCCTCCAGGGACTGGTCTCTCCCGATAACCTGGGCAAAGTGCATGAGACAAAGAGGACTAGAGGTTGATTATTATTTTGTAACATGATGAAATCCAGACCTAAAGAATTTAAGTAGCATGCTCACATAATCATAATCATAATGATGTTTATTTATCACTTGCTATGTGCTGATCTGTATTTTAGGAGTTTTTGTTATAATAATATCTTTAGTCTCCCAATATTTCATTGAGATAGTACTACCACTAACACATTTTAAAAACCAAAGAATGTCATGCAAGAAAATCATAATAAAAAATAATAACTAACTTGTGGAAATCGACCTACCATACTTAACTAACCTTTGTCAGGTGCTATATGTTTAACAGGTTTAAGTACTACTCTTATTACAATTGTCATAAAAAACATATGGCTCTTAATATTGCCATTCCCATTTTATGAATGGAAAAACCAAAGCATACAGATGGTAACTCACTTGGTCATAGTCATGTAGTTAGTTAAGTGATCAATCTAAGCTTAGGGTACCACAAACTGTCTCTCTAGTGATAGTGGGAACTCGGATATGAACTGTGGTCACCCGCACAGGAGCCCATGCGTTCCCACTGTTTTTACTGACTTGCCTACTACATATTGCAAATGAGGATTTATGTTTTTAAGAATTGTTGAAATTAGGGATTAGAAGACATTTCATCAATGACCATCAATTGTGAAATCTGTTTTACATTTATGGCAAATCCCCTCTAAAACAGCCTCAGCAAGTTGTTGTTGGTGGTGGTTTGTTTGTTTGTTTGTTTGTTTGTTTGTTTCCCCCCCAAGCCTCTGCTTGAAATTATTAACTAATAGAGAAGAGACTAATGCCAGGAACAAATCATTTTATTGTAAAGTAATCTTCCTATAAGTAGCCCTCTGTATTGTGCTAAAATATCATTTTACAGCTGTAAGCCCTATCACTTGAATCTGAATTGAATTTGAATCTGAACTCAAAAGAAGAATGTTTTACTCCTCATCCACGGGTCAGTTAGTTCTCTCTGTACAGTAAATAAAGCTTTTAACTAACCTTCACTAGTTTTTCTTTCCCTGACCTACTCCATATATCACCTGGCTCTTGTTTCCATCACCATACTACATATATTGTAATGTAATATAGTGCAATCCTTAAAATGATAGATTCTGAAATTAGCCATCCAGGGTTTTTTTGTCCTCAACATTTAAAACCAGCCATCCAATTTTTAGCAAATTACTTCAACTGTCTATGCCTGTTTCATCATTTATAAAATTGAACTAAATATAGAAAAAGACTGGAAACTGATTGGTAGCAATTTTACAATTCTACTTGACTTGATTGAATTATGGAATGATATGATATATGTATTAAATCCCAATTAAAATAGATTTTTAAATTTTTAAATAAAATAGCACTAAGAAGATTCAGTATAACAATAGAGTTAAACATTGAGAAAAGTTCCTGAAACAGGGTAGGTGCTAAGAAATTGTGGGTAGGTAATGTTATTTTAAAACATGGAGTCTTATTCAATGCCTACTGTGTATAGACATTGACATTGCAAAGGGGAGATGTGGTTGAATTGCCAAGACAATTCACTTAACGTCCCAGACTTTATGTGATTTTTGTAAAGAAATCTGTAATTGCATCTGATTTTGGAAAATCACAAGTCATGTTACACCGCAGACGTGTAATCAGGTCATAGGAAAAGAGAGAGTCCTTGCTCCCTTTTCACGGCTGCGGTGTGTAGGGCTCTCTCTTCCACCCTATTCTGAGCCATCCAGTTATATCCTGTTACGATCCTTGGGGATCCTGATGGTGTCTTCCAGGGTATTGGTCTTCAGTCCCTGCTCCATATCATACGGACGTATCAGGAGTGTTCCATCAGTGCCATCA
Source organism: Echinops telfairi (assembly GCF_000313985.2). Lineage (NCBI taxonomy): Eukaryota > Metazoa > Chordata > Mammalia > Afrosoricida > Tenrecidae > Echinops > Echinops telfairi. The sequence goes on along the minus strand of NW_022103968.1, from coordinate 52,068,181 downwards.
ATCTGGGAAGTAGAGCAGAACCCAGGGCAGAGCTGGCAGCAGCCCCTCCGACAACTCCCTTTGGGGAATCATCATTTGAACAACTAGGAATTCACCTAGCAGTTGTATCCACAGTCAGAATTAAAAAAAGTCTTAGTCTTGTTCATAAATACACTACAGAAGGGACATTTTCCAGAGGCTTATTTTAAACCCAACTGCATTATGTCGTGTTAGTGGTATAGTGGTGAGCAAAGCAAACTTCCGAATACGTTGGGTCTATTACCAATTTATATTGCATCACCTGCTTGGCAATCCTAGCTCTATTAAAAAGAGAAACTCAGTTAAGTGTTATTTGTTCTTAGGGAGGCTACACTTATTTCTAGTGATCATTGCCTTCATTTTCTAAGAACTCATGGGGAATCTTTTAAATAATCACTTATATAATCTAACCAGAAATGACTAGTAAACGCATTCTTTTGGTTTAAGAAATAATTCTGCTTTATTTTGAAAGCTGAAACTTCATTTTTTTCTGTTGCCGGCTTTGTTTCCACCATTAACTGCCAAGACAGGTAATGAAGGCTTAGAAATCTCATTTACAAACTCAGAGTGTGGGGATCTAATCTTTCGGAGCCTCGACACTCGAAGCATTTAACGTTATCCCTTACAATCTCGGCAATTACTTCCATTTCAGTGACTCTTCCCTGATGCTTTTCCAGCTCTCTCCAATCAGAAAATCGCTCTTGAATGAGAAGATGGAAACAAAACCTTATTACATCACTGACCACAAATTGATAACTCCCCTTCTTCTTTTGCTCAACAGAAGGAAGAAGAGTGGCTTTAATGATTATCCTTTAAATGCTTGCAATAGTCTTTCTGACTTTAGACCTAGAAACCATTCGCTTATGCCTGTGTCTTTTTTATGTTTGTTCAACAATGGGCTCTATCCTTTGTACATTCAACATTCCTTCCACAAAGGTATGTGGAGCGCCTCTTATTGATGGCCGGCGTTGTTCTCAGCACTGGAGATAGCTGGATGAACAACAAACGAGTCACAGCCCTTGCCTTGCCTTCGTCGAGGTCACGGAAATGCCTCCCACCTTTCCCTCTACCTAATGACAATTTCATAGTACATGCTGAGCTTTTAATTTTTGAGAATTCTCTAGCCCTCTGGAAATTGCTTTTCCACTAACGTCTTAAAACAATTATCTCTCTCCTGCCCCCCAAATTTCTCGAAATACCATCAGTGTCTAACGTTTCTCCTAGCCTGTCACTCTCCTAAGGTTTCCATGGTTTTTAAAACAGAGATTGCAAAATGGACCCAGAGGCCTTGCCATAAACTCGGCCAAAACTGCAAGCTTGGAAGTTGGGCTAGCTCAACTTTCTTCTTCTTCTCCTTCTTCTCCTCCTCCTGCTTCATTGAATTATTCCATCATGATCATTCATGGATTGATCATGAATTTCTTACATGACCAAGACAACATGAGTTTAGGAGATTTCTCTTTTTGCATAGGACTTTAGTGTCTGTTATTAATGAAACATTGTGTCTGCATTGCAGGAATAATCCTGCACTAGTCTATGCCATCCTTGCTATATGGACTTGGAGCATGCTGCAGTTTCCACTTGACCTCGCAGGTAAGTGCCTTGATGTCCACTGGAGCAAAGAGAAGATTTCAATTCTTGGTGGTCAGTTGTACTGAAGGAAAGGGGACAATTGAGAGGGTCGTTAGACACCTTAATTCCAGGTCACTTTGGAAGAGAAGTAGATTAAAATTTAGGAAATTCATTTGTTGATTCATTCTTGGACATGGGGTGGTAACAAAGTAGATCAAAGAGCACAGTTTTAGACCCAAATTAAACTGTTATCTCATCAATTATGATTTGTCAAACCTGTAAATTAGTGAATACGTCTGATCCTCTGTTTTGTCACCCCTCAATTGGGCATGATGATCATAGCGTTAGGATTCTTGTAATGACTAAATAAGATGTAATTAGTAAAGCATAGTAGCAGGCAAGTGTCAGCTCTTCATATTTTTAAAAGGTCATTTTTAAATTCCTCTATCAGACCTCTTATATCAGAGCCTCAGAGGGAATAAGAGCAGTTTCAGGCTTATGAGATCTTACTTTGATAGAGACAGAAAAAATAAGATGTGGCCAGATGTTTCATATTAGTGATGCCCTAAAGGGGTGATGTCTAATAGTTATCAACCTCATGTAGCTCGTGGAATATAAATTAACTTAAATGGACTAAAATCAAAAGCTCATTTTTTCCAGTCTCACTCTCTAGACACATTTAAGCCCTCAGTTGTTGCATATGGCTACTCTACTGGACACCACAGCAATAGAACATTTTTATCATCACAGAAATTTCTGTTGAACAACACCAATCGGGCATTATCTTATAACTTTTATGACTTTAGCAATTCGATTTGGAATTCTCCTAGATGCCACCGTACCCTGAAAGAATTCTAGGATTTAAGAATTACATTTTCCACAGACCAGAATTGGTTTTCATTGCACCCTACTCTTATGGCCTTAAGATTAGAATTGAACTTTAGGATAGTGCTATTTAATTTTTTCCCCCCTTTTGGTGTCTTTTTATTTTGCTTTAACATGCCCAGACAGCTCAGAGGGAATTTTAGATCCCAGCATTCACTTTTTCAAACTTTTTCCACCAATTATGTATGACAATAATACACAAGCACACATAAGCACATACACATACTCTCTCACACACGGACTTGTGTCCCGCAGGTCAACTGAGAAAATCTTAGGCTCCGTTACTTTAGATGTTTAGTAACACCTGAGGGAGGGCCCCATGAGAGCCATTTTCCAACCCTAACTTCTTAAGAAAGGCTGTTATTGATCTCATATTGGTTTTTTTCTTTTTGCATTCACTCTGGTAATCCTTACCCTCCTCCTTTATTTTGTGGTTTATAACCTTGCTAAGAAAATTTTTATTTAAGAAGGAAATTTTGTAAACTTTCAGGAGTGATAACGTTATGCAGCTGTTTGAAAAGCAAAGACCAAATGTTACTTCTAACTAAATCACAATAGTGTTTGCCAGCAAACAGCACATTCTGTTCACCCATATCAAGTTGACGAAACACTCCAAATGGAAGGTTTCTGTGTTATAAAATAATTATTTCCCACCCTTGACCCTGAATTAAATTTATATTTTTGAAATTAAAACAAAAAGGTTCATCTGTTAATAGGACCTTTATCTTCAGCTAGAAGATGAGTAATTATATCCAGTCTCTTCCTCTAAACTGTGAAACAAAGCCATAAATTAGAACAAAATAAAACAACAGTGGCATTTATTTGGACTTTCTTTCCCACCATTAGAAAAATATGTTTTACATGAATTAAGTTTGTACTTGAATCTAAGCACTTGGATTTTCCCATCACAATGAACACCCATGGCCAAATAAAGGAATACATTAGTAAACTCTAAAAGAAAGGGCCCAGACGCACTGAGCCATGGATCCCCTGTTTGGTCTCCCAAACATTATCAGCCAGGGAAAGATCAGGTGAGAAAGCGGAGAGAAACCAGGAGTGCTAATCTAATTCTAATGCAGCCCTGAGTTACAGTCAGGTGCCACAACATCTCTCAGGCAGCACTGATGACAGGACCAGGGTCATACAGCGCTAGAGTAGAGTTCAGAAAGTTGGATTGGAGCACAGGACATAGCTATTCCAATAGCTTTCCTCATACAGCACAATTGTATCTCATGTCTCTTGTAGATAAAGTGATTGGTACAGGAACTACATAACACAATGCATTAGGCTTGTAAGTCACAATCAATGGCTATGTTACTGTCTGATGTATGTACTGTATCATACTTTGTACCTGAAATGTTTACCATAAAACAATGTATAATTTGGCTTATACACTACAGCATCCAATTTCATCTATCGTGTGTTCCCAAAGTGTGTTATTTCTGTTACATTTTCATTCAGAAACATTCCCGGAAAGCACATCATAACCCCCCAGGCTGCGAAACCACTGCTAGTGATAGCAGGAGCCAGAGGCCAACCGAAAGCATTGTCTGCCAGTGAAACAAAAGGTTATTAAAAAACACAAAGACAGAAAAAAAAATCAGTGAATGCCATTGCATGTTACACTTAAAAATCATGCTAATCCTCGAAAACCAAGAAAAATGTATCCAATCTACTAACGGGTCCACTGCACCACAAGGTACAAGGCTAATGACAATGCTAGAAAGACCTATATCAGATACAATATATTTGCTAGTGATGTGGCTTGAGGAGCAAACACAAAAGCAAATCCTTCTCAGTAAGTTGGTACCCACTGCTAAGTCACAGAGCTTGTCCAACATGCTTAAAGACAAAGCTGGAGCAGATTACTACCCTGTTTCCCCGAAAATAAGACAGTGTCTTATAATAATTTTTGCTCCCAAAGATGCGCTAGGTCTTATTTTTAGGGGATGTCTTATTTTTCCATGAAGAAGAATACGGTACACATTTATTGTTTATTGTTTTATTAAAAGAGACCTCACACTTCCTGTCTGCTCTGGCTGCACTGTGGCCAACCGTGAGCTGCGCGGCGGCACCCGCCAGTATGGTCCAGGGTCCAGAGTTATGGTAGCTTGTGGGGGCGCTTATTTTCAAGGGGATGCCTTATATTTCAGCGAGAGGCAAAACTGTAAGTGGGTCTTATTTTCTGGGGATGTGTTCCTTTCTGGGAAACAGAGTATATGACGTTCACACACATCGAATCATGTAACATCCCATTTCACATGTCTTATCAAGGACATTAGGCGACACATGCCTGTAGTTTCCTAGAACTGACTTAACAAAGTACCGCAAGTAGAGTGGCTTAAAACAAGAGATGTTTATGTTCTTTCCCAGTTCAGAAGACGAACTGTCTGAAATCAAGGCAGTGGCATGGCCACATGCATGCTAAATGGTGTAGAACAGAATCCTTTCAGGCCACTTCCCAAGTTCTGGACGCTGTCAGCACTCTTTGGTATTTCTGGGTTTGCAGTGTGTCACTCTATTTTGTGGATCTTTATTCGTATGGCCTTCATTCTGTATGTCTGTATTTCTGTGTGTCTTCTACTTAAAGGTACACCAGTGAAAATAGACCTAAGGTCCACCCTCTGACCTTTTGTGAACTAATTACATATGCAAAGACCCGACTTCCAAATAAGACCACATTCTGAGGTCTGAGCTGATATGAATTTGGGGGCACTAGTCGAACCAGGATAGTTCCCTGAGTACAGAATGAGTCCATGAGTAACTGTTCTCCTCTTCACAAATACTGTCAGTATGCTAGTTTAGGATGGAGGAAACTGAGGCCCAGCGGGCTTGAGGAGCTTGGCCGGCCACCTCTCACTAGTAGCAGCTGGAGGAGTCAGAAATGGCAGCCAGCTTCCTGGGGTTAAGCCTGCCTGCCTCGCTACACTGGAGCCCCAACTGTCTCTTCGGTCTATTTAATTGTGTTTTGTGTGAGAACTAAGGAGTGCTCTGAACAACTTAATGGAAACTGGAGAACGGACTCTTTTTGGTGTGGTTTATTGGAATAATGACAGATGACTCATTTTCAATATAAAGTGCTCTAGCACGTTAAACAGCAGGCTGGTTTCATCTCGTCCACCCCGGAGTTACAGAACCCTCATGTGTCATCCTTTACAAGCATAGCAGCCATTGCTAATGGCGTGCCTCCATCGTCTCATCCTATAGGTCTGTCTTTCCTGGAGACACTTTAACTGGTCTGTCCTTTGCCTTTTTCAGTGCAGCATGTCATGTGCCCCTCGTCTGTGACTGCCAGAGGATTCCCCAGCCTGTTCTTTTGCCAGTACAGTGCTGACCTGTGGAACATTGGAATCAGCGTCTTCATACAAGATGGGCCTTTCCTTGTCGTCCGTCTTCTCCTGATGATCTATTTTAAAGTGATCAACCAGATGCTGGTGTTCTTCGCAGTGAAGAATTTCCTGGTAGTAGTGCTACAACTCTACCGCCTGCTGGTGCTGGCCTTGGGTGTCCGGGCTTCCTTGCAAAACCGGTCGGGAGGACAGAAAGGAGAGGACAATGGCTCTGGCCAACCAGCCGGGAGTGGCCTTGGACCCAGGAACTGGGGTATGGGTTCTAAGGAGGACTCAGCCATCCCTCTGCAGGCCTCCCCAGGCACCTCTGAAGACTGCGTCCCCACCCTGTAGTTACTTACTCCCCATGACAAGCCTGCTACAACCTTTGACTTCTACTTCATCTTACAGATAGGATTTCGGTGCCCATCCTTTTACAAAGCAAAACAAAACACTTTGGCCTATCATTATTTTCAAAAGGACTACATGCAACAAATCAAGACATGATCTTAAACCAAAGCCAAGGCATTTTCTTTTTTCAACTGGCAGGAACTTTGATGAGCGCCTATCACTACAATGTGTATGTGCTTGCAGCAGATGCATTAGTTGTCCAACAGCTAAGTGATCTGTCCATCTCAAATTGTTGGAAAGGGTAAGACCAGGGTTACAGGGTCGTGCCCTCAAAGAGCTAATGCTGACAAACAATGGCTGTTGCCTGAAAACACAGAAACTTTGAACGTTGGCTCCCTATCAGACTAACTCATCTGATCTTTTCTGCCACGTCCCTCTGCCATCAAGGAATGTACATCCAGTGAGTGCAGAAAAACATGCAGGGGACAGTGCCTTTCCGACCATTTCCTCCCTGTGAGCTGGGTGCCGCATCAAAGCCTCTCTTCACTTTGCACATCATAGAGGTCGCGGTCCATCGCTGCCCAGGTCCTTCCGGCAAAGTCATTGGGGCTCATGCGATATTCTGTCATGGTGCATATGATCTTGCAGAATTTGTGTTGCTTCTGGCTGGAACACTACAGAATTCACAGCAAGCCCCTTTGGTTATACACTTTCTGGTCACAAAGCACAACATCCTGCCAAACTGCTAGCAAAAAATCACAATTTCCAATCCAAACAGGATTTGTGGTCCTTGTCAGAATTTCTCTTGACCCTGTTTTACCAGGATCAGTATTAACAGGTTGATTGTGGGTTGATGGAGACAATGACTGAAGCAATCAGTAGAGGTGTCTAGGTCTTTGAAGGGTTACCATAGTTTCTGGGTATCTGCCACCAGTAAGGGAATAAGCTGTCGCTCCTCTGAACTGCCTCTACTGCAAACGGCCTTTGGTCTCAGGGAACATGGGGGCGATAGAGGGCTGCATCCGCCCTCCCCATGGCTAACTGCCCTTGATTAGTGACGAGCAGGGGGCGGACCTCAAAATTGTCCAGCACAAGGATTTGCTTTAGTTCCCTGTACCAAGACTTCATTTTCCTGTGTTTAAATCCCTACGCCATCCCTTTATACCCTTCTGCACTTTCCAGATGGAAGTGATTCAGCACTTTTAAAAAGTGATTTTTGCTTTTAAAGATGTAGCCTGAAATTTCACCCTGCTCTCCAGCAGTAATTCTATGAGACAGCAGTTCCACAACTATTCTTCTGGAGTTCCTTTTATGTCCTTAATCTTAAAAATTCAAAGGGAACATTAAAGATAAGGCATATTTGGCCTTATATTGTCTAGCCTATTGACAAACAATTGGTGCAATTTTTTTCTATAAATCTTTATATGATCTGATATAGATTTAAAATGGTTGATGAAAAGTATGATAGACAACTTCTGTTTTTATGCAGAGACATGCGTACATTTCAATGGACAGTTTCTCCAGGGTCTCTAGTATATGTTTCTATGTTCTTCCTTGTTTGTTAATGTAAACAGGATACTGAATGATTGTACAATTATATGTGAAGGAATACATTTAAAAATTTTTTTTCAAAATACGTTTGTGAATGTTCAAGTCATGAAACGATATGTATATACAGTAAGGAATTTGACAACTTTTAAGGGCATGTTATTTAAAATGCTTAGCATCGACAGCAAAATCATATTGCTATTTATACAAATTCCTCCGCAGAATCTGTTTTCACGTCAACTGCTTGATGTTGAATGTTTTCTTCTACAACATGTATGTGCTGTTTATTATTGCCGATTGCCGCATGGCACACTTTCATGTTTTAATTTTTTTCCCTTTCCATAAAACAAACATGGAACCTCTAAAAATAGATGAAGTCTAAAGTAGTAAGGCTGTTGCAAGGATATTTTTAAATGTTTCATATCTGAGACTTGGCTCAGCTTCATGAATGGATTTCTAGTGTTTAAGTAATGTGTTTTGTAATTAGCACTCTTCCGGAGGCCGGGGAACTAGCAAGCCCATCCCGAGTCACTTCGTCAAAAAGTATCCAGGACCACCTTGGCAATTAATGGTGGCAGAAATAGAAACCGGCTCGGCAAGCTCTCCGGGAACATCTGCCTAGGGTAGCATTTGTTAACCGAAACGCGAGTTCTCCCACTCCTCTTGGATTGCTGCTTTTTCTAGCAGAAAAAGTCATTTCATTGATTTCGAAAGCTCCTAAGCCCAAGTTGTGTCCGCAAGAGCCTCGATGAAAATTTAAAATTTTTACTAAACCTCGCAATGCTTGAGGACATCCAAGCATTTGCTCTGTAGTGGCTCAAGCACCGCTCGCTTCCCACAGGATCGCTGCCTGTGGACTTGCTTACATTTCATTTCCATCAAGAGAAGTGTTTTTGATTATGTCTAACACGATGTAGACCTTCCCTCTGGACCCTTCCACCCCCCACCACCAATGGCACATAACACTCCATTCCCCGTCCTCACCTTTGGACCAACTCTAAAGTTCAGTTGCCACAACTGTGCTACTATTTGTACAAATGAAAGTTGAGGTTTGCAACTGAATTGTACTGTACTTTTTGTTTTTGTTTTTTTGCCACTCTGTATGATCATATGGGAAGATAGTACATTACCTTTGCATTTAATTATTCTTGCTATTTTTTTTTTTTGAGAATTAATGACCTAAGAAAATACTATTTTCATTGGCTAATAATTTTCTTTCTCATCTTCCAAATGAGAATGATTAGACTATTTTACTCATTGGCCTTTCATAGTTCCACTAACCTATAGCAGCACACTAGGCCTTATAAGATCGCACAAACATGACCCAGAAACATCAGGACTCACTCTTGTAAGTTATTATGGTGTTATTGAATAATAATGTTCCAACATTTTGGCAGTAGATGCACATGCTTTGGGACTTTCTACCAGGTTACAGAGTTGAACATTGACTCATCCCTGACATTTCATCGGAATGACTGCTCACCAACTGTTCAGTTAAAAGAGGGATAGAATTCAGAAGAGCAAACCTCTATCTACCTTGGTTTGATTCCAAACCTAAGAAAGTGAAATGCTGAAACACCATGCACAGTCATAGAAAAAAACAAATGAACTTGAGTTATGAGAAAGGATTTCTTTTCTTACAACTTCAGGCCCTGGTTTTCACTGAGTGGATACTCTGTTCTGCTCTTGGACTTCTCTGATTGGGGGTTAAAGCAGGCAGCTGGAGAATGTTTACACCTCTGAGTCTTCAAATAACTTCTCTTTTGATGCTAGTTAATGCTAAACAATGTTTGGATAATCAACTGCTGAGAACTTATTTTTTTATGGCTGTTCAGACCAAATATTGTATAAGAAAATGTTCTCTGAATTATTTATATTTATACTATTTCGAATGAATGGACTTTGTATTTTATTATCTATGAATGTATTATTAAATAGTTGGTGCATAACTGTATCCTCTCTTTTTTGGTCTGTATTTCAAGTCTTTGTTTTCTACTATAATTAATTTCATTTTTATTTTTTAAGCATGGATTAAAAAATAAAAACTGATCTATGTAGAATATAATTAAATTTGCATTTCAAACTAGCAAGGAAAGGCTGAGCGGTTTCACAAATGATGGGAAATTTTGCCATCCATGTGCAAAAAATTAAAATTTGATTTCTATCTCATGCAGTATATAAAAATAAAATCTAGATGGATTAAAGATTTAGGTGTAAAAATGAAAAACAAAATACTAGCAGAAAATGTAGATTCTGTCTTTAGCATTGAGGGAATGAAAAAGGTCTCTCATTTCAATAAATGAAACTTGGAGTTTCTGAAAGGAAGCACATATATTTTCTAACATAAAGACTTAACTTTTCTGAATGGCAGAAAACAAATGAACAAAACCCTGAACTCATTGCCATCGAATTGATGTCGACTCACAGGGACCATATAGGATAGGGTAGAACTTTCAAAACCTCCATCTTTCCTCCACAGAGCAACTGGTGGTTTCGAACTGTGGACCTTGCAGATTGCAGCCCTGTGCATAACCACTACCACCCCCAGGCAAAATGTCAAAGGCACCGTGAATTCATCACTACTGTTTCTTGGAGTTGGTGCAATCAGACAAGGGAAATGAGAAATTTGAAATAAGGAAGCAAATTTCAAATTCATTCATTTGTAATCAGATTTAATACCTAATGTTAACATTAAAAAAAGCCATACATGAGTCTGAATCCAATTAGAAATAAATCACAATCATACAAAAGTCACTAGATAACTGGCAGAAAAATAGAATTGAAAAAGAAGTTAACCTATATGGAATAGAAGCATAAATTCTTAAGAATAAACTTAACCAGTCAGGGTGCGATATAGTAATGATGAAAAATACAACTTTCCTCTAGTTCCTAAATGCTTCCTCCCCCCACCCCCTCCCACTATCATGATCCCAATTCTACCTTGCAAGTCTGGCTAGACCAGAGGATGTACACTGGTACAGATAGGAACTGGAAACACAGGGAATCCAGGGCGGATGATCCCTTCAGGACCAGTGGTGAGAGTGGCGATACTGGGAGGGTAGAGGGAGGGTGGGTTGGAAAGGGGGAACCAATTACAAGGATCTACATGTGACCTCCCCCCTGGGGGACGGACAACAGAAAAGTGGGTTAAGGGAGACCTCGGACAGGGCAAGAAATGACAAAATAATAATCAATAAATTATCAAGGGCTCATGAGGGAGGGGGGAGCAGGGAGCAAGGGGAAAAAATTAGGACCTAACGCGGGGGACTTAAGTGGAGAGGAAATGTTTTGAGAATGATGAGGGCAATGAATGTACAAATGTGCTTTACACAATTGATGTATGTATGGATTGTGATAAGAATTGTATGTACACCAAATAAAACGATTAAAAATAATAATAAAATAAATAAAAAAGGAAATCTTAAAAAAAAAGAATACACTTAAGAAATAGGAAATAACTATGTGATGAAAGGTTTTTGAAAGATTCTACGAGAGCTATAAATAAATAAATCATTTAATAAATAGAAATATATTCTATTAACTCTTTTGTAAGAAGCCTTAGTATTATAAGTACCAATAATTCTGAATCTATAACTTTAGCAAAATCTCCAAAATGATATAAGTAGGATTTAATTTTTAATAGCTATACAACGGATTCTAAATATTTTATGATAAAGGCCCATGAAAGAATTACTAGAAGTTTTCAAAAACTTAGAAAAATGAGAGTAGGCTTTAGTGTACTTAAAAATATTACAGAGCCACAACAATCATTAGCATTTGATCAGGCACATTAATAGGCAGGCTGCAAAAAATGGAATGAAAGATAATCCAGAGATCGGTAGGAACACTGTAGAGATTTTGATAAATGATAAATTGTAAGGAACCCTGATGGCGTAGTGATTACACATGGGGTGGCAGCCACGCTGCGGAAGAAAGATGGGTCGTAGATACTCAGAAAAAGGGTTGCTTTACAATCCCGAAAACAGCCTCAGAAAACTCAGAGAGGTGGTTCTACCCAGTCCCACAGGGTCATGCTGAGTCAGCATCAACTCAATGGCAGTGAGCATTGCGGGTGGGAGCAGATTATTACAAATTGTAAAAGGTCTAAAGAATATCACAGCGAAACCCAGGAGGCACAGGAGGCATAGGCTGTTGTTAAGTGCTCAGCTGCTAGCTGAAAGGTTGGTGGTTCAAACCCACCCACCTTGAGACACTTTGCTCTGTCCTGTAAGGTCACTATAGGTTGAATTCGACTCATTGACAACAGGTGTCCTTATGTTCAAAGTGCTTCTGATGGATCAAAACATCAAGTTAAAAAAAAAAAAGCAGAGAACTTTGCTTTTATAACTGCAATTGTGAGGATGCTTTATAAACAAGCTGCAAGAAAGCATAGAATATTTATTAACTTCAACTCACAAAGTTAAAATTTTTAACAAAAATGCCATAAGCCAATTCAAAAGTTTAACAATAAATTGATTTCTGCAACAAATATAACAGAGAATTTGTTTTCTTAATTAACAGTTTTTTGAAAGAAAAAAAAAAAAAGAAATTGTAAGCAACCAAAGGGGAAAGTGAGTACAACCGCATATTGTATTTAATGAAAAATAAGGAATAAAGAGAGACAAACTAAACCGCAATCAAATATCGTTTTCAAATACACTGATCTACAACGTGATTACATTTTTCACTTTTTGAATTTGCAAAGATACAAAGTAAAAAATTTTTTCATATTACGGAAATCTTGGGAAATAGATGTTCTTGTTAAATTGTTAATGAGAGTATAAATTCATACAACTTTTTGGAAGGACATTTGGCCATATGAGTCAGAATTAAAAATGAATTTATCACCTGATGCAGCAATGGAATTTTAAAGAACATATTCTAGAGATACATCTGTGCAAATTTGATTTATAGTGCTGTTCAGTGTAGTAATTTCTAGGGTATAAACAGCACTCCTTCAATAAGGTCATGGGTAATTAATATTGAGTATCTATCGTACATAATATCAGGCAGTTTTTTTAAGAAATAAAATATATCCTTAAGTGTTTATAGGATATAAAGGGAAATTGTGTTAATATTTTGTTAGGGAAAAGTGCATACTGATCAGGTTACTATATCAAATATCACTTAATTTTTCCGATTTTGTTGTTATAAATGATGCAGGTTACTTTAAACTATACCAGTTGAGTAGATTTCTGATTTATAGCAACCCTATAGGCCAGAGAGAACTGTCCCATAAGGATTCCAAGACTAGCATCTTCACACGGTGGTCACAACTTTCTCCCCTGGAGTGTCTGGCAGGTTGGAAGTCCCAACCTTATGGTGAGCAGCCCCATGTCCTCGGCAGTGCCAGCAAAGCTCAGGTGGCTGGTGGATAGATAGATGCAATAGTGTTCACGTTTCCAAATATCATGAAGCTTTCCTTGATTTTTCTTTTCTGTTTTTGGTGATTCTTATACTTTATAGTTTTTTAAGTCTGCCTTCCTTCTGCAAATTTAAAAGCAATAGTAAGTTGGGTGTGGCGGGGGACACAAGTTCCAATTTATAAACTTAATGTGAGCCTGCTGCCACGTATAGACACTTACGTCATTTCGTAAATGAAAGCATATGCTGCAGTTTTATCTGAGAATCGGAGGGTGTTGTGTCTATGATGAAGGATGGTCTTTTAAAAGCTTCGGATACATCAAGGATTTGGGGAATGAATTTTTCAAGAAGTCTGGAAGACTATTTAAAAAAAGAAGATTCAATGGGACTTTTTCACTGCGTATCACAGAGATGATTTTGCAGTCATCAGTCTAACTTCCTATGCACTCTCTGGCATTTGGGCACTACCACAAGAAACTAGAGAGAGAAATTCACATTCAATTTCATAATCAGGTTGATTTCTCCAGGAGACACACAGAACTGAAGGAACCCCGAATGAAGAAACTTTAGAATGAATGTATGCATCTGTTTCCAAGTCCATTTTCATACCACCTAATTTGCGTTTGGAAGGTTTTCTGATTTGTCAAATAGTGAATTTGCAATCGATTGTGGGGAGTGATCAAATGAATTATATGCAAATTGGATGACATTTCTGAGGAAAACCAAAATTCTGAATCCTACCACATGCCTGATATCATGCAGCCTTTGTATCCAAACTAAGAATTTTGAGCAAAGAAAATTGGATCTGTAAGACAAAATATGTTTTCTCTATGGAGGCTTCCATTCAAACTGCTAACTGCATAGCTGGAACGCTCCGATGGTTGTAGTTCTGGGCTTTGGGGATTGAGTCTACCTTCTGCAAAAGACTGTTCTCCCCTATTAGTCCAGGGCTCCCGGAAGACTTGAGTGACAGCTAACAGCTGCATCAAAAGCTATAATTATTTGATCAGATCTCTTAGTTTCAATTACTTCCCATAACTAGTGTTTTTTATTGGTATCTCGAACCCCAACCTCTTTTCTGGGCTCTCTGCCTAGATCGGCATTCCCCCTGGGTATTTTGTAAGCACTGCAAACTCAGTATGTACAATCTAAAATGCACATTTTACCACACTCAACCGCAAATGTTCTCTTCCCCCTACGGTCCATGCAGTGAACAACAGCATCACTGGCCAGCCAGGCTCGCATGCTCAAACCCAAAGATATCCTTAACCGTTGATTCATTTTTCTTATCCCTCCTGCCCAAGTAATGACTACATTCTGTCCTATGGGCTGCTTGTATTTCACTCCAATCTTTTCAGTACTGTCTCTGTTCCATCTGCTACTATCTTAGTGTCTCATCATTTCTTGTCTCAATGATTGGTCGTCATCTGAGTGGTCTTCCAAAGCTCCAACTGATCTTGTGTATTATCTATTCAAAACATCTTGCTGATGTCTCCCCACCTGCAAGATAAAGTCTAGAGTCCTCAGAAAGTCAATTATGATCTTTCACAAGTTGACCCCAATGTTTGTTTCCTATCACTGTGCACTCTAACTCACATAGAGAAACACACACACACACACACACACACACACACACGCCACAACAGCAAGTATTAATGCTCCACTACACTCGAGATGTCACAGTACTTTGTATTTATGTTCAAGCAAGAGGTTATCACACTGTCTTATAATAATTGGCTTCTATGCCTAGATCCCCCATTAAAATATGAGCCATCGTGGGGATGGGCCATATATTAGACCCTTTTAGAGTAACCACAGGATTCCAGACACATCGAAACATCATCTGTGCCACAAATCCAGCAAGCTCCTATTCTGCCTCAGGGAATTTAGGGTTCTTTGCTTGGACATCATCACTCACCTCTGATTGTCCCCAAAGCCCACTCCTGCTCAACATCTAGAGTCCCCTCAAATCTTTAGAAGCCTGTCAGTCACTTTCCCACTCCCTCCCTCAGTCTCCACCACATTTATCATGATTTTCTGCCTAGGATTTATCACGAGTTGAAAAATCTTTATACGTGTATTCATGTACTACCTATCACGACGATATGAATGTCAAGTGTGTCTGTCTTGCTCATCAGTTTCCCTGTGCCAACTGCATAGTAGCTGACACTAGCTGCTCAAAACAGACTCATCGCTCTCTCTCCATTCTTGTTTAAACCTGTGAATTTAAAGACTATATTAGCTATTGATGTGAACAACATTTGTCTATCATTTATTGAGCATTCCTTGAGGCCATTTCTTAAAAACACATATGGCTGGCTCCCTTTCCATCTTCCCCAAATCTGCCACGGAGTGGATTCCAGCTCATTTTCTTCTTTCATCCTCGCGGCCACTGGGTCAATTCCGAGTCACAGCGCCCCTGGAGGACAAGGTAGAGTTGCTCCCGTGGATTCTGAGACTTAAGTCTTTCAGGGACTAGAAAGCCTCACCTTTCCCCCATGGAGGAAGTGGTAGTTTCACACTGCTGACGGTGTGGTTAGCAGCCTAACATGTAACCGCTACGTGACAGCGCGCCTCTCAGAGTGATCAGCTCTAAAAGGGGAAATCGTTACTAAAGTAGAAAACTTTCTTTTCCCTCATGAGAACATGCAAAAAGGTATAAGCACCAAATAACATGAGCATTCCCAATCATCACCTTTGCTGCCCTCCGCAATTGGCATGGAATTCCTTTTCCTAAAGGGTTCTTCCACTCTGCTCCTGGTGCTCGCGGGCCCTTTCAATGGCGTTGGCTCTGTGAACCCCGTCACGCTTCAAATGCACAAAGTCCTATCTCCTCCCTGTGATTTGTCTTCTATCATTGATCCTTGAAATCTGGATTGCCAATTTTCTCCCAGGCTTCTCTTCCACGTTTCTCTGAAGATGCAGTTCTGTGGGCAGTTCCCAGTTCAACATATCCCCCAATTAACTTCAAATATCATTGAGTTTCTGTTAAGGATGACGGGAAAATTGGGCAACGATGATGATTACAAAACATGATGAATATGGTTAATGATATAGAATTGTACATTTGAAAATGTTATAATCCCAAAATTAAAAATATATATAGTTCATAAAAAGTCCCTTTTCTAAACAAAATCCTTTTCTTAATTCTCCAATTTCTGTTAATAGAGCTATTATCATTTTGGCTCACCTCATACATCCATTTATTGAACTTTTTTTGCATAAAAATACAATTTTGTTCATTTTCTATGATTATGTAAGTTACATGCATCAATGTAATTATTTTTTAAAAATACAGAAAAGTACTAGAATAAAATTTGCATGAAATCTCACGTTACTATAATGTCAGCCACTAACCACTGGATGGCCAGCTTTGGTAATCTCATATTACAGAAAGATAGATAGACTGGCAGACAGACAAAGAGAAAGACACAGAAAGAAGGGATTTTCAAAAGTCATGGTTTAAATTTGTGTGTTGAACAACTTAGACTGTCAATTTTGGGGGGGGTATACTTCTATAAAAGCATATGGCACCTCATTTAGAAATATAAAAAATGTCTATCTTTTAGGCCTTTTGTGAATGTAGTCTGGGCCAAATGGTGCCCTTGTGGTAAACTCAGGAATTGGGACCTGGTTTTATTCATCTTTCTATGCCCCGTGGAAGCTCACATGGTATGTGTAGAATAATAATTTGCTGTCTGAATGATCAATGGCATCAACAAATATTTTTACTACCTACTATATACAAGGCACTGCTAGCTATATGAAGGATACACAAATGAATAAGACATTGCTTTTGAGAAAATTTATATGCAGGATCTTAAGTAAGTGTTGCTGCAACCTTCATAAACTTTCTCTCTACCATCTAGCCTCCTGCTTGCAAGCTATTTGTTTCTGGGTTGGTTTTGTGTGAACCTGCAGCCCACAGCCTGTTCCCAACAGCTGCTTTGTAGAACAAAACGGGGCACAAACTATAGAAGAGGTCAGATATAAAAGAATGGTAGTTGTTTGTTGCTTGAACATAGATTTTTTTTGGTAGGTTGGTGGGTTTTTATCCTTGTGGGAAGGCCACCATAGGATTCCCCAGACATTGAAAGTGCTTATCCTGGTCCTAAAATGATTTGGGCTATACAAAGAATGCAGCTCTTCCAGAGGATCCCTCTCTGAACTCAGTCATATTTCTCTGCTCAAAGTGACCAGACTCTATTCATGTGAAAATATCACAGAAGGCCTAAAAGCATTTAGGAGCCTTCACAACAATCCAAAGCATATTCCTGGTATGTGCCTAGGGCAGAAGATACTTTTTTGAAATGAGATTTATTTTATAGAACTATGAGCTGAAAGGAAGAACTCGGGATCATAGCATTCTAGCCACCCCAATTACAAACACCCTACCTAAAGAAGGAAGGCAGATTTGACCTGGGACTTGAAGATCACAGTCTTTCTCATTGACTCATTTTGTGAACATTTAAAAAGCTGGAAATGATGCTAAAGTGACACATGACACAAAAGCTTTGGAGAAAATGCTAGCGTGGGGACCACGCCAGTCATCCTTGGAGAGCACATGCCCACCACCCTTCTCTAGTAGGAAACAGCTCATGAAGCGACACACTTCTGAATCAGAGAGGGTGACGAAAGGTCCATATAACCCGGTTTATTTTGACTTGAGAGAGAGCAGCCTAAGTAGCAGTGGTTGGTGCTCTGGGTATTTCACTGCTTTCAGTTTGGGGACGGTTGAATCAAACCTGACTGAACTTGCAGGCATCGCTGGCCCAGCTGCATAGACGAGCTACTTCTCAGGCCACGGCCTGGTGACCTATTGCATCATAGTAGTTTGCATTTTAAAATTGCATGCTTCCCTGTACAGATGTACGATCAGCATCAACCAAAAGAAACGTACCCTTGAATCTTGTGTCCTGTGTTCTCCCATAGAAGAGTCAACATTCCGACACTTCCATTTAATGTGCTGCATATGGCATCTTGGGGGTGACAGTCACGTTCATCAAAGTTCTAGTCCCTTGAAAGGGATGTTGCTCGGGAAATATTTGAGAAGCTATCAGAGAATTCATCCCAGCCTTATGGCTTTTCTGAAACTTAAATAAAGATCCTTGTTTCAATCAGAATCTTCTAAAAGATACAGACTTCACGTCTCCAACTTCACCCCCCAAATAAATAAATAAATAAAGCCAAAGCAAACATTTAAGGCTATTATGATTTCTAATTTCGTAACTTGAGCCCTTCATACATGCTTTAGTTAGTTTGAGGCTCTTGAATCCCTGACAGATGGTGCCCCTGAGCCATAGTCTTACTCCGCAGGGACTCTGCTCTTCATTTGTGCCCAAACTCTGGACTGTTGGAATTTGGAGACTTGTTGGAGCCTATTGCTTCTTTTAAAAATGAAGAAAATAAGACTGAGAAAAGAGAAGCAAGTGTCCTAGTTATGCACTGGGTTAATGGCAAAGGCAAGGACCAAATTACCTGGGCACCAAAGCAACATTACAAAGGACCATAACGAGTATCATAAATAACTGAACAAAATATCTTCCACTTCCGGTTGCGCTTGTTAGTGGCCGTTGAGTCTCTCCGTATCCTTGAAGACACCATGTGTGCAGCAGAACTTCTCTGTGGGATTTCCAAGACCATGACCTTTCAGAAGTAGATCATCAAGTCTTTCATGTGAAGCACTTCTGGGAGAGTTCATATGACCAATGGTTTTCTTAGTGTGTCATCCAACATTTAACCGTTCGTGCCAGTCAGGGGTTCCTAGTAAATATAATGTCTATTAAATCCTTGAAATAATTGTACTGTCCCGACACTTTAGAGCTTACATCACACTTTTACGTCGGTTGTAGTTACATAATCTATTGTCCATTTGAGACTTAGAAATGAAGGGGTGGAGTTTAGCCTGTCACTCAGGTCGTAGAGAAATAGATCGCTTGAGGCGGGACACATGCTCATTCCCTGGGAGACATTGCAGCTGACAAGTCACATGGAGCCATGTTAGAACCCTGCAGCTGAAGGAGCCACATGGAGACTCCTGCCAGTGCTGAGATGCCTCTACAGTCACTGGCTCCACAAGACTGTCCACCCACTGGCCTGTGATTGTCATACATTTGGCATCATTGCATATGTTGTGTGAATCTGAAGAGGAATTTATAGACTGGTGTCAGGCATGTGGGCTAATATTGGACTTATAGACTTGATCTGGACTTGGCTGGGATGTTTTCTTAATATACAATTACTCTTTTATCTAAAGCTCTCTCTTATACATACATGAGTGTCTCTGAATTTGTTTCTCTAGTCAACCTGGACCAACACGTCTATTATCTTAATCCTTATAACAAGTAAGAAGGAAATGAGTACTCAGAGAGGTCAAGATACATGTGGACCTCCCCTGGAGGGGAAGAATAACAGAAATGTGGGTGAAGGAAAGCAATGAACACTGTAAGATATGGGATAATAATGACAATATATAATTGATCAAGGATCCATGAGGGTGGAAGGGGGGAGGGAGGGAAAAAAAGA
Organism: Echinops telfairi; assembly: GCF_000313985.2. Taxonomy (NCBI): domain Eukaryota; kingdom Metazoa; phylum Chordata; class Mammalia; order Afrosoricida; family Tenrecidae; genus Echinops; species Echinops telfairi. Next base: position 52,048,589 of record NW_022103968.1, on the reverse strand, counting down.
GGAGCTTATACCAAGGGCTCAAGTAGAAAATGTTTTGGATATGATGATGGCAACATATGTACGAAGATGCTTGATACAATTGGTGTATGGAATGTAATAAGAGCTGTAAAAGCCCCCAATAAAATGACTTAAAGAAAAAAAAAGATACATGCGAGAGGTGATGTCTTTGGGTCTGACAGGCTCATATGCCAAGGTTCAGATTCCAGAGCAGGTATGCATTATGAAATTATGATATCCAGTCTGTGAACAGCAGCCAACATGGACCAACGTAGAAATGTAAGTACATTTGCCTTTCCAATCATTCCAAACTTTCCCCAACGATCCTGACCAGCAAATGTGTGTTGCTGTTCTCAGAGGTAGGTCAAATCTACCTCTCTAAGATGCTAACGACTCTGCCACCATACTCAGAATGATGGTAAATTACCCTCCAACTGCTTTGGTCCTTGAATTCACTTGCTTTGAACAGCTTCCAGACTCGGGAACATTGCGATACTCGCCAATAAGAAGAGATCTATGGCTGCCTTTCTCCAAAGAGAGCTTTGTCCTGGGCACATTTGTTCAAAGGAAATGCTCATGGTTGGTTCTCTGGTGCTGGAATTAATTATGTAAGAGTATTTTCTTTTGATTGTCTCCGTTTCTGTGTTTAATGGAGTTGGAAAAAATAAAACTCATTTTCCCTCTCTGCCACGTTGAAACCCTTACCACATTTCCAAGATAATTAAGATAATAAAAGGCACGGTGGCTGGGAATGTGTGGGGTTTCTTCACAGACGACCTTTGGATTTCTATGACACTGATTTCTCCCTCAGCACCCCCCTTGTTCCGCCCTCTGTATGCGCAAGTCTGCGACAGAATCTGCAGCAGCAAAGAGTAAAACCTAAAATGGCCTGGCTCCCTCTCTCTGACTTCTTCATTTGCATAAATTAAAATATATTCCAAACTAGCTTCATCTATCTTTCCTTTGGTGAAAATCACATCGTCAGTGCAGATTAAATACCGAGTTTTGATGGCGTCTCCGCATCTTGACTTCTGCTGCATTCACTAATGTTTTTGTTTTTTTTCCCTCTGAAATTCTCAGAGATATCCCTTGTCAGCCTGGCATGCCTTTCTGTAAAGCATGAATTGGTAACCTTGGAAAAATCTGAATCAAATCCAAAAGGAATTCATTACTGCATGAGGGTGACTTTGACTTTCTGAAAATGAATGTTCAGAAACCATCAGCTTTGGACAACAATTCATTATACAATTTTTGGGGGGGTGGGGAAGGGGATAAAATGTTTTACATGAAAGCATCTCTTGTATGGGTTGTCTATGTGACTTATCTCTTATGAAAGAAAATGTTAGGACAGTCAGCTATTTGGAAACATTGAACGCGCAAGCTTTTATGCTGACTTTCAGAGAGAAAGAGATGAATCAGGAGTACTGAAAAACATTTTCTCCATGGTTCTGCTTAAATTCTAGTTTAATTGTTTCAGAGCATGCACCCAGGAGACACAATATGCATGGGTTTGGGGGCTTCTAAGAATTGTCATTAAAAAGAAAAGAAAGGAAGACAAGACAAATGGATTTCAAGAGAGACTCTGAAACTTGCAAATGGAAGAAATTATGAAGTACAAGAACTAAACAGAAGATTTCAAAGAGCAATTTAAGAAGACACTGTAAAGTATTATAATAAAATGGGCAAAGATTGAGAATTAAAAAAACAAGAGGGAAGAACATTCTTGGAATTCTGAAGCTGAAAGAACTGAAGTTAAATTCAAACCTCAAGTTGAAATACTTGAGGATTCCAAGGGCAACATATTGAACAGCACAGAAATACCAAGGGAAGGTGAATGGAATATAAAGAGTCACGGTATCAAAAAGAATTGGTCAAATTTCAGCCCTTTCAGAAAGGATCTTATCATTAAGACCTGATTGTACTGATGGAAGAAGTCCACTTGAGGCATATGCAAAACACAGCACTTCAGGAATTGATGAAAGGCCAATTGAGATAATTCAATCAATGGAAGTGTTCATTCTTTCATGCTAAGAAATTTGAAAGGAAGCAACCTGGCCAACTGACTGGGAGATGTCTATATTTGTGCCCGTCCCAAAGAAAAGTGATCCAAAAGAATGTCGGAAATGTGAACTATCAGGTTACAAGATAGTCAATATAAAGTAGAGGGAGTCCTGATGGTGTAGTGGTTACCTTTGGGTTGTGATTTGAAAGGTCCAACGTTTGAAACCACAAGCTACTCCATGGGAGAAAGACAGTGCTTACTAGTTCCAACCTGTTCTATAGGGTCTCTATGAATCAGCATCAACTCGATGTCTGTGACTTTGGTTGGGTGGTATTCTAGAGTTTCCAAAGATTTCATTTTAATTGGATCCACAATTAACACCTATGAAAGCAATTGTCAATAAATCAAGTGGCCTATTGAATTGAGAAACCTACTGGAAAAGATCTCTTTAAAATGTTAAAAAGGAAATCTATCACTCTGAGGACTCAGCTGCACCTGATCCAAGCCATTTGGGCAATATTCAATGAGGTTGTTGATAAAGAACACCGAACAGCCCATGAACTGCCAGAAAAACAAATAATCTGCCATGGAAGAAGGACAGGCAGATTGTTCAATGGAAGCAAAGATGGCTAGATTTTGTCCTCTGTCTTTTATCTTTTGGACATGTCATCAAGAGGCCACGTCCCTGGGCAAGCAGTGGCCGCACCAATAGGTTGAAGCATAACCATGGCAGGATGGTGCAAGACTGGGCAGTATTTTATTCTGTTGTACGTAGGGTCTCTGAGAGTCGCAGGGGACTCCATGTCCCCTGTCCATAACAACAAGGCATTCTCCACAGTCGTGGCCCGTGGAAATGAAGCTCTCTGGAATTTCATCTCAGTCCTCTTTTAGCTCATTATTTGACAAATATTTTCAGCTCTCCCCTCACTCCCCTCACCCAGAGAGAAAAGGATACATTCAACGTATCCCACTATTTTGAAGAGTAGCACATTTTAAGATTTTTGTTAATTTAGAAAAAAATACAAGAAAGTATAGAGTCTGGATGGGGTTGTCCAGTAAGCATTAGATTGGTAACCTCAAGGGCAGGGGTTCAAACCCACCAGGTGCTCCAAAGGAGAAAGATGAGGCTATATATTCCCATAAAAATTTAAAAGGCCTCAAAAGTGATCCATGCAGGCCGGATCACTATGAATCAGAATTGGCTTGATGGTGACATTTTTGGTGTATAGAAAACTACAGGAAAAAGGATTCTATAACTACCCCTAGATTGAACAGTCTTAAGTACTTTGTCAAACTTGCCTGAGACTTTAAAAGTACAACGACATTTAAAAAGAGTCACACTTTTATCCCTACGCCATTTCATTTCCTCGTCTCCATCTCTAGAGGCACACACTTTTCTTAAAATTGGTACGTATTCTCCATCTGCTTTTTTCTTTTTATTATATCTTTCTTTCTTTCCTGTAATATTTGAGGCTGACCATTCTAATTGACCATCTAATCATCATTATACCTTTCTTCCATTCTGCTAAACCCATGGTCCTGTTCACAAAGCAATGGGAGAGCAAGCCATATCTGTGACCCGTCTCAGGCTCTGTTGCAGCCAGAGCGTGTGCAGGGTGGGGGTTGGAGGTATAAGGGACTAGAAAAGGATGTGACTTATAATTGATCTTGAAGTTTTAAGTTGAAGTTTAAAAAGTGGGAATCCTTAGAAAATTATTATGTTCTTTGGAAGAGATAAGAGGGGGAAAATTCAGTTGGCCCACACCTTATTGGCCCCTTTGGACTTGAAACGTGGATTCCATGTTTGAGGAGAAGCCGTGATCTTGTAATGAAGGTGAAAGGATAGCATGGAGTAACTGAAATGGTCACTAAGTAATCTGATTTCAGATTTGAGCTTCCATAAAAGGTCGTAAAAAAAATCCTTTAGCAAGGAAAATGAATTCAACGTATAGTCTACTCTGTGTTGTGGAAACTCACTGGGAAGCTAACTGCGAGGTCAGCAGTTGGGCGCCACCAGCCGCACTGAAGGAGGTAGATGGGGCATTCCACTGAGGTACAGACTCAGAAACACAGGGGCAGTTCTACCTTGTCCTGGAGTAATCGGCACCAACTTGACGGCAGTGAGTTTGATTTGGTTTTGATATTCTCTGTGTGCCTTTCGGGATTGGTCCTCAAATTCGGTCAGTTGTATCAGCTTTTCTGCCTTCGTTTGGACCCTAAATAATGGTACCTAGGAACCGCCTTTGGCTTGACCATTTTCAGCTGGACTGCTCTATAGGACAAAGTTATAATCCCTTATTTATTTAAACCGTCACCACAGATTTCTTTAAATGCTGGCAAACATTGAGAAGATATTGTTTTGTTTTCAAGATTTTTATTGAAATGGTGTTATCCCTACAAATTATTCTGCAACTTGCTCTTTTCATTGAATATGATACATTCATTGTTATCCACCTTGGTATATATCTAGTTCCTTTGTTTTGAAATTTAACTTTACTGTCCATTTTCTCTGTGAAGAATACTTAAATTGCTTCTAACACATGATTAACAGTGATATTGCTTTGAATATCCATGTATACTCATAAGACAAACAAGGATTTCTCTAGGGTTTATGGTACATATGGGTTCTGGTTGGTCATTTTGAGATTCTTAATTTCAGTCTCAGTGGTTTTAAAAAAGAACTATTTATGATTTTAGAGTCAGGCAGCTCATTCTGTCTTCCAAGGTTCTTTTTAAAATGATACTTTGTTATCTTCCTGGTTTACTAACCATATTTGCAAAGCCTCTGACAAAAAAAGGGGGGAAATATTTTTTAAGCAGTATCTAAAAACCTTAGTAACTAGATAAGAAAGATTTTGATTTGTATCACTTCTGCTAGAGAACTTCTGTTACTCCCCTATGAGCCTTGGAATGCTGCATCAGGTCTTTCAACTTCAGCGCTATTGCCATTATGTGGATAATTATTTGTTGTTGAGAACTCCTCTGTATACTATGAGATGTTTATCAGCATAACTTCCCTCTTCTCACTAGAGGCCAGTAGCACACCCTTCCCCAGTCTGATAGGTTGTGTCAACTTGGCTGGGCTACAAATTCTCAATACTTTGGGACTTGAGGCTTCCCCCATGATGTGACCTAACAATGTAATCAACTATATGATGGAATCTGCTATGGACCGCAAGATAGTTGTAAGAGTATTAAGAGTAAGAGTAAGGAGTGCAGCCTTACTGAGGTCACAAGCCCTGATGTAATTAAAAGGAAATTTTCTTGGGGCTGGCGGGGTGGGGGTGATGGGGGGGAATGCCCTCCTCCTTTTCAAGCAGACTCTGTGGGAAGGCAGGTCTCTTCTCGCTGGCATGGGTCCTACCTCTCTCACATCAAACTCTGGTTCTTTACATTTGAGTCATTGGTCTGCCCCACTGCCTGTTGGCTCCAGGAACTATTAGTGGCCTGGCATATAGCCTGCCGACCTTGGATTCATTTGACTTTGCCTCCACCAGCCTATGGTCTTCCTGCTTCCTGGTTCATCATCCCCCAACAGATTCTTGAGTGAGGAGAAGCCTCCTACTTAATATCTAACCCATGAACTTGAACCAAACTGGATTTACCCACTTCTAAAAATGTATGTACCACTTTCTTGAAATAAATTTCTTTCTTTATATATGAATAGACATCAGTGGTTTTGCTTCTCCAGAGAAACTAACCTAACACACCCAGTATGGATTTCAAAAATGTCTTTCAACAAAACAAAATCCATTGCCATTGAGTCCATTTTGACTCAAAGTAACCCTAGATAGGATTTCCCAAGCTGTGTAAACTTTTATAGACGCAGACAGCATAAACTTTCTCTCACAAAGTGGTTAACCTTGTGGTTCATAGGCTGATGTTTAACAGATGGACCCACTGGGGCTCCTAAAATATTAAATGTCTCCTGGGGCAAGGGGTCAAACCACTTGCTACTGTACAGGAGCTAATTGTTGGTCCATATCTGCAAATTCTTCCATGGAGGTTATGGTGAACCATGTTGTTTTTGTTGTTGCTTATTGTGGTTATTTTAAACACACTTAACTTGGTTTTGTAACCTTTAAATCAGGAGGTTAATTTAGAATAATCTTTTGAAATAAAAATTATAATAATTGCAATGATTACATTTATCCTGTGCTAGAAAATTTCCCATTTTACCTGTACTCACCCATTTAATCTCTCCAATCTACTTGTAGGTGTGTAGGTATGATTTTTCTATATCTATTTTATGGATGATAAAGGCGAGGTGTGAAAAATTTAAATTGTACCTTTCCTATAAATTCTCTTTAATTTTCACGACTCCTGTTCAAGGACCATGTTCTCATCACCAGTTTACATATTAAAAAGTTGATACAGATATTTAAAAAAACCTAACAAGGATCACAGAATTATTAAATTGTAAGGTACAATAGAATATATAGGCACAAAAACTTGATATAAAAAACAAAACAAAACACTAGTACCATTTTATGTTATGGATCTGATCCTGACAACATCAAGCTGTACTCAATCAATTGAACAGCATCCTCAACAACATTTATAAAATAAATTCAGTGTTGATTTCATGAGACTGAGTGTATATACTTGTACGTCCATAAGGGAGAACAATATTACCAGTGGTGAGTTTCTCACCTTATGTCTATTTAAAATTGCCTCTTTTATAAATATTTCTAAGGTCATCAAAATGTTGAATTGCACAAAAATATTTTTATATTATCCTGACCTGACTGTGTTTGAATTCTCTTGAATCTCCATTTTGTGTATCCTTTATCAAGGCGCTGACAAATTTATTTATGTTCAAACATAGTTTTGTTTTACTTTTTTAGGGTCCTAACAGAATTGCTGATTGCCCTTGTCCCGGAAACTGTGCTATTAAGCCATTCATTGCAGGGGCACTGTGATTTGTGCCACTAACTTAATCGTGATTTATGTAACTTTCCCCCCAGCTTGCTCACTTGCTTATATTCCGTAAGGCTCAGGGCACTTCATAAATTAGTAATTTTCAAAAAGTCTACAATAATAGTTGCAAAACCAGCAAAACCCACAGTGGGCTGATTTCACTTGCTGTTCCAAATTGCTAGCATAGGTCTATTAGAAACCCGAACAACAGTGAGACTTAAAAATGGCTTTTTTTTTTTAAACATTAGAAACAAGACTCAAATGTGGCAAGTGCGAGGGAAAATAGCTGAAACTTTTAGTTGCCATTGTCATTCAGAAAGCACTGCTATTTTTAATAGTATTATTATTGTTCTTATTATTATCATTACAAATTGTAAAAATAAGGATGCATAAATAAAGTCTGCCCCAGGGGCAGCCTGAAGCTATATCCCAGTGAGTTTCTGTTCTAGACTATTATGAGAATTTTTATCCATCATCAATAAAAAATGAGCAGAGCAGTTATTCTGGCAATTTGCACAGTCAAGACTGTTTCGCTATTATACCGCTTAGTAAAAGGGTGATACGCTCTCCATTAGATGATGTCAACTCAGCCACCTTTCTGACATTAAAGCGGAATGTACAATCTTTACATGGATTCTTTTCTGGTGAAGTCACATTTCCATGAACTTGGGGCAAGGACACAATGGGGCTAAATTAACTCTGAGCAGAAAGTGAAGAAAATTGCATTTTTTATAACCCAGTAGCAGCACTGAATTGCCTCCACCCTTTTTGGGAAAGTAATAGAGTTTAAACAAATTTGAGAAAATAAACATTTAACAGAATAAGCCTGTGGTCACCATAGTGGAATCATGCCAGGCCAATGCCCTTTATGCTCTCCTGGGCACGTTTCCTAGAACCCAAAGAGAAGCATATGCTTCTCTCCCTCAGGCTTTCCCACACCAGGGTAATGAAGAACCAGTCCCAGCAAACCGCTTGGTCTTGGTAACTATTTTTCCAGAAGCATAGTCCTTGGAGTTGAGCTCTGAGAGAATTGAGTACCCTCTCTTACATCTGTTTGTTTTATTTTTTCTTCTACTAAGGTATTATTATTATTATTATATATTTAACCTAACTACTTTTTCTTATGACATCAAAGGAATGAAGAATCCTATGGACAATTAATTTATCAAAGACTATGTGTGGAGAAGCCCTTAAGCCCCAAGATTAGGAATGGAAGACCTCAATTCAAGTTTCACATCTACGTCCTTCTTTGATGAGTTTCCTTCTATAATTGTCTTTTCCTCTTTTTTGTAGATAGCTTTGAGGATATATGGTCAGTTCAAAGTGATTTCCTCTTCTCTGGGAGTGCACTCGATGTTTTTCCCCACTGTGAAAACCATTATCCTAGCAAATTGGATCTTATCAATCTGTTCTCCTCTGGGATATAAGGGAACTTGTCTAAATATCCTCTGTCCTGTGGACAAAGAAGTAGAAAATCCCCATCTGTAGGGAAAGAAGCATGTGGTCGGAAATGTAGGAGAGCCTTCATGGGAGAGTGAGACAGTCTTCTTTTCTTCGCCTCCTGCATGAACGGGGACTGATCATCTTGAGATCATGGTTTGTCCCCACAGCCTCACTTAGCTCCACCTTGTGGAAGCATAGTTGTACACCTATACTCAGATTATGTGAAACACCTTATTTCTTAATAGTGATTTCTTTCTATTGCTTTTCTGTCTTTTATGAGTTTTATTCCCAGCAACTACAAGAGTTCTAAGACATTTTTGAGACTTTCTATTTTTCTCTACCTTGGGACTAGCAACTCCCGATCCATCATCATCATGGAACTATTTTGAGTTGATAAACACTGGTAGGTTTTGTGAAGAGTGACTAAGCCGTTCATTCATTTGGTGGATAAATACCAGTAGTGCAGCCTCTAAAAGTCTCACAGTGCCTTAACTTGGGGAGACAGTACTTAACCTAACAAAGGGGTTATCAAATGGACCTTAGGATCGGATAGAGAAACCGAAGATGTGATTATAAAAAAAATAATTAAATACATTGGATCAAAGATGACGAAAAGAAGAACAATTAGTGTAAAAGTAATAGAGGGTGATAGAGGAAAGGGACTTGTAATTTTAGGTAGATTGGTTAAAGTAAATCAGAGTGGCCCTCCCTGAGAACATCAGGTCGCTGGGTAGGAGGACTCTGAAAAACAGCATCTACAGAGGAAAGGGAAATGTAAAAGCCGTGAGCAAGGAGCGGCTATTTGAGGAACAGAAAGGATGAGTCATGCACGGGGGAAAAAAATCCAGGGTGACATGGCAAAATAGGAGAGCATGGGGTTACTTGTGTGCAATCGCAAATACAGTTGCTTTTGTTTTGAATGGCACGGGAAGCTATTAGAGGGTTTTAAGCACCAATGTGACATGCTTTGATTGACATTTGGAAAGGATTATTATTAACAAACTTTGGTATGTAGCTAACTCAGCTGTTCTTGTTGCAAGTGGAGATGACTTGAGGCATTTGATGGTGAAGATCAAAGACTGTCGCTTTACGTATGGACTGCAATTCACTGTTTAAAAAAAAAAATCTCACAACTAGACCAGTAGACATCTCGATAAATCGGTAAAAGATTGAGGTCATCAGGAATTTAATGATCTAGAATCCATAATCAACACTCCTGGACGCAGCAGTCAAGAAATCCATTCACCTATTTCAGTGGGCAAATCTGCGGCACAGATCTATTTAAAGTGTTAAAGCATAAGGATGTCGCTTTGAGAATCCAACCTGAGACTTCTCCAATAAACTTGTAGAAGTTGGACCCCGAATAAGGAAGGTGGCAGAAGAATTGATGCACTTGACTGATGGGGCTAATGAACAGTACTGACAGCTGCATGGACTGTCCGAAACACAAACACATCCATACTGGAAAAAGGGCAGCCAGCGTGCGCCTTTGAATCGAACATGGCGAAAGTTCACTTCGTGTATCCGGGATGTGTTATCAGGAGAGACCCGTCTTTTACAAAGGGCATCATGCTTGATAAATTAAGACAGGGTCATCAAAAACGACGACTATCAACACGATGGATTAACACAGTGTCTGCAACAATGGGCTTAAACATAATAATTGTTAGGATGGCACAGGACCAGGCAGGGGATGTTTATTTCCGGTTGAGTGTAGAGGCTCTGTGAATCAGAAGTGAAGCAATGGTGCCTAACATCCACATAAGTATTACGTGTAGAGCAAACCATAGAGCAAAAGGATGAAGCAAGGCAGTCACTGTGGTTCCGACAAGAAGGCGGTGGCTGGGATAAGAGTGGTGACTCTAAGCAGTGGTTCTCAACCTGTGGGTTGCGACCCCTTTGGGGGTTGAACGACCTCTTCGCAGGGGTCGCCTGATTCATAACCGTAGCAAAATTACAGTTATGAAGTATCAATGAAATAATTTTATGGTTGTGGGGAGGGGGGTCACTGCCACATGAGGGACTGTGTGAAAGGGTCACTCACTAGGAAGGCTGCTCCAGGGGGTAAGGAAGAATTAGTCTCATTTCAATGAGAAGGAAGACTCTACAGGATCTAAGATCTGATGGTTTGCATAGGGTTTTCAAGGAAACCCCAACCAACAGAGAAAACAGATTTTGGTCCCCTGGAAAAGTAGGGTTGTCACAGATGACCGATGCAGCAGTAAGTAGTTGAATAGTCAAAACAAGGAGGTTTGTTTTGGACTTAGTAAACTCCAAGCAACTATTTGACAACCAAGTAGAAAAGCGAGCCAAGAATTTCAATAAGCAGGGCCTTGGATCTACATTAGGTAGTTGATATTTCCGCTGCTGATCTAACTCTGTTTCACTTCCAGATGGACGTCCCAACTGGGGCTGCTAGCTGCATGGTTTTTTTCCCTATCCCTGAGATTAAAAAGTAAGGAGATTATAGATGGTGTGGTGTTTTAAAATGAAAGTGTTTGGAAGAGAAAGGAGAATATTTTTATGCCACAATTGATGTTCTTGGATTTTGATCATTAGTTTAGGACAACATATTTTCTTTTTGTGTAAAATAATTTCAGCAGCAAAACATTGTTAAAGACTAATAAAACAAAGTCTCTCCCTTCCAGGGACTTACAGGAGGGAGCCTAAAATCGGATACGCTCCTACTATCAGTACAGAGAAAATGATAGATTTACAAAATCTGACTCTGATCTTTTTCTATCACCATAGTTAGTTTCATTGTGTTAGCTTTTGTGTCAATTTGGCTGGGCTAGCATTCACACTGGCTTGACAACTAAGACCCCGTAATTCCCGCTGATGTGATCTAACACAATGTAATCGCCGCCGTAATGGGATCTGTTCTAAGCAGCTCATCAGTGATAAGATGGTTATGGTGGGATACAGCATTAAAAGATCTTCGCACAGCTCACAGACCCAATGCAATCAATTGAAAGCAAGTATTCTCCAGGAGTGGCCTTTTTCTAATCTAAATGGACGACGTGGAAAAGCTGGCCTTTTTGTTGCTTGTTTGTTTGTTTTTGCTGGATCTGACTCATTGACTTCTGTTCTTTTGAATTTGAGTCAATGCCCTGTCATGTTGTATACGCATCCTGGGAATCAGCACATCATCACCTTCTCATCGCGGAACTTGGATTCATTTGCCTCTATAGTCATAAGCCTGTTGTCTTCCCTTAATCTCGGGTTCATGAGCCCCATAGACTTGGAACCTGCCAGACTTCTTGGACGTGTCTGAATCTACGATTGTATGAACCATGTTCTTGATATAATTATACATACACACGCATGCACACACAGATTTATAACCTTCACTGGTCTTGTTTCTCTAGAGAGCCCAGGCCAAGACATTTATACTGTAGCCCATTTGTTTTCCAAGCCAGTTTGTAAGTCGGAGAGATGGCATAATAGTTCACAAAGTGAGAGCAACCTGAAAATGCATGCAAACAAAGACATGAATAAATAAACAAAGGGCCTCCTGTCAGTGGACATCCACTTTTAGGATACGGCTGAGAACCACCAAGGCAATGGAATTGTGTGGAAATCATCCTGTTCGTTGTGTCACTAAGAAACCTTGTTATGTATGGTAAATATGTTCATACAGAAAATGTACATGCCTTGGTAATGCCAGAGAGTCAGCAATTACCGTGCACCAAAAGCATCAGATATTTGTATTTCCAGTTCTTCGAACCTTCTTTCCTGCATCACATATAAAAATCAAAGTCTCATGCATTGCTGTTCAGTCCATGCAGACTCAATGCACCCTTACAGGACAGGGTAGACCTGAACCATGGGTTTCTGAGACTGTGACCCTTTATAGGAATATAAAGCCCAGTCTTTCCCCTGCATCACATATACTTATTATTGAGTCCTTATGTTAGTAGTATTTACAAACCCAACTTGAAGACAGGCAATGCATAATTATCGCAGGTGTCTCTCCTGAACGAAGTAAACATGTACTGCTCACCCACAGTGTGCCACACTGCACTCTGCATTAGTGAAACAAGGAATGAGATGCAGCCCCTCCCTTTGTGCAGGGAGAAGAAATCGTGTGAATAATGTGTTGTCCTTTATGAAATGGCAGAAACAGCTTTGCATATGATATTATGAGAGCCTAGAAAAATAAGACTCTTGACAAACAGGGAAGGCTGGCAAAGAGAGACATGTCAGCTATAGGTAAGTAGGAAGACCATTTTTGGTAGATGCAGAAATGAGATAACGATGCATCACTTGCATGAAATTAAATGTTAGTGAAATAAAAATTTCAAGGTAGAAAGTTATGAGTTGAAGCTAGAAGGATACATTAGAATCAAACCAGAGAGGTCCTGGAAGGCCAACACAAGGTTTGGACTTAATTACGTGCTTGTTCCTAAGCCATTTTTCCTTAAGCCATCTCAGATCTGCTTTTGTGGAGTAGAGCGTGTTAAATAGCTAAGAACTAAATAAATTAATTTATATGACAGCAGAGGTTTCTTCTTTATGTTTCCCTGATGCCTGGGGAGAAATAATGCAAAAGGCAGGGAAATAAATATTAGGGAAATTAATTAGTATATTGCTGGTTGCATTTAAAAGTCATCAAAAATAATGATGCGTGCTACAAGCATCTTGTAAATGATTATTAGAGATTACAATCAGAAAGCATAAATATTAACTCAATGACCTCTAGGGTCCCTTTAACAGTTTCAAATTTCTGTAATTATGACCTTACATGAGTTCTTGTATCTGAGAAATTGCCAGAGAAGTATTTCTACAGAAGGCATTAAAGACTGCAGCATCTCTATTCTTGGTGCTCACTTTATAGCAAATATGAGGACATTTATCAAGGATTTCTCAGAACGATTTCAAATGCCAAGAAAATGTGCTGTAGGAATAGGGATGATCAACTAGATAGGAAGTTTATAGGAAATATATGAATGTTTAAAAATAGTCATTTAAATAACACAATGAACTAAGCTTGCTACAGCTATAAAAGGATGGATGTCTGTGTAGTGTATAAACTGTACCTCATTAATGCTTTCTATGAGGTGTAGCTGATTCTATGACTAAAAATACAGCTGTTAATATGGGTCTTTTGGGTACTGGAACATTTTCATTTGAAAAATCATCCTTCAGATCCTGTAAGTATTGAGATTGCTGACCAGTGCTTTTAGAAAACTCTTTGTAGTCCAGGTTACTTATCGTTGTGTTAGATAAAAATAGGTGAATGACGCCTGCACCCTGTCAGGAAAGAGAGTCCCTGCCTTCATCTAGCCTAATTAACTGGTCAGGACTAGCCATCGATAAAAACAGAAGCTAGCACTTCATTACCCATGAGCATTGCCTGGTGAAGCTGTTCTCCTTGGCTGGCTGATGTCGCTCTTTCTAAGTCCAAGGACCCTGGACCGTAATAAGTGGTAAATACCATCCAAATTTTCTTTTATGTTTAATCCTTCCAGTGGTCTGAGTAGGTCCCTAATGAGATCAAATGATGGGTTGATGTCACAGCCATTTCTCTATTGTCCTCTTGGTTCCAACAACATCCTGACTTATATGTGACGTAGGGTTGTCACTTGGGGGCACAGGGAAGATGGACCACACTGACATGGTCAAAGAGGGTGACACAAAATGACTATATATTTTTTTCCAGCGTTGCCATGGGAATGTGCTCTTTTTCTTAATAAAAATACTCTAGTTTTTCATAAGCCCAGCTTACATGTGTCAACATACTTAAATGGTTAAACAGTTATGTTAATTTACTTTTTGAAGCTTCCAAATGCACTCCAGTTATCATTGTCATTACTACCCAATGGCAGTGATGCTTCCCATCATGTGGTTTCATCTACACATGCTTCTTTCGATCATGCAGCCCCCCTTGAAGCCATGGCCCTGTGGTTTGGGTTACTTCAGGTGGTTTTTGAATAGTCACTGACTTTGTCAATTTTTCTGGGGTTTAGTACAATATTGTGGTAATTTCTGTTTATTAGCTTTTATTAATAATTATCTAGGGAACCAACTAGCAATTAAGAATAGAAGGAGAAATTTTTTTAACGTTTCTACTCACTCATAACGTAACTATTGATATAATTCAATGTGGAAAGATGTTATTAGACAATTTTGCTTTTAACATTCTAATAGCCTAAAAAAGATTATACTTAAGCAATTCACAGCAATAGTTATGTTGCTCTGTGATTAAAATTGATAATAAACATTACTAAAGAGTCTGTATGCGCTGGTACAAGAGGTCCATTGTGTGTGGAGGGGAGGGTGACATTATGAGTGACTACTGTGGAGTATCAGCCACTGATTATGCCTACACATTTATTCATAACAAGTCATTTCCTATTTGTTTTATAGAATAGGAATCCTCTGCAGATAATGCCTTCCCAAGGAAAGGACGAAGGAAGGCTCCATGGTCAATACTAGGACTTATTCCTTAGAAGGATCTTTCATGAAGATTTACAATTGGACTAAAGTTTCAGGGACTTCAGTAATTTATAAGTCCAAGGGTCTTATCTCTTCCTGTGACATGTATCTGTAGAATTCTGTAGAAATCTGTAGAATTCCATGATTTGGGGAAGTCTTATTAAGAAATGAGTAATAAGTTTGAAATCCACTCATTTTATCCATCCAATACAAATCCTTTTAGACAGATTAACATAATGGAAGGGCTATCATTCCAAAGTTGACTTGCTATAGGTACAGAACTGGAAGTGGCAGCTGAGTTTCCTTATTTGCAAGGAATTCTTGGTGAGATATTCTCTCCTATTTTACTAGGGAGGCTTAAAACATTTTCTAGCAGATTTGGAGCAAGATCACATTTGTAATTTTTAGTCTTAAAAGAAAGAAAGAAATACAAAGTGGAGCAGCACTTAGGTCCTTTTGCCAGATACTTCAGTTTCAAAATCAAAGGACTATGTGGTAAAATATAACAATAGGCATTCAAAATAATAACAATAAAATTCAGTAAGATAAGCCTTCCTATATGTAAAAATAGAATAGAAATTCAAGTGATGATCCAGACTGCCTCCACAAATCAGAAGCAGGTTGTGGTAGTTTCTATGTCAGGGATCCATAAGGTATTAGGGCCAAAGCGAGGCTCTTTACCTATATTCACTGTCATTGAGTCGATCTTGATTCATGGGTGCCCTGTAGGAGAGAGTAGAACTACCCCAGTGGGTTTCCAAGACTGTAACTTTCTGCGTTGGGCTTCCTGCTGCATGGAAACTATTAGCAGCTCTGTGGAAGAAAGACACAGGGGGTGTTGCTATGACTCTGTATTGGCTCAAGGGTAGAGAGTTTGTTTCTCTTAACCTCTTTCCAGGAGTAAGGAATGGAAGCCTCGTCTTTCTCCCAAGGAGAGACTAGTGGTTTCGAAATTCTGTCCTTGCAGTTAGCAGCCCAAGGCACAACTACTATGCCCCCAGGGCACCTGCTCATGACCTAAAAGCAGGGAAATGGAGCTCCGGGTGGGATCTCCTGCTTATGGGGAAAAGGAAAAAAATAATGCTTATGTGTTCTCTGGAAATATTCTACTATAAGGATGTAGGAGGAAAGTGACACAACATTATGATAAGAGACAGGCTCCAATACGCCCCGGTATTATCAAACCTGTGAGGCTCTTTATAAAACTGCCTCCGGACAAGGAACTTGGGGATGGAATACCACTTTATAGGTGGTAGGCAGGGATCGGTCAGCATATGGATACTAACAATAACTAAGAAAACATTCTGTTCAAATTGAACCTGCGCATCAAAATTCCATAGGCATAAGAAAACAAAGTACTAATATTGATAAACTAAAGAACAATAACAACATCAAAAATATTAAAGATAAATTGAATCACAATTAAATTAATTGTAAAAACAAGGCTGGCAAACTTTGAAATGCTTGTGCATAGGAAACTCACAAAGATCAATGAAAGGATCATTTCTGTTCAGCTAGAACAACAATCTATAAAATAAACGAAGTAAGAGATGAAATAAGCCCACGGCAAGATGAGGAGGACTGGGCAACAAACTTTGGAAATAAAAGCACAGTCATTGAAGTGATTTTTTAAAATATGGAACATCTCTATAAATGTAGTAACTCTTAAAAAGAGAATTGATGCATTAGAAAATTATCTTGAGGAATTCATATGGACTGTAATGCAAAGAACAAAATAAATATTTAAGGACTGGCAAAAACTTCCAATAAATAGGGATGATTGGTTTTAGAGACCTAAAAACCAGAAGGAAGCGTGTGGAAACACTGTCTAAATAGACATAATTGCACATTTCTCAGATGTAAAGGAAGAGGGAAATTGCAACAAATTATTGAATTCTTAGTGCTTTGCGAGATACATAAAGCCACACTAAAACATTAAGAATAATAAAAGTAATCTTAAAGTATGGAGAAAAGACATCACCTTCATAAACATGATGCTCACTATCAGAAGATTCCTCTTCAGGAATCATAAAAGTAGAAGACAGTGGCACTATATATTTAATGTACTGAAGAAATACACACGTTACCTAGAATTGTATGCCCTGTTCAACTGTGAGTCTATTGTGAATGCAAAAGGGAGACATGTTTTTCAAACACAAAGCACTAATAGTATTAACCCCTGCAGACACTGTTTAAATATTAATTACAGATAGTCTTCAAAGAGAGGAGTGAACTCCAAAATTGATAAAACATGTTCATAAATTTAATTGGAAACTTCTGTCAAGATGGCGACCAGGACAGATGAACAAACCCCTCAGGACCAATAATGCAAGTAGCGATACCGTGAGGGGAAGGGGAAGGTGGGGGAGAAAGGGGAAACCGATCACAATGAAAAGTGGATGGAGACATCGGTCCGTGTAAGACATGAAAAAATAATAATAATTTATAAATCATCAAGGGTTCATGAGGAAGGGGAAACAATGGGAAGCCATTATCAAGGGCTCAAATAGAAATAAAATATTTTGGAAATGATAAAAAATGTAGTTTTAGGGGTTTTTTTAATATAAAATTGTAACTTAAGTTGAAAAGAACAAAGTCATAGGTTGACCCATGTGGAGTTACAGTGTGCCAGACTGTGCTTTACCTGTGAGAGATGTGGGAGGATACCGAGGAGCTTTGGAGTTCATTAGAAATGTCACTGTATGCGACAGAAAAGATAGCCAGAACAGCTACTAAACTAACATAATTAAGACTTCCAAGCCTATAGAGGAAAATTAAAAGAGCTATTCAAGTTTTTAGTATTTCAAAATAAAGCAGGGGAAATGGAGCCAAAGAAAAGGATATGAACAGAAAACACAAAATAAGATAGTAGCTATAAGACAGGATGTGTATATGTGCACATATATATGTATCTATATAATACAATGACGTATGATCACTTTTAAAAGGTTTATAAAATAATATCGACATAAAACAAAACTACCCTAAAAAACAAGAGAATGGAAAAAGATGTGCCACACAGTCTTCGACTAAAAGAAAACCGGTAAAGAGATAGAAACAAATAAAACAAGCCATAGCAATATTAACTGAAGGGGGATAAAGAATAATAAAACGAGAAACTTCACAAAGAATATGTAAAACTCATGGGTTTATGTGGAACTGAAAATATCCTGTTACTAATCTAAAGCAAGAATGGCAATTAACAGGCACATTTCACAAAGTAATAATAATTATAATATATGTTAACTCAATTCTGCCAAAAACTCCATACAGGTAGGGAATGTAGCTACGTCTTGGGTACAGCACCACCGTCTTGAGGACACAAAGTCAACTGGCACAACATAGTTCACAAAGACAACGGCCAGCTCAGGTGCATCTGTTGGTCTCTCCTTGTCAGGAGCAAAGAAAGGTGATGAAAATAGAAAGACGCAGTGAATCCGTTAATCTTTACAAACTGGAGACCGGAAGTACTAGAAGGTAGTCTTACCGCGTACACTGCCAAGCACCGCATTCAAAAGTCCTAAATTGAATGGGAGAGAAATGAGGAACAAGACTTAAAATCATAGGAGAGATCTAGCTTATTGGTTGAATAGAAACTGGAGGAACACCAAGATTATGATCCTTACTCAACATTTAGGTTTGGAACTGAACTCACCTCTGTGATAGAATATCAATCATATAATTTTTTATAAGGCAGTATTTACCCAAGGAAAGAGGGTTAGGAAATGATGGGGAATGGAAGCAGGACACATGGGGAAGAAATGGGATAAGTAATGGTATATTGAGGAGATTTAAAACAAATCTGTATAAATTATTAAATGTCACACATGATCTTCTCTGTAAACATTCACCTAAATCACAATAAGAAGATTTAATAAGGAAGATGAATTCCTCTTTATTAAAACTAATATGGTCCAAAAATATACCTAGCCCAGAGTGCAACCAGTGATCCTTTTTAAATAATAGAACATGAATAGCTAATGGCTATTAAATAAATTTTAATAAACAAACCATGTACCATACTCCCACTTTCCCTACTTTTAACAAAATGCAAAAAACTCAAACTCATTTTTTCTGATCAAGTTTGTTCAACCTTCAATCAACCAGCAATTCTTACATTAAAAAGTTAAGAAATTAGAAAAATAGAGAAAACCACCCAATTCCTTTTATGAGTCAAGGAATAACCTAGAAATCAAACCAGATAGGGCAGAAAAAAAGGTGACCACAGATATAAAGGTTCTAAATCAATGAGGCTATTAGAAAAAGAAATGAAAACATGCAATATATATGTCACAACAAAATATGTCCAATAAATAAAGAAGACTTCAACTTCAAGGGAACCCAATGGGAAAATAGGATGAACAGGCAATGCACAGAAGAAATAGCTTCAGTGGTCAGTAAAGATATCTAATAGATATTAACATGCTGTTTAATAGATACTAAACTTCCCTAGTATTAATGGAAGGAGTTCCTGTGGCTCAACAGTTAAGCACTCCACAGTAAAGTGGAAGATTGGTTATCTGAGCCCGTTCAGCAATTCCACAGAGGAAAGAGCTACACCCTAGAAAATTCTATGGGATGGTTTTTTTCTTTTACATTGGATCACGATTGGTAGAAAATGAACTTGATAGCATCCAACCACGACAGTATACAGGAGGAAATAATTAATACTAAAAAAAAAATAGGAGCATTATCACAATATTGTAGTTGTTATGTGTCATCGAATTAGTTTTGGCTCAGTGACTCTATTTTCAACAGAATAAAACATTGCTGAACCCTGAAACATCATTGCAACAATTGCTGTGATTGAACTCTTTAGTAGAGCTATGATGTAAATTCATCGTGGGGAGAGTCTTCCTCTGTTTTGTGATCTTTCACTTTACGTCTCCAGATCTTGGTCGCTCCTAATCACATGCAAAAAGGAATGCGATGAAGTCTTACCACCCTTGCTTCTATGGACCATTCTGGATGTATTTCTTCCAACACATATTTGTGTGTTTTTCTGACAGCTCATGATATATTCAGTATTCCTCACCAGCATCATAAGGCAAATATACCAGTACTTCTTCAGTCACCCTTATTCATTGTGTAGTTTTCTCATATATATATATAGAATGATTTAAGATACTATGCCTTGGGTCAGGCACACCTTAGTCCTCAAAGTGACAGCTCTGTTCTGAACACCGATGCAATATCTAGTTTGGTTTCTTGACCTCTGCTTCCAGGGCATTGATTGTGGGTCCAAGGAAAATGGGATCTGACACCTTCAATCTCTGCTTTATTTAACACGACGTTCCGGTGTAAGGGTTTCCTTTATGTTGTGGTGCAATCCACGGTCAGTTTTGATTTTTTCAGTACATATTGCAAGTCCTCTTCACGGTCGGCAGGCCAGGTTGTGCATCTTCATACCCCACTTTTTATGCGTCGTATTCCAAACAGGACGTCACTTTCTGCTTTATATGCTCTCGCTTCTTGGGTTATTCTCTCCGCCTACAAGTTGAATGAGTATGATGAATAGGTACAACCCTGACTCACACCTTTCTTGCTTTTCACCCACGCAGAATCCTTTCGTTCTGGTCAAACTGCGTCTTGGCTTCCCATGAGTACCAGTAAGTGTCCTGGAATTCTCATGTTTTGCAATGTTATCCATAATTTTTAAGATCCAAAACAGTCCAGAGCCTTTGCATAATAAATGAAACACAACTATCTAGTATTGTCTGCTTTCAACCAGAACATCCAATCATTCAACTGGCATCAGCAATGAGCTATCTTTTTCCACACCCTCTTCCAAATGGGGCTTGATATTTTGAAAGTTCCTCGTCATTGTACTATTGCAATCATTTAAAAATGATCTTTGGCAATATTTTATTGTGCACATTATTTTTAAAAATCATTTTATTGGGGGCTTGTACACTTATCACAATGTATACATACATCCATTGTGTCAAGCACATTTGTACATTTGTTGCCATCATCATTCTCAAAACATTTGCTTTCTACTTGAGCCCTTAATATCAGCTCCTCATTTTCCCCCTCCCTCCCCAC
>NW_022103968.1:52024340-52025890 GCF_000313985.2 Echinops telfairi | reverse complement strand
TAAATCCATGGTGGTAGAAGATAGATTCTAATTTGATTGTTAAATTAGAAATTAAATTCTAATTTAATGCGATGTCATGATCGTTTGAGGTGCAAGTTTGGCAGACTCCTGGAATGCTGGTATTTGTTGTTAGCTGCCATCAAGGTACCTCCTCCTCAGGATCTACGATGTGTCTGCAAATCTATTATGTCAATGGAGTTTTCCAGGCTGTCTTTTGAGGGACCCCTAGGTGGTTGAACCTCCACACTTTCGTCTAATCATCAAGCACTTCACAGTTTGCGCCACACAGGGACTTTTCTGGGGTGCAAATAATGATTTTTTTAAAATCTAAGTAATATTTGTGTGAGTTTTTCCATTTGTGAAAATTCACTGAGCTGTACCAATTAGCCTTTGTGCACTTTTATCTATGTGTATTTAAAGAACAAGTAACAAGTACAATTTTGGAAATGCTAGGTAAGGATAATTTACATCTTCATAACCGTGGTTACTTCCATAGAAACAAGGCAATTCGTCCATATTTAGGAGGAATGTATGGGAGTGTCAATGCCATCTGTAATGTGCAATTTAATTTTAAGAGAAGAGAAATGCAAATAAAAATCTATTAAAATGTGATTAAGCCGAGGGTTTGTTACACAGATGCTTTCTCTATTACTATTATTCTCTATAACACCCCACCCACCCACCAGTCATAACAGCATTGTTACTGAGTTGATTCCGACTCGTTATGCCCCTAGCGGCACCGAAGGTTTCCCAGGCTGCAAATGATCAAAGAAGTCCACGGCCATGTCTCTCTCCTGCTGAGTGGCTACTGTGCTCAAACGGTCAACCTTTTGTTTAGCAGTCAGGCACCTAAATATCTCTGCAAATTGAAAACCTTTCCACACTAACAAATACGAATCTCCTCCTAAGGCATATCCTCCCCACACCAAACGTGCTGCTATCAGTTCTAGTATGATTTAGAGTGATCGAATGCAGGTTTCCAAGGCTGTGAAACTTTGTGGGAACAGGAAGTGTCATCTCTCTTCTGTGTGGTGGCAAGTGTGTTCATATTGCTGCTCTGGTGGTTAGTAGCCCAATGCATAACCCACTGCTCAACCAGGGTTCGTGACATTGGATCCCAAGTAATAGCAAGTTAAAGTAAAATTGCTTTTCGACCCTAGAGTTATGACATCAGAAGACATTGATGAAGATCTTCTTCATTACAATTTACATGATGTTCTTTATTAATCTGTGAGAGACACTTCTCTTTTTCTTAGTACTGAAATAATTTGACCTCTCTTAGCCACTTGTTTATTTTTAACTTAAAGGCATTTTGAATAATTGTATGGTTGATCATATTTTCACTGTTGCATTATTTATCACTAACCTAATGTAATTTAATAAACATGTATTAGTACTAATTTAAACTTTACTCTAATTTTACTTAATATTGACAATTGTTTGCCTCTATATAGTATTAATTTTACTTAGTCTTAAATCTCCTTTTTGCTTTCCTGCCCCTTGAGCTGTTATAAATGATGAAATACGATGAATTTGACTCAGTGTTTTTA
>NW_022103968.1:52021281-52022625 GCF_000313985.2 Echinops telfairi | reverse complement strand
TCTCCTGGTGGGTCTTCCTCCTTTTCATTGGCCCTTTGCAATGAGTTTATCAAGCATAATGGTAAAGGATTGGTCTTCTCCCGGGATTACTCTTTTCTGATAGCATGTCCGAAGTATGTGAGATGACGTATCTCATCATGCTTACTTCTAAGGAGCATTCTGGCCTTACTTCTTCCAATTAAAAAAAAAAAAGTTTATTCTTTCTGTAATTCAAAGGATTCCTGAGGGCTTAGAGTTTCTAGTTAGACTCCTAACCACAAAGTCAGCAGTTCAAAACTGCCAGTCACTCCTCAGGAGAAAGATGAAGCTTTCTACTCCTATAGAGTCATCGTCTTGGAAACCCATGGGCAGTTCTTCCCTGATCTACAGGGTTGTTATGAGTAGGAATTAACTTGATGGTGGTAGGGATTTTCTGTTTGCTTATTCTGGCACTTCATTGTATTTTCAGTATTCTTTGTCAACCATATAGTTTAAATGCATCAATTCTTCATTCTCCAGCTTCCACATGCATATAAAACAATTAAAGTATCAATCCTGGGTCTGACATACCTTATTCCTTTAAGTGACATCTTTGTTTTTTGGTGCTTTAAGGGGGTTCTCGTGCAACCAATTTGTCCAATATAATATGTCATTTGTTTTCTTGACTCCTGCTTCTTTGAACATTGATTATAGATCCAAGCAAAATGAAATCTCTCAACAATTTCAATATTTTCAGTGTTTTTCATGACGTGCTAAGGATTTCTGGTTTTTTTTTTTACTTAGAGTTGCAGTGCATACAGTTCTTGATTTTCATCAGCATGTGCTTCAAGTTCTCCTCAATTTCAGCTAGAAAGGTTGTGCCATCTGCATTTTTCAAGTTGTTAATGAACCTTTCTGGGAGAGAGAGGAAGATGGCGACCGAGTAGCACAATGGCAAGACCTCTGCAAGGAACAGTGTAAAGGCACCACCGACTGGTATTGTACCCTACACCCCCAACCAAAGGATTTTCAGCATCATGATAAGTAGACCCAAATTGACTGCAAATGAGAGAGCAGCAATGTCTGCCTATTAGATTCCCTTTGATGAGTGCAGGCTCTCCGATTTATGGGCCGAGCAGCTAGCTGGAGGCGAGGGACTGCAAAGCAGCAGGGATTAATTTTAAGGCACTAACTGGGCAGATAAAAATAGAAAGAGCTTTGGCCCTCTACCCATGCCAGAAGAGCCCAGGTAGAGACCAACTAGACATGGATCCCCGATAGCAGGACAAGCAGCCTAATGAGCTACCGAGTCAGCAGGACAGGTGAGAGCTGAGAGCAGGGGTAAGTGGAGGACACCAATAAGCCCAGGGAGCCCGAGCTTCACTC
>NW_022103968.1:52015336-52019875 GCF_000313985.2 Echinops telfairi | reverse complement strand
CAAATCCCTCTGGAACTTTTGGTCCCATTGCATTCTCTTCAGGCTTGCTTCCCATGACTATCTAGGTAGACAAAACAACAATAACGGGGGAAGAAAACCAAAGATTGAATAAAATGAGAAAGAAAAAAACCCTCACCCTCTGCCCCACCCCCCAAAAAAGAAAAAGCACACATAATTCCAGGTCTGTCCACTGAACTTTATGATTATCTCCCTACTGGTCCTGGGGGATTCTGGGAACTGTCCTTCCTAGCCTATTTTGGGGGTTCCTCAGGGTTTTGTGACTTTGCTTAGCTCCTGTTGCTGTTCTGTTCTGTACCCTTCTTGGTTTGCCCCACTGTGGGGGGGTCAGTCGGGTCTCACGCCCCGCCATGTGTCTTCCGTATTGTCCTCTGTCATGGTATGCTCCAGTGAGGGGCCATCATGTCTAAGCTGTTGTTAGCCCTGCAGTCCTCTCTGTGCCTTAGCATCTAGAGAGATATTGTCCTTGGGGCTTGGTGTGCCAGTATGGGATCTAGTCCCTCACGCTCTCTTTTTCCTTCTTGGTTTTCTTCCGTGTGGGGTTGTCAGGCCAGCCCCTCTCCCCAACCTGTAGGTTTAGTGTTGTTCTCTGTAGCACATATGTCTAGGGAGGGGGTCAACTTGGATCTGATTGGGGCCAGCTTCTGTAGTACTTTCTGTCCATGAGTGGTTCCATGTGGTTACATTGCCCTATAAATTTGGCACGCCATGGTGGGGTCTGCACTCACACTCTCATTTCTGTGAAGACATAAATAATACACTCCCCCTGGGTGGATTAGTGCCCTGCTCCCCCAATGCCATCCTCTCCTCCTCCTCCTCCCCCTTTTCTGCTCCCCCCTTCCCCTTCTTTTTGTTAGAATGACATGTACATCCTTGGGTTTGACCCATCCCCCACCTGAATGCCTGTACCTCAGCCCATATAATGTGAGATAAGTGGATTTTCTTCTAGACCTCCTGTGCTGATTATACTTACCTCAGTGGACTCATGTTGTGTTTCTTCTTTTGTGAGTGGCTCACTTTGATTAGCATAATTTCCTCCAACTCTTCCCATGAGATGGTGTGCTTCATGAGGTCATAAGTGCTTTTGGAGGATGAATAATGATCATCTGTGACACAAATGGGTACTGGCTCAGATTAGATAGGAAATTTAGGAAGTTTCTAGAAGCTAATGAGAATGAAAAAACAATATACCAAAACCTATGTGATATAGTAAAAGCAATTATCAGAGGAAGTTTGACAGCAATTACTGCATATATGAAGAAGGAAGAGAGACTTATGATTGATATGCTATCACAAAACCTCCAGTAACTAGAACACAGTCAACAGAACAACCCCTCCAATAGCAAAAGAAAAATATAAAAATCAGGGCAGAGTTAAATGAGTGGGGATACAAGAGAGCAATGCCAAAAAAAAAAAAATCGATGTTTTTTTCAAAAGATCAACAGAATTGACAGACTGCTAGAAAACCTGTCCAAGGAAAGGAAGCAGCAAACATCAATAGCCAGGATTAGGGACGAAACTGGGGAAATCACAATGGACCCCAAAGAGATTAAAAGGATAATCACAAAGTACTATGAAAGTCTGTACTCTAATTGATTCAACAACATGAAAGACATGGACAGATACTTGGAAAAACAATCCCTCCCTAGATTATCCCAGATGGAGGTCAAGAACCTCAACAAATACATAGCACTAGAAGAACTAGATATGGTTATCAAGAAACTACCAATGAAATAAGCTCTCAGACCAGATGGCTTCACAGGAGAATTCTACCAACCATTCAGGGAAGAGCTGACACCAATCCTCCCCAAATAATTCCAGAGTAGAGAAAAAAATGATTAATTCCCAAACTCATTCTACAAAGCCAGTGTAACTTTGATGCCCAAACAGGACAAGGAACCCACAGGAATAGAATACTACAGACCAACATCTATAATGAACATAGATACAAAAATCCTTAACAACATATTGGCTGATAGAATACAAAAGTACATAAAACATATCATCCACCATGGTCAGGTAGGATTCATTCCAGGGAAGTGGGGATAGTTCAACACCGAAAAGTCCATCAACATTATTTGCCATATTGATAAGAACAAAGATAAGCACCGTATGAAATATCGATAGATGCAGAAAAAGCATTTGACAACATCCAATACCCATTCCTAATTAAGACACTCGTGAAGATAGAAATAGAAGGAAAATTCCTCAAGTTAATACAAGCTATCTACAAAAAGCCATCAGCTAACATCATAGTCAATGGAGAAAAGACATAAACAACTCCACGGAAAAAGGGGACCAGACAAGAATGATCTTGTCCCACTTCTATTCAACATCGTACTGGAGGTCCTAGCTAACAACATAAGGCAACAGAAGGACATTAAATGTATCCAACTGGGAGAGTAGAAAGTGAAATTATTGCTATTTGCAGATGACATGATTCTATACATTGAAAACTCCAAAACCTCTACAACAGGAGTACTGGCAGGGATAGAGAATATGGAAGAGTGGCAGGATACAAGAACAACAAACAGGAGTCTACTGGTTTGTTATATACATTAGGCAAGACCATGGAAGAGGAGATCAAGAAGGCAGTACCATTCACAATAGCCAAGAACAAATTGAAATGTATAGGGATACATATAACCCTTTTTGGTTTTTAAGCTTACCTCAGTGGACTAATGTTGTACTTGTCCTTTTGTGTGTGGCTTTGTGTCTTAGCATAATTTCCTCCAATTCTTCCCATGCAGCGATGTGCTTCATGTGTTCATCACTGCTTTTTAGGGATGCATACTACTCCATTGTATGTATGTACCCAAGTTTTTTAATCCATTCTTCTATTGATGGAATTTTATTTTTCTTCAAACTCTTTGAGATTGTGAACTGCATCACGATGAACACTGGAGCACAGCTGTCTGGCCGTGGTTTGTTTCTTGCCTCTTCTGCATATATGCCTAGCAGGGGGATTGCTGGATTGTATGGTAGCTCGATTTTCATCTGTTTTAGATATTGCCAAATCAATTTCTATAATCACTGCACATACCTACAGGTCCATCAGCAGTAGATGAGTGTTCTTATCTCACCACAGCCTCTCCAACACTTTTGACTTTCTGATATTTTGAATTGGGCTATCTTTGAGTGTATTAGGTGGTATCTCTTGGTTGTTTAAATTTGAATTTCTCTTCTGGCTAGTGATGGGGAACATTTTCTCATATGTTTATTGGCCATTCAAATTTATGCCCTTATGAAATTTTGCCCACCTCCTCAGAATGCAATTAGTTTTTTTTCTTATTGCAAGCTAGCAGAGTATTGTAGATTTTAGTAATAAGGTCTTTGTCTGATGTGTCATTGCTAAAGATGTTTTCCCGGTCTGTGGGCTCTCTTATTACTCTCCTGGTGAATTATTTCAATGTACACAGGTGTTTTATCTTCAGTATATCCCACTTGTCAATTTGTGCCTCCTCTGTGTTTGGGTCTTTCCCTATTTTTGATAGCCTATGTAGTCCCTGCACCAAAGTACTCAGGTTTGTTCCAATTCCCTCATTAATGGACTGAATAGTTTTGGGCCTTACCTCAAAGTCTGTGATCCATCTAGTGTTTAATTTTGTGCATGGAGTGAGGTAAGGGTCTTGCTTCATTTTTCTGCAGGTAGATATTTATTTTTTTCCAGCACCACTTGTTGAAGAGGGCATCCATTTCCTATTTCATATTTTTGGGTCCCCTTATAAAGATCAGTTGTCTGTATGCTGATGATTTTATTTCTGGGTTTTCAGTTCTTGCTGTGGTATTTTCAATGGCCTCATATACATGTGAAAGTTGGACATTAAATAAAGAAGCCTGCAGAAGAATTGATTCGTTTGAGTCATGGTGCTGTGGTAGATTATTGAACCTGCTGAAAGGACCAACAAATCTATCCTGGGATAGATAGAGCTGGAGAGCTCCTTAGAGGCAAGGATGGCAAAACTTTGTCTCACATATTTTGAACATATTCGCAGAACAAACCAGTCAATGGAGAAGGACATCATGCTTGGTAAAGTAGAGGGGCAGCTAAACAAAATGGACGACCCTCAATAAGGTGGATTGGTAGTGGTTACAATAGCTTGAAACATAAGAACAATTGTGTGAATGGCACATGCTGGGCAGTGTTTTGTTGCGTATAGGGTCACTATGAGTCTGGATCAACTTGTGGGCATGACAACAACAGCTTGTGTAATTGGTGCATAAATCTGAATAGTAGTTATATTAACTCAAGTATAGGCATGTGGATATCCTGTCACAAACAAGGGAGCTCTTGAAATGTTCTTTTTGTCAACAAATGCATAACCATTCCTCTTGGATGTTATTTTTGGCATAGTAAACAATATACTTTTGTGAGTCAAAATGGCGAACACCAGTGAAATTCAGTTCAATATCCTTAATCGTTTCATTTCAATTTTGAGAACTTTAAATTTTCTTTGATTGTTATATTGTGTCCTTTATATTTCAGTTATCAGTGGAGCTGTTTCTTCTCATTCTAGTGTG
>NW_022103968.1:52012732-52014319 GCF_000313985.2 Echinops telfairi | reverse complement strand
AATAAACAACCCTACCCCGAGCACTTCTCACTGGCATGACAACTTGTTAACGTCCTCAATAAATCCTTTAATCATGAATTTTGTCTGAGAGTTCTGTGTAACTATTCCAGTGGTATTAGAATCCAGAGAAGTAAAACAGTGGACATTAAGACAGTACAATATCATACACACAAACACACACACACACACACACACACACACACACACACACACAGCCAATGGATAGTGCAAATGGTTAACACACTTTGCTCCTAAGTAAAAAGTCGAAAGTTTGGGTCAACCACAAATTTCCTTAGAAGAATGATTTGGTGATCTACTTCTAAAATGATCAGCCATTGGAAATTCTGTGGAGCACACTTCTACTCTGATACACATGGAGTGTCTATAAATCAGAACCAATCCGATAGCAACTTGTTGGCTTGTTTAAGATAGATGATAGAAAAAACAAACCACAGCCAGACACCTGTGCTCCAATGTTCATCGCAGCATAGTTCACAATTGCAAGGAGTTGTAAACAACCTAAATTTCCATCAACAGACGGATGGATTAAAAACTGTGGTACATACAGACAATGGAGTCCTTTGCATGGCTAAAAAGCAGTGATGAACATATGGAGCACATCGCTGCATGGGAAGAACTGGAGGAAATTATGTTAAGCGACGCAAGCCAAGCACAAAAGGACAAGTACAACATGAGTCCACTGAGGTAAGCCTTTTTTTTTTTTTATTGCAAAAGGGGCATAGGGAAAAAGCTGCTGTATACTATACAAATATTCCTCGGGTGAAGTCCAGGTAGTATGGCAGGGGCCAGACTAAATCCAGGGGTACATATGGTAGCCAACTAAAAGGGGGAGGGAGATAGAAATATGTAGTGGGGGAACAGGGCACTAACCCACCCAAGGGGAGGGTATTGTTTCTATCTCCACAGGGAAAGAGGGACTTGAACCCGGAATGTGAATGCAATGTGCCGGCACGGAGCGGGGAGCCAATGGAGGGGTCTGAGGGCCAAACTCCAGTCCCAACTGCGTGGACAGCTGTCCCACCCCCGAGAAGAATTTACTTTAGAGGATAGCACTGAAGCTGCTGACCAGAACACATGGGAGCAACGGAAGGGGGAGGACGAGAGAGTGGAGTGCATCCTGGCCCACCAAGCCTAGAGGACGATATCCCTGCTCAGAACAGCCAATGCACAGAAAGGACCATATGGCTGGCCCCACTATGAGACATGATGTCCCTCACTGACATATGGCCCTACAGGGACAACAATGGAGATACAGGATTGGCATGTACCCAGTCTGACCCCACCACACTGAGGCAAAATGCTAAGGGCGTGCAGCAGAGCATCTGTGGGGAGTAGAGCAGAGAGGTCCTGAGGAAGTGCCAAGAGTAGATTTTGGGGCTAGGGCGTGGCCAGACTTGACCGGAGGATACTCCTAGAGGTCAACAAACCCCATCAGACTTGACCGGAGGACACTCCTAGAGGTTAACAAACAGGCCTTGAACTATTTATGGGTTTTTCTTTTCT
Organism: Echinops telfairi; assembly: GCF_000313985.2. Lineage (NCBI taxonomy): Eukaryota > Metazoa > Chordata > Mammalia > Afrosoricida > Tenrecidae > Echinops > Echinops telfairi. Next base: position 52,012,795 of record NW_022103968.1, on the reverse strand, counting down.
TTCTCTCTTTATTTTATTGTTTCTTTTTTGTTGTTGTCATCCTTTCATTTTCTTCTGTCTCTT
>NW_022103968.1:51993480-52011810 GCF_000313985.2 Echinops telfairi | reverse complement strand
TGTCTCCCCCCTCCTCCCCACACTATCACAATCCCAATTCTACCTTACAAGTCTGGCTAGACCAGAGGACATACACTGATACAAATAGGAACCAGAAACACAGGGAATCCAGGGCAGATAATCCCTTCAGGACCAGTGGTGTGAGTGGTGATACCAGGAGAGTGGAGGGAAGGTAGGGTAGAAAGGAGGAGCCAATTATAAGGATCTACATATAATCTCCTCCCTGAGGGATGGACAACAGAAAAGTCGGTGAATGGAGACATCAGACAGTGTAAGATATGACAAAATGATAATTTATAAATTATCAAGGGTACATGAGGAAGAGGGGAGCGCAGAGGAAGGGGAAAAACAAGGAGCTGATACAAAGGGCTCAAGTAGAAAGCAAGTGTTTTGAGGATGAGGGCAACCAATGTACAAATGTGCTTGACATACAATGGATGGATGTATGGATTGTGATGAGTTGTATGAGTCCCCAATAAAATGATTATTTTTTAAAACGACAGATGATAAATAAAGCTATGGGTATAGATGTATAGATACGCACACAAAATATATGTGTGAATATAAAAAGCAGTGAGATAGTAAACATGCAATAGCCAGAAACTGTAAGGCAAACATTTATTAGGAAAGGTAAACTCAAATATTTTTTGAGAGCTAGAATAGTGGTAAGCTTGTCTCTATCAATGGTGGAAACCGTGTGAGACTCAGATAAACAAGGCAGTCCCCTTTAGTTCTGGCTCTCGTGTGTGTGTGTGTGTGTGTGTGTGTGTGTGTGTGTGTGTAAAATAACCAAGATTTTTACACAGCTTTGCCTCTCCTTTTCCATTTCAGTCTCATTAAAATTTCTGAAGTCCATTTTACATTTCAAGGGATGATGGTAGCACAGTGGCTAAAACCCTCTGATGGTAATCAGTAAGTTGGGCTCATCATACCAGCTGCTCCACAGGAGAGAAATGTGGCAACATGCTTCTGTAAAATTTACAGCTTTGGAAACCCTATGTTTAGATCTACTCTATCCTAAAGAGGAATCTGTGTATTGAGAGGGAGTAGACAGCAGTGAGTTTTAGATTTGGTTTTGAGCGGTAGGTCAAACTAGAGATCATTTACTTATCACTGTGCATGTTGATCTATTTCTTAGTGAGTTAATTTGAATTTCTCTCCACTAGGTAATATGGTAAGTTACTACTTTATGTCAATATTTGCTTTAGGTCCTTTTCCACTTGATGGAATTTATGAGATGTATAAAGCATTTTCTTGGCTCTTCAAGAGTGTGTTATATATTTATTAAAAGGAAAAAGGGAATGAGTATACATTTTACCCAAAGCCTCACTGAATTGAATGATCATTTCATTTTCTCAGATAAAATTAACTCAGTCACTTGAAAGAAATACAACACTCATATTTAATGCAAATAATTAAGATGGGAGAATGAAATATATCTCTCTATATAATCCATCATAACATTTTATATTCAATGTTCACTTTGTAAAAATTTATCCATCACTGCATTTTAGAAAAACAGAGAAATTGTTAATCTTTCATGAATAAAAGTCGGGGGTGGGGGAATTCCTCTGGTTATACAATACAAGTGTACCTTTCATTCTCTGACACAGGCAAAAATCCCAAAGAAAATGTTTGGATGTTGCAACATGTCATCTTACATTTTAAATATATGAGACATAAATAAGTCCCTATACTTACAGACGTACCTACAATACCAACCTCCCACCTGAGTCCGTTGGCTTTGGGTTCTCACTCTAGAATGGCAGGAGTTGGTCTGAGAAAGAATAACATGTCTGAAAGTTCATTTTACTCTTGAATCACTTTTGCATGAAGCTATAGCATCCTCCTCGAGGACTGGTCTCAACGCATCTTCCAGTAACTTACTTCTCATATATCAGTCTTGATTCAGGAGACTATAAAATATAGGTGCCTTCTATTGGCAAGGACTTAGGACATTTTTACAATGGAAAATAATGCTTGTCCACATCAAAAGTGAAAAGAATAAAGAGTTATGGGACTACAAGGAAACCAACACTTCTCTTGGAAAATCCACTTCCCTTATCTTCCCTTCCAGATCTCCTGTGATTGACCTTCCAGAATATCTGCTAAAAATAATAATAGTTATGGAAAAAATGACTGAGGTTTTAAAAAGTTATTTCAATTCAAATTTCTTTTGTTCAATTCACCTACTTAATTCCACAATATCTTAAGATTTCTTCTCCGTTAAGTCATTTCCCCCCTATTTTCCTAATTTTCCAAAAGGAATTGAAATTTTCCACTTTTGTCTTCTTGGAGAATGACTTCCTTCATATTGGAGACTAGTAAATGGACTTACATATTTAAATTATCCTACTTTAAGGCTTTTTGGATTTTATTCCTCTTGGATATCAGATTTCTTCGGTAGCTAAGAAACCAAGGAAAGCACAGCACAGAGTGTGTTGATACAATCCTGAGGATTTGGTTCTCCATCATTAATGGTTATGAGTCATTTATCTGTATAATAAAAGAAATGCGCATTTGTAGCATAATCTTTGAGCTGCTTTGCTTTGTTTAGCTTAACTGTTTATAATGAACAGTGAGCTCACACTGTAAAGAAACTGGGATGTAAGTACAAATTCATACTCACTCCAAACAGAGGTCCAACCAAGAGCTATTTCAGTACAAATACATTTTTATTACAGTATACGTGTGAATTTCATTTGAAAATAAGGGAAAATATTGTGGTTCTCACAGGAAAATCTTCGCTATTGGAAAAAGATCATCAGGCGTCACAGTGTAGACCAAAGTGTGCTTCCCTCCTCTGTTTTCCTTCTTCTCTTGCTATGAACTGGGTAATAAAGCAAGGAGCAACCAAATGGGAAATAAATAAGGCTGGGGCCCTAAACTCGAGAGAGGAAAAAAGCAATGTTAGACTCTTCAGAAGTAGGAAGTGAGACAAATGTTATTAACCTAAATGTTCTAGTCACTAAATTGCTAATAAGCTAAGTTTAGGCCGGAAAATTACCTAAACTCAAACCAAACTCACTGCCATTCAGTCGAAGCTCACTCATAGCGACCCACTAGAACAGGGTAGAACTGCCCCTGTGGGATTCCGAGACTACATCTCTTTCCTGGAGTAGAAAGTCTCTTCTTTCTCACAGAGTGGCTGATGGTTTCAAACTGCTGACCTTGCAGTCAGTAGCCCAATACAACCACTAAGCCACTAGGGCTCCTGGTAAATACCTAAAGCTGAAAATAAAATATTTGGCTATAAAGAAGAGTGTTAAAATATTTCTTTTATGAATTAAGAACAAGGCTGAGTTTGCTGAAAAAGGCAGCAACGATAGAGAAACTAGAGTAAATCCAATCACCTTATTAAAAATGATACATCCAAGTTAACACAACTGTTAATGTTAGGCTTGTTATAGTATTTCCTTTCTCACCCGCCTTACCTAAAAGATTCTGAGTCTTTCAGCTATGCATCCAATTGCAATTATTTGGCAATTCCTCTCTAACATCTTCTAAATGCCAGGAATTACATTCAGGTCTGAGGATAGCAGTCTGGTTACTTTAGAGAAACAAATCCACAGAAACTCATGTATACCAGAGACTTTTATATAAAGGTTAAGTGCATATCAAGAAAATATCCCAACCCAGTGCTGCCCAAGCTCACAAGTCCAACATTAACCCATATGTCTGACACCAATCCACAAAGTCTTCCTCTGTTTCACAAAACACACGCAATGATGCCGACTGCAGGAGGAAAGCTGAATCAGTGAATGTCTAAGCATCTCAGCCCTGGCAGGGGTCTCCACACAGCTGCTCCAGCACCCAGGGCTGCATCGGGGCAGGTCCATGTGGCTTCTCCTTGGGGATGTTTTACAGGAAGTGAGCCTTGCCAGCTGAAACAGGGATCTGGTTAAGGCAGCTGCACCCTGGTCTGACCAGAGAGCAAGAGACCCAAGAACTAGAAAGGCACGGCTTATGGAGCCATTTATCTCTCCTCCCTTCAATTAACCCCACATGTGTTTATCAGCCAGGTTGGCACAATTAACTAACTACCTCATATAATAATAATAAAAGAGGGCCTTTGCATTCAGGAGGAGCCCTGGTGGTGCTGTGGTTACAAGATCGGCTGCGATCCAGCATGGTCAGCAGTTTGGAAACACCAGCAGCTCCATAGGAGAAAGACTGGGTTTTCTACTCCCATAAACAGTTACAGTCACAGAAACCCACAGGGGGGCTGCTATGAGTCAGTATTGACTCAATGGCAGTGAGTTTGGTTTTGGTTTTGCATTCAGGGATCTTATAGTCATTGAGGAAAACCAGCATCAAACCCTCAAGAAATAAAACACAATTGTAACCAAAGCTATGAAGAGAGGGTGATAAAAAAAATGGGAAACATCAACCATTGATCAGCGCCTAACCTTACTTTTCTGGTGCAGTGGGTTACGGGTTGGGCTTCGACCTGCAAGATAAGCTGTTAGAAGCCACCAGCCCCTCCATCAGGGAAAGATTTAGTTTTCTACCACAGAAATGATTTATAGTCTCAAATCCACAGGGGAAGTTCTACTCTGTCCTATAGCGTCATTGTGAGTTGGAATTGACTTGAAGGGCGTGAGTGAGTGAGTAAAGATCATTAAGAAAGGAGGCTTGGTGATATAGTGGGGTCAGGTATTGGGCTGCTAACTACAAGGTCAGATGTTCAAACCCACCAGCTGCTCCACATGAGAAAGATGAGGCTTCTGCTCCTGAGAAAAGATTGAGATTAGATTACCACCTTGGAAGCACGAACATTTCTACTCTGTATATGAGGTTGCTTTGGGTCAGGTTCTCCTTGATGGCAGTGTTGTTGTGTTTTAAGGGTCACTAAGTCATGTTTTTTCCTTCATTTTACCTACCCTGTCTTTAACCATTGACATTACTAACAATTCCCTCCCTCTGGGAGCTCTCTGCTTCCCTGGACATCACTCTCTTTGGGGGAAGTCTCATCTACCCTGCTAACAAGATAGCACAGCACCTGGCCAGGTGTCCTGGCAATTAGGCTTCATTAGAGAATTCGTTCAGGACAGACTTATGGCTTCGAACCCTGGCAAGATGAGAGCTAAAACACAGCTTGTAGGTAGACTACAGGCCCTTTTTTGGAGGTAGTGAAAGTATTCTGTATGATACGCTAATGGCTGACAGGCGATACTATGTATTTGTCAAGACCCATAGGACTGCACAGCACAAAATGTAAACCATAGTATCAACTACGGACTTTAATTAATAATAACACTGAATATTGATTCGTCAAGCACAGCAAAGGGATGACAAGAAGGTAAGATGATAATAGGAGAAACTGTGGAAGAGGGGATGAAGAGCTACGAGAACACTCTACTGTCTGCCTCCTTTTACAACCTAACTGCAAACCTAAAGTTGCTTTAAAAATGAAAGTCTGTTTTTAAAGAGCAGAAGCAGGCTTTGTCAGAGGGAGTGATGACTAACTTCCTAGAGAATACTCAATAAGATATCCACATGTCAAAAGAACAGAATATGAATTTCACTAACTGGGCACTTAATGGGCCCCAGAGTTTAACTTCATAGCTCAGCACCCACAGGTCGTCAATGAAGACCCCAGAAGGAGCCTGAGAGCCCTGGCTCCCAACTACCCTACCGTCATGATAGAACAGTATCCTTTGAAACCTGACGCTTCCTTGGGGACTAAGCAAAAAGAAGCCAATCTGATAGGAATTGAAATGTGGATTGTTTTAATAATTTATTAGATAAGACTGCTTCAAACTAAAAGAAAGAATTTAGAACTGGGTCTGAGAAACGATAATTGGCCGGTTTTGAAAGTTTGTGTTTTCATACCAACAGCAGTAATGTGCAGCTCGATGTGAGCTGAAAATAGTTCATAGGAAAACAAAACAAAACACATACCTCTTTTTGCATGCATACCTGGATATAGCACTAGAATATATAATTCAGGCTTTAATGAGATGGAAATCAGAAGCAAACAAAGGTTGTGTACATAACCCCTGTCTTTTGTTTGAGTGACTTTGTACTTTATCTTAGGAGTGATGAGAAAAGTTATGGAAATGTATGAAGCAGGGATAAATAAATTTTAGTGCTTCTGGGGAAGGCAGAAGATACTGCACTGGGGCAAAAATCTAAGCGTAGTAAATTCTCCATAATGTTGTAATCTTTAATGCTACACTTATAAAAGATCATCATTATTATTGCATGCCTACAGGCTAAACATTATTTTTACAGAGACACTAAAATGCTCAAACATGTAACAACCCTTTCTTACTAAAACAAGAAACGCTGTCATACTGGGGTCTGCATTGAGCGGTTAACCACAAGATCACAGGTTCAAACCAGCAGTCGCTCCACAGGAGAAAGATGACATTATCCACCCCTATAAAGATTTAAGTCTCAGAAACCCGAATGGGCTATTCTACTCTATCTTATAGGGTCACTCTGAGTTGGAATAAACTCAGTGGCAATGAGTTTGGTTTATGAGTTTTCTCATTGAAAGGACTGTTTTTATACAAAACATTTGGCAATGTGAGACTTCGGGTAGAACTTTTGTGTTTGGCAGAGGTTAAACATTGGACGTCTGCATGACAGAGCTCACACAGATTTCTGACAAAAATCTAATGAGTTGCTATTGTTTTTTAAACTGGGAAATTTTGCTTCTAGGCATACAGGGTTCTTTTGTGTTTTCTTAAGAATTTTGAAGAGCTTGCCAATTGGGCTTGAATTCTCCTGCGAAAACAATCAGGACCAAGTGTCTCCAGGTTTGAACAGGCCTCGCGCTTGTGATCTCCACAGCAGTCGTTTCACATCACTCGGTTTCGGTGCCTGGGCTTCTGTGCGCGTTGGATTCATATTGCCGTTTCAGCAGAATGCAGGTTATTATACTCAGGAACGATTATTACACTGGTAAACCTTGTGTTGTGGCTTAGAGGGAAAATCTCAGGAAGTTCTCATTTCTGGATGGCAAACTGTACCCACGCCATACCTCTGAAGGCTTAAAGTCACAGTTAGCAGTCCAGTATCCTGACAGCAGAATTGTTCACCAGCCAAGAGTGTGTTATGTAAATTACACTATAAAGGGCAAAGTTGGGCAGACATGTCATTATTATCATCATCACTATTGTTATGCAAAAGCATCTGGAGTTTAGCCAAAACTAGACTGTTTGATGGTGATGAAAACTTTGTGATGGCAAATACAGCCTTTGAGGCCCTATATTCGCGAACATCTATAATACCAAATCCAAGAGTCTCAAGACACTCAAAATCATGTCATTTGAAATCTCTACATTGACATCCGAGAACATATGGCCTTCTTGTGCATACAGAAGTAAAAGCATTCATTTGCAATATGGATTTTTCATTTTAGTGCATAGATCTGTGTTCCTCCATAGCTGATAGGCGCTTTAGGAAAGCCTTACAGCCAGTCTTCCTGGCAGCTCTGTGTGTTGGTCTCATGGTTTTCATGGACTCTCCTGTTCACGAAAGGTGAATCTGCAGCAGAGGAATTAAGCAGCTGATGGAAGATGACAGTGATTTCAGGCAGAGAAAAGATCCACTGAGTTTCTGAATTCCCACATACATTCAAGACCTAGTTATATAAGCTTTTTATTTCATTTTATAGAAATTGATTAAAGAATGGTTGATGATCATCATTAAACTTTATCATTTTAATCGTGTACTTATCAATAGTGATGTAGGGAATCAGAAAAGGTTATTCTCGGTGTAATATATGAAGTGTTTTTCACACAGATCACTGATAACTCAGGGTTTTGAGCTAGTGGTGCCCATAGGGAGTCTCCTCCTCACTTACTAATAATGCTTTAACTGCTATTGTAATGCAATGTAGAAAGATTTTTAAAAATGATTTTGTTGTTACTATCCCTAAAATCTACAAGCAATTTACAACTATATCACATATTACTTTATGATAAAAATTGACATTTAAATTTACTGAGGATCCTGATGTGGTCTGGTATGGAAGGAGGCCCATGGGGAATGACACCATGGGTGTCCGTGCTGGGTCAGGCCAGCCCTACTTCTGCCACTGTTTTGAGTGTGGGATTTATTGAGAACTGTACTTTGGTTTTTTAAGTAGGATTATTGCTACACTGCTGATGAATGGTAATGCGGATTCTCTTATTCTTGACCTTGCATTTTTTGAGTTCATTTTCTTATATTCTGGTATTAGCATGCTTTTTTTTTTCCAGCTCTGTCGGTAAGCACAAATATGTAACAACCTGCAGATGACTATTTGCTGGAAAAGTAAAGTACAAGTTGAAATAAAATGAACAGAAACAATAAACTCACCATGGGAGATAAAAAGGGACTTACTTGAAAAATCTACTCTCCTGAATATTTCTTTGGCCAGGGATAGAATATGCAATCATTTGTTATCTTACTTTCCTGTGGTCTTTACACATTTGTGATAAGATTCAAAACCAGGATGGGGGGATTTCCTAATGGAGACCGTGTAAAGATTGAGATTTGGGGCTGTGGCTTGCCTTTGTTTCAACTGCAGCACAGCTGAATTTTACCTTTTAAGTGTATTGGAAAATAAGGGAAATGAAATTATTGTCAAAAAAGTAAATACAATGATGGCTGACTATATTAAATTATTTTCCAAGGAGCTTTTGTGTGAGAGCCTGTCTGAAAGTGTACTTCAACACATTTACATCTTGGAATTTTAAAGGGTCTATCCGTGTGCTCTTTTGAATAGGTTTTCAATTGCACAATGGTCTCTATCACATGAAAAGCAATACTGTTTTTTGAAAGGCAATGTACTTATTGTGCTACCACATGGGACTATCAGTGCCTATTGGCTACCAACAATTACCTTTGAAATGAAAAATATTGTTTGTATCAAAGAACTGTTTGAGTCTAAAGAAAAAGCTTTGCAACCTGTCAATCATCCCCATATCGCAAAGATTATATTGCTGGGGGTTGATACAATTTACATGCAGAATCTGAAAATGACTCTACTGAGTTATATAAGCCCGTGGTGTGTTTTCACTCTGCTTAGGTAACATTTTCTGACACCGCTGACATCAGATTTCTGTGTGTGTATGTGTGTGTGTGTGGAGGTAGGAGCCAATGCCTTTCTATTTCAAGGTGTTTCTAGTCTGTGCAGCGTTTGTCATCGTCTGTGATTACTTGTAATGCCTTTTTCCTCCTGAGTTTAGCAAATCACCTTTATAAATTCAGCAGGGTATTAATAAAAACAATTATTGTAGACAGCTTTCCAGATTATTGGTTTGGAAAAGCAGTAAATAGAATAGTTAGTGTCACCTAGATATTCAGAATGAGTTACCAAGGCTACTACAAAATTCCCAATTACTCTCCCAAATTCCGAGGATCTTTGTAAATCAATATTTTTTTTCAGATTTTTTAAAGACAGGTTTCTTTATCATTCATTTTCAGATCGCAGAGCTCAGCCAGGTTGTCATTCTAAAATGCAGTCCTTGTGTGACAAAAAAAAAAGAAAAGAAAAAGCCTCTATAATTTCTTTCTAGTGTGTGGATACCATGGCAGCACACTGTGCTGGAGAAATAAGACATTCCAACACCATTAAACAGCCCATATGTCTTCCTAATACATGAGAGTGAGTTATTGTAAAGCTTGATACAAATTCATACTTTATTTGATAAATATATAATAGGGTATTTAGGGAAGGTTTAACTGTTACCAGATATTCATGGTGTCTCCTAGGCATGCTTCCAAAAGAACTCTCATCTTAGCCTTGCCTGAAATGAATTCTGATTATTGAGAGAAAAGGAATTTTATTTAATCAGAAACATACAGATGACATATGACACAAGTTAAAAATTAGAAAGAAGAGAAGCTGGAGTGTGATGGAGAGGATATGCTAGGTTTAATTTTACCGATAAAAGATACTGGGATTCTAAGTGTCCACCAGCGGGACTGGGCAGTGTTTCTTCTGCTGCACATGGTTAGCTTTTGAGTCAGCGCAAGAGCAAGAGCAGGAAGTATCAGATCATGAGTCATGATTCGTTGTGCATGAAAGAACTTAATCATTGTTATTTATCTACTCCCTTCAAGATGTACAAAGACCCAGAAACCATATCTAGCATTGCTATGAGTTTGTATCAGTTATGGGAGTGGATTTGGTTTCTACGTTTTTTTGGGGGGGAAGGTGGGGTAAGGGGAGCGGGAGCGGGTTGTTGTATACATTTATGGGCATATATATTGTAGATAGCATTTGACACTTTATTTTATTTTTGTCACATAATGGTAGACTATCAAGGGAATACAGTATGACCATCAAAACCTATCTAATTTAGAAGCTCACTTTTCATTTCATGTAGATCCAAAACCACAAGCCTCGGTGAAGTTAAAGCAATGAGCATGTACTCATTGTCTTATTGAGAGTTTAGGCTTTTGCTGTGTGCTATGATTGATAGAATTATTGAAGGTAATATAAGATGATGAAATCCCTGATAGTTGTTATTCATCGAGGAACAGCTTGGTGCTGATGAATAATTTGAAAGTCTTTGTGAAAAGTAGTTGAACTTTCATGGATTCTTGAGTGGGCTGTAGAGGCATTGAAGGATTGCAGCCTTCAATATGGATTGCAACCAAATGTACAGAAGGCCAAAATCTTCACTGTTGTGCCAATAGGTAACATCATATTAAACGGAGAGAAGATCGAAGTTGTCAAGCATTTAATTTTGCTTGGAGCCACAACCAATGCTCTTGGAAGCAATAGCCCAGAGATTAAAAGAAATATTACATTGGGTAAATCTATTGCACAGGAATTCTGTAGCCCTATAACGCTGAGCGTGATGTTTTCGTAACATTTAATTAAATATTAAATATTAATATCTATATTGATAACTATGAAGGTAATGAATAAAAACAAAATTTTCCCCTGAAATTAAAAATTCAGGCGTTATAGGGCTAAAGTATTGAAACGTAAGGATGTTACTTTTAGGACTCAGGTGTGCCTGACCCAAGCTGTGGTGGTTTTGATTATCTCATATGCATGTAGATGTTGCACATTGAATAAGTAACGCTGAATGATTGATGTGTTTGAATTGTGATGCTGAAGAGGAAGGTTCAAAGTACCATGGACTGCTAAAAGTACATTGGTTAATCTGTATGCTGAGGAAATCATCAGAAATGGAGGAAAGATGATGAGTACTCCCAAAAGGCTAAGTTGGGGCAGTTTCATCTTATATACTTTGGACCAATTATCAGGAAAGACCAGTCTTTGGAGAAGGACGCCACGTTTGGTACAAAACGTTTGGACAAAAAGGAAGGCCCTCAAGGAGATGGACGGACACTGTGACTACAACAATTGGCTCAAACATAGGAACAATTGTGCGGGTGCTGCGGGGCAGGGCAGTGCTTCGTTCTGTTGTGCAAAAGGTCAGTATGGGTCATGACCAACTGGCTGGCACCTAAAAACAAGAACAACAGACAAAAAATTGACAAATATATATTGGAAAAGAGAGGGAAGACCACGTGATCACACAGAGAAGAGTCAGGACATACAATGTATAAAAAGTTTATTTTATTTTAAAAATTGAAAGAACTAACAAATGAACCCAACTAAATATTGTATTAGGGAAACTGGCAAGAGATGCGTGAAGACCAAGTTATAATGGGATTGGGAGGATGGTTTAATCTCAGAAATTACATTAATAGAATACAAAATAGTAACAGAATTAAAGAGAAATACTAGCAAGTTCATATCAACAGATACTGAAAGAGGCACTAAATGACAACACTCAATGATGAAAATTGTCTAGTAAATTGTGATCAGAAAGAAACTTTCAGAAAAGCACTATCTCCGAAAACATAATCCACTAGATATTAAAACACAAAAGGCATTTCCTTTAACATCAGAAACAATGTGCATTCTATTACCACTCTTCACATTATAATAGCAGGGTAGCCAAGCAATAAGGTGAAAAAATACAAAGGAAATAAGAAGATATATGAATTAGAAAAACAGCAAAGATTATCTTCTGCTTGGAAATTGTCCTTCTCAGTTGATAAATACATAATTGAATTGTAAAATATTTATTCAACCTTTATTTCCATTAATATTTTGATTTAAAAAATATCTCAACCCACCCAACCCCCTAGTTGATAATATAACTTAAATGTGGCAATTTCTTTGTATCAGTGAATTACTGACCAAAGTAAATGGCATGTCTGTCTTTCTTCAGTCTCTTTCACTGTCCAATCTGTCTTCAATTTCTTTGCCAGTTACATTTCAGTAGTTACTTTAGCTGTGCATGCAGACTGTAAATGACTGTGGAAATATGTCCTCTAAGGGCCATTTAAACAAAAAATAGCCATTCCGGTATCTAGTGGCTAAAAACTCTGATGACCACAAGACTTTATTACTATAGGACCTTTAGATAGAAGTTACACAAAAATTGCATAGCAATATACCTCCTCAGATGAAACAAACAAGCACCCTCACAAAATATTTTGAATTTTAACAATAATCTTAAATGTACAAATACTACATACTGAATTATTCTAGACATTAGTGGCTCTTTGACCACAAATTAATTTTCTTCACCTTGTTAGCTCTGTTTTCTGGTCACAGTGAGGCTAAACTTCACAGGAAATGTTGTACATGTTCATGTCAATTGTACTCTCAATTTTATATAACTATTTTATATTAATAAAATCTACATTATGAGATAAAATGTAGTATGGCATAAAATAAATGGGTTTATGTATTTCGATTCATTGCTATTCTATTTTAATACTTTACAATCAAAGTAACTTTCACTTAACTTCCACAAAGCTTAGCTGATTTATCAAATGTGCATGGTAATACTAGTGTTTATATAGTGCTTCAGCATTACAAAGATTGCTATTTGGGACTCGTACATTTTTGTTTACTGTCTATGTTGACAACTAAGAACTCATTCCCGGGTACCATGCACTTAGCACATTTTCCAACCTCCAAAACAATTCTTTGACATTATAGGTAACAACATTAACCTCAAGCTGGTCATCAAGAGAAGGAACCTTTATGAAGCCAAGGGCCATCTCGGTCTTGGGTTTTGTATCCTGTTGCACAGTCGAGCTCCATAGAGATTTATTGAATGAACCGTTTAGTGCAGTTACCTTGCTTTCAAATGAGAGGAAGATGACATCTAGAGGCAGTTATGTGGCTCCCCATGTCACAGAGCTAGTAAAGTTCAGAGGTGGAACACTCACTCTTTTAACTCCCAGTGTACATGACTATCGTGTCATTGCTTTCTGTACGTACCTGTCTCCCTTTTCAGGGATGTGTAAGACAATACTTCTACGGACTCTCTGGTTAAGGAGATGATTGAAGGAACGCTCTCCATTTTTCCAAAATACATTTCAAGAATAACACCGTTAGAGGCCTTATTTTGTCTCAGACACTGTTTGCAGTAGGAAGTCATTTATCCTCACTTCACCTACGGAAGGTAGCAACAGTAATACGCACTCAGGAGCAATCTCTAAGCAATGCCCAGCCAGAGGCAAGTTCTAGATTGTGCTCCACCTCCTCCCTCAATTTCAAGATGAAAAAGACTTATAGTGGCCATGTAATCATCAGAAACACTTTCCCTTCTCTTGTTCATCTGCCTCAATTAGGCATCCTTCTTTGTGGTGCTTTGGAATGTCATTCATGACCATGTCTTGTGCCCCCTTAAATTTGTTCTAAGGAGTAAGAACTCCTCACTCTGGATAAGCACAACTATGAGAGAGGACTACTTTGTCCCATTCCTTTAGCTGAGGAAACTGAGACAGGGAGAACGTTAGTGACTTGCCCTTGGTCACACAGCTAATAAATTCACAACCCAAGAATACTAATAGAATTGAATAAAAATGGGAGGGAATTTTTATAAAAATGGGAGTAACAGATTAATAAAATTTAATAAAAATGGGAGTAACAGATTCAGGGAATGTGGAGATCAACAGTTAATCAGCATTCTACACTAAAGGACTCCTCAGAGGCTTTAATGATTTAATTACCTTTAATGGCTTGAACTTTTAATTGATTAATCACAAACTTCTGAGAGGAGAATACAGTATATAATAGTTCTCAAACATGTGAAAAGGGATTTTTAATGAAGTTTTAGATTTAATTTACATACAATAAATAAACACATTTTAAGTGTTCATACCGATCAATGGGTTTTGACACATGGAACTAGCATCATAATTGAGATCAAGTAGCATTCCATCATGCTAAGAATGTCCTTCCCAGATAATTTCTGCCCCTTCCCAGATAATTTTCTCACCTCTGGCTCCAGGCAACCACTTATTTTCTCTCAATCAGTATTCATTAAATTTATCTTTTCTGAAGTTCCATACAATCAGTATTGAGTCTAGCTTCTTTCACTCATAATATTGCTGAGATACCTTTATTTTGTTCCATGTGTTAACGCTTCCTTTTCATTCTTGAGAAATGTCCCGTTGTTTGGATGCACCACCACATGTTTATTCATTGACTGATTGTGTTTTGTTTTGGTTTGATACGCATGTCTCCCTTTGGACATCACTAATCGATGCTTGCTACTTTTGTTAGTTGCTGTCCAGTAGTTTCTGACTCAGGGAGACCTTACTCCTAACAGAACAAAACAGTGCTGGTCTCTCTGCCATCTCTAGTGTCCTTAGTATGTTTGGGTCCATTGCTGTGACACTTGTGTCCATCCTTCCCTGATCTTTTACTTTCCCAACTAACATGTCCTTTTCGAAAGATGGGTCTTTCCTGATGATGTGTCTGAAGCAAACAAAGACGAACTCTTTCCAATCTTACTGCTAAGGAACATTTCAGTTGTACTTCTTCGAAGGCCGATGAGGGCATGTTTCTGAAAGACCCTGGCCTTTGTCAATCAACCACACAATTAGAGGGCAACGCTTCTTCTGTCTTTTGTTTTCACTGTCTGGCTTTAACAAGTCTTTAAAGCAATTGGATTCCTACTTATGGAAAGTTCTCTTGATGCCGTGACAGCTGTTACTATATTCAAGAGGGGAAAAATATCAAACACCTGGGCAACAACTTCTTCATGCCAGACATTTTTCTGTGCACTAACTATATCTTTCTTCACTTCGACCTGGAGTGAATGAAAAGATATCCTGAAGATCATCATCAGAAAGACTTTTTTTTGGGAAAGAATGCTTTATGCTTGGACATGTGCATGCGCACCTGCATTCAAACAGGTCTGTGGGCACACTCACATATTATTAAATACAACAGAGAAGTGAACAAGAAATGCCTTAATCTCTCTGGAAGAATTTAACAAGCTTTTTATGATTGAATGCTAATCTACCTTCAGCCTGGAGATTGATGACAAGTGCTTTGTTGAATGTAATTAATAATATGAAGGACTAAATGTTGAATCTGATATCTGTTGACCTTGTAATTCTACAGACTTTACAGGCAATAAAGTGTCCCTGTGTGTTGTACTGAATCCGTGTCTTGTTTTCACAATTATCTTTGTCCCCAGCCTAACTCAGTTACCATTCCAGAGAGCTCCTCTTTCCTATTACAGCACTAATAAATTAGGGGTTCCATAAGAGCCTTTGTTCAGATTCATTTTCCTCTTTCATTTAATGAACAGCCATCTGCAGCTGCTCCTCGATCTTAATCCATCTGCATGGAGATGCCATTGTTATATACAGCATTCTATAAATATTGCTGTTGACAAGCAGACTACATATGGGGTGGTGGTTGTTATATTTTTATCATTATTATCCTTGATTAAGTGAGAGGCCAGATTGACAACACAAGGGTCTGAGGTGCCGTCTCATTTGTAAATTGTCTGTTCCTATAATTATATTTCTAGTAACAATATTAGGGTATGCATTATAATCATCATTGTGATTGTTCCTTGTTATTTGCTGAGGATCACGTTTGCATTTTGCATTGTGGATGACACAGCATGTAGGAAGACATAATTTAAACGTGAAGGAATTAAACAGGTTTATTATGAAAGTAATCTTATCATCTTAACAGAATTGTTAAAATTGATGTTATGCCCTGTGCCATATTTACATGACACGGACTATCCAAAGCAGTTGTACCAGCTATCTGCTAACCCTCCACTTACAGAATTAGATGGTCTCTGGTTCCTAAGGTAAGTCAATGCATAAGGAGAGAAGCATCTTCATTTAAATTCAGAATATGCATAATTTTTTAATGAGGCAGCTTGAGAGATGACAATTTTGCAATTAGTGGGAAGAATTTTCAGTGCCTTGCCGGTGACTTCCATGATTTCCACTCAGCAAAGTGGGATCGAAATCTATTGTCCAGGTTGCTTTGGGGGAAAATTCATTTATAGGTGCTTCATATTTGCAAATAATCAATGTGGGTGTAGGGATGACATTGTGAACAAAATGAATGTTCTTCCTGCCAGTGGGGAGGTTGTGCTCTTGAAGACTAAGACTGATATTTAATGTGTAACCAAAATTTTGATTATGCAGAAGCCCCGGGTGCTCTGGGCCTGTTATGGAAGACCAATGGGAGGTAGCACTCAAGTAGTTAGCCTGTAATGGGTTGAATGGTGGCTTCCAAAGTAAATTCATGTTCTAATTCCTAAAATAGGAGCCCTGGAAGTGGGTCGCATACTAGGAACCACAAGATCAATAGTTCAAAACCACCAGCCATTCTATGGGAGAAAGATGAGGCTTTCTACTCCCACAAAGGTCTACAATCTCAGAAACCCACATGGGCACTCTACTCTGCCCTACAGTCTTGATATGAATTGGAATTGACTCCCTGGCAATGAGTTCGGTTTTTAGATTTGGAATTCCTGAAACCACTGAATGCCATCTTATTTGGGAAAAGTCTTTTTAAGGATATAGTTAAAGATCTGGAAACAAAGAGATCATCCCTGATGAATAAACCCTAAATCCAACGAGAAGTCTCTTTATGTGAGAAAGGCAAAGGGAGGAAGACAGGAGAAGACACGGAGAGGAGAAGGGAGCACGGTGATCACCAAGGCAGAGATCAGACTTTGGGGCACAAGCAAACGTCATAGAGGGCAGATAGTCAACCAGAATCTGGAAGTGGCAAAGAATTGCCCACTAGAGCTTTTAGAAAGAATTAGGCCTCATCAACATTTCCCAATTGCCAGGAGAATTCATTGTCAGGGGAAAGGTGATCATTCTAATTTCTGAATCTCCTTTAGACATGATAACTGACCCTCCAGACAAACAGGTCAATGTTTTTTGCTAGTATGAGTTCTTTTAAATATTTGAAAATGTTTATTGGGTACTCTTACAGCTCTTACCACAATCCATACATATATCCATGTGTCAAGTACATCTGTACATATGTTAACATCATCATTTTTAAAACATTTACTTTCTACTTGAAGCCTTGGTATCAGCTCCTCGTTTTTTTTCTTTTCCTCATTCTCCACCCTCCTTCCCCCCATACCCTTAATAATTTATCAATTTTTTTTAACATCTTACCGACAACTGTCTCCCTTCACCCACTTTTCTGTTGTCCATATTCTGATCATAGTGATCAGTTCCCCCTTATTGCCCCCACCCCCTTCTGTTACCCTCCTGGTATCGCTACTCCCATTATTGGTCTTGAGAGATTTATCTGTCCTGGATTCCCTGTGATGAGAGCTCTTATCTCTACCAGTGTACATGTTCTGGTTTAGCCAGATTTGTAAGGTAGAATTGGGGTCATGATAGTGGGAGGCAGCATTAAACGACTAGAGGGTAGTTGTGTGTTTCATCGGTGCTATACAGCACCCTAACTGGCTCATCTCTTCCTTGTGGCCCTTCTGACAGGGGAGGTCCAATTGACTACTGATGAGCTTTGGGTATGAGAGTTCTTAACAAGAGAATCAGCTTAGCAGTATGTCTCTGCTGTAGCATTGCTTTTGATAATCAAATTTATGAAGCATGTTCCCCAGAGAATGCTCTCTGGAGTATAAAATGGAGATAGTCCATTTTATCAGTAAATGCATATCTCACACATAAAACACATTTAATATTTTGAGTCCAAGAAAATTCGCTGCCTGATGAAGGGAGGGAAGATCTGGAAAGGTCAACAAGACATCTCAGGTGGTCTGTGTTTTTGACCACTTTTATTCTAGAAATTCCTAATTTGGATTTCTGGGATGTATGCGTCTGATTTGACAACCAGAAACCTAACAATCTGGGAATAGGGGTATTGTAAGAATCTCTGAAAATAAGTTATGGGCAAATTGACATCTGGAGGATGTCTATAGCCCATATGGTGAGCAGAATTCTAAAATGACCTCAAAAATTTTCTCACACCTTGATATGCAAATCCTGTAAAACACCCCCAGCCCCTACCCCCCCCCCCCAAAATGCCTATTCTGG